>NW_027437186.1:21803385-22403385 GCF_033239565.1 Halichoeres trimaculatus | reverse complement strand
TTGTCTTTGAGTAAAATACATAACATGAGCAAACTATAAGGCAATTTCGTTCAAATAGTCATCTAAAGTCGATCTAAACCCCAAAAAACAGTCTCTGGGAACAAGTGTTAAAGTAATGCAGGGGTAACATGATTTTCATGATTTTGGAAGTTTTTTTATCCACATGTTAATCTCTATTTGCCTACACTGTATCAAAGAAATACCTGAGTTCTCCCTAAAACCATGGGCCCAAAAGTTAATAAAGATTCAGAAAAGTCTGTCAGAGTAAAATACACTGATTGCCTTGAGTTATTTCAGCTTTTATTTTTTATGGGTGTTGCTTCATCAAGAGATGGTGTTTTTCATGTACTTCAAATTGCTCTACAAAAAAGTAGCAACTTTAAATTCACCCTTTTTTGTAGACTCATTAAGATACAAGAAAATGTATCATATAAAATCAACAAGACATTAAGTTTTAAACAGACTTAGTTTGACTGGAGTGGGCTCACTGAACTTAGTGCTCAAACACCTGCTGCAGCGTGGAAACAGAACTCATACAGATCATCAACACTCATTCTGGTCCAGGGCGCAGATGGTGTCAAATAAATGAATAGTGTGTTATGTTCATCCCTGGGTCTGCAGTGTAAAGAGGTCCAGATTGTGTGAGCACTTATGTGGCTGTGACTCAGCCTTATCAGACATCATAACATCTACTTGAAAGTATGGAAGTGATTTCAAAGATGGGGCATGTAGTCACTCTTTTGATGACAGATGTGTCTAAATCAGGAACAGAAGGTTTAGATATTTTTTATCCTCTGTTTCCTCAATCCAATCCAAGGTATACAAAGTAAGTTGTGCTTTTAAGATCTATGTTTTGAATTATGTCATGTGCAAACATGTCACCCGTGTATAAATTGGTACCATTAAATCAACAGCGAACACCTGATTGTTTTAGTTCTTCAAATTATAAATACTCTTTTTTTCTCAATCATGTATTTCAAATATGTTAGAGCATGTGTATGGAGCAGAAACAAAGAGGAGCACAAAACAAATTAGTTACGTGTTTCAGTTTTTTGGCATCTGGACATATTTGAGCTGACCAAGTGTGTGTCACTACACATCAAGGCGCAAAGATGATGAGGTAATATGGCCAGGTCATACATGACTGATGGTTTGGAGCTCAGTTTTGGCAGTCCAGCAGTTATTTCATCATTAACGGGCCAATGGTACAGCTGGGTCTAGTTCTATGCATGCTGTGATCTCTTTGAATGCAATACAGTATTGGAATAAATGAGTCACCCATTTGTGCCACTGCCAAGTGAAACATAAACACTTAACTCTAAGTGTCACATCTGTACAAAGTACTGCAGCACTGCAGGGAGAATTAAGATGAGAGAGACTGCAACACTGGTGCAAAACCATGAGATGGCAGCAACACTTGCTATCACCCACAAGTTTGATTCTATAGTGAAAAGTAATATACATCTGGTCTTTGACCCCAAATCTGTGAACTGGGTATGTGATAAATAAAGGGGAGAATGGTTTCATTACAAAGATACCCATATGATGATGTGGTATTATGGTGCATGCCTTGGGGCAATTTGACATCATTTGAAGGCATCTGTTTGTTATAAAGTTAGCATATAGTTTATGAGAATGGAAAAAGCGTGTTGAGAAGAATAAACTTCAACTGGTTTTTGAAGGCATGGTCTGAAATTGAATGTACAAACTTGTCTGAATGTTAAAGTATCTTTGTAGTGCTGTTAAAAGTTAATTTAATGTTGCTATTGTTGGCAAAACATAACACAACCTTTTGTGGAATGAATGTGGTTTACGGTATGCAAAAAAACCCTCTTTCTGCTGTTTTCTTTGCTTCCACTCATGGAGTGAAAGTTTTCCATCCTCAACTTTTTTTGTAAATTCTGAAACTGGTTATATTTTGTGGTGGCTCACTTAGTTCTCATGGGATCTGCTTCATTATCTTTATCCAAAATTGATGTGGTACACAGAGATCTCTACCAAAACACTGAGTGTACTCATGCGAGGCCCTCGTCTGTGACCAATGCATCATGGGTCGAATCTCTGCTTGGCTTGCACTCCTATTTCTGAGGTCAGCCTGCAGATCCCCTGGCCCAACAATCACACCAGACCACTATCAAGCCCATATGAAGGCAATAAAAACAAATCCAAACCAGATCTCCATTTGTGTGTGTGTGTGTGTGTGTGTGTGTGTGTGTGTGTGTGTGTGTGTGTGTGTGTGTGTGTGTGTGTGTGTGTGTGTGTGTGTGTGTGTGGTGTGTGTGTGTGTGTGTGTGTGTGTGTGTGTGTGTGTGTGTGTGTGTGTGTGTGTGTGTGTGTGTAGATGAGCAATGGTTAAGCAAATCCTAAATGCACAAAGAAAGCATGGTAATGTCAACCTTGGAGCAATCTATCTGAAACTGTGTTTTTCTTTGTGTCTGACTACAAGTTTTTGAAAAATGATACAAGTTTAAAGGGAAAGAGCCCAAACAAAAGAATGTAAACTTTATTTTCTTCTTAGCATACATCACATGATACAAATAAACACTCTACAGTACTTTTAAAAAGGAGTTTATAAAACAATTATACAAACCAAATTTGCTCAGCATGTCTTTAAAATGCTCAGACTTTGCAGTGAAAGGCCTGATTGAACCAAAGTTCATAAAAAAAGACAAAAACAAGAGTAAGTTGTTAAAATTAAGATGCCTATATCCAATTCTTTCAGCTAGTTTGTAAACACACAGTAGCTGAAATGTTCAAAGGGTTAAAGACAAAAAGTGAAGTTAGGAGGATAAAGTACAACACTGCCTTAGGGGCAACTTTTGGCATTGCTAAGGATGCCAAAAATACTTACAGGCAGAAATTATCTCCATTGTGTTAACATAAGATCTTAATTTTTTTTCTTACTCATGAGAACACAGTATTCCACCATTGGTAGGGGGGTCCCATCTTTACTTTAATCAGAGATCAGGGCTGCCATACAGTCCTGCATACATGACCTCTTGACGTCTTTCACATTTGGTTTAAATGGACAGCAATTCAAGGCTGAACATGGTGGGGGAGATAACATTCAATTGAGTCACCTTAACACTGCTGATTAAATCGTCAGACCCATCTGCCATCTTGAAGTTCAAACCAGGTATGATCAAATAACCCAAACAATAATTCTTGAAATATCAGTCTTCTCTGTTCTCAGGGAAACTATAAAAACATTTTCTTGGTATAAATTACTTTGTTATCTGAAAAATGTTCTGTCTGTGTTCTTGAGATAACAAACTTAATCAACCCCTCCACATGCCAAAATAAGCGTTGTTATTTCAAGATTATAAAACACTTAACTTGTGATCTCAAGATTACGGCATAAAAAAATCACTGCTATGTTGGCCATTCTCAGCTTCCATACATTCAAGACAAAGCCTTTACTGGATTTGTGGCATCACTGGCCTCTGGCCACAGGAAGAGGGCATGTCAGTGAAAGCCCACACCCTGAAATTTAAGGTCCACTGGTAATGAGTAAAAACTAGCTCCAGCCCCTGTCATATCATATGGAGGGTCAAGGGTCGATCTCCACTGGAACAACTGTTAGGATAGCGTCTTCATTTCCACGGCGCACAACTACTCTCAAGGTGTCAGCAGTCTTGATGGTGGTACTGACATCAGTTGCTGTTGAGATCCTCTGGCCATTTATTGAGATGATGACATCATGCTCTTTGAGTCCAGCACTTGAGGAGAGAAGAAGAGAGGATAAATTGAGAGATTAAATTGTAAGTGCACGTGGATAATAGGAGAAAAAGAAACATTGCAGCATTTTTAGTTTGTTTTTCTATTTCAGACCTGCTTTTCTATTAGTGGGATTTGATATTCTTGCTGAACACGGTTTATGGAAGTAACAGTGGGCAGCAAAATAGAAGTGCTACTGCTCTATGTGAGATTTAAGATCCTGGCTGTGCACCATCAAATTCATAGACTTTCTAAAATATGGATGTGGTCTCAGTGAAGTCACTTCCTGGTTTCTAAAGAGGTGTTATGAAGCCAAGACATGGGTCTCTCTATATTGGAAATGCTGATTTTGACTTACTATAAGCTTATCACAAAAACTAATAGAGTAGTGAATTTGGGGAATGGAATAGCCTAGCAACCTGGCAGACGGCTTAAACATGCTTACATGTTAGTAAATTTTGCGGCACCTCTAATTGTGTGTAACTTTTCAAGACTTAAGATTTAAATGGATAAGAGGGGAAGAATCCATCCTTGGGCAGTTATTAAAGAGGTAAAAGTTGTTTATTCATTTGTTTATTCTTTATTTATTTTTAATGGCTCTAAACATATTTAACTTTGCTGTAGATATCTGGATTTTAGTATGGGCTTGAACAGGGTTTCCTAAAATTTTGTTGCTGTGTTCTTAATTTTTCAACACTGGGTTTAACTTGCTACAGACATTAGACAAAGCTGAGTTGTCTATACAGATGGCTTTATTTGCATTTTATTCACCAGCTCCTTTTACTTTCACCAACTTCCACCCTCAAACTAACAACAAAAAAACAAAACAAAAGAACAATAATGAATGCAAAATTCACAAATAAATTGATGAATGATCCACAAAAAAGGGCATAAAACACACACTTTGCTGGCCGTGGTTATCCCTGAGGGAATGACGATAAAAGTGAGAAACAAAACAAAGATGGGCTCCTAAAAGAGCCAGAACAGAAAACCCAAAGCGCATGTTTCCCAACCTGGTGTCTTGTTAAACTCAATACTGATAAAAAAAAATTAAAAAAAGAAAGAAATAAAGAAAAGTTTTATGTAATTAAAGCAAAACAAAAAAGTAGCAAATACAAATAGATAAAATGACAAACAATAATTTTGCCGGCTAAACTGAAGGTTAACACTTACACAAACCTTGCACTGGCTTTTACCATCTTCATTATACTATAAACCCTTTAATAAGTACAATAATTCTACAAAAAAAAACCCAAAAATTAAAATAAAGGGCCAGTTTTGTTTTGCGTCTTTGTTGCTTATACAGTATGCCAAGTTAAACTTAAAGCATGGTTGCAATCTGTTCTGTAATCATCTAGAAAAAAATCCCATTAAAAAGAAGTAATCATACCCAAAGGGCATTAATCTTGTATTTAGGGTTTTCCCACACTCCTATTGTTCTTCCACTGTGATTAAAAACCTCATTTATTTATTCCCCTTGGTCCACCACCACTCCCTTTCTGCAACAGTTCTTGTCAAAGATACAACTGACTTCCACAGTTGGGTGAAGTTAACTAACAGCTACTCTGTTTTTTTTTTTTTTTAATGAGATGATTGTCTCTTTTCTTCAAATTAAATTTTATATTTATGACCCATTAGCCAAGTTAACACACTTAGTTAGACCCGGAGGACTTACAGAGATGCTTAAACCCAGGTATGGGAATCAGAGACACTGACACATTTGTTTTGGTCATTTTTACAAGACTCACATGGGAGGAAAAAATGCTGTGCTTGCTTTACCTTCCAGTGATAAAATGTGGCCGTTTTTCCTCATTATAAGGTGTTGCTAAAATTTCCACTTGAGATTTCAGGAGAAGTAAATAAAACAGCAGGTTGATTTTCTGGCCCACAGATGCAGTGCATTACTCACACAAAAACATAAAGTAAACATAAGTCATGTGCTTCTAGACTAGCACATCTGACTTGGCCAGGTTTGTTTACAGGTCTGTTGGCAAAAAATTCAGCCAGTGTAACATCTGTTATAAGAGATCTAATGATAGAATAAACATGAGAGCACAGCAAGGTGTCAGCGCTAAGCTTGTAAAAATCTATTAAATAAAAGTAGTAAACCTGAAATCACACACAGGCAGTGATATCAAACACTGACTCTCACCACAGCTGTTTAATCACACCCACATGTGAGTGCAGACCAACAAACCTTCACTTGCACCAATTAATGCAACTGCAGCAAAGTGTGAGCCCCTCATTACGCTAAGCTGCTCCAATAGAGGGCCTGAAGATTCTCTGCAGCCGAGTCAAGATTGCCAGAATTAAGTTTGAAATAAACATAAAAGGAATGAGATTAAAGGCTTCAGGAAAGAAGAAACAGAAAACAGAAGAAAACCACAGAAATGCTATGCAAAACAGCAGAGTTATTAAGCAACAAGTAAACTCTGACAAAGCCTCATAGGGGCCGCTGCTCTAGGCTGGGTGAGCTGGTGCAGGAAAACCACAGCGCAGCTCGTAACCTCCCAGCATGAGGTTTGAAGGAAATAGCTGACCTCAGCGTCTCCCAAGCCCCCACTCTGCTGGAGCTGTGGTGGTGGATTATTGGAGTGGGCTGGATTGTGGGAGGAGGGGGATATTTTAGAGGGCCAGGAACTCCAGGCACGCTGGAGTGGGCCATGAATTAACTTTCTGTATGGAGACAGTTTGTGTAGGAGGTTTTCTGAGTGTTTTTTGAGGTGCACAACTGACAGCTAAAGGTGGGAAATAAAATAAAGGAAATGAAATATACTATTTGCACTGTGAGATTGAAGCAGAGGCTGCATGCGGAGTGATGATTGTCTTGTGAGAATAAGGCACATGTGTGGAGCTCAAAGCGCCAAAGGCAATATCCCAAAGCTGAGAAAGAGTCTGGGATTCTGCTCCAAACCATGAAGTCACAACTAAGTAAGTCTGAGCTGAGTTTACACTTTGAAAGCCATATGTGCAGAAATATTTTCCTTACATTGCAGCTGGGGTTTTTGCGATGACCTCCATAACATAAGCTCCAGAGGTGATGTCAGGGAAGTCATGGTGTCGAGTCTTCAGCTCCTTGGCTAGCCTGCCAAGAAAAAGAAAAATAGAAAAGTGTGGTAGTCTGAGTATGCTAAAGGAAATCTCACAACGAATTAGTTATTGTCACTCTTGTGTAGCCAGCAGTGACTGATAAAGATTTTCAACCAAGGCTTCCTGTCCTGACTTCCTCTCTTCCTCTCCTGTGCTGTGCCGTGTTTTACAGTTCAGTGAGCAAGTCAAGAGGCAATGATGTATTCAGTCTGAAAGTGACAGAACATTCATCTTTTCAGATCTGACTGAAACTAGATGTATTCATTTCTTGGTTCATCATTTCACCCAGAGGATCATCCTGTTCTTGTGTTTGTTTTATTATTTGGGGGTCTCAGTTTCACTGTAAATAGACATTTTTACAGATTTGCTTGATTTGCTTGTGGGAAATAGGCCTTTCAGGTATGTTGTCAAATTATACCATATACACCTGGCTTTTGAGATCTTTCACTGGAGCACCCCAGTCATTCTTGAGGGGAAGTCTCAGTTTAAATGTAAATCCTGAGTTACACAAAGGCTTCACTCTTACTAACTTTGGCGGTATGAACTTGATTAAAGAAATTGTTTTGCTTGCTGCGAACTCTAAAATAACAGGTTTTCATGGGAAATTTGAGAAACGATAATGTGTTCAGATTATTCATTCATTCATTTTCTATACAGCTTATCCTGTTCAGGGTCACGGGTGGCTGGAGCCTATCCCAGCTGTCATTGGGTGAGACACGGGGTTCACCCTGGACTGGTTGCCAGTCAATTGCAAGGCTGACACAGAGACAGACAACCATTCACTCACAAACTCACACCTAGGGACAATTTAGAGTGCTCATTTAACCTGGTGAGTATGTTTTTGGACTGTGGGAGGGAGCCGGAGAACCCAGAGAGAACCCACGCATGCACGGAGAGAACATGCAAACTCCACACAGAAAGGCCCACTGGCCGAGGTGGGGATTTGAACAGGTGACCTTCTTCCTGTGAGGCTGCAGCGCTAACCAATGCGCCACCATGCAGCCCATGTTCAGATTATGTCTGACATAATATTCATCTTTATGGATTTGTTGGTGAAAAAGATGCAATCATTTCTTGATTCATGCCATTGCAAGGGAAAGCATCACATTACTTTTTGGGTAGACTGAGGAGGGGCTCATAGTTTTTCTGTAAATCGTAGGTTACACAGAGGCTTAACTCTAACTAATGTCAGCAGTAAGAAATCAGAAGAGAAACTGATTTGCTACAGTACATACATATTAAATGGTTGTAATGTGTAATGATCAAATGTAACATCAAACGCATCCTAGAATATCATAAAAAGTAACGCTATAATTGTTTGGTTTGTATGATCTCCGTTGCAGTACAGCCCTATTAAATTTTGGTAGGAGTCTCAGTTTTACAGTAAATAGTAAGTTACACAGAGGCTTTATCTTGACTGACTTTAGTGGTATGAACCTGACAGAGAAACCAATTTCCTTATTGATTATCTTAATAAAAAGCTTGTGAAGGACACTTTTATACAGATTAATCACTGATGAAACAGTTCTGATTAGAGTTGCTGCGTCCTTATGATGCATTTTGTCCTGCATACTTCAATAACTGGTAATACACAACTGGTCAATCACTACTTCAAAGCATGAAACAACTTAGACACCAGAAATCTTTTCATTTTAATGAGTGTTTGCTGAATCTGTGAAGAGACTTCTGTGGGTGAAGTTTTACTATTCCTCTACAAAAAAGAAGTGTGCAACTTACGCTGGAGTAAGAGTCATCATCCTCACACCAATATACTTCTTCTTGGCAGCTCCTCTCCCTGGAGATGAACCAGATCACAAAAGAAGAAAAAAAAAATCAATCTTCCACATGTGGCAATAAAAATTTTGGTAGTCTTGTTTTTGTAGTTGTGTCATCATATAAATAAATTAAATCAGGCAGTCATGTTGCCAGTCATAAAATACACACATGTTCGTTGTTCCATCACACCTCCCAGGGCAAAAGGTGAAAAGCAGTAAAATGAAATGAAAAACCTGGCGCACTCTGGCATTTACTTCTCTATTACTTTCATGCTGTGTCATTTTTGTGTTGGGTAATGCTGGGCAACAATTCATAAAGTCAGAAATGTTGTAAATGTATCTAATGGGAGCACACAGAGATGAGAAATAACCACCACAGGAACAGTTAAATCCTGAATCATGAAGCCTTTTTTGAATAAACAGATAGATACCGGTCCAACTGATACAGCCAATTTTGTGAATGTGCCTGACACGGCTTTGTCTTGGTGGCTGAAGGGACACAATAAAGAGAACATATTGTGAGTCTTGTCAGTAAGAGCTCATACCTCGAGACTGTCTGTCATAGGACTCTGCCAGGAACTCGCGGATTTTGTCTGAGGGTATGGCAAAGGAGATGCCAGCTGTCACTTTTAGGGTGTTGATTCCAATCACCTCGCCATCCTAAAACAGCAAACCTCAGCTTAGTGTCTCATATCGACAGAAATTGTTTCAGACATGAACTAAAAAAACTAATTAAAAGAGTGCCTACCAGATTGACTAAAGGTCCTCCTGAGTTGCCGTACTGCCAAACAAAAAAAAAAAGTTCCTTGTTAGTTTTAGTATAAACAAAGTGTATGCACAATAAACAGCTTCCTCTTTTTCTTACATTGATGATGGCATCAGTCTGAATATAATCCATATCTGAGTTTCTGAGGCCCAGCTCTCTGCCCCCTCGCTGAGTGGTGCTGACGATTCCTGTGGTAACTGTGTTCTGGAGTGAAAATGGGCTTCCAATGGCAACAACAAACTCTCCCGGTCTCAGGTCTGAAGATCTGCCCAGCAACAGGACAGGAAGCGTGGTCTGCAAGATAGAAATGCAGGCGAGTGTGTTCAGGATGCTAAGATCCAAAGAAAGATCTGTGATGCTTAGCAGTAAACAGGACAGATATCTAAAATGAACAATCAAGGATGGTACCCAGTTTTTAAACAAATAGTCTTTATTGAGCCTCATGCTGCAGTTCAGGTAAGAAGTTTATTTAATGCACACCATCACAGAGAGCAGTGTATTTTTCAACTCTGCAGGGGTATGAAGACAAAAAAACACATTTAGCTTTTGCTGCAATTCCTCTCCTGAGTTTTGAGTTCTTGTCATAATCATGTGGTTTATGAGCGGACAGCAGGAAAATAATTACAGCAAAACCACAAGTCTTCTTAACACACAGCCTACTCAGTCCTCCCACACAAAAACAACGACTCCTTTTCCACTTCATTTATGCCAGACAATTTAAAATGCAAATAATCAGGATCAAAGGTCTATTTCTTGGACAGACACAGAGCCCAGCTGACAAATCATTCCTAATGGCAAGTACGTGCCAGCACACCACAGATGCTGGAAAATGGTCTGATATGTGGTAAATAATGACTACCTTAAGCTCTGGTTAGCTATGTTACACTGGGCAGTGGAAAGCAGGCTACTGTGTGCTCGTCTAAGCAGACAGACAGAGAGGATATATTTATCCATCCACAGTGACAGTTTCCTTCTTCATATGAAATCATTTCTGTCAGGCAGCCTGCAGTAAAAGCCCACGCGCCACCACATCACGTTTGAATGATCCTCCTACAGTATGTTACTGTTTTGACTGCCCAGAGTTATAAATAGGAGAAAGGGGAAGCTACAAATGAAGGGAGACAGCAACACAAGTTGGAAAGCTTAGACAAAAGAATTCATTTTAGACTTGCACAGACGCATCAAACTAATGACATCATTCGCCTACATGGAAGATGAAATCTTGTGATTTATGCATTTGCTTTTAAGACGTAGGAATCATCAATACTTTTACATTAATCAATCACTAATGTCAGTGACTTAAGTTTTATGGTAAACATGTGGACATCAGACATTATGCCAATATATTATGCCCAGTTTGACCCAGAGGAGTTCTCTAAATTCAAGTAAGAAAAGAAAAGAAAAGACATTTAAAAACATATGAAGACTTAAATCTGTTATTTTTTGTTAAAAAGATCAGCAACACTTAAAAACTTGCTTTTCTTCTTAAAGGCTGATGAATACATCTATGACGAAAATAACACAAAAACAAAACAGGCTTTCTGATGGTATTGGTAAATGCTGAAAAAAATCTGATCAATGTGTACACTTATACCAAAATGAGTGTTAAGGTTGGAAATTCTCTACATAAATCAGATTATGCTACAGACTTGATCCAGTCTAAAGTGAGCTTTAGCCTTATGTGAGGGCTATTTTCTCTGTCAGTCAGTCATTGCTGCTAGTGAAATAACTAGCGACAAGTAACTCGTACAATCTCACCTAAAATGAAATGAACAAATTAATTGCTTTACAGTTTTAGTTTTTTCAAACCACATCAGGCCGTCTTAGGCCATATTAAACTTTGGATTTAACTTTGGTGGTATCTGCAGAGTTCAGGGAAGAAGCAAAGTTGTTGTTCAATCAACTCACACTACAGATTGCACTGACTGCATCTTTTGAAGACAAGGTTCATCACATCTTTACACCAGTGTCCTCATAATACGGTAGATGCCAAGGGTGGATCTCTGGATCATTCTTTCTGGTTTTTCCCTATACAGTGCAACTTTTAGATCTCTGTCTTCAAATGTGCCTCTGAAGCCAATTCCAAAGACCACAAAAAAGTAGAGTGAGAAAAAACAGAAATATCCCTTTATAAATATCAGAATATTTGCTCACCAAAGCTAAGCTTTTCTATCATTGGATAAAGAACACAAAAATATAATTAAAAAACATAAAAACCATCAAACAATAAACAAATAAAGAAATAAATCCAGTACCAATAACAGTATGGGCCTACCTTGAGTCTAAAGCCTCACGCTACAAGAATCTCTGCCCAATTTGACCCCAATTCGGACCAATCAATGGACAAACCTTGTCCGGGACCAAGGTTGTTCCAAGGAGGTTAGGCCCAGATTATCTTCTAGTATGAGTGGGTGGCAGATAAACCTTAAGCCCCAAACGCATTTGATATTTGTCGGGATGATTATGCTGCTCATTTTGGTTAAGGAAGACCATAACCAATCACAGAGAGCTGCCTACGAGGGACTGGAAATGATCAAAAGTTATCACAGATGCAAATTGTGACCATGAGGGAGCAGCGTGTTGAGTGCATTGAACAGTGTAGATGGAGGACAAGACCACAAATGTCTATATTGTTTTTCCAACCACATCTTCATCCAGATGTGTTTAGTCTTCGTTCTCTTTTTCTTACAGGAAATAATAGCTCCAGCCAGCAGCATGACACTAGTCTCCATTTTTTGTGCTTTTGTTTACATTTACTTCCTCTATCTGGTGTAACAATCTTCATGAAATCCTGTAGTGTGTGCTGGGCATTATTTTGTAAAATGTGTGGTGTGTGGTGTGTGCATGTTTAAGATTTGAGAGAGGATAATCTCTGAAGATTCTCCTTATGCATGTGATATGACCCAATTTCAGCATCTTTTAAGATTTTTAAAATCCTGTCGTGTGTCAGGCTTGAAATGTGGAATCACTTATTAATGAGAATGCTCATCCAAGCAAACACGAAAAACAACCCTAAGTGCATTAAGCCTGCAAAATGTCAGCAATTGGTGGACATCCATGACTTATATATATATTTTTTGTAATGGTATGGGGGGACAATCTGTAACATCTGACACTCAGGACTAGTCTTAGACTTGAAATCTGGAAATAAGAAACCAAACATCTCTAGTCCTTGGCATGTTTGTTGTAAATGATCTTGAACCTTTGAGGTGAAGTTATTATTAGAAGATAATAAGAGCCAGTTACTGAGGGAACCTTTTAATATTACATCCAACCAAACCTCATCTGTTCACACACAGATACACAAACACAAACAAACACAACCGTCACACTCTGTGTACCTGATTCCTGTGGGCTTGTTCAACATAGCAGGGATGTTAACATGACACATACACACACAAGCTGCAGGAGTGTGTACTTAAACTTGGAAACAGTCTGGCATGTGCAAACACGCACAAACAAACACCTGACACAGGAGTAGTAGTGTGTGTAATCACCACCCTCCGTCAGCTCCCTTAGCTCCCCTTCCCCCGTCACACTCCATGTAAGATAAGAGTATAACCAGATGGAGGGAGGAAGCAGGAGAAACACACACTGCAGAGAGAGAGGGGACGTCAGGTGGATGTGAGTCACTGCCAGCACATTCAGGACTCAGCTGGACACTACTAACTGTTAGTGATACTGGTGCTGCCATGGTGATTGTTGCTCTCAGGTGGAAAACCGGTACCTCCAAAATGTCCTCTGTATGTCACAACCCATCCCACACAAAGTCACAGTGCATTCAGAAAAATCTCATACAAAGGGTGCAAAATGCATCAGTAGGGTGACAACATCCCAGCAGCACAGCGAGAAGGCAGAACAAACACTGGACACACACATTTCAAAGCTTACATATCACTTACTAATCGTGCCTACTCAGCAATCTGGAACCACTCGTGGAAAATCCTCCCGCCATGTGAGTCTGCCTCTCCTGGTCCTGACCACCCAAGTGACTCATCCTGCTATTTCAGACGAAGGCTACGCTCTCTGGCGCTTCACCCAAAGACACTATGGCCACTCTTAAAGGAAAGAGGCATGGTGGACAAGGGGAACAACAAACACCACAAACCACAGGAAGGGAGTCTGACATTAAGAGACAAATGAGTCAAGCTCTGTTTTGTTTAGTATTACATGGATGTTTGAAGCTCAGGGATGACCAAGAAAAGACTAGGTTTGGTTTGCGACCAGAGTGAGCATTAGTTTGGAAATATCAACAAGGTCAAAGCGGACACCACTTATTTTCTGAAAATGAAAGCCTATCATTTAGACTTTGAACTTGAGATGCTGCAGAATTCCTTCACCAAACTCTCAAAGGAATCTGTGTTCTGCCAAGTTTGATTAGAGAAAGACATCAGATTAAAAAGGGGAGGACTTCTTTTTTTTGACCAAAGAAGCATCTCAGAGACATGCTGTGGGAAATACCAGACTTTTTTTTTTCGCCCATTTATCGCCACTTATCCGAGTCCTGATCCGGCCTCCTGCACCCAGACAGATTTTGTCACGGTGAGTTCAAGGACACTGTGACGAGGGGACAAAGGGCAGATAAGACTTGAAAAATGGTTGCAGAGTTACCATAGAGATGTGTCATTGTTATTGTTATAGCCATGGTCTTTCAGTGGCTCATTTCACAGCCATTAGACTAACTGCTGTTTTACAACTGGAGGTCCAGGTGCAAACTTTAACTCCAGTTGAGCCCAGATAGTTTAACAGTTTCTAGGGCACTTACTTATGCACTTGGAGGTTTCCTGGTTATGGACCCTCACCAAGTTAAGTCTGTAAACTGAATCCACACACCTGGCACTGTTTAACTATACAGCCAGACCTCTTCAAAACACACACAATCACATTAACCTGAACTGAATATAAACCCCACTGCAGCAACTTAAGCACTCCTGTAACTCAAGTACAGGCAACTTCAAAGCACCGAACATATTCACTTACAACACCTACTTTGCTTAATTCATAACTACACTTGTGCTCAGAGTTTAACAGATGATGTCTGATGCTTTGCCTTTGGGTGCTGTGCAGACGCTGATAAAAACGAGGCAGGATCCGGCATGCACCACATAACACCCAGACAGATCACAAGATCAAGACACAGAGGGGGCACTGAGTGTGTCTGCAGTGTGTAAGTGGCTCATTTAAGTGAACATGAATGCATATTTGTGGACTCAAGGAATAAAAGGAGGGGTGAATACTTCTGTGTTGTAAAAATGACTGAAGTACATGTTCAAAAAACCATGTGAGGTACTGTAGGTCTCGTGGAATTCCTTTCACTGTAATTAACATGTTCAAGTCACACTGGTTAAAACGTATCCTCGCTGACACCAGTACGGAAACCACCATGGTTTCCATATGTTGTTGGTGAGGCTTTCAGTCTTCAGAATAAGAGCAAACATGTGTGCGAGCACTGCATGTATGTTCTGCTCTGTTTAGTTTTGCATGAGACACGAGGGCGTCTCGGCTCTGGCTACAGACACCACAAAACTCTGGACTACACACATCACAATGATGGGAGGAGATGAAGTCTCAAAGATGAACTAGACCGCTCTTTAACCTTGACTTATGGGTCAAACTTGTATTTATGGTTTTGGACAACTTTAAGCGGTACCTTGAAAGACACATCTTACCTGGTAAATGGCGAGATACACACTCTGCCGTTGACTTAGAACGGGAATGTAAACATTGACACAGTGTCTGGGTAAAGTAGTAAGAGTAAATCCTATGGATTTTATACTAATTCCTTTAGGTTTTTATATGTCTAGGCCTGTTAATTGTAGTCTAGACTATTCTTTATATGACTGGGGGAGAACACTGGAACCTCCTAAACTCATTGAACAACCAGAGACTTACAGCCTTGTCTGTTGTGCTCACACAATGTGGCACTTTCCTGAAGCCCACAATATGTTGATGAAGCCTTAAATAAATGACTTTGTGAACAGCAGAAGCCACACCTGGCCTAAGGGTTAAATCCTGCTTCAATCAAATATTTTTAAAAAATACTAAACTAAAACTATTCTAGTTTGTAGAGGTTTTGATTTTTTCTCTTTATTCATGGGATAATGCTCAGAGTGGCCAAACCTTTCAAAAAGGACATTTATGAAATAGGAAGGCAACATCCACATCTACTAACATTTTACGCAGAAGGAAACACTGTAGACCTTTTATAGGAGTAGAGTTGGAAAACTGTATATGGTGAAATTTAAAATAAAAAAATGTGCAGGAAACATGTCTATTTGTGGAATGTCACAGAGAACCATAGAAATGCTTTAAAGAGGGGGGTATGGTTTTTTTTTTTTTTTAAGGTTTTATACTGTCCCTCTGGGTTCCATGTAGTAGCTTTCCATAATTTACAGCTCAAAAATAACTATTTTTATTCTACAAAACCCTTTGCTTTAGCCTCTGTCAGAAACCCTTTGTTTTAGCTGCTGCCTCTTTAAGGTTCGCTGCTCCACAAACTACTTTCTGGTTGGCCAGCCCTCTGACCACCTGAACAGGGGCAGAGTTATGGGCAAATCTTGGTGTTTGAGGCCCATGCCTCCAACTTGTCATGAACTTGTTAGGAGACTTGTTTGCTGTGACCTCATCATTTTAGCAAGTCTCATCATGGTCTTGAGCAGTGGTGATTGCTCTAAGACTGTAAAGGAATCTCAGCTTCCCCTAAGATGTCCCCATAAAAGTGGTGATATGTACTGCTGTGTGTACATTTCATTGATAAAATATGCGCTTGAATTCCATCATCTTTTGTTCAAAATCAGCTACCTATCACAGGTAACTGGCTCCACCTCCTTCTCATTCATCCCTGCAGTGTCTCAGCGCTTTAACACAGTCGGACGCTGAGCGTCTTCTGACTTCAGCGGGGAAGCGTAGAGTTAGTTGTTCCACTGTGGAAACTGGACGGTCATTGGATAAACGCTGGGCTTTGTCCCGCCCATTGGACGCTTAGCATCTCTAGGGGTCTATGAGGCAGTGGGCTGGCCTGGACGCTGGGCTTCTGCATGATGATTGGATGATCTGTCTGAGGCTGAATCCCTTTTTGATTGACAGTGAAATGAGCCAGTCAGCGATCTTGAAGTATAACCCTCCACCTGAGCATCTTCTGAGTTCTACATTCAGTTGTTCTGGACTGAACCGGAGGCTTTATCGATCCCCAGCAAGTTTACCTTTCTTAAAAGCGACGAGTGTTGTGTTTTAAGATTCTCTCTCTTTTCACCAATAAGTAGCTACAGCTGTGGAGCTTCTCCCCCAGTCACTCACACTTACAGCCTGTCATAGTCTCATGTGATAGCTCCAGCTGCTAGCAAGCTGGCACAGAGGGTAGAATTTAGGTTTAAATAAATAAACAAATTTATGATGTAGGCCAGAAAAAAATGAGCCACCCCTCCTTGACTGACCAGCAGCCGCCACTGGTCTTGTGCAATGTTAAGAAACCAACTCCAAAGCAAATGAGCAATTCAAAGATTCAGGGATCGCTTAAACAGAAGAATACGCAGCAGTTTGAAAATCTGCTTATGTTTAGTATGAATACCCAGCATTAAAACTTTATATTCATGTTTAAAACGTGGGAGAGCAGAATACCTCCTCTTTAACCATTCAGATCTACAGGACTTCTTAAGAGGGCTTTATGGTCAAATGTGCCCTAAGAGGAAGATTTAAAAACGTGTTCAACCCCAATTTGGGCAAATTTATCTCAACAACAGGCATGTGCTTCATCTATTGTGTAACATCCACAGATGCATCATGGGCTGGTGTCTATTGAGTAATCTGGCTCTGATGAGTGACTGTATCTGTGGTTGATTTCAAACTATACCATCATGTTTCATAAGCACCCAATGTGACGTCAATGATCGGAAAGTCCGAGCAGTTTGGGGCTTTGCGGCTGCCCGTCCAGTGGGCTTAGAAAACAACCACACAGCCAAAAAGTAGGCCAAGACAAAGTGCACGGAGACCCAGCAGGGCAAAATAAAGTGTGTGTATGTGTGTACTTTTCTTGGCCCTTTTCCCAGCAGACAGTATCCTTAAGCATGGGAACCATTTTGGTTCCAGAGACAAGACATGAAGGAGAGAGGTGGGGTGAGGAGGATGTGATTCATTTCCCCTTCTCCTGTCCCTGAAGGACGACATGCAGTGTATTTCCACTAGCAATGGAGTGTGTCCTCCATGTCCCTGCAGTCCCCTTCTTCAGCTCTTTCACTCACACACAGACACACACAGACACACACAGACACACACAGACACACACACACACACACACACACACACACACACACACACACACACACACACACACACACACACACACACACACACACACACACACACACACAAACTTCTTCATTTGAACTACTGATTGTAAGTTTGTGTTTCTCCATCAGTGCTCTTCATCTGAGGAAATGCTCCCATCTCCTACTTCCTGGAGAATCATTTACACAGGGATCCTGATACACAGATAAATACAAAAACACGTGGCTGCATCAAGGCACATTCCTCCTTTTCCTTTCTGCACATAAACAGAGAAACATACACACAGTCCAATTACAGTCCTTGCAGTCCAAAAAGGAGAGGGCACACTTCCCGGAGAGACTGGTTTTGAGACTCAAAATACTAGGTGATGGGTAATGGAGAGACAAACAGTGACATTGTTTCAGGAGACATTATTGGAGACATGAGACCTGTTTTCCCTAACAGCTCATGACTCAAAAAGCTGACCTTAGCACAAACAATATAGAAATGTCTCCTGAAATGGATCTCATTGAAATTCATCTTTAAACTGCACCAAGCAGATCCCATCATCTACTCATCAGATAACCAGCTTCAAACCATAATTGCCATAATATAGCTGTATAATCCAATTCCTCTGCCGTCTGCTTTCTTTTCTTCTTACATTTGCAGAATGATCAACTGCCACTCATCATTTTCATACGTGTGATCACTGCAGCGTAACTACAACGTAGCATCACCAAAGAAGTATAATCCAGATTTCATTCCTCCTTTTGTCCTTTAGGTAAATCTGTGAGCATCTGGTTAACTCTTACGGGAGCCCTGGCAACACTTCATTCAAGTTTAAAGTTCTAATTTCTGCAACTGAAGTCAAATGTCAGCATGTCTACTTTACTTTACTTTCTACATCTTTGACAGCCACATCGCCTGGTGAAACAGCCAAAGCTAGCTGGCAATAATAAAATGTAAAACGGTTGCAGTCAACGTCAGCAGTCCAGAAGCAGCCACAGATAATCACTAAACAATTTAACCAGTTTATGAGTGAGAAAGTTTAAGTTTTCCCTGAGCTGTCCTCCTCTTTCTCGCCAGTTTCTCTGAGAAATTGGGGTTTTATTGGTCGCAAGGCCCAGTCGATTCCCTGGGCTGTGGTCTAGCTCCCAGCTCTGGGGAATACATTAGTCCGTCTATAGCAGCTGGAACTTCAGAAGGGAAATGGGTAAAAGTGCTGTACTCACTTGTTCCTGTGAGGAGACCAAGGGGGAAAGAGAAAGGAGCAAGGAGAGAAAAAAGAGGCAACAATGTGGTCATGGCCTGGAAAATGTATCCTTATGTCTGGAGGACTGTGAGTTAATGGGTTAATGAGTGCTCTGTGTGATGTGGCAACAGCACAATAAAGATGGAACTCATTGTGCTTTTGATTTTAAAGGCCTTTCATTAACCTCGCTTACTCAGAACTTGGACACGTCATGTTCTCTTGGAAATGCATGCATTAAACTGGATCCATAAAGATTTACCTGGAAAGAACAACTCTGACTTTGAAGCTTGCTGGATATAAATCAATATGATGTATTTAATCATAATGATTTATACTGACCCCCACAGACTTGGAAGTGCTGTTTTGGAATGAATTCAAAATACTAAAATGCACTGTGCAGGGATCTTTCCATGTCAATCCAGACATTTTATGGCATGGCCTTTGCAGACATTAACCTTGGGTTATTTATACCACAAATGCAGCTGAATACAGAGAACCTGATGTTGTGCTGGACCAAAAGTTATCAAGTGCCTCACAGTGTGTCATGTAGTGAACAAGCCGGTTTAAGATGTTCTGCCAGTGGTTACAATGTGTTAAAAAGCCCTTTACAGTGCACTTTTATAGAAGCAAACATGATGCAGGGCCCTCTTGGGTCCACTTGGAGAGGAAAACCTGCGATGCAAGAAGCCATAGAGGTTCCCCCTCCAGCAGAGAGATTGCTATGCGGCACCTTTAAGGGCAGCCCTCAAGCGGAGAAATGAGATCCAATGACCCCTTTGGTGCCCGTCTATCAATGGTTCCATTTCAGATCCCCTCTGAGGAACTTTGATTGGTTTGTAACAACAAAAATTGATGACTCTGTCTTGCTAACAAAGTCAAATGCAACTCGCACTTTGTCCATAGAGGGTGGCAAAATCTACACAAACTGAAGTCACATAATTACTCTCTGTCAGTTAACAGTCCTCCAACTTTTGTATTTCTCTATTTGATGTACTCTTATTGTAATATTTTTCACTTTATACTTTCTTGTTTGCTACTGTAAATCTGTAATTTTATCTATCATGGGACGAATTAAGGAATATCTGATCCTATGACACCGATCATAGCCGCTCCGGTAAAAGCTATGTCCAAACTCATTTGCTTTGAGAGAGTTTAAACAGGAACTGGACTCAAATTGCAAAGTGCTTGAGAGCACTTTATAGTCGGTTCCTTTGGTGATCCATCCTGTAATACAGGAGGGACATTTCAAAGCTGGAATGTGGAGTTGTTCTTCTTCATGGACTGATATTAAGTGCCCTCTCACTTCCACTTTGTATGACTTTTCCCTTTCAAATGTCATCTGCTTGCCTTCTTATTATAAGTCAATCATCCTGTAATTTTCTCCCATATCATTTTCACCACACGCACACGCACACACACACACACACACACACACACACACACACACACACACACACACACACACACACACACACACACACACACACACACACACACACACAAACCAGATACTCTCCCTCATAATTCCACTTTCATATAAATCATGTTGCCTCCCTCAGTGACCTCAGGTCTTAATCTCTGACTCACAGTCTTAGTGAGCAGCTTTAACTTCATACAATGACAGTCACTCTTTATCATAACAAATTTGCACATGGTGCTGAATGTGTTTTCTATCAGGATGGCACCCCAAATACATCTGGCTGTCATTCGATTACAATTACCCTTCTTTATTACAACCACCTGTTGTTTACCAGCCAGTAAAGCCAGGGTGTCATGCAGAGGAATGCTACATATATATTTACAGGGAAAGGGGAGCGAAAATATTTCTGCGTGCACAGTGGACCAGAAGGACTTATTTTCAGGCTTCTATGGAGATTTCTTATCTATAAACTTTGGTTTAAGAAAAAGGCTGTACATGCTGAGTTTGCAATACAACAAACACAGGCTGTCATCGACATACAGAGCAGCTCTTATCATTGCATGAGCAAAAACAAAGCCACTGTCACTTCTCTTTTCCATATTCTTGCCTCACATTGTCAGTCAAACAAAACCTGAATCTTTCAGCCTCTTTTGGAAGCCGCAGGGCTTTATAATACACCTTGTGTAGCTGTCATGAGCATCTATTCAGCTCTGTTACCCAGCCATGAGAGTGAGCTCCGTAATGCACTCTGCCCCGCTATGACTTTCAGTCAATAGGCCCTGGATGTCTGCCATGCATTCCTCTACATAACTGCAGGGAGTGATAATCACATAACGCCCAGCAGACAGAGAAATAAACACAGACAGAAAGACAGGGATGAGGAGAGGAGAGGACAAGAGAGGAACTATGACATGCACAGTTAGGAGTACATAGTTCTTCCTCTTTCTTTCAAACGTCAACACCACCCTGAAACAGGCCACAGGTAAGTCTCTGTGAGAGCTCTCATGGAATATCCATCAGATGTTTTCACAGCCTGATGTGTTGAACACCAACAGGCTCATGACACTCTGCCAGCCAGCTGTCTTTTTTAAGACCCATTTGACAGCACCTGCAATCTTACTTTACTTTACAAGCACTTTGAATAATCCCCCAGATTTAGAAACACGTTCAGGAGAGTTTCAAAACAGCAGGTGAATGTTTTGATCGTTTCGCAGTAGTTTGGAGCCCAAACGGTTCAGATTGGCTTAAGACTTGGCTTATTTGGTATTTTCCTTCTGTTTCTTCAAACATAAAAAAGACAAAGATAAAGAGCTGTTCTCTAGAGACAGCACTGTAACAAAAAAAGACCCTTAAAACCAATCAGAGATGTAACTATTACAATAAACAACTCTGCTAGACATTGATGAAAAAAAATTCACTCTATTTTATGACAACCAATTCTCTTTTGTGAATTTCTACCAGTGAAGTGCTGAATTTTTAACATTCAATGGTATTCCGTAAATGTAATTTTGCTTCTTTGACACAATAAAATGGAAGGTCAAAGTTTTTGTCCATTCGTGTCTATTTTTTGACCAGCCATAGGGTAATGGATGTCTTTGATTTCTCTGAAAAGTAAAGAAAACTTCATCCCTCTGTGACCCAGTTTATTTGGCTTTACCATGATACTCAAAGTAAAACATGAACAATAAAAAGAAGTGACATTTTGAGAAGAATTTTTTTTTTCACAAAGTTAGACTACTATGTCTCTAGGCGCTATTTAACAATGAAACTTTGTTTTAGATCATTTAAGTACATAATTTGCCAAAGTACAAAGAAAAATATTTTTTTTTAGTTTTGGGATACAATGGGATATTCACTTATTAATTTCTTGCATTTAATATCTGGTTGTTGCTATCTTTTTTTCCAGTCATGTGACTAAGAGTCAGGAAGTGAAGTATATTGTATTGAAGTTTGCCTTTGTTGTTCTCAATAAATAAATGCAGCACAGCATCATGACTCAACGCTTGATACATTATCATTTTCACATTATCAATGTCTGTACTCTAACCCTGAAATCTTAAGCCAGAGTGGCTAGCCTAGCCTGACATAAAGAGAAAAGTGGAGACAAAGAACCAGTATTGTTCTGGTTAATTTACGTGTGCTTTAAACCCATTGACAATGTAATAAATCACAATTTTTCTGTCTCTGTTGTGTTTCGCTGTGTTTTCTTGGTAACCAAAAACCACAGAGACTTGTGTTGCATTTCTGCTACACTTAGCTTATCACTTCCTTGCTCTGACTTCATGTTAGCTAACAAAAACAAGAGAGGTACACTTCACTCAATCTTGGCTAGGAGGTGAACAACAACATTGACTTAATGTCAGATTACCTTCACGCCATTAGAGACAAACTGACTGACTTACTGGTGCATCGATCTTGATGAGCGCTATGTCCGATTTCTCATCCACGTCTTTGATTTTGGCATCATAAGAGCCCCCGCTCTTGAGCTCCACTTTCACCCTGTGCTTGTTGGCCACAACATGAGCATTGGTCACAATCTGGCCGTCTTCTGACACAACAAAGCCAGAACCACTAGCCACCGCCACCTCCCGTTTGGAATAGGTCATCCTGTGGAGGGAAAGAAGAGAATGGAAGGTGCTGTTTATTTCTATTTCTATTTGAAGGCCTCTTCTCCCACATAAACACCCTGGGGAGACACTGAATCTGTGATGCATGATGTAATAACAGTGTAAGGCAAGAAAATGAAGAAGACTGAAGCATGAAAGTAAAGGAGATAATGCTTAAAAAGAAGACCTGTTAGTATACAGAGGTGAGTCTGGGGAGATTAAGATCACTTTAAAATGGTACGAAGATAAACAAACAGACCCCATAGTGTTCATATAGAAAATGGTGAGGATGAAATGTGGATAACAGTGAACGGCAGACATTACTAGGTCTCCTTAAAAGCTGAAGTGGCAGACAGAATAGAGGCGACAGTCGATGAAGGATGTGAAGCAAAGATAAAAGAAGTGAAAAGCTGCAGAGATTAAAAGATGAGAAGAAAAGATGTTGAAAGACTCAAGTAGAGCGTGCGGTGCCCTGCTGACTAGTGTGGTCTGGTTAAGTACACAGGTGGGCTGTAAAGAGGAGACACACACATATGCACAGGTGCACGAGCCTTACTTGCGGAAGAGTTCAATGTGAACCACGGACGGAGCAATTTTCTCCACCACATCAGCGATGAAGTTATATTTGTGTCTTGGGCTGTCTGGGTTGTCCTGAGCTGGAATTTCAACACACAAACAAACACACGGGCAACATGTCAGGCAAGTAAAAACAGACAAAAGATGCCTTGAAATATAGCATGATGTAAGAGCTGTGTGAAAATAGAAAACCAGCTCATCGACACAACACAGAGAGGAAAAGAAAAGATGACAGATCATCTGTGGTTCAGGCTGTCCGGGGCGAGACCCACACACGCTACCCATAAACACTTACTCATTCTGAACCTTTAACTTTGGCTATAAACATTTCAAATAAATTCTTAACCTTTAGCCTTATCTCACCTTATGGTTGATTGTATTCACAGGTTACCCACAAGACCAAACTGATCCTCCCAGCACAATAACTCTCTCATGTGCACTGTCAGACACCAAGTGTGAAGACAGCCAAGTTCCCTGAATCATTCCACCATTCATGCAGTGTTGGGCAAGTCAGGAAACGTTGACTGATTTACCTGGTAATTAAGCTGTGTTCATTCAGAACAGTTTAACCAAAGCTATGAATCAAACTCCCCAGACCTTTCCATCCCTCTATTCATAAACTGTAATTTTGCCACGTACATAAGAACCACCTCATCTCACACAAACAGTTTTCAGATGAAACTTTATCCTGGGGTAGAGAGTTTTGTGAAAGTCAAAGGTACCGAAAAGCTCCAGGATATCATTAACGGCAGTGAAGGGTAGAGGAAAGATTTTCTGCTGTAGGTGCAGTTAAGCTAACACAAGCATGGAATGAGCACCATCTTAATGTACCAAATACCTCTAAATTATATAGTATGAAACATTTTTTTACCGTAGGGGGAAAAATCCCTACTGATATGTGAGACCGCTGGATTACACAGCTCAGCTCAACTGTGAGATATCTACTCCTTTCCCTTCCTATCTATCTATCTATCTATCTATCTATCTATCTATCTATCTATCTATCTATCTATCTATCTATCTATCTATCTATCTATCTATCTATCTATCTATCTATCTATATAAAGCTATTCTGTTGCTAGGCGCTGCCCAATTAGCTGCCTGTTGCAGCAGCTCTCTCGTCTTTGTCCGTTTCTTGTAATTTTTTTTTCGTCTCTTTTTCGTAATCTTTGTATTTGGAGTGGATCATTACTTTGTATGGTTCATTGTCGGTCACGGACACCAAACTTTTTGTGGCTTCAGCGATATTTTTTACTACTTTTCTCCTGTGTTTGTCTGGAGATCTTACATGTAACCATGGCTGCATTGTTTACATGTGAAATTAGCTGTTAGCAGCCTGTAGCATGTCAGTGCTAACTAGTGTAGGGCTTGATGGTTTCCCTCGAGGTGAGGTGGACGTGCTGGTTCTTGGGTGTGAGCTGGGAGGTGACGACGTGGACCTGTCCTTCCATCCATCGTTGTTGGGAAAGTGGGATCTATCTACGGTGGGATGGACGAGCTAGCCATGCTAGCCCAGCGGCAGAGGGGCTGCCGGAGGGCAGAGTGGCATCGTGCAGTTCACGGGTGTGGCTGACAGAGCTGACATCGGACGCCAGCGCCACATTGGAGGAGCTTCGCCTGCTGTGGGCAGACAGGATCCACGAGACAGAGACTGAATAGACTGCTGGGGAGGCTCAGTCCTGGACCCTGTGGAGGTGGAGACTGGCTGGGCTGGAGAGTGTTGGACGGGCTGTCATCATTTATTTTCTTATGGACCTTTTTGCACTTTCAATACACTTTCTTACTTTTGTTTTCTTAAATGCTGCTGTGACTCCTGAATTTCCCCTCGGGGATAAATAAAGTATTTTCTATTTCTATTTCTATCTATCTATCTATCTATCTATCTATCTATCTATCTATCTATCTATCTATCTATCTATCTATCTATCTATCTATCTATCTATCTATCCATCCATCCATCCATCCATCCATCCATCCATCCATCCATCCATCCATCCATCCATCTATCTATCTATCTATCTATCTATCTATCTATCTATCTATCTATCTATCTATCTATCTATCTATCAACACTTTTTGGGGTTAGCATGCTATCATAAGCTAAATTGTGCTAAATACAAGTTACAATGAGGTATTTCATGGGGATTTCATCTCCTTTTGTGACAACATCACAATTAAAGAAAAAAATATCACTTAAACTACACATGTGAAACTCTGGGCACCATAAATGTTTGTCCTACATTGTCATTACATGCAAAGAGTATAAAGCTAGTAGCACTTTAACTAAAACAGCTAACAGTGCCAGATTTCACAAACATTTCTTGATAGACTGTACAAAGATGCTTTATCAGCTGAATATACTGTGTCTATACACTCATTAATTCCATCCATCAGTTGAAGAACTAACGTCACCTTGTCCAACTTACTAGCATTGCCATCCGTGGTGTTAGCTGAACAAAGTTAGTCCTCCTCCTTAAACTTTAATACATTATTTCTTGAACTTCAAACCAGAGTACCTTCTGGAAAATCTTTACATAAGGTTCTCATGGAAAAGTTGCCATTATTATCCCAACACTAGCTTTAAACTCGAGGGGTTTGTGGTCAGCTCTGATAGGATTAGAGTTACAGAGAGCTGGCACAGTATCCAGGACGTGTGTTGTTTTTGGAGTCAAACTGGCTGTCAGTCAGTCTCTTCAGCTTCAGCATTTTATGAATAGTGCTGCCCTCTCCCACACAAATTTACTTTGGTGATATAAAATGTGACACAGGTGATGACAGTTGGCTTAAAGACTGAGTGGTGATGATTTATGAGATATAGTCAATCATGAATCATATATGCTAAACTCAGTTACTTTAAAAGAGCCTTGGCAGGCCATTTTTACTTGATTTATACTCTTTGACACATTATTTCTCTGTTGAGCATCATAAGCTTCTACTGTTACTGAAGTAGACTCGAGACCAACATGTTGAGAGGAAGTTGTAACAATGTGACTAACTCGCACAGTGGTCAGCAAGTAGTCCTTGGCTTCACTAACACTGCTGTTACGCTCTTCGCCGAAATGTGCGTTATTACACTGTTATTATAATGTTGTTACACTTTCATTACTCAAAAAGAGTAATAACCACAGTAATGGCTGCGTTACGTAGACACTACTATCAAGGCTGTTATGTTACGGATTAAAGAAACCAATTAGATTAATGGGAAAAATGTTTCGTATTCTCTGGAGAGGATTTGGAGAGAGTCCCATGTATTGCCTTGGAGGAATAGGAACAAAAAATGATTGTTGTTGCCCATCAGTGCAGTTTTACTGATTAACATTTAGGCAGAGAACTACCAGTTTCTTGTAACAAGTTTAAAATTCTGTCTCATATCAGGCAAGATAAATAATTGAGCTCAGAGAAAATGTTTCAAAGTGGGTCACTTCAAACTGGGAAAGAAGAAAAAGAAAAATGAAAAATGAAAATATGTGTAGTATATAAAAGCAGTAAATTCAAAAGGTTTGCACCAGCTATAAACAGGTTTTAGTTGTGGTTTATTGTGTATGTGTATTATTTCCCATGTACATCTATTATCACCGTCAAAGATTAATAGGCACATGGTGGAAAGCAGTGGGTATCTGGATCACTAGTGTGTATTATTCTTATACAGAGATTATGGTAGAGAAAGAAAACGCATGCATATTGACTGTAGACTTTTTATGCAACTACAGATCTATGGAGTCGCTGCAGTGCATGATACCCTGTCAGAGTTTAAATGGTGATGGATTGATTTTGGCTGCTGTGACTCCAAAAACAACCCTCACTAAAGACGATTAAATTCACAATAACCAGATGTCAAAGATTATTTCCAGACCTAAATCAAGCACTCAAAGACAAGAAACCAGTCAAACATAAACTTTACAAGAGGGTGTATATAAAAGCACTTTTTTGTCCATGTCTTTCTTTTTGCGTACACATACTCAAAGACCTTCTATCCTCTTTACTCTGTATACTCATTACCCCCTCCCCTCACTGCACACTGACCTTCACCACAAGAGTTCCCGCTCAAGGGCTCAGCTTCTTTTCTTTTTCAATTTTCCCATACATAGTACCCGCTGTTTTATTGGCGCCTGTAGTCGGAAGCTGCTTTTTCTTTTTTCCTCTGGACTGGGGATGTGAATACAGTAAGTTTAGCTTTTCTTCCACATGTCCTGACTCTCATTAGCACACAATGCCAGCATTAACATTCTGTCGGGCAAATTGAAGTTTTTAAGAACCGTGCCAATGCTAAACATGTGAGGGCAGGATTGTCCATGGTTTGGTTTCATTTTTCAGGCAAGATATCAATAATTTCGATGTCATGGCAATAAAATTTCAGCTTATGACTCATCTAGTTTCACAAGGCTTATATCATCGAGTCAAGAAGATAAACTGTTTGGCTTGTGCTTCTGTTTATAATGTTGCCAACACCCACTGTGCAACTATGACAGTAATTCCAGCCAACCAAACTTTCCATTTCAAATGTTGTCCTATTTTGATTGAAGTTCAACCAGAAAACTTTCCATTTGGGACTTAACTCGTGTTGGAAAGACACACTCGCACATGCAGGCTCAATCGGGCACTTCCACAGCATGGAAAGTGAACCAAATCCAAACCATTTCCTTTTTTTCTTTTGTTGTCATAAAAATAAACTGGGTTCAGGGTAAGAATAAGTAAGAGGACGATAAAAATATGCATACAACCTTCTTTATGCTTTGATTTTAACAGAGAAAATTATTTAACTTATTAACTGGAGAGACAAGAGACTCAGAATAAGAATTATTTTTTAAAAGGGTAATAGAAATGTGATTCACAGACAAATCTCTGCAGTGCAAGATACAATTGAAAATAGTGATCAACAACAATAATTTATAGTAAATAGGATAATAATTATATGAATAATACAGAAATAATATTTTGGGGGGCATCTTTGCCTTTATTTGACAGGACAGCTAAGATAAGTTACGATTAGATTAGTTAGTTGGCTAACTTGCAAGCAGAGAAGCTGAATAATCAATTACCCTTGGGCACTAGGTTATACTGTAAACATAGACTGTAGAATGCTAAAGTGTATTTGCTATGACATCACTTATTGTTATTATTTTTTTCTGATGCCAGAGTTTTGAAGACTATGAACTAAAGGTGCCCACCTTTCACTCTAGTCAGCTATGCTCTTACATGGGAAAACCTTTAAATTTCAATAATCTAGAAATAATCAGTTAAAAAGAACACCCCAAGTTTATTGTGTGCCAATGCAGATATTCAGACACTGTGATGGAGTGACTCTGTCAACAGCAGCTGTTGGTGTGCTCACACACAGACAGACGCACTCATGTATTCACTTTTTGTTTGTTACTGCACGGATAAGACACATCAAACTTAGTTTTACTCTTTTCCTGTTGCAAGTGCTACCTGGGGTGCACACCTGGGCAGCGCTGCTTTATTTTTTCCACACACATAGATTTATATGTTCTCATGTACCCTATTTAATAAAAAGGGGGTACGTTTGTTTCAAGTTGAGTGTCATGTCATAATTATTTACTTATTTACTTATAAACTCAAAAAAATGTACACAGAAAATTTACAGGAGGAAATTGATAAAGAATTGGTTTCGATGAATTTCGATGATGAATCTAATGGTTAACATATGTTTAATATTTTGGTCTATGACTGTAACCCCCCAACTAGAGGCTTCAACACACAGGTGTACAAACCAACTGATGATGATGAAGACTCAGATAGTATGTGGGATGACTGGACCTCTTGACAGACAGTTCTCTCTTTTGAAAACAAATGTAACTGTAACTGAAAAGAGGAGAAGTGAAAAGTGGAGAGTAGGGGAAGCCTTGCCAGCAACCACCTTGGTAGCCTCAGAATGGGGTGTGTGGGCTACCATGATGTCTTCATGGTGAAGTTGATATTCAAATTAGTTCTCATCATTTAAAGAGAGGGTTAATCTGTAATCTCAACGATCCTGATAGGACCTGTCTGAGATATCTCCAGACAAAATCATCTTTGATTATAGTAAGACTAGCTTTGTTGTCTTAAGCCATCAGAGAATGAAGTGAGACCAGTTTTTAGCTCAAAAAAATAATCTATTAATGAATGTTTTATGATTTAGAGAAAAAAAATTGCAAGGATTTATGTGGCAGTGCAGTTTAAGTGATTTATCTTGGCCCAACACTGACTCACTGCAGAAAGAAGCCAAGAGAGCTGGGGGGCAGGGTGTGGGGGTAGGGTGTGCTTGGAAATCACATTAGGTTTGCTCACTTGTGATTTGATGAAGGATGTATAAAACTTGTTTCTTAGAAATTAAAGGAAAGAAGAGGCTCCAATTGAGAGAAGGAAATGTGTTTCAAATGCTTAGGTCTGAGCAAGAGAATCACAGGCGTCATGGACAGGACAGAATAGATGAGGAAACCAGACAGACAAACCAGACAGACAAACAAGACAGACGTGTGGACACAGCCGAGGAGACAAAGTATGGATAAAACATAAAAAAAGGAAAGACAATCATTTAAAATCATGAGTGGCTCAGACCAGTCAGGGAAGAATGTGCGCACTCAGCACATATCAGTAGCCAGTGTCACAGAGTGCATTCTGCAGCCACAGCTAACACAGGCAGAGGGAGCAACACAGTGACTCAGCAAGTACAAAAAAACATGGGCCTTTATACCTTTGAGCAGATCATCTTAGAACTTAAGCCTGAGTAAAAGAGCAGAAAACTGGCATTCCCTGACCAGCCACCAGGGGCTGGCACCAAAGGTGAGCCAATTTTCATTCAACCCCATGTTAGAGGGAACAGCTCGACAGCAGACATTAACAAGTTAAAAGCCTGGTGCAAAGGAGGATTTTGGTGTTTCAAGCTAATGCCTTGTGAATGTACTCTTTTTTTTTTCTCATACTAAGGCTCAAAATTAAAGATTTCGGAGGATGGCTAAATTGAGGGACATGTAAAGCTGCTGATGTCTGGCACCTCCCCTATTAATTCCAAGTACCAATTTGGCACTTTGAGTGTTCTGGTGTTATTTTTTGTGTTTGGCTCTGTGATACACATGTAGAACCTGTTGCACTTTGTATCTTACAAGTGTTAACCCAAGGAGAAGCCCAGTGAAAAATTATTCAGATTTTGGGTTGTCTGCTTTGTATTTTTTCAATTACGCCAGTTTGCTGCAGTCTAAAAACTTTCTTGATCTCTTTCAGTTTTAAAAAGATGGCTGTGACCCCCACTGGTGCCATGATGGTGACTCGGAACTAAATCATAAGGGGCGATTGTATCTTATTTAGAAAGCTCCAACTCTTATTTATATATGTAACATTAAAGGTGATAAAATGAAACATTTTTTGTTCATATCCATATGGGGAACTTGATTGCATGACTGCCCTCCATTCCTCATCCTTTATTCTTGTCCCTGTACCTCCACTTTTATCATAACATTGCTTAAAACATACTGCTAAAAAATGGGTCACTTTAAAAAAACATGACCCCTTGGTCATGAAAATATTTGACCTAATTTTCCATGCCAAAACATAGAACTTGCATATTCAACGTCCTTACCATCCAGACTTGAATGACATCATGCAAAGTGTACTTGGGTATGTTTTCTTAGCATGGGGCCAAGAAGAGGGGAAGTTAAAGGAGCTCAGATGGCGTTTGCAGCATTGACTGGACCTATTCAGTTTAGTACTGATTACATGTCATGTCAGAGATGTTGAAGTGATGCTACTGATGAAAGCTTTGACAGAGGCTGGTCTAACTCACCAAATGAAATATGACTTTTAATCACAGCTTTGGATCCCTTCTCTTGTTGCCTTGACAAATTAATGACACTCACCAGAACTGTCCCATCTTTCAGACATGTTACCTGCCTGGATGACTTAACCATTTAAGTTGCTTACACGACTGACAAACAAATGTGGCAGTACAGTCTCACTGCTATGATGCCCACACAGTTTTTGATCTCTTTGCGAACCTCTCCGGAAAAGTACAGGTTACTAATTTTGACTTTTCCTCGTGTGTCTCCTGCCTGTCTTCAACAGAGAAGGAATTATGGCTTTGAATCAGCGCCAGGCATTCCTTCATGTGACTAGTGAGTGTGATTTATGAGCCACAACAGACACACAGAGACATAGAGAGAGATAGACACAAAGAGGAAGTTTCCGAGCTTTGAGGTAAGTTATAGGTCTTTGAGGTGACAGGTGTTGAAGCTCTTCATTCAGGAGTCTTTAAAATGCACACGTGGTGCACGATTCAGATGGACATATGTAAAACACATGCACCACAAACTGGAGAATGATACAATGTCTTTACCACCTGTGGTCTCAGATGTGTGCAAGTGTTTTTGAAACAGACCATCCCTTGATTTTAAAACATATATTTTCTACATGTAGCAGTAATGATGATGAATGACTTTGGTTAAACTGAACAGGAGGGAGAAATGATGTCAGTTTATTATGTCGCTCCACTGATTAGACTGAAATACTTTTCCCATGACTCTCTGATAGAGTACAGATCCATTCTGAAATGCACACATGCACCAATCACTACAAATACATCACCTCAGTGCTGGTCAATATCAGCTTATATTTCACTACTATCAGGCTTTAAAAATAGCTCTCACTTCAGACAGCATGAACTAGCATGAACTGCACTGTATCAAAACAATCAAGCGGATTTGAACCATGTGACTGCAGGTAATGCATGCCAGAAAAAATCCATCAAGCTTTACATCAGAGCTCATGACTTCATTCAACCCGGCAGAAGTCAGAAATAGTTTCTTGATCCAGGCTAATTGTAATGTAGGAACAAGAGGGAAACAAACGTAAATAGTGCCACTTGTTATACAGGACACATGAGGATTGTGTGCCAGTGAGTGCAGCTGTAAACTGTGATATCTACGCCTTGATCAAACCACAATCATCCAGTGAGGGGTCGATGAGAAAGTGAAGAAATTACACACTCGAAAGACAATTGGCAGATTTACAGTCAGCATGCAGCGACTGAGCGGAATACTGTTGACAAAATTCAGATTCATGTTACAAGAATATGTTAAATTATTGCAGCAAGTACATCTCACTGTGGTTTCACTACAGTTTAACTGAGGTGGAAGTTTTCAAAATACAGCATAACTATTGTAGTCCTAACCCTCCTATCAACAACGCTGTTTTTTCTTGATCCCAATGTCACCACCACCACCTTACCTTTCCCGCAGGCTCCCCGCTGAATGAACAGCACAGGTGGCTGCTGCAGCTTCTGCGCGCGGCGGCTCACCCTCTTCAGCTCGCAGATATTCCGGTACGACACCCCATCGCTCCCACAAACCGGGTCGGTGGCTTTGCACACGCAAGTCCCAGTCTTGCTTCTCCTCCTTACCGTCACGGTGTACGCCACCCCACCGGGCACCGAGCACTCCAGCCCCTCTCCGCACACCGGGTCCCCAAGCTTGCCGCTGCCGCCGCACGCTTCATTCTCCCCGGACGCGCACACCAAGCAGCAGTGACAGGCGTCGAGGGCTTGTCCCGCCGGGCAGTCCGTTTTCACCCTGGGACACATAGATTTGTCACACCGTGCGGGACATCCGATAACATACCGGCTGGTGATTTGCGCATCCGATGGCACAGACGCAAAGGCTACAATTACGCACAGTGACCAAAACATGATCCGAAACAAAGATACAGAAAGTTAAGTAGAAAGTTTCAAAGAGGTTCAGCAGTGCGCTCTCTGCTTGCAGTTCTATGGGATGAGAGAGCTCAGGAGTGCAGAGGGGGGAGTCACTTCAGCTGGAGAGGCATTTAACAGAAACTCCACTGAGCAACCAATTACGGGCCTTCACGTTTCTGCTGGCCCCGTTTTGCAGAAGCAGCTCACTCTCTAGAGAAAATAACAACACGCCTGTTGATTGGCGCTTCGCGTAACGTACTGTAAAACGCCGCGTGTTAATTAATGGACCGAGTTTTCAGTAAAGCTGTGCCATACAATTAGAGAAGTAGCCGAGCTGTGCGTGAATTCGTTTTCCTCTGCCTTCTGGGAATTGGGGTTGAGAAGTTCAAGTGCATCACAGCCTGGCAGTATTAGGCTGACATTGGCACTGACCCTGATTATATTATATACAAACAAATGAAAACAGAGGATTAAAACCCTGTGGTGCTGCCCAGATGTTTTATAGGCTGCAAAGCCATGCACACATCCTGCAGGACTATTTCCAGCTCGTTTTTTTATCCCCCGTTATGAATTAGTCACGCCTGGCATTCACGCAACCCCTTATGGCTATTTAGGAAAATCAGCAGAGAGAAATAAATAAAATGCAGGGTAGATTGCGGGATTTGTGGAGTTAATAAAGCGTTTTCAAACAGTCAAATTAGCCCTAATTGGAAAATTGCAAGAGAACTTCATCTATCCATTTATTATGATGCTATCCCAGCTCTGTGGGTTATAAGCACCCATCTGGCAGGGAAATAAACAGCATCTAATGAGGATATCCAAATGGCAACAATCATTCTTTTTCAAGATGTATCGAATTATTATTATTAATTGGGGAATCTAATTTTCTCTAAAAAGTTGAGAATAAATTAATTTCTTGTTAAAATGTGACAAATTTCCTGTAGTCAGAGACCAAGTTTTGGTGGAAAACAGATCTCAGTTAGGTTAAGATGTCTGTGGCAGGCTGTAAAAGATCCCAGTAAACATTGAGGCAATAAATCAGTCTCATAAACCTCCTCAGTACACTGTGATTGATTATGGGTGAAACAGGGTTCCATTAATGGGTCTTGGTTTATATGAGGTGGCTGGATGTTTGGGCATAAAGGGATGTGGCCTTCTGTGGTGAGCCTGAGATCTGGGTAACACAGCTTCTATTTCCAAAAAGGCAACTGGAAATAGAGGCTAGCAAGTTATAGGACCACACTGCACAGGAATCAGTGAGACGTAGACTTGTAGCCCTGGAATTCAAGGTAGGCTATTTGTCTTTGGTGAAATGAGAGGGTGGACTCATTTCTGAACCAAGAAATGTGAGCACCATATCATTTTCCGGTGAGACAGTACAGCTCTCTCAGACACATTACATGGAAACACTCTGGGATCACAAGGACTTGGACGGGAATGAGTGGGAAAATGTGCAGATGAAAACAACCTCATCCATGAGGAACCAAAGATGGACGGCCGTTGAGGTCTGTGTGATCTCTGGTTTGCTCCAGTCTGGAGTGAAGTCTTGGCTGTGACCGAGGCCCTCCACAGTCCAAATACAGATCACATGAAGCCACAGCAAAGCTTTGTATCGTCCAATGAGGAGCTGAGATGGAGTATGCGAAGAGGGAAGATGGAGCAAAACGTGACACCCACTTCCGATTCACACACTTAGTGTTCAGAAAATAACCTGTAAGAAGTCACCAGTGTTAAAAGGGGAAAGTTACTTAAACGTATAACCGTTTTAGGGTACCAGAGCCCTACTGTAATTAACAAGAAATATAGAGCATTTTTTTAAACTTAAGTATTTTTTTTTAATTAAAAGTTAAAAACAAACAAAAAACTAAGAATTAAATTCAACATACTTTTTGAAATGATCCAAAACTTTATCAGTATTTAATTTTGTTGTTAACTCATTCAATAGTTTTACTATTGATACTTAAACTTGGACAAATTTTGCCTATCCATACCTTCTAGTCCTCAGTATATCAATGGAACAAAACCACAGTGAAGTTTCTTCCTTCACCACAAGAGGGCACTAGGAGACTTAATGAGTAGCTTGAGGACACTACCAATGTCAGCATTTAAAGGTCAGCACTGGCTCTTCAGAAGAGACGTTCTTTGAAGTCACTTAAAGAGCCTGAGCAAATTTTCAGTGTTTAATTCTTTCAAGTTCAACCACATAATAAATAACAACATTTCAAACCGATTACACCCAACAACAACAACAACAACAAAAAAAACATTAGAAGGGACAGCGAGAAGTTGTTGGACTGAAATAAAATAATAAAACATACACTTAAAAAGGATTAGTGTGTATTATTAAGCAGAGAAAGCTTGAAATAAAACTATGAGGCTGGGTAGCACAGGTAGAGGAAGTATGAACAGGAGACATCTGAAAGCATATAAAAAATAAATCAGCTCTATTCTGAACACACAGAGCGACTGCAGATAAAAAACAAAACAAAACAGAAGGATGATCTGAGGAACCACTCAAATGTCACCATGCTACAGTAAAGTCTGAACTTGAACTGATATTTTTAAACCACAGACCAAAACATCTGCACAGTGTTAGCAGCACCAACCACCTTTTCATTGAGAGCTGCAGGTTTAGTTCTATCAGTCTGTTGAGCTTATCTGGAACTGACCCAGCCCTGTTACTGAAGTTGTTATTACCATGAATATCAAAATGTACACAAGTGAACTGTTCCCGATCACTGAGTCCATGTGGTCTGGTGTGTAGAAATGTGGCAGGTAGAGCGTCTGATCCAGGTTGTGAAGTGATGCATGTTCTGTGATAGCTCTTAAAACAGTTTGAAACTTCTTTAAAGTACCCTTACTTTACCACTAAAGGAGCAAGATATGATTAAAATCTTTATTTCTTTAAAGCTACATTACTTTAGCTTGTGGTCATAAATGGTTAAAACAGCCATTAACGTAAAATTGGATTATAGGGCATACTTTCAATACATTTTTTAATCTAAAATGTGAGCTGTGCCTGAAACTCCAGTGTGACCGATATGCCAGCAAAAAATGCTGAGAGGTTTTTCATCACTGTGTTTTATCCTAAGGATGGCTTACAAAAGAGAAAGCAGTCGCTTTGTAGTGCAAAGCATGCTGGACACACAGCAAGGCAGACCACGCTAAGAGTGCCACTTTCAACAGCTTTTCTCCCTTATTTGGCCATAATCATACATCTAAAGAAAATTATGGTAAACTATAAGTAAATAAACACTGTGAAGTTATGATATTATTTAAAATACTCCTTGAATTTGTTTAACACATGACAGGCAGATGGATTGTGCAAGTCTCCACAAATTGGTTGTGGGTGGTGGATCAGTAATGGTGAAAACGGATCGTTTCAGGGAGAGCTACACAGCTGCATAGAAACTGCATATTGCTGAACATAAAGGTTTTTTGGGGGGTTTAAACCTTTGTGATTTAAACACCATATTTTAGGGTAACTGGCCAAGTGAAACTGGTTCTGCAGATAAGGTCATACAAAAATATTTTTATGTTGTACAACTAATCCTTGATCACTGTTTTGAATTCTCATTTAAATTAATGGGGTGATTTCATCCCAGGGTAAGCTTGACCAGAATACGTTGCACTGCCTAACTACTGCAGGGTTAGCACGTGTGTGAATGGATCACACAGTTTAAATTAGTAGGTTAGAGTAGTGACATAAATACAGCCCTCGTTCCAAACACTATTTCCAGTCATAGAGGAATAACTCCTGCTAGGGCTCCCTTATTTTCTTGGCACACAGTCATTTACTTTCCCACAAACACCATTAAAGATACTGTTTAAGGTTAAAATAAAGCTCTGCCATTAGTTAGGGACAAGTAAAGGAAAGTTTGTAGTTCTGTTGGGAAATAAATACACAAATGTACACGTGGCGGCAGGTGTACCAGTGTGGGTGAAGACAGTCGTCTTTGGCACACAAGTGCAGAACCGTGGTTTCTCTGACACACTGACGAAAGAGCTCCACACCAGTTTGTGGCATTTTACACAATATTCTGCCAACAGCTTTGGTTTCAAACACACCTGTCAAGCATCATCCAGATGTGCAAGTCCTAACACCCAGTTCAGACCTCACTCACAGGCAAGTCAGCGTCGTCCAGGTTTAGAGGAGGTTCAGGCATGTGGGGCTCAAAGCTGCTCCGCCGACGCCACGGTGACCCCTCCTCAGAGATACTGATGATGGCTGCAGGTGAATCGTGGCTCACTTTGCCAGGCGCGTCTCCTGCAGGGACAGGCGAGCTGGCGTGTGGTTGTGACTGGGCCGCGGCAGCAGGCTCATGAAGTGCTCGCTGTCCCACGCCAGGCTGCGGGCGTGTGCCGCACGTGACAGCAGCGCCCCACTCTGGGTAGCATGGTGGCATGGCAGATATGGGCGAGCGAGGGATGGGGGGACCCGAGGGGCTGCGGTAGAAAGTGGGACGGCTGCCGTGCTCCTGCAGAAGAGAAAGGAGATGGACAGAAAAAAGAAGGAGGAAGACAAGACCAGTAAATGTTAGCATGAAAATTGAAACCTCAGTATCTGTAATTTGAGAAGCAAGCAAAAAGTGAGTTACAGACTTGAATTTAGCACCAGCATGTGGGGCCTGATGAAGCTTTAGCAGAGTTGGTGCTGAAGGTGCTGAAGCATTGAAAGAGAGTGGAGATGGTTGTGGTAGTAGCAGTAGAAGCAGTAGTGGTAGTAGAAGTAGTAGAGGAGGTAACAGGAGGAGTGGTAGTGGTGTCAGCAGGTTTTAGTTTCGATAGTCTTGACAGGTTGCAGTGGAGGAGCAGAGTTGTTTAGGAAGCAATGGCTGGTTGTGATTGGTTATTTCACTTCTTGTCATTGTCTGATTTCAATCTCTGAGGAAAAAAGAAATTAAAATTATAAAAGAATAAAAATGACGCCATGAGAGTCAGCCAATGAGCTGTTCAGAGTTTTGGTTAGAAAAACTTCAAAGACACATAAGTGCATCAATTAAACTGTCCTCAAGACACTACAGCAGCACTTTTCAAACAGGAGCAATATCCCATCAGGTAATGTACAAAGTTTGCCTTAAGAATTAAAAGATTCAACAATGACTTTTATATGAACATGTTTATAAATCCAAGAGGGAACTATACATGCACAACCCCAACACTGAAAAAGTTGGGATGCTGTGTAAAATGTTGATGAACAGATTTTGATGGTTTGCAAACCACTGAAACCCTTTAAAAAGAAAACAGTCCTGGTATGTGTGTATATATATATATATATATATATATATATATATATATATATATATATATATATATATATATATATATATATATATATATATATATATATATATATATATATATACATATATATATATATATATATATATATATATATATATATACTTTTTGAAACATAATAATTATGTACCTGTAAAGTTTCAGAGAATTTGAGAACTTTGTCATCTCATGGAACTGATCATTAAAGATTCATATAATTCAGAAAAATATGTATTCATTTTCTGAACCGCTTATCCTGTTCAGGGTTGCGGGTGGCTGGAGCCTATCCCAGCTGTTATTGGGCAAAGGAGGGGTAAACCCTGGACTGGTCGCCAGTCAATCAAAGGGCATTTTAATTTTGGAAAAACATCTGAACTAAAAGAACAAAGCCCACGCATCATTTATGAGTGCCAGTGACCACTCTTGACACAGATAGACTGAAGAGATGCAAAACTGTCCTGTCATCTAAAAAATCTGAAATTTTCATTATTGTTTAGAGTCCGGTCTTTGACTATGTTGATTTCAGTGATCCAAAAGCCAGCATGCATGATGTTATGGGGATGCATACTCGCCCAATGCATAAGTGCCTTACACATCTGGAAAGGCAGTATGAAGGCTGAAACATATGTGCAATTTTTGGAGCAGCTCATGCTTCCATCCAGATGATGATTTTTTTTTGTCAAGGCAGACTTCACATATTGCAGAAAGAGAACTTAAAACTACTCTCTGCATGCAGCATGGCTCTGCAGAGACAGAGTACTGAACTGGCCTGCAGTCTTGGCTGCCATATGTTTTCGGTCACCCACTGGGAACATATAGCTCAGCATGAACAGAAAAAGAGGAACCAGAACTGTTGAGCTACATTTCACCTTCAGAACTCAAGAAACAGTTCTTTTTGGTTCCCAAACATTAAGTCTGTTGTTAAAAGAACTTGTGCAACACAATGGTCACAAATGCCCTATTTCAGATTTTTTATATTCATTTTAGGACACAGTGTATACCGATTTATATTTCAGGGCAACATTCATGTAAATATGCCACAGTTAACTATGCGGCTAATGTTTAGGTCAGAACAGAGTTCACAACAACACAAGGAGATCAAATAAAGACAGACAGAGACAATACATCATATCAGAGAAATGAGACAATACACAACAAATTTGAAATTAACTTGATGAAAAAAAGCTTTTGTTGTCTTTGCATCATTTTAATCAAAGACACAATTTAAGTGATTTGCAAACCATCAATTTAGTTTTCCTTTCAACATTTTGCACAATGTTCAAACTGTTTATTATTGGGTTGTATCACAATGCGCTTCTTGTAGAATCCAAATGTCCAAACTTCAGTTTTAAGATACATCTTCAGTTTATGTTCAACACAAAAGGCCTGAAACGTACATGCAGATCAGAGCACTTCTAATATTTGCTATTTGTACATTTTACTAGATTGTTTTCTACTAAACATAATTAGCAAAACGCAAATCAATGCTGAATTGGTAAAACCAAAAGTTTGTGACTCTGGACTTTGGATTCAGCTGTAATGATTCCTAAGTTAATCACACAAAGGTAAAGAAGGCTTGAATGAAAAAGTATCTTTAAATATTTTGTGTATAAAGAAGAGAGAAAAAAAACATACAGGCAGCGAACAGGAGGGAGGAGGAGAGACAAGCAGGATGTCACACATCTAAGACAGGTACACAGCTGCAGCAGACTGCAGAGATAACAGAGCATGAAGGGAAGAGAAACACAAGGTGTGAAGGACACATGTACCCAGTAATACAGACAGAGATAGAAACAAGCTAAAGGTATGCAGAGCTACACTGGTCAGGATGGTCATGCAGTAAGCATAGTGCATCTGTGTGATTGTGCATGAATAGTTTCTATTTTTTCAGCTTATGTGATGTCAATAAGTGTGAGGACAGGTGAAAACTCTGCAGGTGAAGTTAAAAGGGAGAGGAAGGGGCACTGACTGCAGGTGTGTCTAACATTTCCATCAGTTTAGAATCACTCTACCTAAAAATGGAACTTTAAGCAGTTTCATGACTGTAGATGTGCTTGATTTTAGTTGCCATGCCTGTGGCGATAGTCATCACATGCTAGAGGAGCTAAATCAAGCACACCATTATTCGAAAAACTTTCAGAAACAAGTTTGTCATACAAAACTAACTGGGATCGCTTTCCACAGAATTAAATCAGTTTAAACTTTAGAGGTGAGGTTTTATTTACAAAAGAAAAAAAAAAGCAAAGGAAGAGGAGAAGTGGATGAAAAAAAGCAGCGAGGACAAGGGCGTGAAGAGAGGAGCATTTTTTGGGTTATCACAGCCATATCCAGGATGTGGTTGGTTCTTAGAAAATACAAAGAGGAGCATCAGATGTGCTTTCAGATCTGTTCCCCTCTCGTAATGTCGACAACGACAAAGGGTCAGCCAGTGAAAGGGAAAGTATTAAAAAAGGTGAACTTATAGTTTAAAGGGGGGATTTTAGACGAGCTGACATACGTGCTGCTGCACTCCCCGATTCGGGATGTATACCTCTGTATACAGGGGTTCGACAGCCGTCTGGCCTGCCGCATCTGCAACAACACAGTGCACAGCAGTATTAGAGCAGATGGGCCGTCAGCCCAGAGGGAGAGGAGGACGTGGAGAGAAAGTGACAAAGGATGGGGGAGAGTAGAGAGAGTGGAGAGGGAAAAGAGTTGAGAGAAAAACAAGCAGGAGAGAAAGAAATACACACTGTAGAGAAACAGACAGTGAAGAAGAGCTGAGGATGACTCCAGTGTAACGAGAGGGGCCAACGCTGTGTCAAGGCTATGCAGCTAGTTTGGTTCTCCAGTCTTACCAGTTTTCAATTCAGGTGGTGCACTCACATATCTGGTGGTCTTTGAGGGAACTCAGCCCATCACCGTGCAGTGGGTGATGACAGACTTGTTAAAAATTAGTGTGGATGTTGCACATGAACTGAAATCTTGCTCTTTCTCAAAGGAACCACAACAAAAGCTTTGTACATGTTTTTTGTTTCTCCATAACACTTTTTGGGTCTTGTTTCTTTGTGGGAAAAATAATGTATTTTTTTAATTAGTGCAGCAGAGCTTCAGTCTCTTTCTTTAAAAAGGAAAGTTGACCTGTGCTCTGGACACAAAATCACATAAATATGTTTCAATTCAGGAAAATGCCAACTCCCAGTTGTGAACAAAAAGGTCAGCACCTGAACAGGACAAGATGACAGGAGATGGGGTCAGTTAATTCATTTATAACCTGAAAATTTAGGAACTTTAGAGAAAGTTTTCAGGACTTGCTTGAGCCCAAGTAGCCACACCCCTGCTCCAATAGATTACAAAGTGAGGTTATCTTTCTGCATGGGAAAGATGAGGTGTGTCCCAAGACTACTGCTGCACGATTTGGGGAAAAGGTGCGATTTGCTATTAGGTGGACAATATTGCGATTGAGATTGTGCTTGCGATTTAATAAAAAAAGTTGTGTCATGATGAGTCTACAGACTTGCTTGGTTATCATGGAGAAAAATCTGAATTGCATGGGCTGACATTGCGATTGCGATTGCGATAACCTCTTTTGCGATTACGTAATTGCATGTGCTGACATTGCGATTGCGATTGCGATTGCGATAATCGTGCAGCCCTACCCAAGACGCATGGGCAGTGAATGAGTGTAATGGGTTTTTCCCTTCTCAATGCATCAGTGATGCAGGACACGCTCCTTCAAATTTTGATGAAATAAAAAAGAATAATAAAACAATGGTTGCGATCAAAGTTTTGAAAGTTGCTTTTGATTCATCCAGCTCAATTTTTAGTGCCTTTCCACCCTGTCTTCCTGGATTTTATGTCACTAGACAAGGAGTACCAGCTAGAAATAAAAAATCTTTGAAAACTATTGCTGAGAGGGTTGCTGGTTTCGCCCAGTCATTGAGGCCTGAACCCCACAACTGGGGCAACAGCTCTGGTCACTGCAATTGCTGAGTAAAGTCCTAGCCACGACTCTTTCTTGCACAACTTCTCTTACCCTCTGCTAAATATGGCAAAACGCTTCCCAACATTTTGCCAGAATAACTTGAAAAGTTGCCATTGGCTGTGACAAAAAATGCACAACAGCAAACATTGCAAACACTGGAAAATGGGACTTGTCATTGGGACTAAAAGGTGCAGAATTGAGCTAAAAATCAAGTCGTTTTGTTTGACTGTAAAACTACATTAAGAGCATTTGGGCCTAAGTGTTTATGAAGGTATCCCTGTGAGTTTACAGTACAAGAGATACCCTGAGTAATCTAAACAAGAACGTGTGAATGATACTAATCAATCTTGTGAGTAGACTTAGAGTTCATCCCCTACACCACTTGAGGTCTGTTGGTCAGTAAGAATCAAGTTCTGCACATGCAGGTGTTCACTGTGTTTGAAGAAGTAATTTGACCTGAAATCACATCATGGTGACACTGTGCTGTAATGCAGTGTGAGATACATACTGTGGCTGCAGACCTTCCTGGACCGCGCTGGGCCACAATGGCTCCTGAGACAGCCTTGATCCAGCTGTGCATCTCCTCTGGGCTGTCGGCCTTGGGGAGGCATAACAAAGAAGGATAAAGTAGAGACAAAATGAACTAAATCTGCTGAGTGATGTTATAAACCGACTTTTATGTATTGGAATGAGAAGCTCTTTCATGTCCTACCTGTATGTAAAATGTCCTGGATGTGGTGACGACTTCAAACAGATTGTCCCTCATCATAATGTCACTACAACCAAAGTGGAAAGAGGTTATATGCATCTCATCTGGACCTTTACATCGGTCAGATGAGATAAACACCATCTTCCTGAACAAAAGACAAGTTTTTGCTGCTACATGCTGAATACCTCTGTTTGCACTCCTGGACTTTGTGAACTTCTTTCAGTGGGATCATTCTCAGAGGCTCTTTCTCCTATGGGCAAGAAAAAATTATTATAACTAGATCACGGAAACAGCAAGAGTGAATAAAACCATATCTGAGAATTTAGCCTTATCAAGTATGTCGGCTCAAACAGGACTGCCATAGTAATTTTGTTGCATAAGACAATGGATCTACTAAAAGTAACAGACTGCAAACTAAACCCCTGATGGTTGTAACTTTCTTGACATGGCCATTTGATACAGGAGACACAGAGTCTGTGTCCTTGGGGCCTGTTGATAGTCAAATAGGCAGATAAAGCGGTCAAATAAGGGCAGAAGTGGACAAGGACAGGGTACGAGACGTGGAGTATTATACAGAGGACCGTGTGTGTGTGCGTGTGTGTGTGTGTGTAAGACAGACAAGGGGGAATAAGGCATGATAGCACATGTAGAGCGAAGGCACTAAATTCCACAGCCTGTAGATAAACATGCTGGAACTGGAGGCTTGTGTTTGCTGTGTCTGTGCGTCACTGTGGATCTAAGCCACAAGTATCATCAATAAAAACATTCCTCAAAAGTTTCACATAACTTAATTCGCAAAAACTTCATCAAAGCTGATTACCAGATCTGACTTGAAGTAACTCATGGAGTTTTCTTCCAGGAGGAAATACCGCCGTTTCCAGTTTCTCATCTAAGGAACAAAAAGAAAAGGTGGAAAGCCCTTTTAATTTCACTTATACATGGTGGTTGTATTTTTGCAGGCAAATTTTTAAAATGAAGTCTAGCCAACTCTTTTTAAAGGCCTCTAATCCTAACTTGGGTTTTTCAATAACCCTGATTGTTTTGAGTACTTAAATGCTCATATTCACTTTCTATTGTATACATTTTGTGCTAATATTGAGCCCAGAGTGCAAAAACACACATAGTTTATGCTCTGCTTCAGACACAGGACGGATCTTGTTTCACTCATCTTTTCTAATCAACTCTTTTTCTCCAATGTTCTTTATTTAGGTGCTTCTTCTGCATTTTTAATTTCTAAAGGTGACATTACAGGTCATGCAGTTTCAGCAAAAACATTTTGTTGTTCGGTTTCTTCTTTGCTATCAAGCCACCTATCATAGATGTCCCTGCATATCTTTTAGTGTTTCAAAACCAGCTGTACAGAAGAGCCTGTCTTAACCATTTCAGGAAGCAAGTCCAGAAAAAGTCGATCCCAGAGACCAAAGAGAGAGCAGAAGGACTCACCACAGCTCCCTGCTTGACACAGTAGCCTGATTTGATAACGGTGTGCTCCTGAGTTGGCCTGCCCAAGAAGTATGGCAGCTGGCTGTGGGAGCGATGCATCCCCTCTCGCTCTGCTCTGTCTGCAGCATCGCCCCCTTCCTGCTGGAGGGTGAAGAAAACAAAACATGACAGCTGTTTGTTCCAAAAACATAGAAATATGAAAAAATACGTTAAAAAATGAAACAAAAAAGCATATTTAGGTTGGTACAAATTTTATTTTCTAACTTTAATGGTCAAAAATACACTGGTAGGTTTTTTTATCTATTCTTTGTTTTTACCAAACTTGAACCATTGACACAACGGTTTATAAAATGTCTTGTCAAAACATTTTTCAAATATAATTTTGTTTTTACTGATTTTGGTGCTCTTTGGTTGACAAATGGGACCCTTAGGCTCCCACTGATCCTGTCCTGTACATACAAAAGTAGTTTTCTAAGGATAACTCTCTTTCTGCATTCATGTAAAAATCACACATATCACTCATTGTGTGTTTCTGGCTTGGGAAATCTAACTATAGGCTGCAGATGGGCATCAGTATTAACTCTAGTCTGTTTCATCACCAGTTAAGAAGTCCTCACAGAAGCTTTATCTAATGAAATCAAAAGAAAAGACACTGAACTGAAATAATCAACTTCAGAGAAAAATTGCAACATTCATAAATTTTGAAATCTGGAGCCTGTACAGTTTGAACCTCAGGCTAATCAATAATTAATGGGTGATTATACGACTAACTTTTTTTAAACATTTTGATCATTCTTGATCAGTCAATGAAAATGAATGACTGTTGGAGTTGTAATAAACATTCATATGGTAGCTGTTAGCCTTAGTTATGTACAACGGTATGATTTAATACATTGTTTTATAAATGACAGACAGTTCACAGTCATACTTACCTGTGTTTGGGTGACAATAGGGACTCCTCCAATGATCTCTGTCCTATAGGAGACTTGTTTCTTCAGCCCGACTAGATCTGGCAAAGTCTTCAGGTTCTCTGAATTCTGCTGTCCATCTGACAACTTTGGCACCTTACGATGAACACACACACACAAAAGAGGATTGATGAGTGTGAGGACAGTGGAGGAATTTAACTACAATAGAGCTTTTTACTTAAAGATGCTGTGAGGAGGATATGTTTTAATTGAACTGCTTCGCCACCTTGTGGCCCAGAGTCTCACGCACACTGTCGTTAATTACTCTTAGCAAGGCGTTTGTTTATTTTGGAATTAAAGAGATTGGATTGAAACAAATATTCTTTGTCCAAGACAACTTTTTACTGAAAACATAGTGCTGTTGTTTGAACATGACATTAAGCAAGCGTTGTTGTAGCCAGCTATATGTAGGCAGCCCGATGCTCTAACGTATCTGTAGGCTAAAGTGACAACAATTTAACACTGTCAGTTTGTAAGTAGTTTAGTAGCCATTTATATTTAGCGAAGCTAGCAGCCCAGTGCTCTAAGACATGTCCATAATGTGTAACATTAGTGAATCCTGGTTAGCTATGTCCTGCCAGTCATCTACCAAGCAGAGCTAACGTAACCTCACTCTTTATTTTATTGATAGACTCTCAAGTTTGAACAGACCACTGCAGAATAACTGCTGACTGTGGGTTGGAATGAACACTATCACAAACAGTTTAGCCCCTGTGTTAGCCTTTGGCTTGGGCTGTATCACTCTCCTGTTTAGCTTTCTTCTGCTCTTTTGTCCTCTTTCTGTCTGACAGTTAGGCTTGAGTGTCCACCATCACTTCAGTATTAATCACAGAAATTGTTTTAATCACAGAAACATACAGATCTCTCTTCCCACTACTAAACTTCTTCAGCCAGCATGGTGTTGTCACAGAGATCTAGATGTGCCACAAATCAGTCCAGTCCTGCTCGACCCGATCGGGAAGCCAAGAAGTAGAATTTTAAAACAACTTGGAACCTTAAATATTGGCACTGATAATCTCCTTTTAAAGTGTGGATTACAATCAGTCACGTATCTAGAAGGGAAACTTTTGCAAGATCACTTAGAAACTCTTCCCAGTCCCTTTAATGCACGTCTACAATAACAAGCTTTTAACACATTTAGCATCCATTCCCTGGCTGGATAGTTGCATAGAGAACAACAGAAACAGTCCTTTAGCCCAGCACTCAGTGCAACAATACAGCATCCTGTTAGTCACCCTCTGACTCACTCCTGTCTCCTTTCTTCTCAGTTCACTCACACATTTCTACATACAAGGAGGAAATAACGTTTCCCTGAGAGTTGAAGCATAAGCTAAAGAGAATAGAGGAGAACGTGAACAAGAGATGGACTGCATGCTGAGTCTACGTGTGAACTTCTGTGTGTAAACTCGTGTGTGTGTGTGTGTGTGTGTGTGTGTGTCTCACAGTGATCTTGGTGGCTTTATTGAGAGCGTTGACCCAGTCCACAAGATCCTGCTGGTCGTTGGCCTGCAGGAAGAACTTCCTCATCCCGGCATTGATGACTAATAGATGATTTAAAAAGGACAGCAGGAAAACATTAGAAAGGGAAAGTAAACCTCGACCTTCTCAATCACAGTCAGACTCCATCATCTGAATCACTTTTTGTTTATATGAATCACGGGCAATTAAGCAGCTCATGTACAAAAGATGTATTGTGTAGTGGGTGTTGAAATTTGCCCTTTCTTGTGGAGAGACGATGATGAGTGCCAGGAGAACAGATCCACTGCCACACTCTTCTCTGGGAGAACTGAGCACAGAGACTCTTCCCACACACTACCAGCAGCACCCTTCTCTTTGTGAGGATGTTGATGAACCAGCTGGATACAGCTGCTTCTGTCTGCCACCACCTACCCACTTCCAACCATGACAGAAACAAAAAGTAAAGCCCACAGCCACGAACTCTAGAGTATTCCTGGCATGTCGGAACATAATCAAAACCCAATTTCTCTTCACAAAGAAGTGTTTTGGGTCCAATGCTGATTAGCTATGGATCAGGCTTTAGAAGCTAGAAGACAACTCTCATTCTTATTCCTTCTAAACCATAAATCTCTTGATTTCACAGCTGAAACCATCCCTGTGTCTCATCTGTTTCCTTTTGACATCTCGTGAATAAATTAAACCAAAGATGGATTGGTAAATCTGGCGGGGATGAGCTGCACCCAGTACTCAAACTTTATGGCACAATGAGGATCTTTCTGTCTGTTTTGTATGTGAAGTCCCGCTTTAACACATGCTTTATTCTTCCCCACTTCTCAGTAAATAAATCTGTCTGGTTTAATTTGTGACCAGCAAAAGTTCATCAACCTTTAAATGTGCCCACTGAGCGTTCCACAAAGATAAATTGTTTTGCTAGAAGTGAAAATTCCTTGGTTGCTGCGATGAGAAGTCTGACAGGAAGTGTATCTGATCTGAGTCATAGTTACACATCATAAAACAATGTGTGCTGCAGAGAAATGCAGCCCAGAGCCAAAGTCCACATAGATACACTGCTTTCTGTCCTACACTATACACACAGGGCGCAACCTATATCTGTTATAAAATACTGCTATCAATTCCAAACAACAAAATGTCTTAAACGTGATGGCCAATGCTTGAAACTGAACCTTAAGCTTCTTGTGAAGTTGCTGGAAAGAGCAGCAAAAGGATTTGTGGATATCCGTTAAACATGTGGCACACACACAGCTGTTTAAAAATATCCTCTAACATCTTTCAGTCAGGTTCAGATTAGGATCCCGGCATCCTGTCTAAACCTCAACAAGGCGAATGTTGTGCACATGCAGCCACACACACACATGCACACTGAAGTCAACCCAGAAGTGTTTCCTGCTACAGAGCGGTTGGAAGAGGAGGAAAATGGTTGGAAAACACAACAAGGGATGGAGGTTTACTGTTAAGTGGCCTGATGATGGTGCATATTTATGCAACAATCTTACAACAGGGCTGCTGGCCAGATAGTTGAGGAATAAGAAAAATAGAAACTCCACCACAGGTTTTTGATAATGACTGCTTTTTCACTACCCAGTACTGACATCAACATCCTACCTTGATAAGAGGGCTGTGAAGGGATAAAAAAGTGCTTCGGTTTGTACTTTCACTGTTCAAAACACACCGAGCTCTGGATTTTTTTTTCCCAGCATGAACAAAGGTTTTCCAAATTTGAGATACTTTAATACTTTACACACCACATGCTTTGGTATAATACAACCTCAAACTGTAACAAAAAGCACTAAAGCTGATTTATAAAATACCTGATTTTCAACCAAAAGTAAGGAGGAATCACCGTGGAAGATCATTATAGAGACAAAAGTATACAAAGAGAAAGAAGTGAACAATCTTTATCTAAACCTCTATTTTTCGTGGTTATGATTTAAAAATTTTGTGCACATTATAACACCTCTGCACAAACAAACATGAGGCGCATGGTGTTGTTTTCCACTCAAGTTACACTTCTTCTTCCCTCGTGTGTGTCTCTGCTCTTGTTGTTGTGGCATTAAACGGTGTATTAATATTGTTTGATTTCTGCTGGTATCCTACCTGAACTTTGAAAGCAGGTATGGTGACGGCTCTAGTGTTATGGGGAAAATCATGAATATCTTATTATCTCAATTGTGAGATCTTGATCTTGTGATCACTCGTTGTTTGTCGTTTTTTACTTCTCTTTCTAGTTAACAAATTGAAGTGTCTTGGATTTCTTAAATGATTCAGAAACAAGTGTAGCAAACCAGTTCTTTTACAGCCTAACCAGGCTGTAAGTTTCACAAATTAAGTCCAGAAGAAGGTTTTCAAAGCCAAACCAAACAAGACCGTTTTGAGGGTGACAGCTACTCAATCAGCTAATCTGGGATTACTTGATTTTAAATCTAAATTAAAGTCATTTTTTGGTGTTTGCGAATTTTGGTCAAAGGCTTAACCACAAAGTCTGATCCTTTTTTGGACAGATATACAAATGTGACTCAACTCCACAGAGTGCCTTTAACTGAATGACTAACAGGAAAGACTACTACAAGTATAAGCAAAAGTCTGACTCTTCTTTAGTGTTTTATAAAAGGAATTATAAAAGCTGGATTCCTGAGAGACATTGACTCAGCTCAGTCAACAGGTGATCCTGAGGTTTGAAATTAAATACACGTCTTTTGTTAAGTTATATACAATAAAGAACAGTTGGATGCACCATACTACAGTGAATATGAATAGAGGAGCAGTGTGTGTAGAGAGGGTGAGTTTAAAATTCTTTGCATTATTGTGAAAATGCATGCTGTCTTACCAAAGCAGAACTCAGCTTTTGGCCTCAGCTTAGTGGCATCGCTGACCTGCAAAATGACATGACTCAAAAATTAGCTTCACACTACATCTAAACATTGTAAATAAACCTTATTTTCACATCATCTCATCCTGCTAGTGTTGAATAAGCTTCAGCTTTTATATTTCCTCTTACCTTAGAGATGTAGGTGAGCTTGAGGGAGCCAACACATTCTGCAACTGGAGGCAGATTCTGTAGCAGAAAGGTGAAATAATTACAGGAGAAGAAGGGGGAGACTAAAACACCCCTTGATAAGCCAAACAGGTGAGGTCAAGGCGTGCAAGGCAAGTCAATTCTACAGAGTACATTTTTGCCCATTCTGTACTCTGTGGTAGCTCATTTTGGAGCCTTTTTGAGCCTATGAAACCAGAGGATCCAGATTTAACTTCATTAAAATTTCAGCTTTCCAAACCTATAAAAAGAAAGGGACTCGCTAAATTATTCAGAATTTCTCCTGCACTACATGATCTATGAATACTTCATGTAACAGTGCACTTACAAATACAGCATCTCCAAACTGGTGTGATATGCAGAGCAAGAGGAGAAGCATGCTGTATAAACTGTGACACCCAAGGGTCTTAGGGTAGAAAATGACAACCACAGGGGTCACGGAAATATCAGTAACCAGATTACGGACTGATTGAGAATAAAATATGTGATCCAGATCCAGTATATGTGATCATCCCAGTTCTTTTAGAGTTTCAGACATTCTGTCCTAAGTTAAACTGATTAACACAAACAGCTAAAAAAGGACCGTTAACCTTCTCTTTTTCCAGGAGCGTGTCTTTTCTAAATGCTGTCAACTTCAATTACAGAATACCTTGCTAGGCTGTCTGGTGGTGGAAACACGTAGCCAAGGCCTTGCTTTGTGTTCAACATGAATGAAGCTAACTCAGCTCAAAGTGGCCTGTAGTTAGCCTGCACTTGCACAAGACTGGTCCTCCTCCACTAGCTAGTGTGCCGTTGCATGCAAATAGTGCAATTTTCTACTTGCTTCACATTTGCCATTGCAGCAACCAAGAGGATTTCCTTTCTCCAGAATTAAAGCTAAAGCATCTCTCTGTGGAATTACCTGTGGGTTGTCCATGAACCACACCAAGCTGCCCTGCTGTGTGTCCAGTATGAAGTACCGTCGCAGGAACTTGCCGCTGCTCTCATTCTCCTCTATGTCCAGGAAGCCGCAGATGCGGTTCTGTCGGTCCACGTAAGGCATCTTGCATCCGGGACATTCCCTGGCCTGCTGGGGCCGGGAGCAAAGAGAAGCGGGGTGCAAGCGGTACCGTGGAGAATTCCTAAAGCACAGGGAGAAAAGAGGTGGAAAGGGAGATGTGTGAAGAGCGAGGAGGTAGCAAATGAGGTGTTTCAGTTGTCTTTGTGGCGAGCACGTCCCATAAGCGCTTTTTGCTCTCTCTGAATCTACTGTATCCCTGCTCTTTCTACCACCTGGAGCTCACTAGACTACAGCCTGCCAAAAGATCATGTGACACAAACCACAACCCCGCCTTTATCCTTTTATATCAGCCTCACCCACTCTCTCTCCCTCTTTTTCTCCCTCAGAGTCCCTTTTTTTCCTTTTGTAACACACTGTCACTCTCTATCCCGCTTCCTCCACCCACCCTGGCTCTCTTTCGCTCCCTTTTCTTCTTTGCTTGCACTTCACTCCTCTCACACTGTCAGTACTATCTCCTCCCCGACTGCTCTCTCATCCGATTTGGCAAGCCCCTGGCCAGCCCCTTCTATCTCCTCCCTCTTTACACAGCAGAGAACCCACTTGAGATAGGTCAAAAAGAGACAAAAAAAAGCAAAGCGTCATCAAGCTCAGCCATGTTAGACACAAAGAAACAACACAAACGCCCCCAGGAGCTGGGACAGTATGTGCAATATTTAACCTACTGAAGTCTGACACCTGATTCAGATCTGTAGCTCGCTGAAATATGACATTCGGTGAGCTGCATGAATGCTAAAGAATTATTGTTAGCTTGAGCAGCCCTGTGTGTGTGTGTGTGTGTGTGTGTGTGTGTGTGTGTGTGTGTGTGTGTGTGTGTGTGTGTGTGTGTGTGTGTGTGTGTGTGTGTGTGTGTGTGTGTGAGTGTGTTTGTGTGTGTGTGAATGCACACATGTCAATATCAAACCCTGTGTGGGTGTTGCCATACAGTTGTAGTCGTATTAGCTTGCTGTGGCGGCTGTCTTTCTGGCTTGAACCTAAAATATGTGACTGAGATGAGCCTTTGGAAAGCACAAGACGCTCTTTCTCCACAACATTATGAGGACTGTGTGGGCAGACGGGGGCAAAGCAGGGACAAAAGGCCTGGTTGTTGTGCACGGATTCTGTGCTGAGAGCAACACAGTTAGTGCCTGCATCTATGCGAATCACCCCATTTGACACACAGGCCCCAGAAAGGAGCAGCACTGTCAGGGATGACTGTCTCCTCTGCACACAAACGATGGTTGTCATGTGAGGGTGAGAGACGTCTCTGTTGTGTTTAGTGATCCTGAAAATGAGGTCCTGTGCTCAAGTGTGCATGCATGCGTGCTCTTGGATTTAAGTAATGCAGACAAGATGCAAATGGTAATGCAAAATTTAAGTCCTGAGATGACGTAAAAATTAGAAAATTAAAAAGTGTGATTTCAAGACCATGCTGTGAGTTCCAGGACAGAGTCATGTCTGTTTATAATGCAGTTCCCACCAGTGGCCCAAAGATCATGGGCATCCAGTGTTGGTTTTCAGTCTTGTCCTGTTAATATGGACATTTCTCTGGATTCCATGAATCAATTGGTGATATTATGCTCTATAGGTAATGAAATCCCCAAAGTTTTTGAACTTTAAGCCTGAGGAATATGATTCTAAAACTGTCAAACTATTCACTCACACAGTGTCTTACAAAGTGGTCGGCCTCTCTGGTGTGCCATTAAAAAAAAAAAATCTTGCATTACACTACTTTTTTAGTTTTTTTGTTAGTTTGTTTTAGTCCCTGCCCCAACTTTCTTGGAAAGTTTTGCATCAGTTATAAAAATTAGCAAATACTTTAGTATGAAGAAATTAGACTTTTCACAGAGTTAATTCATATTTGCCTTATAGGGTCTTATTTGATCATTTTTGGTCATTTTTTATTTAATTTAATTACTTTTACTGGATATATTAAAAGTTTAAACATATTACAGCTGTAAACAAAAAAGAAAAATCACAGAACTGTAAATATTGCAATAAAAACACAAGTTTAAAAACGAGACTTTTTGGGTTAATCTTGAGAAATGTGTCTGCACTGTTTTCAATTAAATCTTTGGTTTAACCCTTGTGTGGTATTAGTATTGTTGTTACTTAGCCAGTGGTTATGGGTCTATTTATGGGATAGTGTATGAGAAAAAAAAAGTTTGGTTTTGGTTCCAAGACAAAAAGGGGAAAATGTACAGGAATGTAAGAGTAGATGTTGTTTGTTGAATTTTCAACAATGTTTCAACTTTCAAGCATGCACACACACCTTGTGCAGGAATAGGAGGGGCAGAAAACACTATCAGGAGGCCCAGAAAGGAGGAAGACAGAGTGGGGGTACACAGGACCTACACGTTAGCCCGGGTCCAGTGGACCCAAACACCCTGTATGTAATATAAATGCGTAGGGTGGGTGTATAGTATGTGGTCAGAGAAAATGAGTTTTGATTTATGTTCTTCACAGAAAATGAGCCAAAGCCAATGAATTTCAGGTTGACAAAAATAATTGTTTCATTTTTCTTTCGATGAAACAGGTCCCACAGACCCGAGTACCATGCAAGGGTTAAATGATTTATAAACAATTTAAAGCTCAAAATATTTCAATACAAATCTAGATTAGTGCAGAAAGAACTTGTCCTAAAACAAAACGAAAGGATGGGGTAAAGTAAAGTATTAAACAGAAAAGTTCACCACGTCATAGAATCCTACTTTAAGTGGGAACCTGATTCAGGAAAAAGTCTTTCCCTCTGTTTCTTTCTAGATTATGTGATTTGTAAAGGACCGTCATCTCTCTATGGAACTAGTTTGGTTTAGTGGCATTAAACTTCCATCAAACCACATTCCACTGCAAAGGGTGATTGTTGTTGTAACCGAAGGCAGCAGCAAGATAATTGACTGAAAAATATGTGTCTGTGACATCTTTGTTTCTCAGAGGCATTTTAAAGCCTAGCAGCAACAGGCCATATTGACAATGCTGAACACAACCTAGCTTTTTTAAGTTTGGATGAGGAAAAGAGGCAAGACAAAGCTCTTTGGTTTAATAACTTTGACAGTAATGAGTTATTAAAAAAGCAAACTCTCTACAGTGTGTGTCAATAGAGAAATGAGCCTGTCAAACACAAACCGACTCACCAAAAGACGCACAAGACAGAGATACAGCCCTTGAGCTGTCATATAGATGTAATACATTCCCATGCTCTTTCATTTCATTTTCTTTCATTTGTTGCTAGGTTTTGTCTTCTTCACACGTTAGCCAACAGGTCACACAAGAGGTCATAGAACAAGACCAAGGGCTAACTGGCTCAGCTAGAAATTTGGGTCAACATTTTTCTTTCCTGACAATAGACCACCACGGTCATCAAAAGCCACATAACACCTGGAAAACAAACAGTGGTGCACAAAACTTGCTGTTTTGGTTAGTACACACTTTACAGTACAACTTATTGAACTATTTTTTCATGTAAGCGGTGGTCCAAATTCAAGAAGCAAACATTCATGTCATTTCAGTTCAACTGGAAAAGAGTTGTTGCTGTCCCTTGAGCTCTTCAAGTGGCAAATACAACATGGCAGCCAGCTTGGCAGGCTTTGGCCTGTGAAATGCTTTAGCAAGGCAGAGTCTTTTTACAAAAGTTGCATGCTAGTGTTTCCAGAATGGGACACAATAAAGATACTCTGAAGGTGATGTTGAGCATACTGACCAGTGTTAATATGATGGTCTATCTTTTTCTTTCTTCATTTTGACTGCCATCAGAGTCTCAGATGTATGTTATGAGAAACATAACGACGTGATCGGTGGCCTGAACCATGATTTGCTGAAATACATGTAGGGAACACACAGCTCTAGAACTAGAAACATGGTGGGGGTAGTCTCAAAGTTGCTTGCTGACTTGAAAAAAATTGTGAAGGAGGTGTATGACGCAAAGAGAAAGGGGTGCCCTCTAAACTCCTGAAAGAGTAATCTCTTGAATAAAAATGGAGAAAACAGTGGTGTGTTTTGCACAGTTTGGCGGCAAAATTCAACCAAGGGGCTCCAACTTTCAAAGCACTAGACAGCTATCAAAAACAAGCAAATGAAGTGGAAAACAAAGGAATCAAGTGTGAGTTCAGGGTCAATATTTGTAGACATTAACGCCATCTTCTGTTACTTCCATATTGCTGAAATGCACTCATAATGATATGGTCAATTTCTCATCCTCTAAAAAAACATCACCAATATCAAGTATATATACTGAAACTTCAGTTGCATTTTCTACAGTTACTTTTTTCTATTACTCTATGAGGCATGGCATATTGTACCATACAAAATAAAAATGATAACATTTTCTGTTTAACTCTGTGAGAATATACAAAGGTGAGTTGTACACTGAAAGCACGTTTCATGACAATATTCAGTAACCCAGGAGGGCCACCCCAGCCGCATATGTCTGGACACGTCCCTGCTCAATAAACGATGAAGTAATTACCATAAATGTGATACGTGAAAGAGCTAGCTAATGGTTGCCATCGTCAGGCACGTAAAGTAAGCCGTTGAGTTAGCAACTTTGACGTCCCTGGAAAGAGGCCTGAAGTTAACAGGGAGACATTGCTCTTGTCAGCCTGCTGTTAGCTACTTCAAACCGCAGCGTTGGTCACACGTTTACAGAATATGTCGCATGGTATGAATAAACCACAATGAATCCGTCACACTTATTCTGTTGAATCTACGTTATCATGAGCTTATAATGACGAATTCTGTATTACTGTCTAAAAGTTTGGTCATGCACATTTCAGCGTTCAACGTTCACCTAAGCTAACGGCGGCTACACGACTTAGCATGCCTCCTGAAACATAACCACCAACTTTGGCTGAGCAAAGTCACATGTTCGTTTTTATCCGTAGCCACTTTTGAGCAACAGCCAGGCTCGGCTTACCCGTATCTTCCCTGATTAAACTGCTGCACACAGCGGTTGTTGAGCTCGGTGTCGTTGGGTCACTCCTCTGTGCCTCAGCCCATCTCCACTGATCCAGGATCGAGGAGCACCAGTGCTGCTGCTGGTGAGAGGGGAGCATAGCTCGTGCAAAAAGAAGAGGATCACTCTGTGGTTGAAAGAAAAAACGACTTTTTCAGAGTAGATACATGTTCTGTTTAGTTTATTCTCATAAATTATTTCCCCAGTGTTTGATGTGAATTGGCTTAAACATATGATGTAACTTTGTTTCCTGCTTCAATAGTTTGTGATATACTACCAGCAAAAAAATAGTGCAGGGCAAAGCTCATAAGATGAACATCTGTCACAACTTCACAGTTATTAGATGCAGTTCATACTGGTACATTCCATGCTCTTTGTTGAGCCAGCTTCATATCAACTGAAAAAAAGTATTATGCCCTCTGGTAAATAAACAGCCTCAATTAGTAGTTACTTAAAGATTTGAATAAAAATTGAATCAGCAAATATAAGACTCAACGTTGAAGGCCATGCCACTGTAGCTGTAATGAAAAAAAAGTTGTTAAAATAATCCCTGTTTTATCTGGTAAAGCAGTTAGGCCAAACAACCACATCTCTATAAATACATACCTAATAACCACAGCAATTATATTTGGTGTTGAAATGGTCAGTACAGTAGCTCAGAGCAGGCACGCTTCTACAGTTTACTCATGATACTTTTACTGATATTCCAATAATGAAATAGGTAGTTTAACTTTCTGAGTGTGGGAAAAAAGAAGCATGACTTGATAGCCATATTGCAGGGACCTGCTTATGGTATGGTAGACATAACAAGCTAAGAATTTTTATTATTCTTATTATTGTTATATTATTATTATTATTATTATTATTATTATTATTATTATTATTATTATTATTATTATTATTATTTTGTATAAGAACAATAATAATAGTGATACTACTACTACTACTACTACTACTAATAATAATAATAATAATAATAATAATAATAATAATAATAATATTTTTTTTACGTTTTAGGTATTGACCAATTAGAAAAAAAAACGCACTTCCTGTCACGGCATATTTCAAAGTAATGGTTTCGGAAAAATTGGGCCAGAGTGGGAACTCTTTTGATATCTACGCTTAGTGTTAGAGGTTTGGTGTCAACACATGGGAAGTGGAAGATCCGTCAGTGGTGGTTTAGCAACATTTTAGCGACATCTAACGTTTGCAGCCGCGCAGGTCTACAGTCTGTTCACCATCATGTGGTAAATGGGATTTGATATTGCGTAATATTAATTTGGTCTTCCACAAATCAATATTCTATTAACTACCTCTAATTTTAGTAAGTGAAAGCTATAGATTTTGTGGTTATTGTGTTTGTTTCTTGCTCTGGCAACAACTTGTGTTTTCGTATTTACTTCTTTAAGGCATTGATTTGGACCACATGCCCTGCAATCGTATGTAGCATTGTACAATAATGATTTAATTATGAACAAATAACTCATGTGGAAGAAAAACACAGTTAAGGGCTGTGAGATATTAATTTAAAATCAGCCCTGAGCTTGGCTAGCTTTGATTAGCCAGTAAAACAGTAAGTCAAATGTGAGCCATGTTGTGTATTACATGTCACAGTTTACATTTCACACAGTCTTTAAAACTGGCTATGAAAGGAAGAGGCAATGGGCGTTGACAAATACTTAGGAACACACACACACACACACACACATTTTATCTCTCTGTCTGACTTTCTCTCTCTCTCTCAGTCCTTATGGTGCAGCAGAAAAAAAGTGTGAGTTTGAAAGGATTGTGAATGTAGGCGAGGTTAATGTCAGGTTTCTTGTCTGCCTCTGTGAACCGTGTCTCCAGCTGTGGGCTGACAGAAGTGTAAACCATGAAGGAGGATGAGGAGGGAGACTCTCACCGGGAGATGAAGCATTTCCCTCTGCTGTGGTCTCATCCCAGGCGTCGCTCTCACAGTGACACCTCAGGATTTCGCTCCAGGGTGCTCACCAAGCTCCGAGGGGCCCACTCAGGTAGGCTCAAAAAGCAGAGTTTTTACTCTGTGCCACCATGCACAGCTGAAAATGTAGATGCCCTCATGAAATCTTGAATTAAGTTCAGAAACTTAACTCCAATTCATATGGTGCTGTTGAATCCTTGTATAAATTGAGAAATCTGTCATGTGTGTTGGTAGTCAGTCAGGTTTTAATACTCCATTAGACAATGTCTGGCTTGTGTTCTGCTGCTGCAAGTTTAACTAGTTACATTTGGCACAAATTCATTTCTATGTGACTCAACAGCAGCAGTAGCTTCCTGCTGCCCTGCATAAGCAAACTTCCTCTCACACTTTGTGTCTTTCTTAAAACTTTCTCTTTAAGTCCAAATGAGTTGTACTGAAGCATCATGGTATTCTTTTTTCTTTATAATGCTGTTTTTTTAATACTGAACATTTGAACTATGGGTTATGTGCAGTATAAGTTGATAAGTGGTCTTTCCATGACTTAGTACATGCGGTCCTGTTCATATTTTTTTTGTGTTGTTTTTAATTCTTTTATTTTTTTGATACCTCGTATCACACCCTACCACATCCTATCATTTTAAACTGTTTCTATCATATGATGTCACGGACATTGTTACACCTTGGCCACAGTGTTAGCCATCTTCAGCTTCCTTTAATTTAAATGTCAGTCACAGTTTTACCGCCTGAAGCTGTTTGAGCCCCGACAGGCTCGTATTTTATTTCAGCATTTCAAACCACTTCCTCCAGCCTGCAGCGCTGCTCTCCACCCGACTCACACGCCTACACCTGCTCTGACATGTGCTGCAGCCATGGAGTTTATTAATAATACACCGCTCTGCACTAGGGCTGGCTTGTTCTGCAATCTGATTAATTTATTATAAGATTATGGTTATGTTTACACAAGAAGTTGTAGTTCTTCTTGTGTCCAGGAAGTTGTCTGTGTTTATGGTAAAGTTGTAATTACAGGAAATGATCGTGGAGGGAAGCAGTTAGAAAATTAAGAAGTGCAGAGTTGCTGAAGTTTCCTGCCTGTCTGGATCAGGAGCATCATGATTTAACCCCCCCAAAAAGAGTAACTCATTGGCTAAGAAGCTAAACTTTAAACAGTATATCTCAAACTAACAGCATTGTCTTGATGCTAATCTTCATAATGACACAGCTTAAGATCAAGTTAAGGTTTAGTCTGTGGGTGAGAAATTGTTGGAGTAGAACGGTGTGTTTTCAAAACAAGCAATAGGGGGAGTCATTGAACCTTTTTGAACACAGAGACAGGAGACACTGCGCAGGAGCAGAGTGAAGCTTCAACAGCAGCCAAACGGAGAAGACATTATTTTTATTTACTTAGGGATGGAAACAGACTTTTACGGGAGGTCTGTACAGAACAAGAGGCATTTCTTAAAATGAATGAAAGAATTTTAAAAAATGCAGCTCATAGTCTCAAGATATGAACTCCAAAAGAGGTCTTTGAAGCTTAAACCTGAACAGTAGTGACAGGAGCACAAACAGATCATCCTAGTTTTACCTTTCTTTAGGTCCACCTCGTTTATTTTCTGGATGAAAATGTTCAAAATGTTCTAAAAACAGGGACTTGGTGTATTGCTTTTTTTTTAAGAAACTAAGTTCACAGTGCTTTATAAACACTATACGTATACATATACTCGGCCCTGTATGAGCTCAGATGAAGATAGTAACTGCATCAGATCCTGTTCAATAGCCGTGCATTAAGGTTTTATCATGTTGATGATATCGGTAATTTAGATTTCCTCTCAATGCTCTGTTCTAAAAATAACCCTGTGCACTCTCACATGTGCATCAGAGTACGTGCTTAAAAAGAAATCAGTTGTATTCAGGCTGAGAAGCTACTTTGCTGTTTGTTGTAAATAGCATGCTGTCGGCCAGATGGGTACTGTTTGGCTCTTGTAATTACATAGTCAGAGAAACAGAGAGAGAAACAAGAGGAAGAAGAGAAACAATAGCAAGAGCAGAGGGGCAAGAGGGGAAGGCTGGAAAGGGAGGCCAAGTTGTGTTAAATTGGTAACAATAAGTGACAACAGAGGAGATAGATAGTGCAAAAAAGTAACGAGTGAAGGGAGAGTGATGAAAACAGCAAAGAAGGAAATAAGGCATAAGGGAGGATTTGAGGACAGGATGATGATTGGGAGAGGACAAATGGAAAGACTGAAAAGAGGAGGATACAGAGAAGTGTCAGCTTACTGGTACACTCTTCTCGAAATAACATTGATTACAGACCCTTTTAGACTGCAATAACTACTTGTTAAATGTCCTGCACTGCAGAGAGCAGCACTTCTTCATTACTGCCTGCACACAGTCTCAGTTCTAACACCACTGGAGCTATTTTAACAGCATTTCACATGTATGTCCCAAAAGTTCTGTCCATCCAGTAAAATACAAAATGAATAACCTTTAACCAGTATTGGAAATCAAGACCAAACAGAAGAAAATCTTAAAGTTTTGAGATGAAAATGTGTTGAGTTAAACTAGATTTACATAAGATTTACTCAAATCAAGAAATCAGCTGTGCATGATTTACAACACAAAAAATCTCTATTTTTCCATAAAACTTTTTGATCCCAGGTCTCCTAAACTCAGACTTAGGGTCAAATGTGTTTTGACATCTTTCAAAAGTCATTATTTATATGGAAACAAGGTCGACTCAGTGGTGACAATGTTGTAGAATGGCAGCAGTGAAGGAGGGTGCAGGGTATTTTAGATGATCTAATAGAGGCATCAGCTCAATATGAAATAATAATAATGATCCCCTTTTAAAGCAACATGCTAATGTTGATAGTGCAGGCTGTTCAAGAAGGGTCATACATGAGGCATGAGGCAAGCACATAAAATCATAAGTGACCCCCTTACACATCCCCATCTTCTACATCCTGAACACAAACTGATAAAACTTCAGGCAGGGTTGAGTAATGGACAGTTTTTTGGTCTTTTGTTATTGTACAGCCTATTGTCTTTCATACCATGTGTACCTTTGCATCATTAGAGACTCCTATATATGTGAGTATTTTGATCCTATACTACTATCTTTTTATAGTTGCCAGTCTTGAGTGTTGTTTTAATGGAACATCAGGATGCCCTGAGCTGTGCCTTCCTTTTGGACTAATGCCTGACGCAAAGTTCCCCCTTGAGGACAATAAGAAGTGATCTAATCTAATCTTAAAAGTTAAGATGATTCTAAGGGCTTACGTATTACAAGGGTTCTAAAAATAATAAATCATTCAAAGAAGAAAAGTGGCAGAGCCCAGTGTGATATCCTTTCATGGGGCCCAATATCACTCATAACTGTCCTTTTGGCTTTAGCAAGGACTCTTATCCTTTCAAGTCTTCTCAAAGACTATTTATTTTTGTAAGTCATTCTGAGCAAAATAGATCATAGAGCGGAGGATTATTTTGGATATGGCAATGATCCCCTCAGTGACATCTCAGTGAAGTGGAGGGGAACTCATTTTTTGCTGACATGACGGTTACTACTAATCTAGTCCAAATAAACAAGCTGTGAAGGCAGAAACAACAGATTTAAACTTTGAAATTAAGATAGAATTAAACCATAGACTACTTACTTACTTACTTACTACTTTTTATAGCAAAGGAGTGAAGGAACAATCAGAAATTGAAAATGATTTATTTTTAACCACAGTGGTGACCTGACCTATAACTACTGCGCGGTAATCATCAAGACCACTATAGTTCAGGTCCTCTTAACCCTAACAAAGTAATTATTCTAACTCGCAGCTTGATGCTTCCCCAGCCAAATAGAGTTAGTACATAGTAAATCTGCATAAAGCATACCTATATCTTAAAAATGACATAGCGCTGTCTTGCTGTGTGAAAAATAAAACCAGTTTTATTTTGAGCCACACTATGTCTCTGAGCAGTACCTGCTGTTGACTCCTCACAGTGTAAAACGTGATCTATTCTGCCTGTTTTTTTTTTTGGATGTACTTTAAGTGTTGTTCTCACATTAAATGGTGAGAAAACACTTTTAGACTTAATGTGTTTTTAATTATCAGCTGACCCTGTGAGGTGCTGGCTTTTACATGTTTTCACCTCATTTCCTTTGTGTGTGATTGTGTGTGTGTGGGTGTTGTTGGAGTCGATGAGCCAGTTGTTTTTCTCTTCATTTGTTGTTTGGACCACTCAAGTCTCTCTCCCCTTCTGTCTGTCTATCAGTAACTCTTTATGGTTACTCGCTCAGCCTTTAACTCAATTAATATTTGCTCAGGCGCTTCAGCAGCACATGAACATGTTAACAATGCACTGCACAGCTTCTAATAAGGCTATGTGTACAGACAATAGATGTATATGTGAAATGGAAACTTATAACTATTGGGTTAAAAATTAAAGACAGATAACCGGAGATTTATTTGTAACTAAAGCTGTAAACATGAAATTCTTGGCTTAAAAGAAGGAAAGGTTTAACACAGGCAAGATAATCAAATTCAGGACAATGTGAAATAACATCTCACAGAAGTAGGAACAGACTTAAAATACACAGATATTACAAACACAAAGCAGTGTGTGTCCAGACAGCTGTCTTTACAGTGTTTTTTCTCTTTCACATGCAAGTTGGATCACCCAGCATTAGAGCAACCCTTGCTTATTGAGGACATGTAACTGCTTTGAGGGGCTCTTCACAGTACTTGAGAGATCAGAAGTGTGTGTGTGTGTGTGTGTGTGTGTGTGTGTGTGTGTGTGTGTGTGTGTGTGTGTGTGTGTGTGTGTGTGTGTGTGTGTGTGTGTGTGTGTGTGTGTGTGTGTAAAGGGGGTGACAGAGACATAACCTAATAACCTAATGAATAACCATCCTGATTGTCTCATACTCTCCATCCTCTATCTCCACCCTCCACCTAAAGCTTTCTCTCTGTGTATGAGGTCATTTGAGGCTTTATTTATACTGATTTATTTAGTGTTGTTATAATAACTGATGTGTTTTTGATCTGTAAGGTAAACATGCTTTTTTCATCTCTGTGTGTCATTGTGAGCTGGTTCACCATTCAAGGGTCAAGGTTCCTTATCCATTTCTTACTCTGCTTGATTTTATTAAAAAAAAAAAATCATACTTACTGAAAGTTGTGATTTATGGTGTATATATAAAAAAAGCATTTTGATTAATTCAAAAGGTGTTGAAATAGCTTGGTTAACTATGGTTTATTTTTGTTTTAGCATTGTACGGTGATATTTATGTTTGTATGTGAAAAATTAATACCCATTTTCACAGGCTTATTGAAGACAGTTTCCACGATGACATTAAAAAAAAGAAACGTTTATTTTTATTATGATTGCTCATCAACTTTACTTATTTATTGGCTTAATTTTTTTTAATAGTACAAGAATAAACAATGAATGGTCCACTGAGATGACTTCTGCAAAATGACTGTAAATTTTTTTATATTTCTGTATAGCTTTGTCAAAATTGTGACTTCAATATTGTGGTTATGGTTCGCATTATATCTCCATAAAAGTAATGTAATGATACCATAGACTGTATGAAATAATAGACATAACAGCTACCTATGTGAATTTATACCCTTTAGAGCTCCCCCTAGTGACTCCTCGCAACATTGCTCATAAATTATGACAGAAATGGTGTTATGAACCAAAAACAAAAGACTGCCCCCTTCAAATCAAGAAAAGAATCTTTCCTGCTATGGACTTTTGGCTGTTTTATCACAAAGTAAAATGTACATTTTGGATAGTGGAAGGAATGTGATGATTAAACATCCAGTTTGCTTCTGTTTGTGCTTTGGTGGCACTTGCTCCCTAAGGCAGAACTTTGACATCGTATCTCACAATGGGTGAAAGCGAAAACATGTTGTTAATACAATAAGTAGGTTAAACCAGTAAAGCACTGGAACCTCAAGAATTTATGAAGACAGAAGTAAACAAAATTAAATGAGTTCTAACTTGAATGTGTCTAAAAGCTGTGTTGTAATGATACATTTGGAAGAAAAAAAACTGCTTTGTCACAGTTTGGCTTGATGCTGATTATCACTGCAGCCAGAAAGCATCAAATCACCACCAAACATGTAAGTGCGACTGCACTTAAGACTTCCATTTAACACTGTCTACTGCTTTATTACATCATTGATAATGTTGCAGTAAGGTCTGTTCATGTCTGCTGAAGATGAATGACTGCGATAAAAATATAAATAAGGAAAATAAGGAAAGGAAAATAAGAATAAAAATGGGAACTCCTGTCCTTTCTTTATTTCCTACGTCACTGTGGGACCCCAACGCAGGAGGGAGAGGGGAAAAACAAGATGAAGAAAAAATGGAGACAGGAGTCAGACTCAGCAGCCAGAGGAGGGAGGAAAAAACTTGACAGGCAGGGAGATGGGGATAAACGCAGGAGGAGATGCAGATTGGGAGGGAACTGAGATGGAAACAAACATTAACTTTTAATGCTCTTTATTGGAGTGAGGGGAGAGGAGAAGGGAGGGGTGAGTCTGTTGCAGACAGTGGAGGGAGGGAGGAAGGGAAGGAGGGAGGGAAGAGTGATGAAGTAAGGAAGTAGAGAGAGAACAGGAAGAGACAGGAGACAGTAAGAGAGGGAGGTGGAGTGTGTTGAGGAGGGAGGGAAGCAGAGAGAGGTAGTGTGTCGGGAAGAGGCAAGTATCAGCTCACACTGCTGATAATATTCCCTGGGTCAAGTCATGGAACATGACGGTGAGTTTTCTTCTATATAAAGCATCTTCCTCTTTCTCTCTGTTTGCTGCCTTCAGTGTTTTATTGTCTTTCTCTGTCTTTATTCACAGAAGGCATTTAAGACACATAGAGACATCATTTACTCTTGTCTTGAGCAGCTTTGTTTGCACCTGTTAGCTCAGTATTACTTTGATAGTGCTGTGAATCTTCCACATTTGTAACAAGATTTATGACTGCTTAAAGTATCTGTGTTTAGTTTCAGCCCATCTTTGTTAACACCGCTCAGTTAAACAGCTTTAAAGGAAGGTCATGGTGTGTTTTAACAAGCACATTAATCAGTGTGTGAGGCTTTGTCTGCTTTGCAATAGGAGCATCTGGCCATTGTTGACAGAGATCATTTGCTGCTCCTTTTGCCTGGTCTCATAATCTAAAATAAATATGTGCAATAGAGCCATGACAACAGCACAAAAGTCATGCATTATGTACAGGAACACTACTTTAAAAAGAACTAAGCTGTGTGCAATATTAATAAGATGCTAATGCTGCAAGCATAGAACACTTAATAACATTAAGGCTGGCAAGCTTACATCTTCACTTAACCAGGCTTCTGGTGTGCTGTGAGAGAGCATTTTGGCAATGCTTATGAGGCAGTGATGATTGTGTGCTTAACTTTAAAAGCAATTATAAGTTTGCAAGTGTGCCGTGGTTGCATCAGAGACAATGCCTCTTTTAATTGCAGCAACTTTATTTTGATTCATTTTTAAAGGGCAGGAAACAGCCAGGTGGAATTTGCTGGAAGCCATCATGGGTGTATTCGACTAAAACAACAATGATATGTTGGTGTCACAGCCAGAAGAATCAGACAGGCGGGCTATATTGGGCCTGTGTTATCTAATATAGTTTAATTACTGTTTGCAGAGGTTGTCATAACATATCACAGTGTTTAATTGGCGAAATCTGCTGTCGCTGTGTGTGTGAATGAAGTAAACCAGACATTCAAAGCAGAGATGAAACTCCAGTTGTTTTATTTTCTCTTTTAGACAGTTTAGACAACTTTTTTTTTTTATCCCAATGGGCAATTCTGATTTTGATTTTGCAGTAGGCTACACATATAACTACAAATTGCAAGAAGAGACAATAATGAACATAATATACATAAAATAAAAGTCATTTCATGACAGAGAGCACATCATACCAACGTAATATGTGCTTCTGTCTGCCCTTCTGTGTGGATATGTGATGTCGTTGCTGTTGTGGGTTTGTGGGGGAGAATTTTGCAAAGCAAAGCAGCATCTGTGTGTGTTGCATGTGAATGTAATATGATGCAGGGAGCGCAGGTGGTTGGACATAAAGCTCTTGTAAGAATTTTTTTACAGTATGTGTCATATTTTGTGCAACTGTGTGACTAGAGGGACTGGACCCCTTGCATAATGCCATATGACTAAATTAATTAACTTAAGAATGCACTGAACAGAAACCCAGGACAGAGTTGCTACATACATTTAGTTGTACAGAAGAAATTCCGATATATCCCAACTTCTGATAAAGTCTGAGCAATTGTGCCAGTCCTCAGATAGTAACTGTCCCTGTAAGGTATGTCTATAATTTCTCATACACACCTATTATTCATTATTTTTGGAGAGAACTATGTGTAAAAGCAACAACTTGTTGAGAAAATCTGGAAATTTCCTTGTCTGATCTGTGTTGCAAAAGTACTTCCTCTCCTATTTGGTGGTAATAACCACAGAAATCTTTGCACAGTTGCTGTAATCGCAAAGCAAATGTGTCAAAACGCGGAAAGGTCAACATGTGGTAGCGCCACAAACCCTTTTGAGCCATTTGGAAGTTGGCCAAAGCAACCGTCTTCAACCAATGACTGTCCATTTCCAGCTAAACCACACAGTCTCCATAAAAGAAATAGCACCCCAATACAGCCAAGCAAACACTGGTGACATGCTCTGAACAACTGTTTTAATGATTGTCAGTGACTCACCACAAAATGTGTCCCTATGGCCTTATATAGCAAAAATATGGAGGTGTAGATATAAATACAGGTTGCTGCTTGTTTACTGCCCTCATTCACTTTCCTCTTATGGCCTTGTAGCAAACACTTCTAAAACAACATCACAGCTTGTTTTCTCCAACACTCAGGGTCTGTAATCTAAGGATACTATTACATTTTCTCTGCAGCTGTTGTCTTTTGATTTTTATGAAAGACCTCGCACTACACCAACAATCTTTCCTCCATCTCCTTCTGTCCCCATCTCACTCCACCTCCTCTCCTCTCCAGCTCTCCGGCCGCCCGTCTGGCAGGATGTCAACTATTGATTTATACAGGCAACATTTCAGCAATGATGGCTGCTTATGGGTTGTGCCAAACAGAATACAACAAACAGGAGATCAGGTTACAGACAGGCTGGCAGGCATATGTGAGGAGGAAGAGGAATGAAAGGAACCGCGGCTGTATTGTTGCAATAAAAGCATAGTAAATAATATGAGGTCGATATCGCGTCATACAAAAAAGGTTTGATGTTATAAAGGCAGAGAAAATGGACAACTTTGCATCCTCTCGGTAAGGAGGCATAATTGATTTTTGATTGGTTTAAGGAGGTGTATAAAACCTTGTATTTACTGGGACAAGTTAGATCATGTGCTAGAACTGAATATTCCATTACAGTTTGGTTTATTATGTGCTGAAAGGAAAATACCCATTGCAACTTCTTCTCAAATTTATTTCATGCTCGTGATTAAAATCAGTCGGTGATCATAAGTTGGAAATCAATTAAACCTTATCCAACCAATTGGATAAGGTTTGATTTAAAAAACAGAATGTAAGAAACTAAAGTCCAGATTACGTTTGGTTTGGGTTCTAATCCAGACATCTGGATTAGGTTGGAAAATATTACTGCCAGTCTTTGAGTGTCCGCTTGAGGCTGGCTCTTGAACTACCAGAAGTCACCTACACACCAACCCCCCTCCCAAAAAAAAAATAAAAAAAATAAAATAAAAAATGTTTTCACAGCAACATCCAGCATATTCACAGTCTGGTACAAGCAATGTCTCCTGTCTGAATCGCGTCTGATTTTTTTTCTTCTAATTTTTGAAATTCGCTCAATCAGAGGCACAGCCCAGGTCACATGACTGACGGTTGCCCTATGGCTGTTAGTGCGGTGACTCCATGCCCGCCCCACTTCCAACAGAGCCACACCAATCAATTTGCTTCATTAATCTTTTTCAGAAACAAATGGCTGGCATCAGGGAGAAACGTCCATTTATTATTCATTCTATGGTCTGACCTTGAAAATGCTGTCAAAGTGTGATACTTTGTGTACTGTGTGTGGGATTAATCATATAAATCTGTCAATTGAGGCCCATCTTAGACCAGATGTTGCCATGATGATTATAGTTTACCAACTGCTATTTTAAAGTTGGTTAAGACTCCTGATTTTCAAGACATTTCCACCAAATTCATGGCCTAAAACTGCTGCATTTCTACCAAAATGTTGAGAGCCATCAGAAAAAAGATTGGACCTTGAGAATCCCAAGACCCTGGGGAACTGTCGATATTAGTTTTATGTCTGTAGAGCCATAAATGTGGCCAGGTCAAAAGATAAAAATGTCTGATCCTTCACTGATCTAAAAAAAAAAACTCAAGATTTATCATGGGAGTAAGTAGGGGGTGGGTTGAGTTTGTCCAATACTTGGCCTTTTTGTGACTAAGGCCTCCATCGTTTTGCTCCAAAAACCACTTTGACTGAAGCAGAACAAGATTGATTCTGTTTTGATGCCTCGTTTGAGTCTGTTGTGTGAAATATGTGGCTGTAGCAGCAGTATTTCCAGAAAGTGTCCAGGTTATTTTTCCCAGTTTTCCCACTTTGAAGTTTAAAACCCTTACTGTGAGCTTAGACATTTTGTCCAATACACACAATGTATGCAAATGGCTTAAGGAGCTGAACAACTTTATGACCTTTGAAGGGTCATTGTAAAGAAACTATGGACGCTACAAAAAAATTTGAAACCCACTGAAGAAAGCCAAAAGATGGCTAAATGAAGATTCTGGATGAAGGTATAACAGAACGAGAGGGTTTGAATGAGGCCAAAAAATGTCCTAAAGGGTGAAAATTCTGTAAACTCTGCGAAGTTTGTGCAGACTGTTGGCATACAGAGGTGTCTGGTCCTGCTCGCTTGAAAAAGTTAGCTGCTTCATAACATCTGGCAAATTATCCCAAATGGGATATGTGGTTGCAGTTTCAGCCTTTCAGCTTTGATTAAATTCTGAGATTAAACCCTGCCAAAAAAGTGAGTTTAATAAATAAATCAAGGAGAGGGTAAAAGGTCTCTGAAAAGTAGCACTTAAACAATTATTACCCCCGTGTTCCGCTGAGGCTACTACTTAATATTTGATGACTCCTTTCCTTTCCTCTGGCCCTCCTCCTCCCTGTCTCCACCTCCTTTCTTTTTGCTGTTCTGGTCAATGAAGAGGTCACACTCCCTCAGTTGATCTCTGTCATTTAGTGTCAGGACAAGCAAGACCTGGTTCCTGAAAAGTGTTACCTTAGCACTAAATTCCCTTACTCGAATTTTCCAGACTTTGGGAGTAACCCCAAAGAGCTTCATGTTAGGGATTGTGGATTTAGACAAGTTTACTCTTCTGGGGGGAATTTATGATACATCCCTCTCTGGGGTTAAAGATATCTTAGTTCCATGACAGGACAGATTATTGTTCCGATTTGAAGCAGACACTCATGACTAAAAAATTTATGACCAGAGCTGTCAGTTGTCCCTTTTTAACATCAATTAACTCATCAGAACTCAACTTTTCAAGAAAAACAACACTTGAAAAGAAAGTAGAATGATGCAATGGGAGTGCCAGGTAAGAAATCTGTGGCTGTTCTAGAAAAAGACATGTATTTTAATTTTCTAGTTTGACCATTGTTTCATCTGTTATAATGGAGGAGATGGGCTTTATGACCTGTTCTGTAGTCAATAACCTGCTTTCAGGTACATTTAGACTCATGTTTTAGAAATAAATTAGTACATTTATAGTTAAGACAGACTTTTCTACTATTTGATTTTACATTTTGTCAGACATTTTTGATCTCTGAATATGGATTCTAAAAGTAGAAACAAAACATTTGAGGACAAAAACTGGGGAACTGGTGTTTCAAAGATGTAACAAAAAGCCAGTTGGTCTTGATGTGCTGGATCATCTGCCCTAGTGACCTGTTAAATTTAGTGTAATCACAACAGTATTCCAAACTTTCTGTTAGCCTCCAACAAATTGGGTACAGAGTTGTGTTACATTCAGTTAATAGTATTGCCATCTGTCTAAAAAAAAACAGCCATTTCTCTGTCAACTTCACTGAGGACATCCATTCTCCTGTCCCCTCTGAAGTCTTTCACCTCTGCTTCGACTTTCTTGACATTAAACTGATTCACTTCTACTTAATCCACTTGTCAGAGACCAACAATTATGATTTACCCTAAACAGGAAGTGCAACGCCACAGAGTCTCACACCACCCCCTACATATCACACTTTTATTTAACCAGGAAGTCCCCTAAGATTTATTGGTATGGACACAGGGCAAGACATGACACCAATCATCAATTACTATGCTGTCAAAAATACACTGGTTTTATCTTTGTGTAAAATATGCTATAAAATACTAAATATAAATTCATTTAAATCAAACAAATAAAAAAATCAAATACACAATAAAATGGAACCAAGAACACTGAATTGAGCTTTTAAATCATCAATCATGACCTGATGTTTCTTCACAAGACACAACTGAAAACAATCTTCTTGTTAGTTTCAGTTGTGTACTTGACACTAGATGGCAGCCTTTGCCTTAATGGAAACCACTTACCTCTACATGAGGGCAGTTGTATTTGGCAGTGTCAAGCTGTGTGTTTGATTGTGTGTGGGTGTGTTTCTCTGAGTGTGTATGTGCACTGTCTGCTGTCTGGCAGCTCACTTCTGTCTGGCAAGGATCTGAACCGTCTCAACTGACACTTTGTTGACAGTGATGACGGATAAACCCCCCTCCTCCCTGCACCCTTCTCTGCCTCTGACGCTCTCAAACCTACACTCAAACACATTAGGCTACAGTTTTCCCCTCGTGCGCAGAGTCAGAGGTAGAGTGTTTGGCTCAGTCTGTTGCAGTCCTGTAAGCTCTTATGACTGATATTAAACATACTATTTCTCTGTTCGACTATCAAAGGATTAAAAGGCCATGATGACAAATTGTGATGGATTTCAGCCTTTGCTATGAAGCTTTCTGAATAAATTATGCTTAGAGACTGCTGAACTGACTGGCCCTGAGACCCAAACACTCTCCAGACCCTGGAATCATTCATTTACACATCATGGCCTGTAAGCTTATTATGTTGTCCCCTTGTGTGAAAGGTTTGTCGGTCCACAAAGCAGTTTTCAATGTGCCACTTTGAAAGCCTTAAATTTGAACTTAAAGACACTTTGCCTTTAAAAACACAACAAAACAAAACAAACAAACAAACAAACAAACAAAAAATGATGTTTTATAATTGAATTCAGGGCACCATGGAGGGTTTGAGGACACCACTATAGTCATTTCTCCTTAAACTGAAATTGTATCAACCAAAAAGTTAATTCAGGATTGGAAAAAATCTATAGCTCTTTTATTTAAAAAAGCTGCAGATTAAAAGGTAAGAGGGATCAACACCTTTTACCTTTTACAGCCATATCATCCTGCAGTCCCGTCTTATCTATTATTGCTTTCATGGATAAGACACGAGGTCTATTTGTGGAACGCTTTGACATCCAGGTTTGCACCACAGGATTAAAGTCTGCACATGCAAGGACCCAAGTCACAAAACAGTTGTAAGTGGTTCATATGAGCTAGAAAAAAGGGAATCCATCTCACATCAGTATTAGAAAATTTAAAGCAAAAACTGCAGTAACTAGTTTGACATTTTACTTTTAAGTACAGTACAATAGAAGTATAAAGTAAATGAGTGTGTGCATGATGAATACATCCTCAACTTGAGCCTCAGAATGTCAATTTTGAACAACTTGTAGTTAATTCCCTTGTATGTTAGTTTACTAACTGATGTCTTATAAATGACCACCTTTATCAGAGAGACCAACAAGTGCTCAAAACCATAAACTTATAGAGGTTGAGTGTTTCCTAACCTTGCCTTCCTTTTAGGAGGCATTCAAGAGGTACACAGACATGCTTGTACTAACAAGATACAACAGCACTGTTGACTCGAGAAAGGTTGCAGTTTGTTTGCACCAAAGCTGTTAGTTACATTAAGAGCAAATTGGTTTCGGTTAAATTACATAGCTGTGTTACATTTGTAATACAACAAAAGTTAATCGCATCTTATTTGGTAGATGTGTGGGTCCAGGTTGATGTTATTCAAGAGTGACATATTAGACTTTCGCAAGACATGCATTACATAAATATTTCTACAATTTACCTAGTGGCTGTATTTTTTAATGCAGTCTCTGATAAGATATCATTCCTAAACAGCTGCCAAGGTAAGGACTTTGATTATGTGGGTGATATGTCAGTCACACTGAAATAAAGCAGGTCATACTTTGCCCTTTACATGACAGTTATATTTAGAATGTATGAAATGTAATCCAGATCGGAAGAATATGTATGTTTAGAGTGGGAAAAATACAACCCTCTGCTATGTCACCTCAGGAAAGACTTGCTGGTTTCAGTAAATGTTATGATGCATGTGTTTGTAGGATAACATCTGCATGTTTACAAAAATCCGATATATGGAATCATATAAGCTTGTGGGTGCTTGCAGAAAAAAATAAGTTTGCATTTGTATCAGAAACAGGGATGGGCATTTTAAGCAGAAATATGATTCGACAGTCACCAGCCATCAGGAGTAGAGATCCTTTAATAACTGCAAAGTTGTTGCTGGTTAGTTGAATGTGAAAGGACAAGTTCCTACCTTTTCTCCTATTCTTTATTTGTTATGAAGGTTTTTGTCATTAATGCCACATTACAAAAAGGGGGAATTCAAATGAAAATTTTAACAATTCATCTTTAAGATGACTTAAAAGTCAGAAACCATTATATTCTCCTTCTTCTTCTTCTTCCTTAAAAAAGATTAAAGTATTACTCGGATATTCAAAAAAATATAAATCTGGTCAAGAATAAACAGAAAATATCATTGCAAACATCTAAAAAAATCTATTTTCTGCTATCAAAATAAGTTGTTGGATTTTTTTTTTTTTGGTTTGTAAGCTAAATAGAACGTGGATTTTCTCATACTTGATAAACCTGCAATATTCCAGTGTTTGCATGGTGCCTAAATCAGTCAAATTATCCCGGATACCCCAATAATAAACGTTTTTTTTATCATTTATTTGATGCACCTTTGTTACAGATCATATTCTTATAAAGAATACTGCAGGCTTTGTTGGGGGGTGTCGGTCCCCTGCACCCTTTGACCCCAGCAGCGCCTCTAAACCGGCCAAAGGACCGAGTGGCATTCTTCAGCTGCTGGCAGGAGGAGGAAGAGGTGGGAGGGGAAGTTACGACGTAGTACAGACCCACAGTCAGTCAGTCAGTCAGTGAACCAAGTTTCCAGCGACTCAGCCCTCACGGTCTCCAACTTTCTACGATATGAGCTCATTCAGCAGCTGTGGTGTGGAGTTAAGCGGTGGCAGGAGTCCGTGATAGTGGGTATTTTGGTTGCGGAGGGCGGGCTCGGTCCGGCCCGGTGCAGCTCAGGAGAAGCAGAATATGGGTCAGACTGCTGTGTCTGCCGTGTCTCAGGCTGCGAGCGGTGAGTGTGTGTACAGACTGTGTGGAGCACTCCCTCCCTGTTTCCCTCTCTCACACACACATTCCGCTATCTTTATCAGGATGTCTGCTGGGTTTCTTTTGTCTTTAACATGTTTTATCGAATAACTAAACGGAACTTCCTCAAAACTTAACTGAAACAACGCGCTGGATGGTTTCATGCTAATAGGAAGTTAGCTAACATGAAGTGTGTTAGATCAATAAAAAATGTTTATTTCATTTTTACAAGAGCCTGTTTCTAAATGTAGCTCTGGTTGGTTTCCTTACTTATGTAAAACTAATGAACTAGCCAGTGTTAAAGCTGCAAGGTGTGTTGTGTAACCAAAGAGTTGTTTATAAGGCTGCATTGTTGCTGCTGCTGGGTAATGAAGTGTACTGTTTGATGTGAGTTTATGTATTTAGCAGCCAGTTTGACATGAGTCCAGAGGAGCTGAAGGAGAACAGCTTAATTCGTTTTTTCTACAGAAGTCCCAAAATTAAGCAGAAGGTTGTCTGAAACCTGTGAATATATATCAAGTTCACTGCCAGGTCCTCTTTAACTGTCATTAAAATCTCAACAAGTGAGGCTTCGAGGACCTAAACCTACTAATATTTCTTGTATAGGTGCTTTCCATTGTGTGCTTCATTTATCTCAACAACAATCTAAAAAACATTCTCTAGCATTCACTGCAAATATCAAAAAATTTTGACCTGCTAAAAAGGGTGTTCGCTTTTTTTTTAAATTTAAAGTAGTTAGAACAATTAATTTACTGTGAAAAGTTAATTCCAATCAATCACACCAAACTGTTGATTGATCCTTGTTTATTGGACCGACTGTCTTTGTTCAGCCGGCTCAGGAAAGGACCTTTGTTCGTTCTTGGTTGAGATTTGACAGTGGATTTTTTTCTATAAGTAGGCGTGTGTTTGAGGTTTAGCTATAGTGGTTATTTCAACAAGCAGCTCTCAGATGGCCATTGTTGGTGCAAGCATCACTTTAAACCCTGAGTAGATCTCGTTTTCATTCATTTGATATGTCATTCAACCAGGTGACTGTTTTGTCTGATGCTGAAGATCACTTTATAATCGGTAAAGAAATAGCTTGACCAATAAGTTGTGAAAAAAATACTTGTTGTACCAGTTATTGAGAGTATATAGGTTTGATTGTCAATTTAGAGTCCTCTACACATCACCACATCATTCTAAAACCTTTCTGTAGAGTACAGATTGGAGGGAAGTGATGCTTTGACTTGGTTGCAAATTTCCCAAGCAGTTACTTTAAGCTACACCAAGGTTAAACACTTTCTAATTGAGTTGTGCTTTTCTGGATTTCATGATAAGAGTGCAGAGACTTGGTTAATGTGTATCTTTGAAGAAAAATAACTCCAACTTGTTGGCTATACATACCTGGGATTGAAAGAACAGTCATTTCTGCCAGATAAATTCACTGCTTTATTGACACCTGGCAAGCATGATAAGAAAATATTTGATTACAATATTAAGTGTGATCAAGTAACAGGTGTCCAAGAGTCTGTATGATCAATGAGTTTCTGTCTGTGTTGCTATTCGGTATACCTGTAGGTGCAACACATTCCTCCTTAGTGTCAAAATATTTGCAAGACACAATTATAATCATGAAGGCACCAGTTGATCTGAAGACAGCTGATAGCTAGCTTTATCTTCACCTGACAGCACTGAGATAAGGTGAAAGCAGGGCCTCCATCCCACATTTAAAATGTTTTAATGCTAAATGAGAAAGTGATGCTGCTTTGCCTCTAATTCATAATCACAGTGTTCAGACTCCTGTTGTGTGTTTTATACAAATTCTGATGTTGTAAAAACAACTTCTGTGCAGGTGTAGGTAACAGTTTGTTTCTCGTTACATTGGTTTACGCTGGAATTTCAGTTGTTAGGAGGGGTATTCACCACGACATCATGATCGGACAATATTGATTTATTTATTTAAAAAGAGAGTACATACTAATGAATATTTCAGCACAGCGTCAATATGGCTATGCCAGAGGTAGCCATGAGGCAAATTTTCATAAGTAGTCCCTGGAATATTGGAGCAGAGTTCATAACAATAGAAAAAGATGCAGAATACAGATTTAATACACCCTGATGGAATGAAAATAAAACACAATAAGCTAAAATAATCACCAACATAAAAAGTGCAAAAGAGCTCTTAAAGCGCTATATATACATATATCCTTTAAAAATGATACTGTGTATGCTGTTATCAAAAAGTCAACCACCATATGATCTTATCTTTTTCAAAACATGAGCTTTATACAACAAAATCAGACCCCCAAAAAAACAAAGATTTGTCAAAATTACATGTACATTTTTACAGAACTCTTCCAAACATTTGAATAAAAGATAAGAGATGTGTCTTAGCCTGCCACTGTAGAAGTGAACTCATGCTAAAAGTACCTGCGTGGATATTGTTATACCTAAATGCTGACCAATAAGATGTGAACCTTATCTTAAGTTTCTGACTTTGTGCCAGCACAGGAGTGGGTGAGAAACTGCTGCACCTCTCTGCTTGCAAATGTTTTTTATCTTCCATTCCTAGTCTTAGGTCCATCATCCAGCCTTTAAATGTAAACATTTCACATTTGTTCTCATTTTTATGGGGAAGCTGTAAGGCAGTGAGGTACAGGAAGCCACAAAGAACTCCGGATGAAGACAAAACTGGATCTTTTTACGATGCTGTCAGCATTTGAGTAAAACTCAAACTGTTTTGTAGCTCACTTAAGCCAACATGTATAGGAACCTGGAGCTATAATTATGATGTATATAGTCTGCATGGCTGCATTATGGCTTACATAATAACACTATGATGTGCTATAAAATGTACTGTACTAAGAGCAGGATAAGGAAGTGACTTAGTCTGGTCTTATTGAAAGATCATTAACGTAAACTGATATCCTCTCAGCCTCTTTGAGCTATATCTGTGTGGTAAAACACCACTCTTAAGGTAAGCCTTCTGTTTGGTTTCTTTTTGCTTGTTACTCAACCCAAGCCGTTTGGTCCTGTGAGTATCATGAGTTTAGCAGTACTATGTTTGTCTGGCCTACATTGGAGAAAGTTTTGGAAGAAATGACCAAAGTGTTAAAACCTCAGGCTGTGCCCGGTGCCGCCCCTCCCTTAGATCTGTCCAACACACTGCAAGAAGTTTTTTTTTCTACTTCTCTTCCTTCCCCATTTTTGTCCTCTCCTCTTCCCCGCAGTTTCTTTTACCCAACCTCCTTTTCCACATTTGTCCACATTTGTCCTTCCCTCCCCATTTTCTCCTCTCTTTTGTGTCTCTCTCACTCTTCATCCCTCTTCATCTCTTCATGACGTCTTCCTCTTCCCTCTCTGGGGACTTGCAGAGAAGGAAGGAAGCCTCTCCCTTTCCCCTCCTACTCAACACATGTTCCAGCTGTAACGTCTGTAAAAGCATAGTGGCTTTGTCATACGCTGTTACTTAAACTCCACAGTATGTGCCGTAGTGTTTCTGCTGTGATGGGGATGTATTCCTCAAAACAATGCTCACAGTTCATATCATGAGTCCTGTTTGTGATTACTTAATTAAGATGTCTGCTTTGTCTCAAGTTGTATTTCTGATGATACAATTTATTCAACAACTGCTATGTATCCAAATCGTGACTCACTCCTCTAGCATGGCTTGGTGAGTCATCTTTTTTCAGCCAAAATCCCTTGGTGTGAAATCCAGGGAGTCAGTCAGCAGTTGTTAAGTGAAATGTTGCAGCGTTAACTGGGTTGGAGACATGTTGGTTTAGACAGAACAAGCTGAAGTTTGATTGAATCCTGTTGCTTTACCTGAATTGATGCCATTAATGCTAACTTGCCGACATTGCACTTCTTGTGTTTCAAAATGTTCTTGAACTTTACTCTTTTTCTCTGTGGAGACTATTTTTCTTTGCTTGCGACTTCTGCAAGTTGTTTTTCCAATAATTATAATTCATGCTGTCAGTTTCTTTTGTGGCAGATAGTTGTTTTCTGAATTTGATGTGGTTAAATGTTCAGCAGCTTTGGGTGTGGTGCCAAACTCTACATCAAAAGATGAGTGTTGAAAATCAGTTTTATAGACCAAAAACACTGTAGTTAAGATTTGGTTAGATTCAGGCCCTAAAGAACAAATTGGTGAGTTTAAGGGAAGATCATGGACTTTGGGTTAGAATGAATACTTTATTTCTGTTAAGGTCACAGAAAGAAGTTTATCAGCATGGTTAGATGAAATATCAAGATCAAGGGGTCACAACATTGACAGTCAGAGAGCAACAGTCTGTTTCCTGTATGTATTTTTGAGTCACCATCTTCTACCTCACCCCCAAATTTTCCCATGAGGGAGTAACAATCAGATTGAAAGCAGGCAGTGTCACACCACAACATTTACAGACATACCACCTGCATGTTACTGAACACATTTTTTATCATGACTAAAACATAGTGAAGTAAAAAGAGGAATCTTTATGTTCATTTAGTCCCTCTTTTACATGTTGTGAAATGATGACTGTTTGGTACTTCCATGATGAGGTAACAAACATTATTTCAATTCCTGATACCATTGACTAAAACAACATCAGCCCCTTCCCTACTTGAAATCTTATACCTCAAATACCTACAGTCTGTTTCCCCTCCATTGCGTGTTGACTGCATTTTTGCCAGCTGCTTCAGTCCGGCAAGCTGCATGACTGACAGACAGCTGGAGTCGCAAGACCGAGGAGTTCCCGCACTTCCCACTCCATTGATAAGTCTTTCTTCATTCATGTTGGGCCGTAAAAACTAAAACCTATTTACTCCTGGTTTGGCTCTGCTCATTATGTCTGTTTGTTGTGGTGGTAAAGCTAAAAACGATTTGTTTTTTGACACGGTTTGTTTTATTTTGAAAGTCACTGAGTGTTTTCAGGTAGTTCCCGTCCACGACTTCCTATCCTGTTCAATCTTCACTACACTGAATTTATGCACTACAGCTGAAGCGTCGGGCAAAAATAGGATGGCTGCGTATTGCCTTCAACCTGTTGGACCAGCCTCGCCGCAACCGAGTGGAGTCTGTGTAGGTTGTATGATTGACTTGAACGGAAACCTATCTGATCTGCGGTGACGGAGTGGAGACAGACTGGAGACGCATATGGTGTATTTCAGCTGTTAACCTAAAGCCAGCTTATATTACATCAGGACATGCAGTCCAACATCCGTCCCAATTAAGTGCCAGTAAAAAACAGCTAAGTCCCCACAGATCATATGCCTGGGTGATAAACCAAACAGGAAATCAGACATGAAAACAGAGTATGTGGTCATTTCAAAATAAAGCACCATATTCTGGCTCCTGGTCGTAAATCTCATCCTTGTTTATCAGAACTAAGCTACTGGCACTTAGCCAGAAGTTATCAGCAGGTCAGATCCAGAGGAAATGCGTTAACCTTGCAGGTGCAAAACACAATTCTACATGACACAAAACATTCTTTTGTTAAGGACACAACCAGAAAGGAGAAGGTTTGGACTGAACTGGCTAAAGTTTTGGAAGGGCCAGGTGAGTTTAACATACTAATGAATTAAAATGCTGTATATTGTCATGAGTAGGATTCCTGCAGGAATATGTCGTTCCTTTGTGATCTTGTGATCTCGGATATCCAGCTGCCATAGGTACTGTGCTGCACTCCAGGGATGAATCCACCATGATTTGGCGAACGCCCAAAAACCAAGCTTAGATATGTCAAGCATTTTGCAGCCACATCCGACCTGTGGTCAAGTCGGAGCCCTGTATGAGCCTGTTTATACTTGAAGGGTTACAAGGGATTTTTCTACTTTAATATTTCATTGATAGTAATGTGTGCCAGTTGGTAAATAAATCAACAAAAAGCAGTTAATTTGAATTCCCTGCAGTTACTTTCAGATGGCAAAGATTCACAGTAGTCAAGGATTTATTGTGTATTTATCGTACTAAAGGTTAAACTGCCCAGTTTATTGTGATATTGATTTGAGGTCATATCGCCCAGCCCTAACAGATCATAACATGTTAGACATTTAAAGTATTTCCCCAAGACAGAAGTCTCAGTGTCGGACCATGTTCTTTCAGCATGTGCCTCGCTGACATATGGTCTGGCATGCCAATGCATACTCAAGCAGTCTAGGTGCTGCTGCCATAAGAACTGTATCCCTCTATAACAACATCACATGACTGCCTCCGTTCATCATGGATGAATATCATTCATAGGAATATCCAGAAATGGCTTAAACTGTCATTGATCCAACATTTGAAGTCCCGATGCTGGTACTGAAACTGGTGTGATCGAAACCCAATGCTTTCTATTCCTTGATATGCAGATAAGACTGACACTTGTGATTTGGAAATTTTCTAACTTTGTAAACAGAAATTGAATAAAACGACCAGAATTATAATTAATCTGAACTTCAGTGGAGTGGAGAGGAGTCGGAAACTTATCTGGTGTATTCCCAGCATTGAAGCTGGCTATTTTATTGGAGGAGGAAATGTCTCTGTAACATCAGAATTACTTAACTGTACATGGTCTTCGTCAATGAAATATGTGAATAAATTCTGTTTATTAGATATTCTTTACATAGAAAGTTACAGGGGACAACGGAAAATGGTGCATCATTGGCTCACACAAACTACCACAGTTTAGAAACCATGGGTCTGTAGGACAAATAGCTACTGAGTATATTTTTGATAATACATTGTTATCTTTATATCTATGAATGGAACAACAAGTAGTTCATTTTTTTAAACAAGGTAGCTAAACAAACAATTTAAAAACCCTTTATATTTTTAGTGTGCATTTTGTGAGATTTGCAAATGAACTTACTTCATTTGACTGAGTGTATTTGTGATTGTATTGTGCTAACGTTAGCTTACTCAAACACTGTTCATTTACAGTATTGCTGCATGACATCATCTGTGAGTTTCAGGCTCTCCCTCATTTGTTAAATTTGTACCTAAAAATGCAGCATTGTGTCATCTGTCAAACCAGTCTGAGGTTTGCACTCAGACTGGTTTGACAGATGGGTGGGTGAGCGGGAAAGTGACGAAGCACTCGTCACTTTCCCGCTCACCCTCTCTTTTGCTCTTCTCTGCTTTCAAAGTAATAAGCCTGTCTATTGTCCCTGCTTGGTTCCCACTCGAAGTTTGATAGCTGGGCTAATGGTGATGATAATCACTGATACTGATTTTCCCATCATTAGTGGCACAAAGCAGCTGCTGAAATGCACCTATTGTTGCAGTTTGATATCAACACAGGAACAGGAAATCAGTGTGTAAGTGTGCATGTGTGTGTCAGTGTGTAAGAGAGGGAGGACCAAATTAGTGTCAGGGGAGAGCATGTGCTGCGTGCACTTTTCCATGTCTTCACTCTGGGTTTTTGTGCTCTTAATTACAGTGTTGTTTATTTGTGAGATCTTTTTTTTTCCTCATTTCCTAACCCCTGAGTGGTCAGGGTCATAAGGTGAGCAAAATCAGAAGTAGTCAGTCTGGCTTGGTTTTATGTCACGCTGAGATTGTACATTGCACACACCAGACAATGGTGCTGCAAATCACTGCATCCTTTGAAACTAGTGCTTCTCTTTTTAGGACAGCTCAGACTGATGAGACAAATATTTCTGTACAGTTCAAAGCTGAGAGTGAGAAACTTTCATTTTGTGTCAGTCATGCTGGAATAATTGATTTCATATCTTTGCAGATTTTTGAAAGCTTAAATTTTGTGTATTAGATCAAACATTTGCATTATTTGAAATGGCTGTAATAAATGCTTCAAATAATCTGCTTCATCAGTCCATCTACTTTTGTTGCTCATGAAATGTGCTTCATTCTAATTTCCTGCAGGGTACATTGTGCACATGGCATTTTGTGGTCTACTTTTGTATTTAAATCTATTGATCAGGAAGTTGGAGGCAGTCAATCCATTAGCTCCAGCTCATGTCCATCAGTGAGATTCCAGGATTGGAGCTAATACCCAGTATTGGCACCAGACATCCGTCAGTGCTGGGGCCAGGCATGAAGAGTGTATTGGGTATTTCTACTGTGTTGATTTGTTGGGACTTTTTCATTAGATTTGGCAAAAGAGAAAATATTTCAATACAATGATTTTATTCATTTTAAAGAGTAGAAGTGCAAGGAAAATGGCTAACTTATGTTCTGTCTGTTTCACTTGGGGGTGTTTTGCTTCAGTCTTTGAGGAATCTGCATAAGCGTCTTAGTGGATTTAGGAAAACACCGCACTTTTGCCTCGTCATTTAACCTTTCTTTTGTTTTTGAGCAGTTTTTGAGAAGGGCATTGGCTGGGATCAGATGGTCTTTGTGAAATATTTTGGTGTTTGACTGTTGCATCTTTACTCACTGTCAGAAGCAACAGGAAACGTGAGTCAGACTCATAACGGTCCATGTGCATGACGTGTGCTCAAAGGTTAAGAGTGGTCTTTGAAGGAAATGTGAGTTAAATCCCTCAAATTATTGAGCTCTCTGATGTCTTTTGTATGTGTGTGTGTGTGTGTACTGAGTTTAGGGAGGGGGTAGAAAGATTTCCCACCAGCAGCTCATTTTTTCAGTGAGGAAGTGTGAATGTCTAAGGACACAACATGTAAACACTGGAGTTGCAGTTGCATTTTTGAACGTCACTTTTATATTTACTGTGTGTAAATTTTTACTTATCGAGTTTACATAAAAGGTTGAATCTGTGCATTTAGCATTGCTCCATAAATCCATTAAAGAAACAAAGAAAAGAAGGGTCGTCAATTTTGAGGATACAAAACGTATATTCTTAAGTATGAAACCAATCCTCCTCATCTGATGGTTTCTTTAAACTTAATAAAACCAGCAAATGTTGGTACTCCAGGATTTCTTCAAGCACCCTGCAAGTGGTGCCAACCTTTGAGCTTCTGGGAAAAATTGCTCAAAGATTTAATGCAGAAATTCTAAACTCTTAATCCCCTACAGTCAGGAGGCTGGGGTGATTCAGCTGGAGCTGTTATGTAGCTGAAAAAACAAAATCCTTCCAATGCTCAAATCTGAGAGATCACACACTACCTCTCTTTCCCCTGTGTGGTTCTGTCAGTACACACACACACACACACACACACACACACACACACACACACACACACACACACACACACACACACACACACACACACACATACCATCCATATACTGTTTTCCAGAGAGTTCGCAGCCTGTCTAATCTTTCAGCAGGAAGAGGAGGAGTTGTGGAAGAACATGGATCTGGCCAAGACACACACACACACACAGACACACACACACACACTTCCAGCACTGTGCAGACACCGAGTCAGTGATAATATTCTTGCTTTGCCCAGCATTTCCCTCATTTGCTTACACTAATCAGAGAAAACAAAGGCTTTATTGAGGGCATGAATGCATGAATGTATGAGAGTTTGAACAGTTCTTTCAAAGAGCTGTTTCAGTAATGTTAGTTGCAGGACATAAAGCCTCACAGTGAGAAACATTGTCCACAAAGACTTTGTATGCTTAATCCCTTATGTAGAGAAATGAAGTGCATGTCTTGTCTGAGACCTTATGTATCCCTGTTTGTGTGTCTTTAGTCGATGGGTTGGAGAAAGCATCACTTTCCAGCTGTGAAGTTGCTGTGGAAAGTTCCTCCAACACCCCGAACACCCCTGCGTCACGGCAGCAGCGAGGCAAGCTATCATCACTTGGGAAACTGTTCAAACCCTGGAAGTGGAGGAAGAAGAAGACCAGCGACAAGTTCCAGGATCTGTCCAAAGGTAGGCATTTCGTTTGTGTGTGTGTGTGTGTGTGTGTGTGTGTGTGTGTGTGTGTGTGTGTGTGTGTGTGTGTGTGTGTGTGTGTGTGTGTGTGTGTGTGTGTGTGTGTGTGTGTGTGTGGCTTCTATTTGTGGCTTTGTGTTGAGCATCAAGTGTGAACAGCAGCACTGTGGCTCCAAGTTGAGCTGTAAAAGGAAAAAAGTGAAGTTTGTTTGCAGCTCATTGATTGATTTCTACTCCAGTGTCAGCTGGGAAAGAAGAGAGAACAGGAGTAAACACAGAGAGCAGACGCCTTTTTCTTCACAGCTGCTCAGTATAAGAAGTCTCTCCTTCTCTATCTATCAGACTCTTCCCTCCCAAGCTTTGTGTCTCTGGTTTCTTTCAGGATGTTGTCCAGGGGCAGGGCACAAACAATCGGTTTAGAAAGATTTTCTTTACAGTTTACTGCTGCTAGAGCTCTTCAGTGCTGCAGTGTTGGGAATGTCACTTGTTTACCCATCGACTGAAGCATCAAGTGCACATAATCAGAATTTGGATTTAACTTTCAAAATAGAGTAAATAGTAATAGTCTCTCCTTTAGTTATTTAATAGTTTAATTTACTTATATTATTTCCTTCTGCTGTTTGAAAATAAAAAGGTAAAAAGTTGTGTTATACTGAAGTGTTACTCTCTAAACTCTTTTGCCTTTTTTTTTTACTGGTAAATGCACATTTTATGATCTGGTTACTCATAAGAGTTGGAAACTAGCATTTGCTTTAAACTCATGCAGCACATCAGATTCATGCTCTGTAATAAAACTATGTTAAACTGCTTTGTCCATATAAAATAAATAAATTCAAATTCAAGATTCAAATATTCCTTTAAGTAGCTTTGTGAGCTGTTATTCAAGTATTGAAATACAAAAGTTAAAGTCCCTGTGAAAACTTTTTAAGCGATGTTAAAAAAGTCTCACTTCTACCAGCTGCTACTGTTTTTCTCATGCTTTAAACCCTGTGGCTCATACAACAGTGTGCCTAATTTACAGATATGTTTACACCTGCTAGGGAGTTTTCTTTAGGTTGTACTCATTCAGCAATAGTTATCTCCCATGATCTCTAACGTTACAACCTGTGGCTTATAGTCAAGTGCAGCCTATATATGCACATTTCTTTCTAAATTTTGTTGGTGGAGCTTATATTCAGGTGTCCCCAACAGTATGGGAATTATGGTAATTATATGCCAGATGGTAATCCACAAAAGATGTAACACATGTAATCCAGAAGAAAGCTAAATGGGAGCATAATAGGGCACAGGCTAAAACACAGGTTAAACTGTTTGTGATAATGTTCATTTAAACCCACAGTCAGCAGTTATTCTGCAGTGGTCTGTTCAAACTTAAAAATCTATTAGTAATGAAGAGTGAGGTTACGTTAGCACTGCTTGGTAGATGAGTGCTGGTTGAACATAACCAGGATTCTTTAACATTACAAGTTATAGACACTAACTGGGCCAAACATGGCCGACTATTAAACTATGGTACAAACAAAGTTTGCTTGACGTCAAGTTTTAAACAAAGGCGCTACTTACAAATACATTTCCTCTGACTTCCTCACTTTGCATCCAGTAGGAAATTGTCTAAAACAAAACAAACTAGTGTTAATAAGAAGATCTGCTTCAAAACAAACACGCTTTGGTCAGAGTCATGTCCTCATCACAGTGGGTACTAGTGCTTACGGGAAATTGAGTCTTTATCACGCAAAAACACTAGCTTTTTCAGATAGTCCTTGCAGCTCTTTTCTGAGTGTTAAAGCCATTTGTATGAAACTCCTGACTATGTTTGGGGCATTGGTTAGTGTTATGCAATGTGAAGTCAGATTTGTGTTCAAGGAGACTGAAAACTAGTGATGGATACCGAATTAGGTACATTTCTAGGTACCGACCGAGTTCTGTCAAAAGTACCTGGTATCGATTCATGTAAAATCAAAAGGTACCATGTTTAGGTACCTAAACACATCCTTGTGACTGTGAAGGAGTGGAAGAGTAGGCGATTTTCCATGCTGGACATGAACACAGCATTTCAAGGTTATATATAGAAGAATATATTTGTTAAATTGTAAAAAATATATATTTTATTATTGAACAAATTGATATTTTTTACCACATAAACACAAAAAAGTACCGAAAATTGGTACCGTTGAGTACCGGTACCGATTGCCAGGTACCGTATAATTTCAAATGTGAAAGGTACCCATCCCTACTGAAAACTGATCCAAGCATAATGTAGGCCTGCATTTTAAAACATTAAGTATCAAGTTGTAATATCAGCACCCTATAAATCATAGCAATATAAACAGTACTCTCTAGACTTTTTGGCTACTTAAATCAATCAAGTGGAAGTTGCCAAAAATGCAACCACTACTCGTCCTCATCTACAGGATTTTTACACAAAATCTTGACTCTGAACTCAATTGCATATGCTTTGCTAGTGTTATTACACTACTAAATAAACAAGTTATTTGTGATTTCTGTGGAGCCTCATTTAAAGGTAGGATAGTAATTTGTTTCTGGCAAAAGCTTAAATATTCAATGTTTTTTACAGATATAGAGACAGAAAGAGGGGAATGCAGGATGGATTCAAAGGAGGAACAGTTTTGACTGTACTGGATGTTAAATCAATGCCATAAACATATTTTTACAGGTACCAAACGTCTAATGACTGACACAGGGTGTCAAACTTAGCTCAGTTCCTCCTCTCTGTCTCAGAGCATGGTGCTGTGATGTTTTGTGTGCAGCGCTTTCACAGATGTTTGCAAAAAAGTGTCTGTCTGCTCAGTCTCATACCAACCTGATGTACATCTTCCAGTTCTAGAGAGAAAAATCTCCACCAGACAGACAAGGGAGGAGCTGATCAGGAAAGGAGTTCTGATCCCTGACCAAGGTTTGTCTGATACATCACGTGTTTCACGTGTTCCCATCTGTGACCTGCACAATCTCAGGCTTGCGTATCATGATTTTAGGAAGTAGAAAAGTATTTGATTCAGCAAAGTGCAGAATGTGCATAAACTGTGCATGTTTTTCTTCTTAAGGCCTTGTATGCTAAGTCCAACTTGTTCTTATATTCACCTGCAGTAATTCCAGTACAAGCAGGTCTAAATACAAATTCTGAGATTTCACTGTTTGTAATAATATTACATAAATTAAAAGCAGAGATTTATGTTAAAGCAATTGTGTTTTCCTTTTTCTCTTTCAGAGGAAACCATAGGCAGTGAAAACCTGAATGGCCATGCCACAGCAACAGAAACAGCAGAGGAGGTCAAAGTTGACATTGAGTCTCCAGAAACAGTGCCGGAGGAACAGGCCACTGCGCCTGCCAGCAGTGAAGACAAAACAGGTATCAGATATGTGACGTGTCATACTTTGACCTTTGATCTGGGGCTGAGAGTGTGTTAAGCTTCTGAAAGTCTGCAAGTTTAGGATTTTTGACCTTTAGTGCTGTTTGTTTTGGGAAAAGTTATCTCAAAGAAAAAGAAAAAACACGTGGAACAGAGATTTTCAAAGGGCAGAGAAAATAAATAAATGTTTTGTTACACAGAGGCTCTTCCTCTCCTTTTTTACTGTCAGGGATCATAGCGTCCTTTTTGCCTCATGCTGAAAAATGTTTTGCTCAGTGTTTACAGTGACATCATGCATCATGGTTGAATCAAAGGCTGTTTCTTTTAGATCTTGTTTTTTTTCCATGGATGTATAATGCATTTGTATCAGCTGCAGTTTCTGCCTGACATTGAATCCTCTTTGGGTTTTCCAGACCTGATCTAATGTGCTCAAATAGATATTCCCATTATGCCAGCCTCCAGCAGGTATTCACGGTCTGCACAGAGCGGTAACCTTCTCCTAATGTCTCCCTATGCCTCAAGAGACAGGCTTCTGTTCTCCCGTCTGATGCTGTTTAAGTGTTGGGCTTCTCCCATCTCAACCCTGTTAGCATTGAACCTGAGCCATTTGTTTGTTCATTTGTCAATAAACAGAAAGGTGCAGGTAACAAATACTGCATGTATGGGAATAGAACACACATACCTTCACCCTGGAGGACAGGGAAGGTTAATGGTTTCATTTTATCAACAGTATTGCAAGACTCAGCTGTATGTAGTTTACCTGGATACTCTCTGAATGAAGCTGCTCAGTATCTAGAATGTAAACATTGTCTCATACTCAGTTCACCTCTTATTGTTCACTAAATCTGTCTTTGGTTCTCACATGTTGAATTGTTCAACCTTTATCTTTTTACCTTTCAACAACTTGTCGTATTACATTTTTCCTCCCTACTTCCACTGATGTGCTCAGAGAGGCGTGATACTAAACCGCTACCTCGGGTGAACCCAGTGCGACTTCGAGATGCACAAGCTAAAAAACAGCCAAGCGCCACTCTACCTGCCTCTTCCAAACCTGCAGGTGGCCCTGCGGCCACAACCAGGCACAGAGAAGGCGCTACGGGAACTAAAAAGACAACTAAAACTACAGGCAAGGCAGGCTCATCAACTCAATGTAAAGCTAACCCACGGAGCACTAACACTACTGGTCGAGGGACTGGTAAGTTTAGCTAGTTTGGAGCCTGTTTGCTGCCTGCCTGAACTCCCTGCATGGAAAATCTGCTTGATTCACTTACTAAAAGGAAAAGAGAAAGTCGTCACAAAGACCTTTGCCTCTGAGATCACTGCTTCATGTGCAAGTATTCACTTGTCAAGTTCCTGTCAAGTGACGACAAAACAGACTTTCCCTGATTTCCCCGCTTGGTATCGTCCTTTTCTTATCAGAACAGTTTCCAGTTAAGAAACTCAACTGTGGATGTGTTTCTTTCTTGAGTTCTCTGTTTTCTGGGAAAGCAGAAGTGAAAACTTATTTGTCAAGCTCTATGACTACCTCTCCTGTGTGTGTGTGTGTGTGTGTGTGTATGTGTGTGTGTGTGTGTGTGTGTGTGTGTGTGTGTGTGTGTGTGTGTGTGTGTGTGTGTGTGTGTGTGTGTGTGTGTGTGTGTGTGTGTGTATTCATGTGAAGATAAGTGAAGTCAGTGTAGCATGGCTGATGTCAGAGCATGACCACCACCCATCCTCCAGTGCGAGCGTGTCCTTGTGTAACCTACAGCATGATGAAGCTCGGCAGCACACAGGGCAAAATACTGCATGTGACTTTCACACAGTCTGCGCTGAAGGCTTCTGTTTATTTTAAGTTCGGTTACAGGGGAAGGGACTGAAGTGGTTTCATTTATCTCTGAAAGTGAAGTTTGTACATTTCCTCAGGCTTTCTGTGCTGACACATACAGTCACTCCACAGACACGTAAAGCACTACGGCAAACATTTCAAGTACACAGTTGTAATCATGTGATTTTAAATATGTGTTTTATTATTAGACAGTTATGGCTGCAGGATGTTGTCTTATTTTTCATGATGGCACCCTACACTTTATAAAAGCGGAAAAAAGGGTGTGATCTTCTACTCCGTGAATAAAAAGCTTTTTCATGCCACCAATCAGATTAGGATATTTGGTCAAAGCTGTAAAATCTGTTTTATCTGTGAAACTAGACAGATTTCCACAGTCTCAGATCACCCCATCAAACTTGGCATCCATCCTGCTCCAAAATACAGAAGTCATCTCATGAAACTCAAGAACTGATCTTGATTCTGGTTTTGGACATTAATTATAGAGATCCACTTATTCCTCCTTAAACAAGCAGATGATGGCAGTGCCAAAGATCAACTTTTTGATACTTAACAACAAAAAACATATCTACTAAAGTCTTCTTCTAATCTGACATACAAACATGAACACAAAGCCTGTAAGCTTTATGGCAAATATCTCTTAAAAGCTGTTTAAATTTGCATCTGTTTCTAAGCTGTTGATCTTCTTATCATACTAATTTCAGTCTGAATAGATGTGCCAATCCAGCTGGCTGAGATATTATATTGAGCATATTCAATATTTCTCTAAAAATCTTGTCCGTTTTCTTTTTTTTTTTTACAGTTAAAATAAAGTAATGACATGTGAAGAAGTTGAGAATGATATAACTGAAAAATAATTACAAACAGTGTGTTTGACTTTACTGCTCAAGGTATACAGAGTAAAAATAGAAACACATTGGTGCCTGCAGAAAACTTTTAATGATTTGCAAAACCTGTATTTCTTCCGAGTGTGATGGAGAACAAACATAAGGATCCGAGAGACAAGATTTGATCATTCTCCTTTTTTCTCCCCAGTCAAATCCCATCCAAAGAAGACAGGATCCACAACTAAAACCACCCCTAGCTCCACCACAACCTCCACCCTGCGTTCTCGTGCATCAAAGGACAGTGCAGCACACAACGGCAGGACAGATGGGAAGACCAACCGGAGATCAGACACTCCCACCTCATCCTCAGTACCTCAAAAGGCTTCTATAGAGACTTCAAGCGAGCCTGGGGAGTCACAGTCCGCTCCCCTTTCCTCAGACAACAAGACAGCTGCCTCATCTGAAGCCTCAGGCAGTGAGACAGGAGGAACTCAGACTGCTTCTCAGTCCAGCACTGAGACTAAATCTGCTCCTAATGGGACAACTACAGGTGAGGGGACCCCCAAGGAGATGGTTGCTGAGGCCACAGAGCAGATTCCCTATATCAACTCTGCAACTGAGGACACCTCCTTCACAGAGGGAGAGACGGGGAGCAGCTCAAAGGAGGAGAAAGAGGAGAGGACAGGAGGGGAGGGAGTAGAGGAAGAAAAGAAGAAACAGGAAGAAGAAACAGAGTCTGCTGTGGAGAATGGCCCAAGGTAAAAAAAACAAACAATAAAAACTATTATGTTAAACATGTGTGACAAAGTTAGCTGATATTTAAGCAGCAATTCCATCTTTATTTTTTATTAACTGGTTACAAAACCCAGATAACAGTGTTAACATAACTAAGACACTTGTGCTGTTTGGTCCTTTTCTCCTGCAGTTCGCCTGAGCTCCAAGCTGAAAAGCCAGCAGGCCTTAGTGTGAACATGGAGCAGGCTGAGGTTACTGTGATCCCTGACAGGCCGAGAGACAGCACAACTAGTGATTCCGACTCTGACGGCCCGATCTTGTACCGCACTGAAGAGGAAGATGAGGACGATGATGATGAGTTCACACGCAGTATGAGATTTCTTATCCTTCATATTAAACTGTAACTAAGAAATGCAGAGAAAAAAAAAACAGAATTTAACCTTCAAAACTGAGACAAGTGATGTTAACGTTGATTTTAGGAGACATTTGAGTAATGTTATTTAATTTATGAGGTAGCTTCTTGTGTGTTTTCTGTAAGATTTTGCTGCAGACGGAAGATAAAAGTACTTAGTACAAGGTACTTGAAAGCTCCTGATATGTTCTCCTTTTCTGACTCTGTTTCAGATCCTCTGTTCCTGAAGATCCGCCGACGAGACACCCTGAACATCAAACTGGGGAACAGACCAAGCAAGAAGGAGCTGGAGGAGAAAAACATCCTGCCACGAAGCTCTGAGACGGAGAGAAACGTGCTCCGCCAGCAGATAGGCAGTAAACTAGTCAGGTACACACAAGCACACTCACTGTGGTGTGAGATCTTACAAGGTGTGAATTTCAGCATAGATTGGGCAGAGCTGCAGGGTTATAACAAGGAGTGTTAATTCTTTCATTTGGTGTATCTGTGGGTGGTGAGGTGGCAGAGATGCGCTCCAAAAATCTGGTGGAAGTTTGGTTCGGCTTGTAGCAAAAAGCCCTCGAATGACTCACAGAAAAAAGGTGTCAAATTGTCATAACTGTGATAATTTGTGATGGGTTTTTATGGAGTAAGTGTGATTAAAAATTGATTTCTTATCTGCTCCTTTTGAAAGCGGATGTGATCACAGTTTTCTCTTTTCAGGCGCCTGAGCCAAAGACCGACCACAGAGGAGCTGGAGCAGAGGAACATCCTCAAACGTGAGTTTTTAAAGCACAGTAGCTAGGGTGATGAATGGCTGTAAGGAAGTTTGGGGACTTCTGTAGAAAATAAATCAATTTACAAGCTAAAAATTACAAAGTATTGAATACATTGGAGTATGCAGTGGAATACACTTTTTAACATTTCATCCATTTTCCCTCCACACCTAACAGACTTAACATCAGAATCATGCTTAGTTTCATACCAGCTCATTTAATACATATTATATTCATTGCTAAGAGTCAATTTAAGCCCTCAAATTGGTGGGTTCAGTTAGGACAGCCATATTTTTTTAACCAACAGACATGTTGTTTCAAAAAAGGGGAGGTTATAGGTTCAAAGAGAGCAGCATACATAAGTAGTGGCTAGGCTACAATGGCCGTTTGCAACATAGTGTAAAATACTTTGTTTCTTTCCTTACTTTGGTCACACCTGTAATTACAGTTTGGTCAATGAGACTGAATTGTAGCCAATACACAAACTACAAAGGTTTCATAATATGAACTCTGATATTTGGAAAGATAATGGGAAAAAATTGCACTTTATGCCATCAAGCAGGGATTGAATCATTCATCTGGAGGTTTCGTTAAGATTAGTTTCAGTGCCAACAGAGACTTAAAAAGAGGCATTAAGGCCTTGAGGTATTATAATTTCAAAACTGTTATGCTCCTGAACTTACTAAAGCAGCTGTTTCTATCACCAATGACTAAGTAGTTTTGCAATATTTGCTGTTGGACGTGTATTGGAAAACTAAAGTGTTTCAATTTATACAGGAAACTAAAATTAAACTGATTTAATATTGGATGTCTAGTTTTAAAATTCAGGTCTATGGCAATTAATAGGTGAGAATATAAAAACAAATTATAATTAAAATAATCGTGATCATTTGCTAGACATTTTTTACCTTATAATCTTTTTATTTTTCACATTTTGGAATCAACATGGAGCTGTTCAGTCCAAGGTTCGATATGGTTTACAGTGTAATACACAGACACAGCTGATGTTTTTCGCACAAAGTCAGCTCAGATTTACAGTGGAAAAAATACAAGATAGTATTTTTACTCAGTTCAAGAATCGACAAGGGGCTTTTTTGTGAATCTCAAATGGTTTATTTTTCACTAATCGGATCACTAAAGTAAAGAATATATAGTGGAAAATCTTTTAATGTTATTGTACCAGTACAGTTACATTATACTGCAAGTGAAGATAGAATACAAACACACAAACTATAGCTGTTAATAAAACGATTCACCGCTCAGATTTAAAGGGCAAAAACATGAAGTGCATTGTTAATGATTCATATTCATTTATTCACAAGGTGAGATATCATTTCCATATGAATTTTGTGACACACAGAGTTTAAACTTGTCATAAAGATGCCACAGAAGTGCATAACTTATTTAACCATGATGATAAACTTGTCTGATTAAGGAGAATAACTGAAGAATGAATTTATTTCTTTGCTTTTTGTACGCTCAGGCAGTCACAACCCGTCATAACCACAGACACACTTTATTGAAAAGAATGACATCATGCTGTTAAAAATAGCAGCTAAAGTTTGTAGCAGCTAAAGGGTGTGAAATGACTGTTTGTTCTCTGCCTGCAGAAAAGAATGAAGCAGAGGAGAAAGAAGCCAAGCAAGAGATTAAAAGAAGACTTACTAGGAAGGTAATGTAAACACCTACAGCAAACATACGCACATGCACACATGGGACAACTGAAAGGACACAGCTGTGCTATTTTTAGCCTCTAATATGTTTTGCTCCACCTTATGAGTCCTATTAGGAGGTAGAGAGGATGCTGCCTGCAGAAATCAGCCCATCTAGTGGACACAGACAGAACTGAAACTTATCCTTTAGCTCAGAGGTTTTGGATTCGTGCATTGTCCTTGTTGTTAATGATAACCTGTTACCTTTGAGTCTGAAAATTGTTTTACAGAGTCAGCACACACTTTTACGGTGATTTAGACACCTGTTTACAGTAACTGAAAGCCAAAGACACTGTTTTACATATGTGTGGTTAATTTTTTACCCTTTTTTTCTGGTGTGTGCTTTCAGCTGAGTGGGAGGCCGACAGTAGCAGAGCTTGTTGCTCGCAGAATCCTGCGTTTCAATGAGTATGTCGAGGTAACAGACGCCAAGGATTATGACCGGCGGGCAGACAAACCCTGGACACGGCTTACGCCAGCTGACAAGGTGGTAAACCCACAATGTGCTGCTTTTAACAAGTTTGCTTTTTGTTCACTGTGCTATGGGGGTGGAGGATGTTACATGGACAAAATATGTGGAAACAAAACAAGTGGGAAAACCTTGTGCATAATCATCCTGCTAATACAGCCTATACTCCTCTCAGGCAGCTTTACACAAAATGTTGGCTGTAGGGATTTGTTCTCGTCCAGCCTGCGAGAGCTTTAGTGAGATCAGGCACTAATGTTTGGAAATAAGGCTCGGGTGCTTGTTAATGTTTCGCTTCATCACAGAGGTGCTGGATGGATTTACCACTTAGTGCAGGCTAGTCATTTTCAGACCTCCCTTTGTGAGAGAGGAACAAACTCACCTCAAACTGCTATCATAAATCCAGAAGAGCATGATTGTCCAAAATACCACTTTAGTTTCTCTTAATAAGAACTCAAACCAAAACCAAACCAAACCCAGACCAGAAGTACATATCATGAATTTATGAGCTAACAGCAGATGAGTTGTTCGAAAATATACTTTGTCAATATTTGGAGAGACAAAAAAAAGAAAATATATGTTAATGAGTCACATGACCTGGACTGCATTTTCCTTCTATGTCTTCATTAAACCTCCCATAGAATAAAAACCCCTGCAGAGTGAACTGGAGGACAGTCTCTGTGTGAAGCTCTCCCTCTGCTGTTCATGTGCAGAACTATACAAATTGTGTCACTATTACATTATCCTTGCAAGGCCATGTTATAGTAAACACAACAATAAATTACTATGAAAAGGCCTCTAATGTGCTGCATATGGATATAGAAATTCTGTTGTACTTAAATATTAGATAAACAGAGGTTTGTAGAGCTCTGAAAATGATAGGAGCAGGTGCCATATGCACATTAAAGTGGGTTAAAAAAGGAACATCATTTCACATCACCTTAATTTGTGGTCTAAATGTCACTGAGGGTGTATCTGACTGTGTATATGGTGGAGATAGGATTTTTTTCTTTTTGTCAAATATGCCTTTGGATAGTACATAAAGAGGCTTTTTGATGAAACATCAAAGCTATCACTGCTTTATTACATACTTTATTATTATCATTATTATTATACATTCCCCTGTGGATTGTGGGAGCTTTTAAGATTGAATCTAATAACATCAGAAATCACAGTGAGCAGTGACTCTGGGGACAGGTGAGTCTTATCCTTGCTGGTGCACTTAATTGTGTTTTTGTGTGCTTTTGTGTCCCTTCAGGCTGCTATCCGCAAGGAGCTGAATGAGTTTAAGAGCCGAGAGATGGAGGTTCATGTAGACAGCAAACATCTGACCAGGTACTGAAGCCATCACTGACCTTTACCACTCAGTCAGCTGTGATGATAGCTTAGCCAGTGTTAATCCTTCTCTTTATTAGCTCACGCTGATCAATACTTCAATTATTCTGGTGTTTAAGAGCTGTTTCCTCTGAACATACTGAAGTCAGAATGTACTGTTTGTGCCACTATTGACTCCAGTTCATTGACCTCAGGTGTCTATTGTTAATAAAGTTCAGGCTTGCTCTCTTATGTTCTTGGACATTCTGTTTATTTCGTGGTTGTGCAGTTTAAAATAGTGCAGAGAGAAATTTTGAATAGAGCTAAAACACCTTTGAAAGCATCTTAATAATGTTTTACTACCTAACTTTAGAATCACCATCAGTGGAGGTTCTCATGATTTGTCAGCCCCTTGTGTAACACTATTTTACCATTTTTCATGCTTGTTCTGTATTCAAACATTTTTATTATCCCTCTGACACATTTAAAGAATCCCATCACTGTGGATCATTTGGACTTGTTTTTATGTTGTGATTGTTTCTTAGGCCCCTGGAGAACAGTTCAGCTCTGCCAATCTGAACAATGTTTTGTATTGCATAACATCCTGAAAACAATAGCCTCTTTATCTACTACTGCAGAGTTAAGATCAGTTATAAATCTTGGGAAAAAACTATTCAAAGGTAACATTACACCAACACATTTTTATTCTGTAGGACAGAGAGCATTTGTTTGAGGAGCATTTTTGGGCCTGGAAAACTGATCAAAAAGTTGTAGTAATAAACTAGTCATGTCTTCGTTTATATCTTATTATATCTCAGATTCAGCTCAGCTCCATTTATTCTCTTTAAAAACCCATGAAGAAGAAAACCAAGGACTCAGAATAGTTTTCTGAAAAGAGAGTAGAGTAGGTCAGACTTTTTATGTATTCACACTGCTGGAGAACACAGGGATGCCTTGTGAGACTGTTTGTCATTGAATACTGAATTTATTCTTGACTTCAAGAGGTTGGTTTTCCACAGCAATACAATACACAGAGACAAAGTCCTGATCTAAATTCTGTCTGTTTCTGTTTTTAGATTCCATCGGCCCTGATTACTCGCTGTCTGCTTGGATGTCAACGCCACAGCTCTCCAGACCACAGCTTCCAGCAGTCTCCCTGCCCTCTACACCCTCAGTACACACCTCAGTCCTCTCAAACGCCTGATGATGATGATTATGATGACAAACATGACGATGTATATTTCTTGTCTTTAGAAGGCTACGGGTGTGTCTTAAGGCTCTGGCCATCTATGGACACCTGTGAAACATTTGCACAGATCTGCCAGAACAATGGTGTGTATAGCACTCTGATTATTTATTATAGATGACCAGAACTTCCTGGTGTATGTTTTTTTTTGTTTTTATGTTTGTTTGTTTTGTTCACTTCAGGCCTTTTCAGAGACAACCCAGGGAGGGAATATGGACTCAGTGACACTCAGAGTAGTGAATGTGGTGTAGTGATAGGAGTCTGTGTACTTACCGTGGTATGCCTTGTGATAAACTGCCAAATGGCCAAATATGGGCATCCTCCCACAGCAGGAAATGGGAGTGATTGGATTGTTGCCTGCTGATGTCAGTGCCTATGTCATAGATCAGAGGGAAGCAGAGACAGCTTGTTCTTCTCTGATGTGCCTCTTAGAGTCAATTCTGATATATTGCAGTTTATTTGTAGAGCTATTTGAAGTATATCTGCCACTAGGGGGCATTATATCATAAGAGTTATAAACTGCACAGATAAAGACATTCATGTAGATTAATAAAAACCTGTGAGTTTAGTATTTGTATCTGCTAAAGCACAGAGTTCAAAGGACACCTGAGGCTCTAATGATGAAGTGCAATGAAATCACTCCAATTTTATCCAATTCTGATCCCTCAGTACTCGCACTGATAGAGATCAAGTCTCATTACACATCCTGTGATGTGTGATGTAGAGCAAACCTTTGATCACAAAGTGCTGGATTTACTGTTTGAAGGATCTCATTTTCAGGTTTTCCTTTTTTAGGACTTTGGCTGGAGCTGTCACTCTGTGACTTTGTGCCAATCGACAAGTAGGAATTTGCCTGTTGTTATTTTTACTTGAAAGTTTACAGGTTAGATTTTGTTCAGAAGCTATCAGCTGGTCTGGAGAAGAGGGGGACAGTTCTTTATTTTTCATAATCTTGATCACAATTTTCTATCTGTCTGGATTTTATAGATGTGTTGGGAGAGACGTGGTGAGAAGTGCCCCTTTTACATCTTGCCTTTACTTAAACCTCCCGGCTCTGTTTGTTTGAAATGGATTCAGTGAGTTAAGGGATTGAGCGGGGGTGTTGTCAATTTTGATAATTAATCCCACTTATTATATAGCTTGACCAACCAGAATTAAGTATTTATCATAGTCAGGTGCTTTGGTGCTGTTTCAATGCTTAGCAAAAGCTAAGACCAGGCTTTCAGTTTGCAAATCAAACTGAATTCTGGATTATTTTCCCCTATTTTAGATGTTAAATGAATAAAAAGATAAGTTAATCTATCCAGTAATGAGTTTTTAAACAGCCTCTTGTTGAAGCACTTTAATACAATAATGCTTTATCTTGATGAAAGTTAAATGAGAAGATAAGTGCCACTCTTATGTCTGTGGTGAATTTTATTATTTCCTCCTCAGTATCTCTCAGACATTAATTTATGATTTGTACTTGTTCATGAAAACATTAAAGCAGGATTGGTAATACTCCTTCGAACAAATTTTGATTTTTACACTCTTGAGCAAATTTTTGGACGTGCATCACACTGAACTAACTCGTGCATTTTGAAAATTTAAATCAAATAAGTTAAAGCGTTACAGACATTAGCATTCTGGAAGAGGTTTTCTTTAGTTCAAACATGCAGGTAGATTTTTGATGTATGTGTAGATTTAAGGATTATAGAAACTATTATCAATGTTGTAAAACTGAATTCACCTTTATCATGCCTATAAATTGCTTCTTTTAAGTGCTCCATTGTGGGAAAAATACACAAAGATCTGTTAATGTGAGATGTAAAGGGGTTTGTAAAAACAGTAAAATTCAGGAAAGTTGTAAATGAAATGTGTTGGGACAAAAAAAAAAGTAACTTACTCTTCAAATATGTCAGGAGTTGGACAGAAAAGCCAAACACTGGCCCTTAAATCACTTTGATTGAGGTAGATATTGAATGTTCTACAAAGGCGTCTTTCCTCCCTGCTCATTTGGACTGTATAACAGATGTTGGCTGAGTAGTGATGGACAAATTGGGTCTATTGATGTCCAAAGGCTGCTGCTGTCATAACAGACCTCCAACCTTCACAGAACTCAACTAAATCAATCCAGGAAAGGGCGGATTGTCCCGAATGTGAGGAGGTCGTGACATGAAGTGATGTACAGTGAAAATGAAACAACAGTATTCAATGATGTCAATGTGTTTGTTGTTATATATTGATTATTTTGTACAGAATGTATATCGAGCATGTGCATACATTGAAATCAATTTTACTACCAATATGATAGAGTCAAACTTTGATGTGAAGGTTTTAAGCTCTGATTTTAGTTGTTTATTGTCGCAAGCAGCACTCACATACTGTATGTGCTGTCTTTACCAAACCTACCTGTTTCCTAAGCAGACCATGTATAAGATATTACATAGGGAGTTATAAATCTGCAGGTTATTTCATATTCTGTTCCACTTCCACTTGAACTGGACTCAGCAGATGCAGTGCAGCAGGTATTTATATGGATGGGCAGTTTAAAGTAATGGAAAATCCTCCCTGGACCTCGCATTTGATTTATTTCCTCAGATTACCAGAGCTCACCTGGCACCAAATTGAAAAGAACAGCTAGGATGTGGCTTGAAAACTTGAGTAAATCAAAGTAAGTGTCAAATACTGAAACTGCATTAAGGTGCAGCAGGTAATCCTGATGCATTTTATATATCAGCAAACTGAACATGAACAAAAACAAGAAGACCAAAACGCTGCAACACTGATGCATAGTTCCTGCTATTTTATTAAACAATTGGAAATGGCATCTAGACGAGGCAGCTGAGAGTAGTGACAGTTACTGTGTACTCATAAACTCTTGGTTTAAATCACATGGAGCCCAGTCTGTGAAATATTAAATGGCTGTGCTCTGTTTCATTTCATTTCATCTCATCTCGTAAGCAGTCGATCAGAAAAACCCAATAAAACTTCTGAACAAGACCCAAGAGGCATTTAAAGTTTGAAAACACTCACATTTCTCTGTACTGTTCATCAAGCTGAGCATTTTAAATTTAACTTAGGATTTTGCCTTTAGATTATGAAATTTGTGCCTCTAGAAAACTTATTGCTGTCTTAAGAAAGCTCTCAGTGAATTCTATTGATCAACATTACCAGGAGTTCTGCCCCTTGATGAAAATGTTTACACCAGAAGACGTCTGCTTTCATGGTGGTGCTTCCTTCATAATTTCTCCAAATGCCCTCAGTTTCCGACAAGCCAGCTGCTGCTGTTACCGATCAGAGGCCTTTAATATTTAACATATGTTTTCCTGATCATGTCAAAATCACAGTAGGAGATTCTCAAGTGTCATCAAGTGTAGACAAGCCTTCTGAAGCTGAATCCAGTGACTGGCTCAAACTAGAGGTCTTTTTTTAAGTCTTAGGATAAAAATGTTATGTATTCTCCGATGAGCTACTGTTACGTCCAAACTGTGTATATTGTTTTTGTATATAAAGAATCATGAAAAACATTTTTGGACTCTAATTTTTATTTCCCCTCATGTGATCAGCTGAAGAAAGTGGAAAATGAGGATTGAAACTAAAGATGTGCAGTCTTTTCAGGCCATATTTCCTCATTAGCCATGCAGATACATGAAATGGGAAGAGCTGGCATTGATCCTTAGAATGGTTTAATTTTTAAATACACTACATCAGTTCAATTCCAATCACATTTTCTAGACTAATTAAAAACTGTGCCAACATTTCTCCTTTAATTCTCACTCAATGTCACAAGGAAAGCTGTGACAAATTCACAGCCTGACAGGAAACTCAGCGCTCTTGCAACTGGTGCCAATTGAGGCTTTTTAGAATATTTAAACAAAGATGAAGGAAGTCAGCTGTTCTCATCACCTCCTGTACCATGATTTAGAAGATTCTAAAGGATGACGGTGTAATAACTTTCATAAATGTGCAGTGAAGCTTGATAGGCTTTTTGGCTCTTACCGAGCTTTCTGTTAGAGTAATTTAAGGAGAAAGGATTCAGAGGAAAAAGGGAGATGGCAGGTGGGGATTTTAATTATCCAGTTATCTGTCAGGCTCAGGGGAACATTAGTCAGTCAGTCCACCTCTGCTGTCCAGACTAAAATATTTCTAAGAAATTTTATGTGGATGTAAATTGTACCCAGAGGATCTTAATGGTTTCCTCATCAGCAAGTAGAGGATAGAAACTACATTTTACTCCAATATCTTCAACTCATACATAGTAAATTTAAACACCCAGAAGGGAAAACATGTACAGTGGTTTTGGCTATGAACAAGAAAGAACAAAAGTATTTGTTTTTATACAGTTGTACAAAATGTGCATGGCTTTGTGAACACAGTAAAGTCTGTGCAGTCAAGGCTGAGGGTTTTTAGACCTTAACTTTTTTTCTTTCTGATGACCAGCAGGTGCTTACTAGGTTGTTTTGGTATAGCTTAATTAATTTCTGATTATGATATATATGATTACAGCCTTAGACAAAAGACAGTCAATGACTTGGAGATCTGCCCTTTTTCTCAGTGTTTATTCTGATTCCACAAACATCAGCAACAATAAAACTTTCAATCACATGATGTGAAAAAGGCAAACCAAAAAGCGGCAAACTGACAAAGTGTTGGCTTTGTTTTAATTTTCATTTTTTAGATTATGGGTAAACCACCTGAAAAGTGGCATGCTGACATTATCTTTGAGCCAAGCTGCAACGTCTGACGCAAGAAATGAAGCCGATGGATAAGTGCTATAGACTGCAGTTCAGCTTGTGACCACTTGAGGCTGGCTCTGGAAATACTAAAAACCACATTCACACCCATTTAAAAAAAAAAATAAATAAATAAATAAATAAAAATGTTTACAGCCTGGTACCAAAAAAGACTCCTTCCTTTATCCAAACATCATACAACAGGTGAGTTAACGTTTTTAATACGGGTTCTGATAGGCTTCAAAACCAGAGTGGTTACTTCTCTAATGTCATGGAGTTCAAAGCCCTGCTGCTCATGTAGATTTAACAGAGCCTGCATGTAGACTCCTGTCAGGGGCGTATTTAGTCGTTTGAGGGCCCAAGGCAAACCCAGTCAATGGGGCCCTCCATGTCCTTGTAACTCATCTTCCTCAGAGCTAGACTGGCCTTCCCTGGGTCCACTGTCTCTTTCCAAGAATCAAGGCATGAGACAGTGCTAATCTTGTACATGGTAACTTAACGCAACTAAATGCATTTCCTCAAGCTTTGTACTTTAGTTTGATTTTGAAAAAAGTGAATACATAATTTAGTCCACTTTGTCCAGGATTTGAAATCTTTTATGGCCAACTGACTGCTTATTTGTCCCAGAGTGGGGAATTTACAGAGTAACAGTAACAAACAAGAAAGTATGAAGTGAAAAACATTACAATAGGTAAATATTAAAAAAAAAAAATTTAGTAAAGAAAAAATCAGTAAATATCAAGCGCAAAATAAAACTGGAAAAAAAACTACTGAAAGAGGTGATATTTACAGTTACTATACTTTTTGGTACTGTTATTTTAAAGTTAATGTATTTTTATTTGACCCCCTGTCCAGTGAGTTATGTATCCAAAAAAAAGATTTTGAACAGTAATGTTTATCACCAAATCAAAAGTTTGATTTTGAGAAAATTATCCTGTTTCCTGGGCTAGATAAATTCCTTTAAATCCTAAAAGTCTTATATGTTTAATTCAGATCTCAGAGCAACATTGTTTTTATTTCCGACTTGGTTGAAAATAAGAAAAAATGGGAAAAGGTTTTTTTTACCACTTTCTTCCTGAATCAAATTTCCAGGTGTGTTGTAACATGGAATAGCCCATTAAATAAGAAGGGAGGGGGAGTAATCAAAACAATCATTAAAGATTAAGCCTTTTGATGTATTTTGAAGCATGTGAAGTAAGATTTAGAAAAGAAAGAAAGAAAGAAATGCTCTCAATTGAAGAGAACTTCATAAATCAGTTTTTAAGAGATTCTTTGGGGGCCCCTGGGAATCTTGGGGCCCCAGGCAACTGCCTGTGTTTGCCTAATTGTAGCTACGCCCCTGACTCCTGTATTAATGATGAACAACCACAAACTGTAGAAAACATGGACGTCATCTTCCTCGGCTTCAAGTGAGGTCGCCACAAAAACTTCTCTGGTGACTGACTGCAGTACAGCGAAGTCTTTGGCTGCACAAAGGTGGCGCCTCTCACGGGGGTATTTTGGCTTCAAAATGGTACAATGGTAAAGTGCCAAGCTGTCTATTCGATACAGTCCATACAGTCTATGTGTCCGACATGTAAAACAAGACATTTTCAGGAACTCTAATTATTACTTCCTAAACAGGAAGTCCACATACAAATGCATGACCAGCCTGCAATTTCCAAGCATAATGTGACACACAGAGAACTGAGCCCAATCTGTTGGGCCATTAAAAGAACATCTAGCCTGATAGGTTTCTGACAAATATCCCAGATGAGTGCTACTTATCTGATTTCTCCTCCTCTCTGCTGCTTTCATCTCATTATTATTTGCATGTTGGATTTTGAGGATCTTTAAGTGCACACCACCCTCATGTCTTAGTTGCAAACATCTCTGAACCTTTGACTCAGTGTGAAATTGCATTTATATGGGAGGTTTCCATGCCAATGACCATTAAGGTATCCAATTTCAGCTCTATCTTTTCAGCCTCATCGAGAGCCTGCCAGCTTTTAGAGAGGATGTGGGCGTAATGGAGTTGATTCTTAAGGAGAGGGCCAAGAGAAGAAAACAACAAAGATTGAAGGGTAGAGGGGTAGGTGGAGAGGGAAGAAGAGGCCGCAGAGACTGAGACCACTGGTAATGAAAGACAAAACAACCAGCAGGGCTTTTGTTGAGATTTGAAGGCCTGATAACTCTCTGTCTCTGGAATTGGTTTTACAGCAGAAGGGGGCTTAAGCTTGACCTAAGTGGCGAGAAGTGTAAATGGAATTTTTTGATATGTCCTTTATGAATGCCCATTTGCTGGCTTTGCAGCTTCATATATAAATATATATTTCCAGGAGTGGCGATAATCTGTTTTATAACGCAAAGGAGGGCGCCAAGATGACTGCAGCAGCTGGTGCTTATACCTGAGAGGTGCCCTTCTGAACCACAGAGATCATAAACCTCCTGCTCTCAAATCGTTCATCTGTGAAAACCACAAAACAACGTTCATCCTCAACTTTACCTTAGGTCATATTTCCTTAGAACAGAACTGTTAACCTAAACCTGAGACTCAAAGTGCTAGATAACCCTTTTTTTAACCAAAATGTTTACACCTTTCACTCTGAAAAGCAATGCTTTTTGTAAAACACACACAAGCACACACTCAAGCAAATAAAGAAGATTACCAGGAAGCACGAGGAAGCAGTTATTGTCCCTGGCACACAGCCTGGAGGTCTAGTCCTTAAATTTAAAAGGCTGGCTGTGAATCATCAGTCCCCAACTCTGCAAAGTTATAAAAGGTGATTCATTTTATCCTGTCCTTCATATCACTTCTTTAATTACGTGTACTCTTTGCAAAAGTGAGTAAAACGTTATGATGCAGGCAAGAAAACTCTTAAACCCAGTCAAATTTAAATTCCTCTTCCCTGAAACCTACGAAAGGTGACTGTTCCCAAGAGCTGTGGGTAACAGTTTTATTCTTAAATTAATGAAATCCAAATGTTAAGGCATGGAAATCCCTTAAAGGTTTAGCTTTGATTCATTTACTGGTATGGTCGTCCTTAATCACAAATAAAACTTGCATGTTTCCACCCTGCAGGTAAACCTATTGGCAAGAGAAAGATGAAACGGTCCAGAATAAAAAGGAGTAAGTGGTAAGGTGGGTGTAAGCTCAAGGAAATGAGAGTGAGATGGAAAACACAGACGGATGAATAAAACGGGTGGGAGGCAGGAACTCGTGAGGATAATTGGATTGTGTGAGCGCTTATATTTGACAAAGGTGACTATGCTTCCTGGACCTTCTCACCTCTTTTGGCAGGGCTCCTGTTCAATCAGACGACAGAGAAATGGAGGGTGTGTGTGCCCCCTAAGCCAAACAGACATCAACACAAAAAGGCCAAGTGGTCATTAAAAGGTACAATTCACCGTGTCAGAAGCCATTTAAAAATGCAATCATGCACCAGTTCTGATGCAGCTCCCCGTCTTAGCGTAGCTTTCGTGGGCTTGTGAGGAGGGATAGAATTAATTACCTCAGCTATCAAGACGCTGCAGGAAGCTGGAGTACTCACAGAGGTGAGGTGATAATGAGCTGCCACGCCAGATTAGATCGATGTCGTGGGTGTCAGGCTGTGAAATACTGAAGCATGGGCCTGATTTCAGTGCCAGCTTCAAAGAGCTTCACCATCAAAACACAGTTAGCTAAACTGTTTTAAATAGACTTAATCTATCAGCACGTTGGTGCATCCCGAGATTGGAAAAACAAAGTGAAATGAGGCGAGCAAAAAGTCCAACATGTTTATAAGAATGAACTAATACACTTTAATAATTTACTGCAAGACATTAAGTATCATTAAATCACTCAATAAAAGTCAAAAGCTCTTCATTGAAACTCTACTTGTGTCTTACTTTTCTTTACAGAATCAAAACTTATATTCACACAGCCAGAACTAGCACGAGGATAGAATCTTATTCACACTTTTTCCTGTTTATGATCTCAGTTTAGCTTGTTAGCATTCAAACGATTGTTTTATTTTATTTGATTTTATACATGAAACTCAAAGTGTTGTGGTACACACTTTGTTCTGGTTTCTGTTTATAGCTCTAGAAGTATTGCTTTGTAGCATCTCAGTGGATGTTTGCTGGAGGTTCACTCAGTTCAGTCTTTTATATAATAGTGGTAGATCAAAGGCCGTCCTGTTTTCATAAGCATCATTCATTGACCTGCAAACCATACATTGACTGTATTTGCAGTGTTCCACAAGACTTTGCCATGTAGTTTGAATTTGACGATTCAAACCAGATGGCACTGAAGCAGGTGAATGATACACTGTCGAATATAAGCATCTAGTTTAAACTCAGTGGAATAGTACAGAACGACACTCCAACACTTGAAATCATCTAAAAAATAATGATGATAGTGGTTAAGTTGCATGACGCTAAATGTATTAGCTAATTAGCTACCTGTTGTAAGACGCTCAAGTGAAGGAAGAAAAAGGATAAATGCAACCTTTACATCATCCCAGAACTCATCTCAGTAACCTCTGAACAGTTAGTTTCAGCTTATCTTAATAAACAGGTACCCACATGCAAGGATAGTTCACAAACAGTAGTTTGTCAACACTTACTCCATTCCTGCTTCTAAAGTTGCAACTGACCTATGGCAAAGTCCTACCCACAAATGCGATGAGCCAATCACAGTGCATATAGCCTTCCCATACATTCGGACATTCTCTGTATTCACTGATATGCATTGCATTAAGACAATTTTCATTTGGTTTTATGAGTTTTTTCTAAGATTTTCAGTGTAAAAATGGTCAAACTGTGTTCATGGGGTACATGTAACTCCAACGCAAAATATCCTGAGAGGCGTGGCTAAGCCGCACCCCTCTCCGCCTACTTGGACAAATAAACAACATGCAGCAACAGGCGCTAGGCCAGGTGCCAAAGTAGGTGACATTTTGTTGGAGGCCATTGATAATTTTTGGAGACAGAAAGATCACATATCATCTTAAAGTCACCTAAAGGGTCTAAATGTGTTTGGAGGGATAAATTAACCATTTAGTTGTTGAGAGGGTTGATAAAAAGCTTCAGTTTCAAGCCAAAATGTACAGATCCCAGTGCTAATGTGATGAGTCAAAACTTGTTGCCATCACCACTTAAGTTCTTGCTCAGACTATGAGAAAAATACAACTGCCTTTTTACCTTCTATAACAAGAGTGTGTTTCCTTCAGTTAGGTGCTTCAGTATTTACATTGAATCAGTTGACATAATGTTTTCAAACCTTTGCTATCTCAGCTATTACAGATAAGCTAATTATGCTAATATCCAGAGGTTAACATTAGTTTAACTAGAGCCCTTTGGACAACTGTAAACAATGATGTATGATCACCTAAGTACAAATGCTAGAACAAAATACGCAGATGAACTCCAAACAAACAGATATGCTGAACAACCTAGCTAGGAGCTAACATTAGGCTAACTTTAGCTAATGCGAGAGATATTAAGGATAATTTTATATTTATTTCCAGCAAAGTGACAAAATGTTGCCTAAAATAAAATGTTGACTTACCTTAGAACAGACGTAGACCTCTTTGTTAATTTCATTCAAGATAAGTTGATGTTGTGGTCTACCGCACAACAACAAAGACACTTTTTTTTTTAGTTGTGCTTTGGTGGCAGAGTTGTCCCTCATTTAGCCTGGGTTCAATCCCACATCCTGCAGTCACATGCCTAAGTGTCCTTGAGCAACCCCAAACTGTGCCAGCTGTTGTTAAGATGTGTTTTAATGTGTATGAATGAGATTAGTTAATCCTGATTATGTCCTTCTATAGCAGTATCTGTGTGCCCTCCGAATGGACTCTGCATTACATTTGGTTAGAAAATATGACATGGTAACAGCTTGGCTTTTTTTTTTTTCTTTCATCGAAAAAAGATTTGTACTTTATTCTCCACATTGAATTGAACATTTCCCTCGGCAATATTTCCACCTTCTTTCAAAATGTAAATTTGAAGTTAAATTTTTGGGATACCTTTGACAGCAGAATAGAGAGGAAATATTGGGTGTAAAGAGTGCAGCAAATGGCCATGGCCTGGAGTTGCTGCAACAAGGATTACAGTTTTTGTTTGGTGCAGGTTGAAATCAAGTTTTGACCTTTTTTGTGCATAATGACAAAAACTGTGATGTTCAGTGATGAATGAATCACTCCTTAGAGACAGTTCATGCGCATGGAAATGAGAGCCAGCTGCCTTTTGAGAGCTGTTTTTCTTTTACACAAGTCTATTGTTGTTTAATACACAACAGAACAAAGAGACAGTCTTCTCTTCACAGTGCTCAGCCCCAGAGTCACCACGGACGCACTGACTGAGTGCTTTATCAATGTGTCAGGGTTATTCTGGGAGTGCTATTAGAGCAGAGAGTCACATTTGTTTAAGTAATGACATCCGGTCTGAAGGGGTTTCATCTTTGCTTGAGTTTAACTGAAAAACTGTTTGGTGCTTTCAACATTAACATGTACATCCTCAACGCACTGTTTCTGAGTCCCCTTCTTTTTATGCTGCATGGCTCCCACTGATCTCTAACACACATTTTTATGCGCAGTGATGAAAGCTGGGTCATTGGTCACCTTAAGACAAAATAGCTTTTTAAGAGAGTAATAAAAAAAACTAACTCATGGTATGTGTATATATATATATATATATATATATATATATATATATATATATATATATATATATATATGGAGGGTGGGTTGTGGGTGTGTGTGTTGGTGGGTTTTTGTGGGTTTAATTCACCGTCCAAGCTGAAGCAAGTTTAAAATTGCCACATAAAATATTCATAGACCAAAAATGAAGAAAACAAAACACATTTCATTCCAGAAATAATAGGCTCCATACATCATCTCAGAGCCTTATGGATATTCAATATCTTTGTACACCTTTTTTAATGTGGTCATTATTTTCTAAATACTCATTTGAACTGGTTCCACCACAGATATGAGCTGTATTTTATGGGGGCTTTAACTCTTTATAGAGTGTATTTGTTTGGTAGAGGTTAGATGTGAAAGACTTGTGAAAGAACAAAATGTTTTTACACCATAAGTGAGAAGTGTTCATCCTACCTCTAGAGTTGTTCTGATACTTTTAATAGTATCAGAAATGCTTCAGAAACATCCATTCATCCACTGTCTTTCACCACTTATGCCATACAAGGGGAACATACAAACTCAACATCAACAGAAGAATGCCAAGCAGGGATTCAAATCTGGAACCTTCCTTAGGCAACCACTGAACCACTGCACATCCTCACCTCAGAAAAACTTTAAATGAAAAAAAAAGAGAATTTATCACCTCCTGCAAACCAAGCCACAGTCACTGGTTCTAAAAAAATGAAGAAGTGCAAAGCCCTGCAGTTCTTTGTGTGTCCACTTGAGGCAGACACCAAAAGCCCAGGAATCCCCATTAATGCTATTGTTGAAATTCCTCTTTTTGTTTCATTTAAAAATAGCAAAAACAAACAGTGTGGTACAAAAATTTTGTAACTCTGTGTAGCAAGTTTCACTTTTCAAACCCACAGCATAGAGGGTGAATTTTTGATTGCTCATCTTTCTGAGAATGGTGATTTGAGGCATAATAACTGTTCGGCCTGCAAAACAACAACAACAAAAATCAACAAAAGAATACAACAAAGCTGCTTCATGTATACAAATTTAAGGATTCAGCAACGAGAGTTCACATGCAGTTGTGAGGGGGCACACTTACAGCAAATGTGAGGTTAGTGTAAGATTATAACATACACAGAGAATCGCCATAAAACATCACATTGAGTATTTATGATCTTAAACTGTGTTATTTGACTTTAGTGTGATCATACTTTTAATTGAGGGAACTTGAATCATAAACCGACCATGTTTTCCATTCCCACCAAACCTGTTTTATGAAATAAAATTTAAAAGTTTGTGGTCTTTTCCATTTGCATGTTGTTTTCTCCCCGTATATGGAAAAAGAAGAGCATCAACAGTGTCTCTCAAAGTGCATTACCTGCAGTGTAGGTGTAATTGCTTACCATGAAAGCACACCCATCCACAAGCCCCAGCACTAATAACTAACCACAGTTACCCCGACTGATGTAGCTCGAAACCGAGGAGCAGAGAGAACAAGTCAGGCAGTTTATGTGAGAGTTGTTTGCGCGCGTGTGTGTGTGTGTGTGTGTGTGTGTGTGTGTGTGTGTGTGTGTGTGTGTGTGTGTGTTTGTGTGTGTGTGTGTGTGTGTGTGTGACTGACTGAGAGCACAGCACAGACATCACGTTGCTTCCGCGCTTGACTTGGCATTGCTGTCTCCACGACTCTCATGGTGAGGACAGATGGCGAGGACTTACCCCACGAAGACACCCTCCAACACACACACTTGAGCAGACGTGATGTGCGGCTTAAGAACTTCCATGGCACCCGCTGACTTGTCTCTCAATCCAACAATGACTCATACATAGCATCCTTTCTCACCAAGTGATTGTATTTGTGCACTGGAGTCTTGCTGACATTATGTTTTGATAAATCACACAAAGTCAGCAAGGAAAACAATAACTCCTGCTGTTTTTTTTCCCTTTTTTTTAGCTATGCTTTGACTGCTTCTGCCCCCTTAAGTCCAAATAAAAGATTTGTATCAGCGTCAGATTTCAATAATCATTTCTCATCACCACCCTAAGGCCATTACATCACAAAATCCGTTTTCTGCTCAGCAGATTAGGATCAAAGGCAAAGATTCACATTCAGCATGATATTCAAACCCTGAGCTGTGTTTAAACAGATGCCACTGCTTGAGAAGTGAATTTGCACCCTGAGATCTAATTTTTCAATTATGTTAATGAAAAACCCCACATCAGCAATCGTCACTTCTTTTCAGCATTAAACAAGAGTAGTTTCTGACGGGTTTCTCCCTGACTGAACTCAGACTGTCATCTACTGCATGGACAGTACATCTAAAAACACTATGTTATCTAACAAATATACCCAACTTTCAGGAACGATGTAATGTAGCGTGTCAGGCTGCATGTTAAGCTGCCATGCAAAGCTGATCTTTGTGCACTCAAATGTGTGGGTGGATGATAGGGTACAACTCTGCATGTGTGTGAGTGTGTGTGTGCCTGAATGTGGTGCATAAGTGAGAGACTGCGTAGGTGGACAACATGATGATTCTGCAAGGCCAAACATGAAATTCACAACAGTGAATATGTTACCATAGAGCATATACACACAACAGATGAGCTCATGCCTGAAATAGAAGTAGATCATGTAAAACCTGCAGTTTTCATTTTCCAAACAGACTTTGTGAACTCAACGTTTTTAGTGCGCAATGAAAATATCAGTGGAAGATCTTAATCCCAGGCGTTATAAATCATATTGGCCTCTATAAACAGAAAGCTGTGCTGCTGTGAAGCTCCAAAGAAGTTTCAAGGTCACTGTTGAAGTTTTTTCATTCAGCACAATGGAAGAACTTTAAAGGATCATCCAGCCATTATTTCTTCCTCTTTTTGTTTTGCAGGGCTAAAGAAGGCTTATCCCAGGTGTCCCTGGGTAAAGACACTCTGGACAGTCTGTTACAGGGCTAACATTTATAGACATACAGCCAAGAGGCTTATCATGTTCTCCATGACTACTACAAGTACAGATATCTACCTTGTGTTTTGTATACTGCCTATTATACTGATAACCTTGATAAAATCAAGTCACGTCAAGTAACAAACATTATGTAAATGATAAGCTGCAGTGGCTGTTCAGAGTTTATCCATACCTGGTATGAAGAATCTGGTAAATGCACAGTTCTCCATACGAAAAATATTGAATAAGTGGACATTTTGGTCTTTACTCTGCAATTGGTGTTACAGAAACGTATAGAATAGATACCCAAGAGTATAAAGGCTGTTGTGTACGCACAGGCCAAATATCAATCTGTACCCCAGACCTTAAACCCTAAAATCCCACAAACTTAAATAATGCTGATACATAACCATTAGTGTGGGCAAAATGTCATTCTGTTTTGGGCTCAGCACTTTTGTCACATTATCACCAGATATTTAATTTTGTGTTTCATTTTAAAATTTAACTTCAGGTCATTACATGCTGGGCCCTCACAAGACTTCTGCCTGGTAACAAGAAGCACAATTAATCAGATGGGAAAACATCCTCTGGTGCATCACTATATGTCTTATTACAGTGTTATAACATAAAACAATTCATGGTAATATAGATTTAATGGTAGAGCCATATCTGCACGCTGTATTTAGTTAGATATCAGAAGAAAATATCAAATTAAAAATAAAATATTTTCAAAACAAAACAAAAAAAAAAATTGAATATTAATAGAACATTTAGTTATGAGCTGCAACAATTATACCCCTGTGTCACCAAATTCATAATGAACTCTAAATACATCAACAGGGAAACCTGCAAAAATGCAAACAAACGCAAAGCAAACAATCTGAGGTTTTAAAGACTGCATCAAGGCCCACTTGCAGCTGATAAAAAGGGAAGTAGAACAAGCACTGACACATGACCAGAGCATGCTCCAATATTTGTGGGTCAGTGGAGATTGGCCATGCTGACCTAACTCTATACCTTTTTGTCAGCTATCCTCTTTACTTTGCCGTCAGTGATGAACAATTATAAGTTTACCTTCTTACTAACCAGGTCAATGACCAACTAACTATTAAGCAAGTTCAAGCAGTTACAGAATAACAACAAGAGAATGACAATTTAGAAAAGTGATTTAATAATCACAACAGAAATTTTAGTCATGAGTAAAGTTTTAACAGTAAGTACAAAACTGGACTAAGGAAGCATCCCTCTTGGTAAATCATTTTTGTAATCCTCTTGAATTCAACTTCTGGTCCTGACACATCACACAAAAAGAACAATAACAAAACTGAAGATGAGAGTTCGAGTATCTTAAGTTGTTTCAGAGGAAAATCTTTTAGTGTGGTCAGACTCACACAAAGCTGAAGCATCAGAGGACAAAAAAAAACATATCCGAGGAGCATTTCCCATAATTGTATTGTTAGAAAAGGGTTACGTTAAAAAAACACTTAATCACACATCTCCTTCCTGCTTAATCTAAGCATCATCAGGTTTGTCAGCTGGTGGCCCACATGGCTGAAGCATCTTCTCCATCAAGTTAAAGCGGACACGGGCTTTGCTTTCATTCTCAGCCACAGAGAAGTAGTTAAGCAGGTCAAAATGTCCCATGTAGGAGCAGTATGAGTCTCTGTGCTGGTTGACCAGCCACTCCCACTTGCTGGTGTCAGCATGTCCTGTACCAATGTATTTGGACTGGAGATGTTCCAGCTGACTGTGGATGTTGTATCTGTCCGTCATTGTAGTCAGAGGGGTTGAGAATGGCTGAAAACAAAAATAAAAAATGAATACAGGACTCATGCAGAGGGAAATAGTGGATGCATTATTAAAACATTCCTAAGCAATGACAAATTAAGTGATGAGGTTATGATGACACAATTGTGATGTTTTTGCTCAGGAACTACTATAACCAAAATAGTCAAGTGGAGTGAGATGGATGTTCCAGTGATAAATCAAAAGCTTGTACAGGTATTCATAACACAACATGAATCATGTCATTGTCTTCTAAATCCCTGGTTGTAATGATGAACCACTTTTAACCACATCACATGTCTGCAAAAAGATCAAATAATAATATATTTCCTGGTTCCAAAGTAAAGTTTTTGTTTTTACTCTTATGATCCTTGATGACATATAGTATATATCTGTCCATGGCTTTAGAGGATAAAGTGCTCCAGCAAATGAAAATCCGTGCAGAGCACTGCAGAGACTATGATAACAACATGTTGAAACCGTCCCACCACATTTGTCTCTGGCCTATATCATTATCTAATACAGTGTACATATGAACAACAACCATTTAAGTCGAATTTCCGGAAACAATCCACAGTTTATACACCGGTGTGTGCCTGTGGATATAATATCCAATCAATGAATTTATCACAGGTGGACTAAATAAGCTGTAGGAACATCTCAAGGATGATCACCGGAAACAGGACGCACCTGAGCTCAATTTAGAGCTCAGATGCCGGTTTTTGAGAAAACTCACCGGGCACGCTCCAAGGGCTAAAACGTTTTGCAAAGACTACGTATGTGAGTTTTTTTTCTTATTCGATTGAAAATAAAAAGGAAAAATTTTTTAACGTTATCATTCTGCAGTGTTGTGAGTAGAATTTGAGGAAAATAATGATTTATTCCATTTTGGAATGATGCTGTAAGATTAAAAAGAAAATGTGTGGAAAGTGAAGCACTGTGAATACTTTCCGGATGCACTGTTTTATCACTCATCATTGATGGGTATTTAAAGTTAATTTGAAACTGAAAACACAAAGTATTAATCCTATGTTAAATAGATTTATTGTCTTTATTCTGAAGGGTGACTTTCTCAAAAGACCATCTCAAAAGAATCTAACTAGCTTACCAAAACTTAGCGACTCTCCAAACAACAGTTTAGCATGCTAATGCTAGTTCCAATTCGACGTAAGCTAACGTGAAACGAGCACGCGAGTGTAAGTCAAATCATTATTCTTTGTGTAACTTAAACTAGTCTTTCAGTTAAATATTCAACACATATCTGTAAAACTTATACTCACTTAACGCGGTGTTGAGTGTTTTACCACGAAGCCGATCGATGTAGTATTTCTATCCGTCCACAGTACGTTGAGAGGAGCGACTTCCGGTGTGTCCAGCTGTAAAAAAAACACGGACAGAAACAAAGGCTGGAACTCTTCATTTTAGAAAACGCATTAGCATATTCGTGTATCTCATGACCTGCAACATGCTAAGTCAGCACACCTGAGCCCACTTGGTAAAGTTTCTAAACTCCCGGTGAAAGGTTAGATACAGTTTTATTCAAACTTTTTTCATAGGTTTTGACTCATTTTTGCCGGGACCTCTAAATGTTGGTTATAAAATGTGTTTTAAATCTAAAAATGCATCAGGAATACAAAAAGAAAAAAACGTCTGGAATTTCCGAATGGTATCCCAAACAAGAATTTATCAGGTCCAACTCTGTTTAGCTTCCTAGATCAAAATACTGAAATAAGTCAGCTCCAAGCCCCATGAATCCACTGAACAGTTGATGCAACACTTCATCGCATACAAATATCAATCTTGTGACCCTTAAAGAGTAAATGGCTTGCCAGAGGTGGAGAGATATTAATCTAGTATTTGAATCTGTGCAATCTTTCGTGGGGATATGCTAAATTGTTTATGAGGTTATTTAGTTCGGAGCAAAGAAAGGGACATACAGGTCCACACTGCACCCCAAAGACACCCTGGTACTGAGACTGACAACAAAAACAACATTTCTTACCTGTTATCATTCAGGAGCCTTTTTCTCCAATGTGACTTTTTGATCTTGTATATTTTTAACTGTCTTGGGGGAATGATAAATAATTTGGAGCAGAACTAATATTTATATTTTACTGATAGATATGACAAACAAATAAGATGTTTCCCCTTCCACTGGAATTCTATATATTATCCAGTAACCTAAAAAGTTCCCCTCCTAAGTTATTTTATTCTTTGATTCTAGGGGGAGAAGAGGCATTTCTTTTGATGATAACAGGAAATGTATTGTTCTATGAGGTTATCTCAGGACAAACCTTATGAAATGTTGCATAACGGTGTCCCCTGTGGAGAATATATTCTTCAGAGCCAGAGGCTCATTCCCAGCTCTGGTCCCTTGATGAGAACACTTTGCACTTTGGGTAATTACCTGACTTTTGCACAGGATCTTTTCCATTTCAATTTCAAACTTTTTTAATATGGTTTGGCTGAGGTGAAAATGCTCCTTTTCTTGTTGGTTCCCATGAGAATCAGCAGAGAGATACAAAGGATGAGCAGAATCCAATGACGGGAATAACAGCTTCTTGTACGGTCCTCAGCCCAATGTTAGCTCCCTCTGGAGATACAGTCGTCAAAAAATTACCCCAATCATGGAAAGTGAATTCTTTCTTTCTCTCTTTCTTTCTGCTGTTTTTTACCCTTCTTACTCCTATAGTGGAGCATTTGCATTGAAAAGTTATGTTTTTTTTTTTCGAGGTGCTTAATCTGTCTTTTTTTTTTTTTTTTTAAATACCAGTATAAGTATTTTGTTTGTTAATTAATTACATTGTACCAGTCTCAGACATGATATTTATACCCCTGTCATGTTTCCTCTCATATCTGAATGTCTCCACGGTGTGATGTTGGGATCACATTCTGCCGCGGCTGTGCCAGCTTTAGAGGAAGGAACAGAGGTGTTAGGAGTCAGTCAGGATTACCTTGAGCTGGCACAGCAGGCCGGGTGGAACAGCTACATGTGTGTACATGCCAGATTGTGTGTCCATGTGAAGCTCCTGCTGTGTGCTTACCTTTCATGCTAATGCAATGTGAAATCACACGCTAGGACATTAATAACATTCTGCGGCAGGATCAATATTAAAGCACACATCCATGAAGACAGGGAGGATCGTGCATCATGGCAATATAAAAGGTCTACTGACAGGCATCTCTAGCATTCATTCACACAAGTGTCGGTAGCTAATTTTCTCGGAAGAGTAAAAGTTTCTCTTTGAGTCATTTTCGGGAGTTAGAAGAAACGCATCCACTAACTGATGATCACTTTTCAGAGGTTCACCTTGATGTAGAACAAATCAGAAAACACGGCTTCTGCTGCAACGTCCTCTGTGGATTACTTTTCATTGATTGTCTCCACAGCTGACTGCTCTTAAGAAAAACACCTGATGAGAATATCCGAGCATGAAGGATAATAGTAATTAGAGAAGATCCATTCATCATGTTGCACCGCAGAGATCTATAGGGATTGAGATTACATTTCTGCAAGGACATCCTTGCACAAACCACAGGGATTGAGGTCAAAGCTGCCTGACATTTTCACTGTGAGGCAGACCAGATATTGTCCTTATTTCATCAAACAAAATGAGAGAGAGAGCCTGGAGGGTGTTGTGAGTTTTAATTAGTTTCCATGGCTCTATGCTTGTGCAGTGCAGCTCTACAGTGTGGAGTGTAAAACTGGACTGTGTCTTGAGATTCTTAGAACAGGAGGAGCTGAATGTACTATGAATTCAGCAGACTGTGGAAAAAGCTGTATCAGCACTGCTTCAGGATGAGAATTACAATACTGTTAAACATATGGCTTCAGCCAGTGTTGTATTTTAAAAGATGAGAAATCAAACAGTAAGAAACAAGGTACGGACGTGCTTCTCAGTATCTGCCAAGTTGAATTATTATTTCTGAAATTTCTTTTTTATTTTGTTCACCCTTGTGTAATGTGTTGCACCTGTGTCTGTGAGCTCACTCCCCTCTCCTCCTTAGGCTCTCTTGTTTCCTCACTTCCCTGCCAGATTGTCACTCACCTTCATAGTTTTGACCCTTTTCTGACCTCTCAGTTTCCTTTTTTCCCCCTTTGCCTGACTAAGTACCTTTGCCTTCTGTGTACCAAGTCTGCTTTTGGATTTAAGACTCTTCTGTGAAAATTCTGCCTGTCTCTGTCCTTGAATCCTTTCCCTGTGCCTGCTGGTAGAGCACAGAACCTTTCCCTGTTATCTGAAGGATTTTCTGATCCAGCATGTGGTCTTTCCATTTCCACTTTCCATCACTCTTCAGTTACATAACAAACACTAGATTTATATAACATGACAATGAGGAGATACTTAAAAAAAAAAAAAAAACACAAAACACAGTGAGGAGAATGCTGATCATAAACATTTCCACAGACCAACAGTTTCCTGGGAAGGAGCTGTTATAGAAAAGTATTCTGTGAGAAAATGAACAGATAACTTGATGGAGAAGTGGAGATGGTGTGTGTCTCTTTCAAATGGATGAGTTCCTTTCATCCATCTTTTTAATCAATGCCATCCAGCAGAGCTGAAAATTGAATGGATTTTAACATTCAGTGGGAACAGAGGGATGGTGCTAAATATTGCATGAAATATACATGAACACGTGATGAAACAAGCAAACTGTTAAAATAAAAAAGAGGAATCAATCTAAAAGGCAGCAGACAAAAATGCAAGTAATGGTCCAAGTAAACACACCACAAAGTGGGAACAAGAGGGGAGACACACGGGGAACACAGACAATCGAGGAGTAATGAGACACAGGCAGGGGATGAAGATGAGCCAAACAAAGACGAGAAAGAAACAATGAAAGACAAAAACATGACCTTTGCTCGCCTGACTGGGTGAGTCATAGATTTCCACTGATTCACTTTCTGTGTTAAATGAGTTTTTAATGACTATTCCTAGCCTGAATGACACATTTTGTTCAACAGATCTGGCCTTATAGATTTACAGCTTGAAGAATATGAAATTGAAAAAGTTATCCACCAGCAACAAACAGCTGAGTTAATGTAATGTAAAGCCTCAAGTATAACCAGGGAACAAAACAAAAACTTCAAAAACTTCAGTGAAACTGTGCCTCTAATCTCTTTGCTTATTTCATCCTGAACATGTAGGGCATGCATCTTAGTTTGGATAATTGTGTGTCTGAAGATGTATTTTAAAGCCCTATTGGAAATTCCAACTCTGACTTACTTCAGGCTAATATAAAATGAAAATGAGGTCAAAGCCTTGAAGCCAGGCAAACAGCTACACTTTCTCATGTCCATCACATCAGTCATATCTATAAATGTGCGTAATTATGCATGACTCTTAAAGTAGTTGTACAGTTGTTCTGAACAACGAAATTGGTTGTTAATTTCAGTCTACTTCTTGTAGTGCTGAACATCCTTTGCGGTATCTAACTCACTGTCAGTGTTCATACCCCTCTTGTGAAACAACTCAACTTTTTGTGCCTTTTACTGCATCAGTAAGTTTCCATTTGTTGATGGCTATGTATCTGATTTTCTTGAAATCTCTGAGTGAGCCCCTGAGTGAGGTTCTATTTTCTATACACTTTAATGATTGATGACAACATCATCTGCATGTATGACACCTCCAAGGCAAAAGCAGTGCAAGGGCTTAAAGATGGCTTTCAGTCCTTATAGATAAAACAGGAGGAATAATTTCAATAGCTTTATTTCTGCTGGTAAACCCATGGGACAAGGGGGGGATCTAAATATTTATGTGTTAAGAAAAATAATAAGCTTCTACATAATGAACATGTTACCAATCTGGTCAAAAAGCTCAAGGTGAAGGGTGGCATTGATTTTCGATTCAAAATCCCTCCCCACAAATTCCCTTCCTGCTGATTGGCCTTGGTGTTTGAGGCCCATTCCTCCAGCGTATCATGAATTAGCAGTAAGTGTGTGAATATTTCATGAAACTCTCATGCTATAATTACTTTTTGAATATGTAGCAGTTTGGCACACATTTGGTGTGGACATATTGCATTGTTATTTTAAATCAGTGGCGATTGCTCTAAGACTGCAAGGGAAGCTCAGTTTCCCCTAAAATTTCCCCCCAAAAATGTAGCGATATGTTCTGCTGTGTGTACATTTCATTGACAAAATATGCGCTGGAATTCCTTCATCTTTTGTACAGAATCAGCTACCTATCACAGGTAACTGGCTCCACCTCCTTCTCATTCATCCCCGCAGCGTCTCAGCGCTCTAACACAGTCGGATGCTGAGTGTCTTCTGACTTCAGTGTGGAAGCATAGAGTGGGTTGTTCTGCTGTGGACACGGGGCAGTAATTGGATAAACCCTGGGCTTTGTCCTGCCCATCGGATGCTCAGCGTCTCTGGGGGTCTGTGAGGCAGTGGGCTGGCCTGGTCGCTGGGTTTCTGCATGATGATTGGATGATCTGTCTGAGGCCGAATCCTTTTTTGATTGACAGTGAAATGAGCCAGTCAGTGATCTTGAAGTATAACCCTCCACTGGAGCATCTTCTTAGTTCTACATTTACTCGTTCTGGACTGATCTGGAGGCTTTATCGATCCCTAGTGAGTTTACCTTTCTTAAAAACGAGAAGCTTTGAGAGAACACTGGTAAAATCCCTGGAAAAAACTCCTGGTTGGTACGACAGGGTCACAGATCATCTTCTTGAAAAGGAACAGAGGGTAGAATTTATGTTTAAATGAATACACAGTTTTATGTTGTAGGCCGGGAAAAAAAAGAGCTTTCTCTTCTTGACTGACCAGCAGCCGCCACGGTTTTAAATCCATGTCTGAATTTAGGAAAAGCACAATACGTCTCTTCGAATGTTAAGCCAGAGTGGAGGTGCAAAAAACTGCAGTTCCTCAAGTGTTCACTCAAAGCTAGCACTAAAGAGGCGCTGCCCAGGTAGCTGCCTGTTGCAGCAGGTCCCTCGTCTTTGTCCGTTTCTTGTAATTTGTTTCGTCTCTTTTTCGTAATCTTTGTATTTGGAGTGGATCATCACTTTGTATGGTTCATTGTTGGTCACTGCTGGGGAGGCTCAGTTCTGGACCCTGTGGAGGTGGAGACTGGCTGGGCTGGAGAGTGGTGGACAAGTGGTGGTCATCTAATTTCTTAAGGACCTTTTTGCACTTTCTATACTCTTTCCTACTTTTGTTTTCTTAAATGCTGCGGTGACTCCTGAATTTCCCCTCTGGGATAAATAAAATATTTTCTATTCTATTCTATTCTATTCTAAAAGCCTCATATATTTACTGCTGGATTGATCCAGGCTGTTTTTCAATATGGAGAGTGTGTATACATTTATAGAGAACATTGAAACGCAACATGGGGACCTTGTTAGAGGATGGCTTTTACTGAAGAGTAGTTTGTGTGACGTGCTCCTTTAAAGGTTTCATTACTCATAATTGAATCAGGACTCCCCAGCAAGGTCAAGCTGTTGCAGGGAAGAACATCACTTATTATAAAGCCTTAAGGGGTCACTCACTGATCCCTGTGTGTACAGATGCATTAATGTTTCTTTATATTCATTTATGAGACTAGAGATCCTTTTACTCCGTGTTTTGCTCTCCTGGTAGTTGCGTCTTAATCTTCCCTCGGGGAGCTGCTTCTGGGGTAAAATAATAGCCACAGGGGTGTGATAATCAAACTTTGATGGACCATCTTTTAGTGAGCCCACCGAGGAACTGCAATGCACAGCACTAGCAGGAGAAGAGGGTAATGAAATCAGGTGGATGGATGGCCATACTGCCTGGCTGGATGGATCCCCCCCACCTCACCCCCAAAGCCAGAGAGTGATAGCCTTGTAAAAATTGGAGTCAGCATTATTTCTGTGATTTAAACCAAGTGCCTAAGATGGAGCACATTACTGAGCAGCAGGCGTCAGAGGTGGATAGAGAGAAGTAGTAAAATCAAACAGCACCCTGCAGGGTTGTTTTAGCAATGGCTAGATGGTCGATGGACAGAAGTGAGACGGCTTGTTGGTCATCTGTCGCTTCATCGGTTTGTTTGTGGCAGCTTTACAGGACTCAGGGGTCTGTCCCGCTAATTTACTTGCTGATACAGTAGCTCAGCTAACTGGAGACATTTTTCTGGCTTGTTTCCATCATGTCTCTTGAAGAGCCCTCCAGTCTCTGTCGTCCCCAGGACACCCCAGATCCTCTCACAGGCATCCTCATCTCGCTCTCCAATGTGCTGTGAACCACGCAAGAGAAAATCTCAAGGCTTTCTTGGTCAGAGGTTGAGAGCTAGTTATTCCTTTTTGTCCAGGTGTGAAATTGCCTGAAGAAACTGCTGCTCTATGACAGCACTGAGTGGCTTTGGTATCAAGGCATGGAGGACTCAAATTGGATTTGGCACGGCTCTGAATATACAGTCTCATTCCATTTCCTGCCCATTCTGCTGAGGTTTTTTAAAAGAAGTCTTTGTGTTTCCTTTGGAAAGAAGCGCTTATTTTCTCCTTATGTTATATGCAAGATTCGGTCAAGAGCCCGTTTACTGAAGGCTTTGGTTATGAGCTGAGTAAAACCACCAGAGACTGTGACCTTTTGTTTTTTTCCCATGAGCCTTTGAAGCAGAAAAGCAATGTACAGCATAAAGAAGACTAGCATGAGCTCCTTAGATATACATGAATCACATCTTTAATACCATGCTACTGATATCACAACAGAGGATTGAGGCCAAATTGTGTATATGAAAAATGTAGATGTCAGGACCAGAGACATGATTTTATGAGTATAAAGTCATATCTTTATAAGAAAGTAAGTAGAAAGTAAGGAGAAATAAATTGTGATCTTATGAGAACAAGATCGTAAGTTAATGAGAAAGAAGTCTTAATAACAGGCTATGGTGAATATCTGTCCAATAAACTGGGGTGCTGGGAAAATTGTATCCGCTCAGGGCATAAAACAATGACTGTTCGGTGTGTTGGCATTGTAGGACAACAAAAGAAAATCCTGCACCACAGTGGAGCTGAGCTAAAAGCCACACACACACACACACACACACACACACACACACACACACACACACACACACACACACACACACACAAACACACACACACACACACACACACAAAAAGTCACACGCAACGAAAAACACAAAAACATTCTTTTCAATTAAGACATTAGTGGTAAAAACAATGTGTTCTGTTGTATTCATTTTACTTTGCTTCACAAGACAAAGGTCATTTAACTTTGGTTTGGTTGATTAATTTACCACACAGATGAGGGCAGATTGACAACATCACAGCAGAGTGAGAGCTCTGTCTCTGCTGAAGGAGGTCATGTTTTCACCATCTGCTGTTAATTGCTGTGACAGGGAAAATCATGCTGCCAACTCCTATAAGGTAATGCCTGGCTCTTGGACAGCTCCGTACATGACAGGGAGGACTTGAGAACACGCCCACTCAATATGGAGCCTGCTGCTGATGTTTTTTTTTTGTTTTTTTTTTTCTTACACAGTCACCAGGGAAAGCTCCTTGTGCTCTGCACACTTGCATGTAAATGCACCCTTGAACATGTTTAACATTCTGCGTTATCACAGATTGTTGAGGTTAATGCAGTTCACGACTTGTGAGGTTCATTTGCATTTTACAGGAAACACAAGATGATAATGTTTGAGATTTGTTCAAGGTGTTCTGTGAAAAACATGATGATATATATACCAGTGACCAGCAAACAAGACCATGGGAAATTGGTTCTTTTCATCTTAGAAAAGGAAGCTTTTTAATCTCACAATAATGAGACGGATGGATTTGTTGGAAAACACAGCTTTTAATCTTCAAAGGTGGAACAAAAAAAAAGAATTTGATCTTTTTTACCAAAAATATTGAAATTGACTTGTCATTGCAGGGAAACCAGCACTGTAATCATGAGGTTCTGAAAAGAAAAAACAAAATATTTATTACGTGACAGCACTGGAAGATGCAGGAAAAGAAGTATCTCCATTCAACTGCATGTCCTTGTCAAAAGCCTTCAAAGGTGTCAGTAGGTTTTTAATGGCTTCTTTTTTTCCAGAGATTCTTTGTAATCACAGCAAGAAGAGGAGTGCTCTTACCATTTTAGAGCTTAACCCAAAGTAGAGTCTGGACATTAAAGTATGTGAATCTTCCATATGTCCTTTAACAACATTCTATTAATATGAGGTAAAGTAGGACTTTCTCATTCTTCTTTACACCCTGGCATGCACAGAGTTGAAAAATCACAACATGATGTCAAGGTGTATGCTTCATCGCTCCCTGGTGCTTATACTCACCTGGATTTTCCAGGAAATGATCAAGAAATTTTACAGAGTACACAAGCATGCATAATTTGATCAAATATTTACACATTAAGCTGTGGTAGATTCAAATCCTAGTTTTATGTATGCTCTGAAAGGGCTTTTTTTATGGCCAAATTATGACAGAAGGATTTTTAAATGAACATGTGAAGATTTGCTTTACCATTTGAATCCACAGAAAAACACACTATGGGTTGATGCAGTAATTTATTTGAAATACTGCTATCCCTATGTCACATTAATATGTTTTACATCACATCAATCATGAAGTTGTGAATCACAGCCATTGAGACACTAAAGATTGATGGAGAGATATTCTGCTTCCCTGACAACTGCTGGATTGAAGTCATGTCTACACAGATGCATGTGCTGAAATGATAGTCCTTCTCTCCCCATATTTCATTTTCATTGTCTTCTATCTGTATTCTTCATCTTGGAGTGTACAGAGATGAAAAGCTTTTGTGTTTTAAGCCTTACATGTGAGCTGTGCTTGAAGTAGGGGAAAAAAGCCAGACAATAATAGAAGACATTCTTTATTCAGATGCAAGAAAAAGGCATTTATTGAGATTTAGAATTTCACTGTATTCCACTGACAACGCACTGATTAACATAAAATTATATCTGTTATGTCACAGAGTTGTCTGTACAGTATAAATGATGCTCATTACAACAAGTGCCATTACACGTAGGCCATGATTGAGTCTCTCAAACATCAGATGTTTAAAAGGAAGTTTGATGGGGCTGCACATTACATCACACGTTTTATATAACTGGTTTTTACTAAGAGTGTGATCTGAGCAGTTCACCAAGCTTCAGACACTAAAAAAATAAGCCCTAACTGTTTTTCTGCTGACTCTCTGCGCCATAATGCTTTGTTTTGCTCATGATGTGATTTCTATGATAAAACATTGATGTTGTACATTTAAGACACTTGATGCCCAGCTAAAGTGAGTTTTCGGTCTGGGATCATTTGCTCCCATTTTTTTTTCTTTTTCTTCTACTTCTTCTGTGTTTTTTTTTTACTTACTTTCAAAGCAAAAGAAAAGTTGTCTGAATGTATTACAGTATGACAGGTTTTCTGTAGAGCAACAGTGGTTTGTGCAAGTTTTAAGTCAAAGCCTGGGCTGTGCCACCCAGTCCAAACAAATCCTGGATACGTCCCTGCATAACCGTGAAACCTATTCTACAGTCTTTAAAGTAAACTATTTTTTAACTCACAATCTAAGATTTTTTTATGTGGGTTTAATGTGGCCAAAAGTTGCATTTCAAAAACACAATGATCCCCTCCTATCACCCAAAACTCTTACCTGGCAAATGTTTTGTTTATAAAAGAGCATCACAATACTTACAAATATTTTACATGAGTAATTAAAACAATCATAATCATCTTTACACATCCTTAAAAAATACTGACAGTACACAGAATATCAAGTAGAGCTACTGTAAAGGCAACTGGCAAGTATAGTACACAGCACAACACGTAAGCACAAGCATGTCTAAAGATTACAGCAGATGTACAATCCTGCTTGGCTCACTTGTTGAAATCCTCAGAGAAACGACTTTGTTTAAACTCCTGGTGTAATGGCTGTAATACGTGATGGTTAATCATACACACGCTTCACCATATGTTCACACTATAAGCCTCGATAGCAGTGGGCTGTGCAAACACACTCATGCATCATCTCTGCTGGTTTATGGGATCCACAGTTCAGCCCAATAATCCAGCTGATTTTTTTTCTTCTTGTACATTCAGAAACGTGTCATATACAGCAGAAAGAACAAACAGTGCTTGACTGTACGTCTGCCCAATGAGAAAGTCTTTTTTAGTGATTCAAAAACAAGTGAAAAAGGAGGAAATGAAGACAGAAAGAGCAATGTGACCGCAGTTTGAGTCCTTCATCTTTGAGTGTCCTTGAAGAGGTGCAAACAAGTCCAGAACATAGCAATAAAAGTGGCAGATGAGAAGATAATGTGAAAACTGAAAATGTAAGAAAAGTAAATCTACTTTTCAAACTTGATAATTAGCAATGACAAATACGAGGACAGACAGATTCGATCAATGAGCCAGCTTTGTACAGAGCAGAGGAAAAATGTGAATTATGTAAGTCTCTTTTTAAATCTGTTTTTACACCTGCCTTTGTTTATGTTTGGTAAGGTCATAACATTTGGGAGTTTTATTCCACAGTGGAGTGCAACAACTTCCTCAGTCATGAGGTCATGAAATTATATTATTTATTATAGACGTCTGTTTAGCTCAGCTTGACACATTTCCAAATTTGTTTAAGTAAGAGCCTTGCACTGCCGTGCACTAAGACTGGCTGCCAGACCAACTCCCCACACATATCCTCACTACTCTGTGCTGCTGTGTATCAGTCTGCTCCTGGGTGGTGTGTGTGTGTGTTTGGTTTGTTGTCGATTTGTCAGAGCCCTGTGGTGACCTGCGTGATCTCGGAGTTGAGATCGTCGTTGGCAACACGAGTGTCCATCGACGACCCCTCCAAGGCTAGTCATACCTACAGAGACGAGTGAAGAACAGAGAGAGGATGTTGCCATGGCTGTATCGTGTCATACATGTTTAAGCTTACCTGCCAAGAGAGATTAGAGAAGGTTTACTTTAGGTAAATAAAAAACAAGATGAGTTCTTTCCAGTGTTTGAAATGTGATATTCATACAGGGATAAAGTCTACCTGTTGATTGGACCTCTCCCCTGTGTTGGCACTGTTGTGTTCACGCTGGGGCAGCTTGCGGCTCGTGACCCCGGTCCGGGATGAGTTCTGCATCTCTAACACTGAGGGACTAGGTGTGCAGAACTCACGGAAGCAACGCTTGAAGTTCTCGTCCAGGTATCCATAAAGGACAGGGTTAAGACTACTGCAAGGAGAGCAAAACAACACCAAAGGTAACTCAGCATCTCCCTGTGAGCCACATTCCTACACTGTGAACAGTTAAAAATGCTCACATCTTAGTTAGAGCGACCAAATGTGTGTTTTATCATTTACCAACTTTAACAAATTGTGCCCACAAAAAATACAAAAAAACATTTCCAAGAAAGACTTTTAACCACTAACTCTGCCTCCTCTGTACCTGTTTGTGTAGCCTAGTGCGATGCAGAAGTGCCAGGTGATGGTCTGCAGCGTGGAGCTGGGGATATTGATCAGAGCTGTGATGATCACAAAGATGTGGATTGGCGTCCAGCAGACAATAAAGACGGCAACAACCACCAGGACCATGCGGGTGATCCGACGCAGGTTTCTGTCCTTCTCCTGTGAGTGATAGAGGGTAGTAAAGAGGTAGTTTAGTATTTTTTGGATGTAAAGGGGACGCAAAGAGAAAAGAGGGAGAAGTAGGAGAGGAAGGGTGGCTGGTTGGGTGATGAAAGAGGTGAGCTGGGAGGATAAAAGAGGTTGGAAAGGTGCAGTGGTGGATGGAGAGGTGTGAGCAGAATCACATTCATTTCATTTCCTGCTCTGTATTTCCTTTCGATGAATCCTCATTTGTACATTTAGGTTTGCACTCACTACATTTTCTCAAAAACTGACTGTGAAATCATTTTGTTTGAGCCATTTCACCGTCTTCTAAAATTAATTAAAACCTAGCCTCAAGCTTATGGTGATTTCCCTTATTGGGTGAAAGCTCTGGAGGCTTTCTAGTTTGCTTGATTATCCTAAAAGAATCAATGATTTTAATTAGTCATTAAGTCAGAGCCTCATGTTAGTCAATCAGATTTTAAAACCCACTTAATGGTCAGTCGTGCTTTTATTCTAAAATTTCATTTCCAACTTTTAAGGACACATAAAATGATTGCATTCATTTAGCAAATAATTTAAGAAAGATTTTCCAGGACCTGGGAGCCCGAAAGCATGCGCACACTCTTGAGCCGCAGGATCATGAGGCCGTAGCAAACGGTGATGATGAGGACGGGCATGATGAAGGCAAAGATGAACACACAGATCTTCAGCAGCGTGTCCCAGTACCAGGAGGGGTGGGGGAAAATCAGCTTGCAGTCAATAATGTTGGAGGCTGTGCATGGTGAGGAAAGACATCGTTACATTCATGATCAGCGAGGCTGTCACAGAGAGTTATTTTTATCTGCTCTACAACACTTTGGCGTCAGGCAAGGTCAATCTGGTACTCACATGTGTATCTAACAAAGAGATATACTTTGCTCATATTTTGTGACCTAACAGAAGGAAATCAATTAATGACACAAACAAGAGAGGCTGGAAGTAGAAAATGTTTGCAATGTAACTACAAATAACTGAGCATTTAAACAGTTTTATATTGGGCTAAGTTATTAAATGTTGGGTTGTTTTTCTTTTTGTGTTTGATAAAAAACATTATATCATTAAGTCTTGAAAAAGATAAATGAATTGGATTCTTCATTAGATATCAGAAAATTACAGATTTTTATTTCAGAGACCATTTAATTTTGCATCATCACCTGGCTTTTTTTTTACTGATCTTCTCACTTAAAGATGCCTCATTCTGATTGGTGGAAAGCCCTTGACAAACCCCTGACGACAGTTATGTATATTCACTTATGTCATGTCAAACCGAGCCAGTGTGGATCTGGAGGATCTATATCCTCATGAATCATCCCTTACTTGTTCAATATAAGTCATTTGTACCCAGCACTGAGAATTCGACGGCAGGTTGCAGCAGCTCCGAGTGACTTTCCCCCAATCTATTTAACCATTCTATTTCTATTCTTTTTTTCTCCTCTCTTTTGTTCACAGACGTGCGTGTTTCTGTCTGATCTGTTTGCACTACCTCAGTGTTTGGGACGTGGTATTACTGCTTGAGTTGAATCAGTGTTTTGGACCTTAAACTAGTTTGGAGTGGTAACTTCAGAGCTTATGAAGAGGCAGCCACCAAGCGAAGAAAGCAGGCAGGAAAGTTTGAGGAAATATCAAGAGGGTCAAGAAGCTTAAACCAACTGTAACGTCTGCCTCACTGTACATACACCCCAAATTCATATTAATCTTTATATTTTAGGTATTTATCTTGTTTATTATTAACATTGTTTCTACAGTGTTTTATACAACTTTTATTTTTTTAATCTTATTTGTTAAATTTAGCCTTTTGTTTTGTACTTATTGCGAACACTTTTCTGTCCTCTCCTTCTTGACTGTAAACGTGGTAACAGTCGACAACATTATGTCCAGGTTTCAAACACTTTATATGGACTGAAAGAGTTACAGTTAATGAATGAACGAGATAGCAACGAGATAGCGTGCTATGATCAGGGGTAAGCACAAGAGATGTTCAATAGCATCCCAGGAAAATAGGAAAATCCAAACTCAAACGAATGTGGTAACTTAGTTATTTATCATACTCAGGTTATAACAGTAAACACTAAAATCAGTTGTGTGTGTGGCAGTAAAGGAAGTATCAGAGCAGTTTATAATGAGAAAAACCAAAACAGTTCAGTAACTGTCCATGAAACAAAAAATATCTGAAAGATATTCAAAATTCTGATAATCGGATTTAAAACCACATGCACCTTTTTTTTCTTATTTAAATAGCCGCATGAGCCTTTTTGTTAAAAATCTATTGCTTCTCGATTTGAAATTAATAACAGTAAGTACAATCTTATCTTGTTTAATGTCTTCACAAATTGCTTCAGCACTAATATTTTTTTTATTATTGTCTTTTTTTTTTTTTCATGAAAGTAAATACCAAACGTGGCTGACACCTTACTTGGATTTTAACAACTGTTAAAGTCTCACCCCTCTGCTCTTGTTTTCTCTTAATGGACAAAACACTTCAGCTGTGAAGATAAGTGTCTTTAGTTGGTCTTGGCTGACTTTTGCTCACTCTCTTTGGGACGGTTCGATCTGAAGGTGTTGCATTGGGAGACTAAAAGGCAACCGTACATGTGTGAAGAGTGTTTCAAATGAAATTAACAGCTTGTTCACTGTTTGATTATCAAACAACTCAAGCTAAATCTACACCAGTGCATGTTTATATCAGGCAGTCTCACTAATAAAGGTAAACTTTACACTTCATTAAGCTTTTATGGAGCTTTTCATACCAAACTCAGCACATTGCACCTCAGCTATTTCTGGTGCCTTTTTTCCCTCCATTACTTCTGCAATTACACAAAGACGCCCTGACAGAGAAACCTGAGTTGAAAGCTCTTTTGATGCACATATTGGCTTTAGTGACCGAGCAGCCATGGAGCATTAAATCAGCTTTTTGTGCAGTTGTACAGAAAAACCTGAGATGTCTCTTTTTAATAGAGTCTGCTGGAGAACAGAAGCGCATTTTCAGCTGAAATCTAGAGAATGAACTGAATGTGTCTTTTGGCATCAAGTTCATTCCTTATTTTCTCTCTGGGGGGAAAAGAAGACGTACTCATTTCCTGCATCCAAATGTTTCAGTGTATTTGAAAAGGAGCCAATATTTACAGAAGCCGCCATAGAAGATTATCTGATATGTTTAATAAATCCTTACATATTTTATGTTCAGAGTTCTTTGTGTGAATATCTAACACACTCCCTCCATGCATAATAAGAGTTGAATGATACAGCACCCAAGCTCTGATTAGATTTAATAATTCATCGTCTCTCAAAGCATGAGCAGTTTTCAGGTACAAAACAGTCTGATGCTTTTGGCGCTCTTTATCAATGCTTTCTGCTTTTTTATCCCCCTACTCTCTATCAGCCCTCACGTAGATCTAGGTATATGCTGCAAGCATTAAAGGTATCAGATCATCCATTTTCGTCCACTTATCCACTCTGAGCACCTCCAGAGCTGACCCCCCTGGGCACTGCAGACTAGTCATGAGTATCAGAGCGTGTCTAATGTGAAGTGAAAGCAGCAGTTTTGAAACAACAGTGTAACAGTGTCAGCGCTTACAAGTGGCAGCAGTGGAGGCCATGAACATAACGGGCAGCCCGATGGCGGAGGACAGAATCCAGTTGCAGACGTTGACGATCTTGGCGTTGCGTGGCGTCCTAAAGTCCAGAGCTTTGACCGGGTGGCACACAGCGATGTATCGGTCTATGCTCATGGTGGTGAGCGTGAAGATGGAGGTGAACATGTTGTAGTAGTCGATGGACATTGCCATCTTACACAGTATGTCTCCGAACGGCCAGGTGCCCATCAGGTAGTTGACACTCTGGAATGGTAGCGTGCTGGTGACTAAGGTGTCGGCCAGAGCCAGGTTGAAGATGTAGATGTTGGTGGCAGTCTTCATTTTAGTGTATCTGTAAGGAAAGCAGGATTGTATTATAAAACATTGGACTACAAGGCAAATGTTTTTACAGGAAGTGACAAAAAGAAAACACAAGGCTGCATCACTTGTGTTGTTTTCATTTCGTTTCAGTTTTTGTGTACTTGTAATAGGTGTCCTTGTTGTTTTGCATCTATTTGAAGGGGTTTTTAGTAGAGGTAGACCGATTTATCGGCCGGCCGATATATCGGTCGATATTTGGACATTTGTCTCTATCGGCCATCGGCTGTATTTTCTTTTAAAAAGTTGATTTTGATCCGTTGTATAAAATGACGCAATTTTTGATCAGGCACAGAAAAGATGAGCACCTCAAACTTGTGGAACCACTTGGATACATTATATACTTTTGTTCAAATTATATTAATAAGTTTAAATTTCTTTTTTGACATTTTAAGAAGAGTGTGAATGTTTACTACTGCTTGTTACATTGTGTGTTTACTCAGACAAAATATTTCATTGTTTTTAAAGCTGAATAAAAGTTCAGAGGACTGGACACGACTTGTTGTAATAGATTTCTTTTAGTTGCTCAGAAATTGCTACGTTTCACAAAAATGTGATAAATATATATTTATTTAACAATCGGCCTGAATATCAAATTGGAAAAATCGGCTATGCATGTCGGCATCGGCTGCCCAAATTTGGAAAGCATCGGCATCAGCATCGGCCCCCAAAAAACCCATATCGGTCGACCTCTAGTTTTTAGCCCTCTTGCATCTTTTTGAAGACATGGCTGAGTTGTGTGTCCTTTTGCAGCCTTTTCATTTGAAGCACTTATAAGGTTGTCTTAGCTGAGGTGGCCCCTTGCCACTCAGTATGCTCTGATTCCAACACACTCCCAATAATTGTTTCATCTTCTGCTTTCCATCAATCCCTGAGGCCTTCCTGCTAGTGATGGGTTGTACTGTGCCGACGCTTCATAGTGAGTGTTGTTACCCTTCTGCTTATTTTGATGCAGCTTGTGTGACAGAGAAAGTTTTATCTGTACCCTGCAAAAAAGTTTCCTTCAAAGCAGGAGAAGTTATTTCTACAAGAAGGAATAAACTAAACCCCAGCACAGTAGAAAATATTTAGTTTCTAAACAGAGTTAACTAAAATCCTTAAATTGTACATCCTCTGTTTCCTCCATGTTTAGAAACACATTTAATACCCCTTTCCTGTTCAAACACTGCAACAGTTTAAAAACCATTTTTTATTCTGAATTATTCAAACTAAAATTATGAATTGATCAACACTGAAAAGTAATAATAGATTCCTTTTTGTTTTCAGGTTTCTTGTTATATGAATAAATGCATAAACAGCACATGAAATGCATTTATTAAAATCCTTTCTTTTTTTTCACTTGGCAGTCATGCTATGGCTACACAGTAGTCAGACAGTCTCCACATTACACACAAACTAACATTGCCTTTCACATATATCTTTGACCAGCAGGGGGTTTGTGTGCACATGAAGCCTTAAGAAGTGAACATGTTTGTGAACTTTCTGGCAAATTTGGTCTGCAAAGGCATTAAAAACACACTTTGAGGTTACAGAATCATTATCTAGATACACTTTCAGAAAGCCTTTAAATTAAACTCGAAAGAACATTCCTTGTGTCCTTTTTGAATCCCCCCGTTCATTCACACATGGCGCCTTCCCTTTGCACACCTCTTCTTGAAGCCAATGGCAAGGTTCTTGCTCTGTTTGACAGTTCCTGGTTTTGAAGGTGGAGACCAAGTATGGCAACTGAAGTCAGGTGAGGAACAAAAACTACTTTTCGCAGGTTTAGTGATAAAATAACTGATTTAACTGTGGTAGCAGGCTCATGTAGCTTCAACACAGGCCTCCCATTCAGCTTGGTGTTAAAATGAAAGAGGCTGTGTACCCTCATTTCACTGCGGGGTATGGACTGGCCTCATGACACACTGTTAAGTCTCTTTAATTGACACTGTTGGGATCCTTTTTGTCCACTTGTAACCTTTTTGAAAGTCTTTAAAGCCAGTTCTAAGTCTTTTATCAGACATTTGATCTTGATGTAGATTCTTTTGCATCTTGTTGTGGTACATTTCTGTCTCATACAAATTTTTATCTGTAGCCCAGTTTTTGTGTCAGCTCAAAACCCCAGATATCTAATCATACTATGTTAATTCATCAGGAGAAACCCACAAGACTCCAGTTTCACCTGGTTCACTGCTCTACAAATACCCCTGGGTACACTTTGTCCTTTTTTAATCACATAATAAAAGTGAAAGTTAATTATTTTGCCTTTTGGCTCCTATCCATGAACTAGAATAAAGATACAGTCTTTCTAGTCAACAGGAAACAAGCTGCACTACAAAATCATTCAAGTTTGTTTTTTATGTTTCTGCACAGAGAATTACTCCCACATTAAACTCTTGACTTTTGGCACTAGGTGAAGATTGGAAATGCACAGGCAAAAGTTCCCTCTACAGTGGCTGTAGCTGAATGAGCTGGACACTGTGATGTGGGATGTTTTTTAGATGATAAAGGCCCTCTGAAGGGACGACTGCTTCATTTTGTGAAGGCCAAATTCCTTTTTACATTCTAAATGGGATGCTCTGATATCTCATTTCAAAACCCACAGACACAAGAGCCCATAGTGCAAGACCTGACACTGAAGTTCAGTGCTCTATAAATAAATAATTGTAATATTGTTTGTTGAGTTTTGTGTTCTTTTATCCTTTCTGGGAATGATCTACAGTGACTAAATTTCAATTTATTCAAACAAAAATGTGTATTCTGAAAAATGAACATGTTTTTGAAATGTGAGAGGAAGCTGGAATACCTGGGGAGAACCCACACAAACATGAGGAGAATATGCAAATGCCACACAGAAAGGCCCACCTCATGCTAACTAGTGACCTTCTTGCTGTGAAGCAAGTGAAGCTGAGGGTCGACCAAAGGATGACTCCTCTTATAATGCAGTATATTGACCACAACAAAGAGACAAGGAAATGAGAGGAAATAAATCGTTATTTGGGTTCAAGGAGAAGAGAGTGGTCATAGAGGAGAGGACAGATGAAGAGAAGAGAAGAGAAGAGAAGAGAAGAGAAGAGAAGAGAAGAGAAGAGAAGAGAAGAGAAGAGAAGAGAAGAGAAGAGAAGAGAAGAGAAGAGAAGAGAAGAGAAGAGAAGAGAAGAGGCATGGATCCATTAGGACAGAGAACAGACGAGTGAGATGGCGTGGTTGTTTAGAGCACTTGTCATTGAAGATGTATACTTTGTTTACCATCTTCCATGAGGCGTGGGTGAAGCTGGATCACATCAGTGAAATCTGAAATGATTTGCACAGACTGTAAACTGCAGATCAAAGATACAAAGTAAGAAACAACCACTATCCAGTCTTTGCTGGTTTCCATGTGAAAAAATAGAATAACATTATGAGACGTGTGTAATTTCTGATTTGAATGGAGTTAAAGTTCAGCCCCAGCCTCAAGAAAACACCTGCATCTGATGAGACAGAGTGAAGGATGACATTTTAATCTTGCTGCTTTCAGTTTGATAATTGTAAATGTCAGATTCCTGCTTCTGGGTCCAAAGTAAGGTCAATGACAAATATGAGGAATATTTGTTTTAGAGCTGTATTTCCAGTTATTGCAAACACATTCGGGCTAGCTTAACTTAGCATAACTGTGCAGGGAGCATCTCCACCAAAGTACACTTGTTTTTAAGTCAACCACAAAGAGATCAGCTAATTTTCCCCAGATGGTGACGGTTTCTACAACCAAGAACCTTTAAAGCTATTAAAACAACCCTATTATATCCAGCTTCTTTCAAAAAATACATGGGTGGCATACAGTGGCGAACCGTGGCCCCAGCCACTGGGCCTTCAGTAGGACCATGGGACCACACGTGGCAATAAACAATCAAACAAAGAAATAAAAACAATAGCCAGAATAATGTGACATGGAAGTTTAGTATATTAATAGTTTTGTGGGATTACAAATTGAACACTGAACACTGAACACTGCAACACCTAATACAACTTCAAACAATTAAAAAAATTAGATATAAAATTGAAAAAAACAAAAAAACAAAATGGAATTTCAAGTAATCCAGTAACCACACAGTCCTCTCCATTACTTTCCGCCATTTCTCTTCACGTTCTACCAACTAGATCTTCTCTTTTCTCTTCACTCACTCACAGCTACAGTTCGGCGCTTATCCATTAAAGTGATACTCCGGGATGGAACAAGTTGGGTCCTATCACAAGGTTTAGGGCAGAAATTACCCCTACAGCAGTGTTTTTGTGCAGCAGAAGCCCAGAGCGCACACACCAAACACCCCCTCCCTGCTCCTCTGCCGGTTTCCTCTGCACTCAGACGGGGCCATATTTTACTTGACCAAGAACACAAATAAACGGACTCCCACCGAAAAAATCTGATATCGGTCTGCATTCACGCTTTATTTAGAGAATTTTCTACTTACTTTCACACAGAAACACCGCTAAATAAGGCTCTAGTTCTCATCGTGTCCCTTTGTCCTGGCAGACTACCTGCGTTTGTTTATATCTGGCACACAGCGCGCGGACTGATACACTAAGCGGCGAGCGCCTCGTAGCCAGCTGTGGCTCTGCATGATTTCATTGAGTAAAATAAATTAATAAAAACAAAATAAAACAAAATGAGGAAATAGAATAATTACTTAGGAGTACAAAAATTCTTTCAATATTTTTTATTAGGCCTTCACCGAATACCTTGAAGGCCCAGAGGGTTCCCCTCTAGTAGCATAGATGAAAAGTGTTTGGATTTGTTTCTTAGGTTTGATCAGATTCCAGGCAATAAAAAGATAATCCGAGAGTTACTGGCGTAGAAAAAAAATCTTAGAACAGCAAATTTTCATTTCTGCTCCTGATTATGGGCACACAAGTGACTTAACAGACGATAAGATCCAGCTCAATTACCCTAACACTTTTCCTTTATTTAATTCCTGAGGCTTTAACAGATGATACCGCTGCCACACTTCTCTATGTAAAGCCCACTGAAACATGTCTCTGCAGTTATGTTATTGAATTAATTGTAAAACATTAAGTGACAAAGATGTATTACACCCTCTGCCCTCACTTTATTAAACCCCCAGCTGTCATTTTACTTGCCTCATAATTTACTTTTGCTTTGTTACAGTGCTCTCTCAATAATCCCAAATCCTCTTAGCTAGAGATGACAGTTAGCTCATTAAATTCTGATTAACTCCAACACTGACAGCTTATTGTGTTTGTTGTTTCAGGCTTTATTTGCACAGGGACTGGTGAGGCACCTGGAGATAGAGTGGAAAGCCATCACTGTACGCTGAATAGAGTGGTGGAGCTGAAGGTAATGACATCCCTTTATTGTCTTTGTGACTGTTGTTAACATGGCTGCAGATGATAGCTTGTGGTTCTCCTGTGTGCGGTGTGTCTCCAGCTCAAGGATTATGTAGATCCTGCTGAACGTTAAGGTGAATGGGCTCATCCAGTCTGAATTAACTCAATGAAGTGTTTTATTAATGAGTTTTCAGCTTTAATTTTTTCTTTGCCCTTGAGCTCTAAGCACAGGGATAACACATTATTTACTCAAGCCCAAAAGGTGGCAGCCTTGCAGGGCATAGGTCAATCAAAATCTTGAGAAACATTTATTTGCCCCATCAAAGACATGTTTTAAAGGTTCAACAAGCCCAAGATTGGAGTCAACAAGACTCCATTTTTTTCTGTTTGTTGCCTCTTTCTGTGGTTTGCCTCAAGGTACTGTCTTTAGCCCTATGGAGGGATTATCAGTCTACATCATCCTAAAGATGCGCACACATCTTGACTGCAGAAGCAGCATTTAGCTCCATTCATTCAGACAAGTTACCCTTTTTGAAACAGTAAATTCAACCTGTTGGAAGCATCAAAATGTACGGTTGTTCCAAGGACAGCTGTCAAAAACAACACTACACAATAGAGGCAACTTCTGTCAAGTTTCGACAGTTACAGCGCAACCGGTGTTTCGGCGTTAATAGCGACCATGCTAACTGGTGACTTTCAGCCAGTGGCAGCTGTGATCAACGGCCGAGAGTCACCAGTTAACAGGGTCACACTTTACACTGATACACCAGCGACGTCTGCGTGTGTAATTTAATGTGTATTCTTTACCCAACCTCAGTTAACCAGGTTTGACTGCAAACAAGCAATAATAACTGCTGATACTCAAAATACAGATTTGACTTTGCTTTTTTAATGAAAAAGTTGGTTTGGGGCTGAGGTTCAGACCAAACATGGACTCAGTATGGACAGTAAATAATGAGTGAACCTATTAATTATGATTAACAGAAACAGATTTTATGACCAAAGTAAAATTAGGAAATATTATGAAATGATGTTTACATCCTGGTATGTCACAGTCTGACAAGTGTCCACAGATAATGCAGCCATGAGCATCGAGTGAGAGTTTTGTTTCCTCTCTGGGTACATGCTGGGTTTCTCTGCTAAAAACGTCCGTCCACCTAATATCTGTCCACTTGCTGATCTCTTCTGTCCAATCACTGCTATTTCACAAACCTGGGAGCATTTTACCGTCCGTCAAAGTGATGACTTTAAGTTGAAAAATGTGGTTTTTTTGGTGGTTAATTCTTCCACATTGGTTGACAAACCATTATACTCTGCAGTGCTTTTGCACCCAAGTTGCGCGCGCATCTGCCGTTGTTGATAAACAAATAATCCCTCTATAGTATATATTACTTTCTATGGACCTTCTTCCCATAGACCAGTACTTCTCAAGTGTTGTGGGGGCTTTCAGTATTAGTGTCTTTATTCATGCTTTATTCCCTATTCAAGTACAGCACTACATTAAAAAGGTGGATGACTGACAGCTTTCAGCAGATAAAATACTTGTTAGAATTCAGCATAGTATCAGACAATGACTGAAAAAGTTGCCAAGCTTTGAAAAGATCTGTGAGAAATCTTTTCAGAATATTTGATCGGGCAGTTTTTGACAAAACTATTAAATCTAAGATATTTTTGCTCAGCAATACTGCAAAGATAAAATTTGATGTCTTTATTTTTTAACCTTCAACAGATTATCTTTCATGCTGCTTTATCTCCCATGCTTGAGCACAACTAGTCCCTTTTTACTTAGCTCAGTGAGTCTTCCTTTGACCGTCTTACATTTAGCTAGAGTGCAAGAATATCTTTTGGATTTGCTTCTAGATATGAAATAAAAGTGCATAATAAGGATAAATTAAGGTTAAATTAAACTTAAACATTTTCTCTTAATGATTGTGTAACTACACCATAAATGAAAACATGAGCCGCCAAGATCTCCCCTATAATTGACAGGAAAAGAAAGTGACAGTGCACTGCAGGAACCAGGCAGAAGTAACTGTCCGGAAAAAGTAAATCTTTATTATGCTGTCTGTGCATAAACAACACCAGACAGCAGAAATGGTTCAGTCTGCCTCTAAACAACCCTGACTTGGTCTTTATGTGGACCACTGAAGCACCGAGGCGGCAGACAGCCAGCAATAATGGAGCTTAGAATCAACCAAAACAGTCCTTTCAGTGAAATCATTTATAATTTATAGACCTCCATCAACACGTTAGCTCTGGTTCCCACCTGACAGAGGGGGACACTTTCTCATTCAGCCTGTCTCTCTTCTGTCTCTTTCGCTCTAAATGACAGAGAAAATCACAAGATAAATATGTTCAATTATCCTTGACACTATTCTGAAGAGAAACGTGCATTTAGAACTAACAAACCAGCAGCAAAGACAGACAGAAACCATCATCTGGTCTATTTTTCTATAGCGCATCATTTAAAGACCCAGATCACTGAACACATTTGCAAAGGCTCAGTCTTATAACCTTGATGATGTGCTATTTCAAAAACCTGTGATAAACAGGCCCGCACTGAGCCAATAAAGATTGGTTATTTTCATAGAAGCAAATTTAACAGTGACTAATTTGATCATTTCAGAAAAGTGATATAATTTTTTCAGTTTGACTCATAATCTAACTCATCTTAGGTAACTTGAGCTGTATAACAAATCATTAAAATTAAAATAGCAATAACCTCTAGCTACACTATCTAATGAGCTCCATCTGTTGAAGCTGTAATGAGAAGCACCGAACAGCTATCTAAAATGGTTATTCATTTTTTAAATTACTTTCTGTCTTCTATTTCTTGCCCTTGTAATTTAAAAAAGAAGGAAAATTGAGAGTTTGACTTTAGAAAGTTTGAAAAAATAATAATTTGAAAAAAGGAATAATATGACCGGGAAAGGAACAAAAGATTGATATTTCATTGCCCTGACTTGTATTTAACAGGTATCAGGCACCAAATATCAATATTGTAGGTGATAGTCTCTTTCATTTCAACATTCAGTGTAGAAGCAGAGGTCTTCAATATATAACTCCAGACTAACAGATTGCATGTGGTACAAAACACTCAAAAGAGACCCCAGTGACTGTTCTTTAAGGTCTTAATACACCAAAGGAGGTTTTAAAAAGGCTTTGTAGCATTTTCCAAGGCATGTGAAACAAGACACGGAGATGGATGGAGATGATTCTTTCAAAACCAATAATTCAACATATTCTGGGCTACTTGGGAAGAAGTTAAGAATGGATTAAGAGTGAATAATTGAAACAGAACAACGTACCATCAGTGTTTGTGAAGAGTTTTCAATCTGTATTGATACATTAAAATTAGGGTTGTGACTTTAACGTGTTAATTAGATTAGTTAATTACACCGCACATTAACGCGTTATAAAAATCAATGCAAGATTAACTCATTGGCTGACAGCCATTTTCAGAGCATCTTGAATGATCTTTTAAGACCCAAATAATCTTGTTTTCTCTGACCATGTAAACACCAAAGTTACTCAAGAAGAGTGGACTCTCTTCTTTTATGTCTCTCTTCCTGTTTTTGGTCCAAAAAATAGAAATATCAAACTTTTTTGATCGTGTTCATCTCGAGCGCTCCATCCTTTGATCCTCACGATGATCTCCGTCGCCTTTTCTCACGATGGCGCCGCTCTTTCTCTCTGAACTACTGTGACACATCTTTGTGTCAGCGTGAGCTGCCTGAACTTTCCTGACTTGCAGCGTCTCTCTGTGTCTCTGTCATCTCACATTTCTCCTCATATCCATGCTGAGCTCTCATCCAAAGAGCGCACCACCCACAGTAGTTTACGAGCAGGATTTTGATTGACAAGCTCCACCAGACCCCACCTCCCTCCGCTGAAAAAGATAATTTACTTCTATAGACGCAGTAAACAGTAATCCAATGTCAATGGCAGGGAACACGGACATTTTAATTAATATTGACCAGCTGAAAAAAAAAGGATTTACAAATCTTCTCTTTTTCGTGAATTCATTTGATTAGTCATGCACTATAATTTTGTAATGTCCTACAGTTCAGATTCTTTATGTGGGGACCTTCAGCAGATATAAGATTAAAATGTGATTAATCAGATCAATTAATAACAAATCCTGTAAACCAGGGATGTCCAACTCGTGCCATGGAGGGCCAAGAGGCTGCAGGTTTTCTTTCCAACCAAGAACTCCACCAGCTGATTCCACTGATTAGCCCCTGCTCTCTGCTTGAAGGTGAGGTACTCAATGGAATCAGCTGGTGGAGTTCTTGGTTGGAAAGAAAACCTGCAGCCTCTTGGCCCTCCATGGCACAAGTTGGACATCCCTGCTGTAAACAATTTGATTATTTTTTAATCTCCTGACAGCACTATTTACCACATAATGGCTGATGAATGTAATTGAAAGTAGTGTCCACAATAAAAAAAAAAAAAATCTTCAAACCAAAATAAACAGGATTTTGTGGTTTAAACTTGTGTGTGAGAATATGCAATGATTTAGTCTTCTACCAAAATCTGTTTAGCTTGAAAAGTGTTGCTTCTGATGTTGAATATTGATGTGATTAAAATGTGATTAATTACGATAAATTAATTACAAATGGCATAATTAATTCAATTAATTTTTTTAATCAAGTCCCACCACTAATTAAAATATTTATCACTTAAGCTTTCTGTGGTTAAAAAACAGTCCATAAAACTGTCAATTTAAGTTGCACGTGCTTTCCAGAAAACTAGGCAAAAGGAGTCTAACCCCAGCTGTTCAGTAACAAAAGATAAACGCTTAAAAAACTATTCACAGCATCTGAGTGTTTTTTCTTTTGTGTTGGACGATGATTGACATGAAAACATGTGGGACAAGTAAAAAGCAGGGGATAAAGCACTACACGTCTCCTCAGCATGAATAAAGTAAGCAACGTGGAGCCACTCACATGGGCCTGAATGGTAATTAGTTGATAACTGTCTGTTCGCACATGTGGGGATCGTGCTTCACCATGGCAACAACCGTGACTGTGATGTGGGGGTGATTGTATTAGTGATGAAGATGATAAAAATGACTTTGTTTTTTGTACCAGTGGTCACTTCATGACATCAAAGCACAGATAGCAAACTTTGCAAGGAAATACATTTCTATAAGTGGGGCTTTAATCGCAAGAGAAGACCAAAACATTTAGAGTCGCATTTAATGAGTTGAAACTAGATTTTTTTTTTTTCTGTGCAATTAATGACTACAAACAAGAAACTACTTGTGTATGTGTTGTTTTTGATTTTGATTAAATCTATGGCATAGTAACATCCAATTGAGTGAGAAAAAACATTCAAAGCTTTTATTTTTTTGGCAGATTTGAGAGTCAGAAAAACACAACTGTTAATAAACATGAATGTGATGAGGGTTATTTTTAGATTGGACTGAATCCTTTCCTTTTCTTCTGTAAATTAAGCTTCTGTTAACATTTCCTCTGGATTCCTCTTGCAAGGGGGCAGCAGTTTAAAGATGTTGAGAGGCGGACAGATTAAAAGAGATCAATAACTTGGCAGGACATTTTGATGTCATCCCTTTCAGCTCCAGTCTGAGCTCTGTCTATCTTCAGAGCAAGCCTTTGGTGAGTCAACAGTCTAGTCCACATGCTTCCTCAAACGTCAAGCTGAAACCTACGCACTTGTATTCAACAGTTTGGAATGGGAGCCGATAAATTTTTTTGGTGCCTTTTGTTACACAGAGAGCTAAACATAATTCATCATCACCCGGCCAAGCTGGCCAGTGTGTGTGTGTAACCTTGTGATTCATGGGCTGCTGCTGGGTGCTGATAAACCATTAAGTCGTGGCTGCAAAAACAGAGGCTGCTCATGTGAACAGACATCTGTATGCCTCTGGCTCCCACCAATAACACTGTCCATGCACGCTGTGTGGAGCATGATGGATGAGGGTGCACGGTGTGTGACTGTGGGTGTCTGTCTGGCTGCTGGGCATGTTTCTGTAGAGAGTGGTGTCAGGAAGTAGAAATTTGTTTTTGCCTTTGGTGAATGAAAATGAAGCATATTTTTCTCCCACAAACTCTTAATAATAACATATGTACACCATCAAGATGTGGGAAGTGTAGCTGTATTTGTACACAAGCCAGTCTTGGAAATTAATTCCACTGATCTGAAAGCCTGACAAATTTAAGGCGCTCCTTCACATTTATGTCTTATAAAAATCCAATAATGCCATAAAAAAGTACTTTTTGTTTATTTGCATCATTAACCCCTATTATGAAGAAAGCCAAGACTGTGTAGGTATTGTAAAATCTCAGGGCTGTAGCGCTTGTGGTAAAAATAAGCACACACTAAGACAGAGAAGCCAATATATCCTACAAATTGAAGCTTGTTAAAATGGAGCTCTTAATTTCCCATTTAAGTCTTTAACCATAGATCTTTTTAAGAGTCCCTGAGCTTCCTCCTTTCATATCTTCATAATGTTGCTGCAGGAAGTCAGCTGCTGACCCCAACAGCTATCAGTCCTAACATTTTTATTATCATTATTGTTAAAATGCAAAAGTATAGAATAGCTCAACTCCAAATGCTCTGAGTGATATCATCTTTCCTATAATCTGTACTATTATAAAGGCATTTACCAAATATAGGCTTTAAGTGCTGTACATTAGGTTCAGTTTACTGTCATCCATTTGCTGTCCCTGCAAACAATACAAATCCTTCTATCATCAATAATGGCACTGTAATTACAGGTCTGTGTAAGCTGTTCTTTCTATCTATCCCTCTCTTTCTGCACCTCTTTTTATCCCTTTTTCTAAGCCCAGCATTCGCAGTGGAAGTCTGACTCTGCTCGAGGTTTCTGCCTGTTGGAAAGAAGTTTTTTCACCTCACTGTAACTTGCTTAAAGCTCCTAAGTGCCCCTATCGTGGTGGATTAGCCAAGATAAGATCGAATCTCTTCTTACCTTGATGTTTAGTCTCAACGCTGACTTCTGTAGACACTACACAATGAAAAAATGCTGAAAAATGTCACAAAAGTAAAACAAAAAAAAGTCTTATGTCTTCCAACAACACTTGAAATTTTGAATTTCAAGGTTGTGCCCTATAAAGAACCACATCAACAATCCTATCATACACACCATCTTAGAAAAACTCATGTGAGACACTACAATCAGTTCAAAGAGCTCCATGATGAAGCGATTTGATAGGTTAGTAGGCAGAGTTTTTGATAAACAGTTCTCTTACCCTGAACAGAACCCATTTTAGAGAAGGTTGCGTGTTCAGCATCAGCCACAGCGGCAATCTCTCTATGGAAGCCTTGAGATGATGCTTGTTGTGAATTAGCATTATACCAAAATGGATGGATGAAGGAACAGAAGATCAGAAGATCATGAAATGGATTATGTGAACCGTTCTATCCCTAGTATAGTGTGAAGTGGATGGATTTTAGTGGAACTAAAAAATAGAGAAGATGCATAAAAATATGATTTAAAAAAATGTTTTCTTTTGATCGGAGATGGTGACTAAATGATTCCTCTTTCTGTTTTCATGAAGGCGGATACTCTGTTCCTTATTGCTATTAATATGTTTGCAAACCATATTTCCCATGTGGTACTCTGAATTGAAGCAAGACCCAATTATTTTCCTTTTTTTTACCACTCTCCTGGAAATCATTCAGTAAATGGAAGTCATTAGACAAGCCCCAACGGGAATACAATGGAAGAGAAACAGATCCCAGTGCAGTCTTAAATGTTGGTAAAAAGACCCACACACAATGTCTTCAGCCTTGACAGACTGATCGACATCCGGCACTTACTCTGACATGGGTAAAAAGGCTTTTAGAGATGTTTTGAATTTAATGAGATGAATCACACTTAACCTGCCTAAGGTGAGCTCAAGGAAAAATGGAAATGGCAAACACTTGAACAGAAATGACTGAAGGGGAAAGTGTATATCAAAGAAGGAATCGAGCAATCATACTTGATAAAATAAAACGACCTCTGAATCAAGTGGTACATAGATTTCTGAAGGGTTTGCCTGAACACCCATTGTTGCTGCTTCTCTGCAGCATTAGTGCTTTAAAGCTGAGACCAGCTTGATACGTAAGATTAACCTGTAGATAATCCTGAGCAAAACGAGAGAGAAGAAAAGAAAACATTGGTGAAGTGAGTTTAAAAAAAAACAAAAGGGAATGGGGGCAAAACAACACTATAAGGCCATGGATGAAATACTTGCAGTCAGAAAGGATCTAAGCTAAATCTTCTTTTGCTAAGTCTCTTTTGTGTTCAACATGCTGACACGATGGAAGAAAGTGAAACTCCAAGTGGCAAACCCTTTTTAAAGCTTATAGCAAATAAATGTTTATATCTCCTGGCCCCTCACTTTGTTCTCTTGACTGTGCACTCAGCTTATTTATACTCCCTTGTTTTATCTCTGTACCCTTAAAGATGGTCTGGCAACAATAAAAAGTCATTTGCACAAGTTTCAGATAGCCGTAAGGTCGAAGAGAAGTCTAAAAAGTCACAGTTTGTTCAGTCAGAGAGGTCCACCCTGAAAGTTCCTGACTATGACAACTGAGGCGGGACTCGTGGGAGTATGTTTGGTCCAGTTTCCCTGAAATTAAATGTGAAGTCCATGCAGAAATTAAGCGAATGTATCAAGAGTTCACTAAAGGCTGGCTCAAAAGCCAGTTAAAAGTCCAACAACTAAACATGCTTACAGCCTGAGACACAGGGCAACTTTACCTTCCAATACTACAACTGTATTAGATTCATTTATTTATTTATACTACATAACAAATCTCTTGGAAACAATAAGGCCAAGTGATTTGCATTAGTTTGCAGGACAAAGGTACCAGTGGAGTTGTCAGACAGTTTTACGGGTTCTGTTGCTATATCACTTCTTCAAACCTGTTTTTATAGACTTGTTTTCATACGTCTTCTCATTGTCATGTCCTCAATGTGCTTTCATATATAACCTCATTTCTTAATATTCCTCTGATCACTTTTCTCAGTTTTTATTGCTATCATTTCATGTAATTATCTTTCCACCTTTCATTGCTTTGCTTTGATTCATTGTCGTTATTTGTTTCATGCCTTACATCTATTGCTTTGTTGATGCTTATATCCACTTTATTGTCCTTATGTCTCGTTCATTTATTTTTTAGTTATTTAGTTCTTCCATTGTTCTTAGAGCTTAACTGCTTCTATCTCCTCTGTGTTGCTACCATTCATTTTCCACTAGAACAATGTACATTGTAATCTATCAGTGCCCTGCACAGTGGAGTCGATCTTTTCCCATTCTTGTCAATATCCAGCTCTGCAATGGATCTCCGCTCTTCCTAAGCACTGTGTGTGTCACTGCTCCACTCTGATAAAGATGCCCAAGTCTATTTACAACAACATCCAGTATGTTTCAAGCTGAACACAGATGAACCTTGACAGGAACTCGGTCAAACAGCATGTAACATCTGCTCAATTTTAAAGTACAACACCATTAAAAAACTTCTAACTGCTAACATACTGATTGACCTCAGATAAGTTTAACGACTTGGCAGACACATATCCATGGCCTATGCCAACCACAAAACAACTTTCATTTTTTGTCTTTGTCTGAGTGTAACAGCACAACAAAGCAGAACATATTTATTAACATTAAATATGTTTAGGGCTAATCCCACGTCTACCCTCCAGCCCTTGTTTTACCCTTTTGCCCTTGATCCTCATAAAGAGGTATCCCAGTTCTCCATAAGGTTAAAGGGAGGGCTACACAGCCTCTGAAATGCAGACAAACTGGGACCTCACTTAAAACCAAGGGGTATAATACATTTCTCAATACAATGTACTGCATTTCATGAATATTAAGACAGAATGATTAGAAAACTGACAGGCTGCAAACGCTGTAATGTTCGCTTGCTAGAGGTTTCCCAGTCCGATATTGATATCAGATATCGGTCCAATATCAGCAAAAAAATACGTATCAGTATCATATCGGAATGCATCCCAAATCTCCGATATAAACACTCCGGTATAAGCAGTTTCTGTTACCCATTGGTTAACAATAAATGGGTTAGTTTTTCCTCATACCTACTGTTGCTGATTACTGTTCTTTGTTCGAATAATATCAATTAATCAAGCATTTTCTAACATGACAGACATACTACAAAATAAGTAATAAAGGTATGCATGTTTAATGCTGATATCGTATCGGATTAATATTGGTATCGGCCAATACTCAATGCCGCAGTATCGGTATCGTATCGGAAGTGAAAATGTAATACCGGGACATCCCTATCGCTTACATCAGCGCAGCCCATTTGCTATGAATTTGTCGCCCTAGTCTGTCATCGGCCATTATCACTTTGTAAAAATATGTTGGATTTGAAAGAGTGTAAACAGTTGTTATTCCTACAATCCATATGGAAAAGAAATATTAAAACCTTGGAAGCAGAGGGCCAAGGGGAAGGGGTAGACGAAGGGGAAAAAGTGACAATTGCGAACGGCTGTTAAACCTACAAGACATTGCATTCAGGTTTTCACCTATGTGAGGAGCTCAAAAGTCACAGAATACTATTAAATGTGCAGCGAATCAACCACTGTAAGTCACTTTTGTCTGTTATTAGTTTTCTCTCCACTGTCTCAAACTATTGCTAATGCACATTGGTCTCGAACCAATCTCTTTTGATTGCAGTTAAGGACATTTCAGCTGTTAAGAGAAAGAGGGAAACTCTGCCATCATCTCATAAACTTGCCTCATTACAAATGGAAACGTGTTAAAGGCATTTGAGAGACTTTGAGTCAGGCAAGGGTTCTCCTCAACCCATCTTTCTGTCCAAAAAGATTTTTCAGGGTCCAGTGGTGGATGTTTGCACCATAAATGTAGAAAATCACAACTCAGTGTTGTTCTGCTTTAATTTGCCTCTCATTGTTCTCTCGGCTATTCTCCCAGTCATCTCAGTAATGCAGGGCAAAGCCATTCAGACCCACTCACAAAGCCAGAGTCGCTTTTTTGTAGCTGTATGTAAATTTCAACATCTTTCAAAACATCTTTTCAAGGGCTTCCCCAGTTTTACTTTTCCCTGCTCTGTAGTTGTATCCTCCAAAGAAAGAAACTACTGTCGCTGATGGGGCAGATAATGGTTGTAACTGATGCACAATTCACAGTGCTCTCGTGCTTCTGAAAAGATATACCGAGTAATGTTCAATTGAAAGCAAAGTTTTGCAGCTCAGAGCAATTTTCCCCTATCATAAGCCAGATGGCAGGAAAAGTGGGCTGTGATTTCTGCTGCTGGGATCGCACTCTTGTGCTGACTTCTGAGTTCAGTTCAATCCATGTAAAGTTGATAAGAATAAGGGAAGATGGCTGCTCTTTTTCTTGGTTGTTCAGAGATCAGACCTTACAGGTATGAAAGCAATTTGTTTTCCTCTGGAGGAGTGCCAACCCTGGAGGTGTTTGGCCCATTCTAGCAGTGCTGGAATGACTTTTTCTCTTAGATTGAAGAGAAAACATGTAAACTTTATTCAGAGACTTTACTTTAAGAAACAATGATGGAAGTATCTTGGGTTGTTTAATAATTCTGAATCACAATTTTTTGGTTCAAAAATTGTTTGCTTTTGCTGGGCTTTTTTTCTTCAAATTTTAATCCTTTTTAGTGTTTTTTTTAAGCTGGGTTGGAAACAAACTGAGATGTCAGATCCCCTGAATAAATCCTAAAAACTGACTATGTCAGTCAAATATGGCTCCTCATATAGTCTGTAGACATCATTATCATTCAACCTTTTCACATGGTCTGGTGTTGAAAAGAAGAAAACTAAAAATTACAAAAATCAGAACTATCAAAGATTCAAAATACAAATCAAATCAGCATCCCAATAATCATGAAAGAATTGAATCACAAGAAAAGCATATCGTCCTAGCTCTATTGCTCAATGTATAAACTTGACATTAGAAAAAATTACATCAAGAAAACTAAATCTGTCAGTTTGATGATGTGTTGCTTTTCTGAATTAACCATTCATTTACATAAAAAGAACTGATTAAGCCTCCAGAATACACAAACTAAACTGGATGATTTAATTATGAACACCAGTGGAGATAAATCTTGATTGCTTTGCAAATTTGTCTCCCAGAATACTCAAATTAGGTCGACAAAATTCAGTTCTGATAATCTTGACTTGCTTAAGTGGCGTGTTGGATGAGTGGAAATCAGTCTCAACACATGCATATTAATTTAGTCATAAAACCAGACATCCATGCAGAGCCTGTCAACTCATTTAACTCTTCAAACTTTTCATTAGTACAAAAACTGTGATCTTGGAGTAATTCAGCATCACTGAGACAGGGAAAGAATAAATTCATGAGCGTAGAATCACGCAGGTGCTCTTTTCAATCCCCACTGACAAGCAAAATTGAGAAGGGTTCAGCTGAGGAGGGGTAAGAGAAGGAAACATTAGTGAGATACCTTTAGGGATTGATATGCACAGGATACTGATACATTCATGTGTATGAGACATGTCAATGTGTGGTCTACCAATAAGAATTACAGTGGAAGATTTGGGCATGAGGTGTGAATGCTGATAGTTTCATCTTCGTGAACCCAATGTGCATATGGGTCCAATATAATGCAATTACAGCAGAGTTTTTGATGCTGGTATCAACTCCACAAGAAAGTTAAGAGTATTCTTGGGTTCCTTTAAAGGTGCTATATAAATCTAAGTTATTAAAAAGTATTGTTGTGTTTCAGCCGCTCGTATACACGAAAACGTCATTTTAGCCGATTGAAAACACAAACTTCTAAAAACGGCCTCCAGAGTGTAGTTTTTCTGAAACGCTGCAGTCACCATTGCCATGTAAACAGCAAGCTGGTGTTTTCAGTGGAAATGCTGACGTCATGCTACACTTCACGCATGCCCATATGACATGCAACAGTATTATTGTTACGATTGTCGCAAACTACACCCTCGTGCTTGTGCTGCTGAATCTGCTGACTGTCTTTCAACAAAATGTGCATCTGTTGAATCACTTCTGCACTTAGCATTGGCCAATACACCACATGATCAGCTCCACTCTGCTTTGGTGGTGATCTAGCAAGAGCCGCTTCTGGACAAGACAGTTATAGCGCCAGCTCCAGGCCTGGCATGCTTACTACAGCGTTTTTAGTCCCTTAGCAATTCTGTGTAAAGGCAGAGTTTTTTGTCTGCATCTCTGTGTTTTCGGGTGAAGTGTTGCTGTAGAAAAGGGGCCAAACGATCTTGAAAAAGTTGTAGCTATATGCCAGATCGTAATTCACAATTTAAATGAGATCATCAGCAGCGAAATAGGTTATTTCTAAATGCTATTTCTTAGCTTCCTGATCAGTTCCAACAGGACAGGATTGAGTTACAGCACGTCAAAATCTCTATGACACCAGGCCAACACAGATTAGCCACAATAAGAGAAATCTGTGTTTTTCTCTGCTGGAAGGATTTTGCAGATTCATTTTGCACTACTATGTAAATACAAATGCATACCTTATCTTGTCACACTGCATCCTTTAAAAAGTTGCCTTGGGCAGAAGAAAAGTAATGTCAAATAGATCCACTCTCCGTTCATTTGGTTTAAAACAAACACGCCATTGCAAGAGTCACATCCTCACAACATTGGATGTAAGTGCTCATGGGAAATGTAGTCTATCTCAGAAAACACTAGTTTTTCTAGATTGTCTTCGAAGCTCCTTTGAAGAAGCACTCAATTCACCTCATCTTGTTGGTGAAGTTGTGTGAGTGGATTTCTGACCTTTAAGATAAACAATCAGCAGAGAGAAGATAAGAGAGGGTCTGCTAAGTGAAAACTTTGATATGCATTCTGTGTATGACAGGAAAGAAAAGAGCTGTGATGTATCCACAATGATTGAATTATGGATCTTATAAAATAGAGGCTGCAATATGCGATTAGGCACGGCGATGGGTATCAGATGATGTTGGAAACAGGTGGTGTGTGATTGAATTGACCACAGAGTAAGAGAAAGTACAAACTAATCATGGTGGTAAGAGGTCAAAGCTTTCCAGATGACGCCAAAAAATGACTCATGTCTCCAATAAAACTGTAATGTGACACATTTTTAGTTGAGTTGAATCAAATTTCAGATAGCATGCAGATGCAAGTCATCTGCATTAAAGTGAAATGATCACTGCTGTTTATTTCTTCCATATCTTTATTAACTGATGATAAAAATGCAAGGATTAGTTTAAAAAAAATGAGAGTTCTCTTTGAAACTGACTGCTCTGAGTTTTCTTTTTCAAGTGCACACACTGAGCTGTGATTTGCTTCAACACACAAAAGCTAAGTCTGCAAACAAACAAGGGTCTATTACCAAAGAGACACTGCACCATATTTTACCAATTTGACAACAGGTGTTTGAGAGGTTATATGTCATCATAATCATTACTGCTGTACTTCTGTCAGCCTGAGTAAAACTTTTGACCTCTAAGAGATAACAAAACCTGTCCTTGGATTTCTGTATCCCAGCCACAGTGGCTGCTGCCAGGAAGAAAGCACACGCTGACATTTTCCCTACGAGCTCACAGATGGAAACATTTAATAAAATCATCCATCAACATTGAGAGGTGACATATTGCTAACGCTTTTGGTTGGCTGTACCGTAATAGATGCAAGGAGATCAATATCCATATCCATGTACAAACAAAGGCAAACTCGAGTGGAGTTTGTCTTTGTTTGTCCGATGTAAAATTGCTTCCCAGTCACTTCCAGGGGCAAATAAATAAGGTTTGTACGAGCTACCTGGTACTTGAGTTTACTAAAATGATAATTTGTAATCCAGTTGAACAAAATGTGAGGTATTTTTCCTCTTTATTCTTGAAAACATAGAGAATATGATCTATTATAGTTAGGATTCATAAGAGTAGAGGAAAATGGCTTGGAAAAACAGATCCACAAATTACTATTCATCAGTGGTTATATCTTCAAGAATTCAAACCTGAGGGTGCTCAAATTAAGTTTGCAAAACACTTAGCAGCAGCCTCAAAAGGGAAAATTTCAATCAAAGTTAATTGCACACTCTACATTCATTCAACTACTGTATTGTGTTCTGCTCTTGAGTTTGACAATCTCTACCTGCGTCATTGCGACTCATCATAATGGTTTCCACTTCTGTTGCAAAAGAAAGTGAACCTAATTTAGAAAAAAAACAATCCTTTCAGAGATGTTGGTTCCTCCACAGAACCTCCACAAGAGTTTATCAGCTTGTTGCTTAGGAACACTGTCCTCTGTGTACTGGAGATCTCCACTAGAGGCTCTCTCTGTGCCCTTGGTCTTTATCTTCAGTCCACATTTACTAAGTGCAACATTAGTAAACAGCAGTGGTGTGGCTCTGCAACTCTGAAACTGAAGCAGATTTTACTTCAGAAGAGGTCAGGAGTCATGAGACACTATGTGATTGTTTCTTTGATTTGCTTGCTCATCCTTGTGCAACGATAAGCTGTCGACAGCAAATCCCTTTTTTTAAAACAAAATGTTCAGAAGACTAACAACTAGCAGGGTAACAGTATTGACATATTAATTCTTCAAATCTGTGATACCCCCCCGTGTTTTGAAATGCCAGGCTGGGTGAAGAAAGATGTGTTTAACACTACCTGTCATAAAGAATAAAGAGTTGCAACAGGGTTACAGAGCAAGTCGCTTTGTTATTGACGGACGGACAAAAGAGCTGAAAGGCCCCATCAATCATTAAGAATAAAGAGGGATGAAAACTGTCCTCTGTTCCTTCTTTTTAAGTTTGTCATCAGTCCTTTATCATGGCTCATTTTTCACAGAGAACTGTGGCTGACGCTTTAGTCCCTCAAACACAAGCTAGGATTTTTAGAGAGTTTGTCTGCAGTACAAAAATATGACTTTTGTTTCTATTTGATAAATTGCATTTCACAACAGGCTGCACTGGGAGGATAAATGAGTCTCATGATTTGACCGCTCGATGATTTAGGTTTCACAAAGCCTGAGGTAACATTTAAACAGTCAGCATACTGCTTTCTTTAAAAGGAAGGAGTGTTTTTTGGTAAGTCGTCAGCGCTGTTGCCACACATCAAGAAGGTTCCTGGTTCAAATCCCCAGCTGGGCAGGTGCCTCTCTGTGTAGACTTCACATGGTCTCCTTGTGTGAGCCTCTTTTTTCTGGATTCTCTGGCTTCCTCCCACTGTCCAAAGATATGCTTGTCAGGTTGATTGGTCACTTGAAATTGCCAGCAGGTGTGAGTGTGTATGGTTTTCTTTTCATATTAACCCCGATGGGGGGGGGAGGGATAAGCGGTAAAGATTACGGATGGATGGGTGTTGATGAATCATGTTCAGCTTACGCTGCAAAAACTGAAATCTTATCAAGTGTTCATTTTGTTTATTTTCAGTAGAAAATTCATTTTTAGACTCAATATGAGCCAAATTCACGTGACCAATCCAGAAAAATGTCTTGTTTAAAGTTATTTAAGGACAAAAATGAGGTCTGAATTCGCAACCAGTAAAAAAATCTGCCAATGGAACAAGAGAAAAGTTATTTGTAATAAGACATTATTCTAGTCTCAAGGAAATTTTCAAGCAATTTTTTCTTGTTCCATTGGCAGATTTTTTTACTGGTTACAAGCGATTCAAACCTCATTTTTGTACTCTGATAACTTGAAACAAGACATTTTTCTGGATTGATAAGTTGAAAGTGGCTCATATGGAGTATAATAAGACAACTTTTACTTAAAAAAAAGACAAAAACACTTGAAAAGATTTCAGTTTTTTGCAGTGTATGAAGACTAGTATACTGCTGTATGTGCAAAGTGTAACTGCAAAACTTTTTCATGTACAAAGCAGAGATGTTCACAAGTCTTTTTTTGCAAGTCCAAGTCAAGTCCCAGGTCTTAGGTCACAAGCCTAATTTAAGTGTCTAAAGAATTAGTCTTATCAGCTTTTGTCATCTGCTGCTATCTGCCTATTAAGTGTACAAAAAAGTTAAAGGTCCCATATTATGCAAAAATCACTTGATTAAGTCCATCCATCCATCCATCCATCTTCTTCCGCTTATCCGGGGTCGGGTCGCGGGGGCAGCAGCCTAAGCAGGGAAGCCCAGACCTCCCTCTCCCTAGCCACTTCAGCCAGCTCTTCCGGGGGGATCCCAAGACGTTCCCAGGCCAGCCGAGAGATGTAGTCTCTCCAGCGTGTCCTGGGTCTGCCCCGGGGTCTACCCCCGGTGGGACGTGCCCTGAACACCTCACCAGGGAGGCGTCCGGGAGGCATCCTCATCAGATGCCCGAGCCACCTCATCTGGCTCCTCTCAACGCGGAGGAGTAGCGGCTCTACTCCGAGCTCCTCCCGGATAGCCGAGCTTCTCACCCTATCTCTAAGGGAGAGCCCGGCCACCCTACGGAGGAAGCTCATTTCGGCCGCTTGTACCCGCGATCTTGTTCTTTCGGTCACTACCCAAAGCTCATGACCATAGGTGAGGGTGGGAACGAAGATCGACCGGTAAACAGAGAGCTTCGCCTTCCGGCTCAGCTCCCTCTTCACCACGACAGACCTGTGCAGAGTCCGCATTACTGCGGACGCCGCACCGATCCGCCTGCCGATCTCTCGCTCCATCCTTCCCTCTCTCGTGAACAAGACCCCGAGATACTTAAACTCCTCCACTTGGGACAGGATCTCATCCCCGACCCGGAGAGGGCAGTCCACCCTTTTCCGGCTGAGGACCATGGACTCAGATTTGGAGGTGCTGATTCTCATCCCAGCCGCTTCACACTGGGCTGCGAACCGCTCCAGAGAGAGTTGAAGGTCACGGCTTGATGAAGCCAACAGGACCACATCATCTGCAAAAAGCAGTGATCCAATCCTGAGGTCACCAAACCGGACCCCCTCGACACCCTGGCTGCACCTAGAAATTCTGTCCATAAAAGTTATGAACAGAATCGGTGACAAAGGGCAGCCCTGGCGGAGTCCAACCCTCACTGGAAACGAGTCCGACTTACTGCCAGCAATGCGGACCAAGCTCTGGCACCGGTCGTACAGGGAACGGACGGCTCGTAACAAGCAGCCCGACACCCCATACTCCCGGAGAACCCCCCACAGGACTCCCCGAGGGACACGGTCGAATGCCTTCTCCAAGTCCACAAAACACATGTGGACAGGTTGGGCAAACTCCCATGCACCCTCAAGAACCCTGCTGAGGGTATAGAGCTGGTCCACAGTTCCACGGCCAGGACGAAAACCACATTGCTCCTCCTGAATCCGAGGTTCTACGATCTTACGGACCCTCCTCTCCAGTACCCCCGAATAGACCTTACCAGGGAGGCTGAGGAGTGTGATCCCCCTGTAGTTGGAACACACCCTCCGGTCCCCCTTCTTAAAAAGGGGGACCACCACCCCAGACTGCCAATCCAGAGGCACTGCCCCCGATGTCCACGCGATGTTGCAAAGTCGTGTCAGCCACGACAGACCCACAACATCCAGGGCCTTAAGGAACTCTGGGCGGATCTCATCCACCCCCGGGGCCCTGCCACTGAGGAGCTTTTTAACCACCTCGGCGACTTCAACCCCAGAGATGGATGAGCCCACCCCATCATTCCCAGACCCTGCTTCCTCCAAGGAAGACGTGCCGGTGGGATTGAGGAGGTCTTCGAAGTATTCCTTCCACCGATCCACAACATCCCGAGTCGAGGTCAGCAGCGCACCGTCTCCACTGAGCACAGTGTTTACAGTGCACTGCTTCCCCCTCCTGAGATGCCGGATGGTGGTCCAGAACCTCTTCGAAGCTGTCCGGAAGTCGTTCTCCATGGCCTCACCGAACTCCTCCCATGTCCGGGTTTTTGCCTCGGTGACCGCCGAAGCTGCATTCCGCTTGGCCTGTCGATACCTGTCTGCTGCCTCAGGAGTCCCACACGCCAAAAAGGCGCGATAGGACTCCTTCTTCAGCTGGACGGCATCCCTCACCACTGGTGTCCACCAGCGGGTTCGGGTGTTGCCTCCCCGACAGGCACCAACCACCTTACGGCCACAGCTCCGATCAGCCGCCTCAACAATGGATGCACGGAACAAAGTCCATTCAGACTCAATGTCCCCTACATCCCCCGGAACACAGTTGAAGCTCTCCCGGAGGTGGGAGTTAAAGCTCTCTCTGACGGGAGATTCTGCCAGACGTTCCCAGCAGACCCTCACGATACGTTTGGGTCTACCAGGTCTGACCTGCATCTTCCCCCACCATCGGAGCCAACTCACCACCAGGTGGTGATCGGTTGACAGCTCCGCCCCTCTCTTTACCCGAGTGTCCAAGACATGCGGCTGCAAGTCCGATGACACGACTACAAAGTCGATCATCGAACTGCGACCTAGGGTGTCCTGGTGCCAGGTGCACATATGGACACCCTTATGCTTGAACATGGTGTTCGTTATGGACAACCTGTGACGAGCACAGAAATCCAACAACAAAACACCACTCGGGTTCAGATCCGGGGGGCCGTTCCTTCCAATCACGCCCCTCCAGGTCTCACTGTCATTGCCGACGTGAGCGTTGAAGTCCCCCAGTAGGACAAGGGAATCCCCAGACGGAGCACTCTCAAGCACTCCCTCCAAGGACTCCAGAAAGGGTGGATACTCTGAACTGCTATTTGGACCATAGCCACAAACAACAGTCAGGATCCGTCCCCCCACCCGAAGGCGGAGGGAGGCTACCCTCTCGTCCACCGGGGTGAACTCCAACGTACAGGCACCGAGCCTGGGGGCAACGAGTATCGCCACCCCAGCCCGCCGCCTCTCACCATCGGCAACTCCAGAGTAGAAGAGAGTCCAACCCCTCTCGAGAAGGCTGGATCCAGAGCCCTTGCTGTGCGTTGAGGTGAGGCCGACTATGTCTAGCCGGAACTTCTCAACCTCCCGCACCAGCTCAGGCTCCTTCCCCGCCAGAGAGGTGACGTTCCACGTCCCTAGAGCTAGCTTCTGCAGCCGAGGATCAGACCGCCAAGGTCCCTGCCTTCGGCTGCCGCCCAACTCACACTGCACCCGACCCCTATGGCCCCTCCTGCGGGTGGTGAGTCCACGGGAAGGGGGTCCCACGTTGCCTCTTCGGGCTGTGCCCGGCCGGGCCCCATGGGAACAGGCCCGGCCACCAGGCGCTCGCCATCGAGCCCCACCCCCAGGCCTGGCTCCAGGAGGGGGCCCCGGTGACCCACGTCCGGGCAAGGGAAACGTAAAACCATTGTTTGTACTCATCATAAGGGGTCTGTGTGAGCTACACTTTGTCTGGCCCCTCCCCTAGGACCTGTTTGCCATGGGAGACCCTACCAGGGGCATAAAGCCCCCGACAACTTAGCTCCTAGGATCATTGGGACACGCAAACCCCTCCACCACGATAAGGTGGTAGCTCACTCATGGAGGGGCTTGATTAAGTCTTTTACTGAAATGTGTGGATTTTGGCTTTCCTCCCAGCCCACAAAATGTGATATTTAATGACAAAACCTGTACTCAGTGGTGCTTGTGAATGTAAAATCCTGACCTAAACCGAGCTGTTTGGATTTTGGGGATTTGCCGACGTCAGTGATTCCCTTTTTTAACCAATCAGGAGCAAGTCTGACCTGATTGGTCCACCAGAGCAGATCCCCCCGAACCCCCTGCCAGCTGCTGGAGAGAAATCTCTCCAGCAGCGGGTTGAGCAAACGTTAAGTGCTCAACTGAGTTTAACCTGCTTGCCTTTACGCTGACAGTGCAACTGTATTTTTCTATGGTTAATGCTAGCCAGTAGAGGATGGCAGTGGAACATAGATGATTAACATTACCCATTTGTCACGTCAATGCACCTCAATGTAAACAAGTGCAACAAGCAAACTTTTACTCATCTCTTCAAATGTTCAGTTACAAAGGTAGAAGAAAGCTAAGTGAACGTTATGTAGCTAATGCTGAGCTAACTGTCCATATGTGCTAATGTGACTGACCTATCTGGTGAGTTTCAGGTGCCTGATAAAATATGATGTGGATCCAGCATCTTTGATCCAGATACTGCAGACTTTGCAGTCAGCACTCCTTTTGTTGGTGCTTTCCTGTTTGAAGTTTTTGTAATGAGATGTAATGAAAAATGGCACAGCAGCAGCTGCAGACCCGCCACCAGTCACCCTTGTGGTAATCCAACATATAAGCGATATTGCATGATGCTGCGAGGCACACACCCGATGCGTAAAGTGGTTTATCACGGTTATTATGTAAAAAGGAAGAGTTTCCTCAATCTTAATGTGCCACAAAAGAAAACACTGAGCGTTCACAAATCCCAAAACACGAGTCAGGTCAAGTCTGAAGTCTTTTGAGCGTGAGTCCAAGTCAAATCTTAAGTCTGTGTGTGTGCGACTCGAGTTAGAGTTGCAAACTTGAGTCCCCATCTCAGTTGCAAAGTGAATTGTTCTCATGGAGCAGACAAGAGCAACCTTTTTTTGAGAAAATAAAAAAACAGCTTCTTTAATTCAGCTTTTGCCTTGGTTAGGTAAAACAGATAAAGAGAGACAGGAATTCTAGGAAAGGGAGTGGGGAGGACACTGGTTACGGTTGCAGGGAGAGCCAAAAGCAAGCAAGTTGCTCTGCTGATTCAGCTTCACTATCACCCCCAACACCCTCGTAATAAATTTTAAAACTTCCTAGTTCCTACAACTTGTTCATTGTTTTAAGTTTAAGACTGAGGGAGACCTGCAAAAAACAGCTCCAAGTTCAGTCTATTTGATGGAGGGATGCTCGCTTGAAACAGATGTAAACACTATATCCAGTTGTATTGGTAAAAGGGAGAACTCTGCCAGCAGCTGGTTTCCTGGTAAATGACACAGCTCAAAACCACGAGTGCAAAGGTTCAACTAAAACAACACAAAATGACTGCAAAATTACTTTATCCTTTCCCTGAGTTTTTCAGTCGCCAAAGGCAAGGCCTGCCAAGCTCTGAAACATTTAAACATGATGTAAATGTAAATTTTCAGTCTTTTTCTTTTAGTCTTTAACTTCTTTTTTAAAGTCTAGACTACCAGCATGCTTACTCTTCAGCAGTGTGTCCAGTGATGTTAAAAAGCTCATTAGTCAGAAACACACTGTCGCACACAGACACAGGATGGATCGCCTAATTACCTCCTGCACTTTCTCCTCAACAACAAATTGGACTCTGAACCCTCTGCTGTCTCCATTTACACACATTCAAGGAAAGCAGCATGCCGAATTACCTCCTTCATAAGCCCAACACTGAGCTGTAAAACTCTGATAAGGTTTATCAATGAAATTCTGCCTGACACATGTCCAAACAATTAATCTTCATAAATGTTGATAGTTTTATTGTTGAAGGCAGGCAATTCTTTCTCAATTGTTTTGTGCCAGGTGAGTTTGTCAGGAATCTTAAGCAAACAGAGTAATGGAGCGTTAACTGTACACGCCATTATCAAGCTGTCCACTTCTGATTGGTTTAAATGCATTCAAGGTCCCACTACTCAAAGGCAGATTGTTCAGCTGTACACTGAGGTCAGTAGCAGGTCACAGCATGTTAAGAGGTGAGGATGGGATGCCTGGAGTACATCACCCTACCTAGAGACACAAAGTGGGCTGCAGATCTACATTACAATTTTAAAGGGGACATATCATGCTTGTTTCTCCTTTTCACTATGCCAGACTAGGATGCCTGTAAAGCATTTCTGCCCTCAGTACAAGTCATTTAGTTCCTTCATTTTCCCACAATAGCGTTCTCAATATCCTCAGTTTAGGCAATTCTGAAGATCTCGTTGAAATGCTCCGTTTCCAGAATGACCTCCAGTAACCACACAACATCACTGCCCTTTGTGCTCTGATTGGTCAGTTCTATCAGAGGGGTGGAGGGGGTAGGGCCAGGGGGCGGTTTTTGCAGCATGGCAGTATTTACAAAATCGCCACATTGAATTTTGCAGACCGAGCGAGTTTGCTGTTTGCCAAAACTTCACTGTAAGGCATTGATAGCACTAATAAAATGGCAGAGTGTAGGATACGTCCTTTTGTATTGGACCCCGAGTCAGACCCGGACGGTTCTGCAGCTCAGGGGGAAGAAAATCCACCTCGACACAGATCATCTCAGGACGCTTCAGTGTGGTGAGTCAAACCGGTACTGTAACATGTATCGTTTATACGTGGAAATATAGGCAGACTTCACCAATAAACTTTTTCTATAACAGGGCTCCATCCTGCTCCTTCACTTTTCTCTCGGTTGTGTGACTAACCTACTTCACAGAGGAGGAGCTGCTTTATCAGATTACTCCAATAAAAAGAAAGGATCCTAATGTCGTCACTGAGGTCAAAATCTCGAAGCCAAATGTCAATGACCTATTTTCAGAGGCATCAAATCTCATTCTAGGATATCAGAAAAAATACAATATCTCATTTTTTGAAAATTCAGGGGGGTGAAAGGTCTTGTTTTCAACTTTATTTTATATGTAAGTATTAAATCACGGATCAGCATGATATGTCCCCTTTAATGTCACAGTTTTCACGCTGTTCTGGATTGGCAGGGATGATCAGAGGTGCTAGTGCCAAACAAATCATATGCTGGATTTTCACACTCTCAGGCACCACATGAGCAGGGTCTCACACGTCTAAAACATGAAGGTAGCAGTGTTTAACAACCGTACTCTACCTTCAATGATGTCATCCACTATCCACATTTTGAAAACATGTCCGATCAAAATGTTGCAACTTTATGACCTCGCTGTCAGATCTCCCAATAAGGGGAGCCATAGGGGGAGGAAATTTAGAACAAATCTCAAAGGAGACTTAGGATGCAGTCACACTGGCAAACTGTGCTTAAGCAAGCTTCGGCTCTAAAGCCAAGTTCGTTTGGCCAGTATGACCGCAAGCATGCCGTGCTTGAGCACGATTCACTTCTCTGCTTTGGCATGCTTCAGAGAAGTGGGCTTCAGCACACTTCACTTCATGCAAGACACAAGCTCATAGACAGCGCATATGATCCATGATGTAGGAACGCCGCAAAAGCTCCTCTTGACAACCGTTTTAAACAGCGTGTGAGAGGGCTGTGTCGGACCAAAACAACTAAACACAAGCCAAAAAGTCAAGTTAGTGTTCTCAGAGTCTCATTGTCCTGTCTCTGATGAGATTGCACTTTGTGTGAACAGGGGCTTCACGATAAGGTAGGCGGGTGAGTGAGTGTGTGTGCATATGGGTGTGAGTATGTGAATGAGGTCTGCTACAGTCTGGTTCATACTGGAGAATGGTGACCACCAGCCGTACTGTCCAGCAGACGAACGACGCGGCAGGGGAGCAATCGTGTTTGAGCACAGCACGGTTTGGATGACCAGTGTGACCGACCGTGTCCTTAAGTAATACCAGAAGGCCAAGTTCTCATTTTCCTCCTGGCCCCAAATCCCTGGTGGGTTTACTTTATGGATTATAATGGGACAGTCTAACTACCAAGTGTCACTTTGAAAAATTGGGAACATCTCCGCCAGAAGGAAAAGAGGCTTCTCCTCTGTTGCTCTGGATGAGACTTTCATTCCCAGACAGTAATGGCTGTCAAACATATGCTTTTGAGCTGTTGTTGAGTGTGCGGCAGCGTCTGGCTAGGGCTGTAAAGAGTGCAGACATGTTTGTCTGAGTGCTCCTCCGTTGTAGCGAGAATGTTTCACATAAAGTGGCTGCATACGTAGCAGATGAGCTGCATGGGCTCACATAGTTCGCTGCTGGTCTGTGATACTCTGCTCCATGTGATGGGTGAGAGCGCAGGGCCCAGTGTAAATTATTAAGTCTGTGCCTTCTTTACTGGTCAGAACACAAACTGCACCTGTTTCTACATTAAGCCAGACATTGTGGTCAGCATATCTGCTCTGTGAAAAAATAACCATATTGGTGAGTATTGAAAAGAATCTGCAATTGTTCCAAAAAAAACTTCATCAAAGAAGGTCTGTAATTTGTTTTGATCTATGTGTTAGTTGAAAATCAAAGCTTAGCAATAACAATTATCTTCAAAAATCATTTCACCTGCCAGTTATATTTTTAATTACTCCATGAGACGTAAAGCATATTGCTGCCATGCCAGAAATGATAAACAAGCAATGTATCAGAATCACATTACAATATAATAATGAACATGTAATGACGTTTCAAGTGTTGCAAAGTGGTGGAAAATTCCAGAAAATTTCAGGAAAGTTTCTTGAAGTCTAGACAACAAATTTTAGCACTAGAACATTAGAAATGTTCAAGGTTTCGTTGCCGTCAACCTACATGAATTTTTCAAAAAATTCCCAGAAAATATGGCAAGTGTCGACAAAATATGTATGACTTTTTTAGAGGCTAGCTACAACAAATATTTATGCCTTTATTTATGAAAGACTCAGAAAAAAATCCTTAAAATTTATTTATAATGTCATTTTAAAGTATTAGACATATTAGCATGCAAGTGTGCTCAAAAGAAACCAAAATGTTTATGATCATGTAAATGCAGTTAATTCCTGAAAATTTGCATGGAAAGATTTTAACCTTGAACATTGCAAGAACTATGCAACCCTGAATGTGATACTAAATTTTCACATTATTTCATGATACTAAATTATGATGTTATTTTCTAGCACTGAATTATGACATCATTTTGTGATAAGTTGGCAGCATTGGATAGGTGCAGCTCATATATAAGGGACCTTTTGTGCCCCTCCAGAGCTTGACAACCATAAATGAAACTACCGTCAGAGGGTCGGACTGATTCATGTTATAACATAAATAAGGGGCCTTTTGTGCCTCCAATTCCTTTTATTAAGAATCTTTTTTTTTTTTTTTGCAAAATAAGAATGAAAATGACACACACACACACACACACACACACACACACACACACACACACACACACTCTCTCTCTCTCTCTCTCTCTCTCTCCCTCTCTCTCTCTTCCTTCTTCAGGTACTTAACATTGTAGGTTAAGAATGTGAGTATGTCCACACTCTGACGGCTTATGCTTGCTCTCATGTCTAAGACGCAATCAATTGAGACTGCTGCTTGCTCAGGTGGATATGTTTTCTGTCAAGTGTCCAATCATGTTTTTTTCTTCCAGAATATTGTGGGTGTACAACTATTGCAAAGTACACATCAATAATAGACGCCTTCCTGTTTTAGTTCATAATAGGTATTTAGATTAAAGTCTGTAGCACAAAGACCATTTACAGACAGGAGACATTCACTGAATATGAGAGATATACTTTGTATGCAGTGGTGGAAAGACCTCTGAACTTACACGCCTGTCTGATTATAACATCAGTGAAATATTATTCCATAAGAAATAAAACTTCCAGTATTTGAATGATACTTGAATAAATTTTCACACATCGTTATTCATGTCTGAATGCATAGTCCTGCCTCACTACTCACTGACATTCAACAGCACCTCAGAGCTCCTTTTAAAGAATCAAAAGTTAATGGCTGCATCATTGCATTTCAAAAAAAGGAATGTAAATTTAAGCAACAAATTTGCAAACAGCTTAAGCTGATCAGGTGCTAAAGGTAAACTCAAGTAAAATATTTAACAATTAACAATATGAAAGAAAACCATCAGAGAAAACAGACTGACATAACAATGGATTGAGGGATTAGTAAACCTCATTTATATTATTTGCAAGTCAAATGGTACATCGCCTCTGCCACACCACTTTAACAGCTAACTCAGAAGTTAGTTCATGAACTTCTCATACTTATCAGTGTTTCCCCTGGGTTTACAGCCTTGGGGGGAGGTGAGGAGAACGAGTGTTGTATCTTCATAGAGAAGCTGGTAGGGAATGTTTCTTGAGGTAGTTTTCCAGCTCTGTGTTTGCTATATGGAGCGTGCTTGTGCTTGAAAGACTGCTTATCAAACAGGGTGACGAGTTCATACCAAGACACAACCATTACATTTCCAAATTTTAAAGGAAACACGTGGTAACTTACCCAGCTATTGAGGCCTTTTTCCTCACTGATGACCTCACCATGTTTTTATTCGAGGTGCTGAGTTCTCACCATGCTGCTCTGGTGCCATGCCATAATGTTGCTGCAGAGTCTGGGATTAACACACTCTCTAATGTTAACATTTAACACCCCCTAAATGATGATATTTTTGGCCTAGCTGCTTCCTCCGCCTCTGTCGTGTTTCACGTAGATCATTGGTTTTTTTGTGCTTCACTTCCACTACTGAAATATGCCAACACATTTTTACAGATTTTTTGGTGTATTCAATCAATTCATTGATGCAGTCTTGGCTGATATAAGACAAAAGTTGTGCAATCTAAACTACACATACCATGCAATTATTTTCCCCAGTAGTGTGTACTGCCCTCCTACTACTTCTCTGAAAAATGTTTCTTGCTTAATCAGAGCTGAAGAGAAGACCAGCCAGTTCTGATTCCCATGCTTTCAAACACCAGCCAGAGTTTCAACCAACTGAAATATAAACACAGCTGCTGCATTATAATCCAGCCAAGGACCAGCTTTTAGTGCTGTCATAGAGCCAGGAATGTCTTCTATTTATCCTTTAAACTTATCTAATCATTGGAAACTACTACAAGTTGACCAACACCCTGTCGCTAAGCTAACGATTTTACTCCAGTGTCAAAGGCAGTGGTGAAATTTCCCAGACTCCCTGCTGGGGATGGACCCAATATGATGTGGAACCAGGTTGTCCCAACCATCTCATTTGCTGTTTTGAATCATTCATCCTTGATTTTCAAGTGTCATAATCGCATCATACACAGCTAGGTGGTTACTTCACTTAACCATTTTAAACTAGATGCTATTATCAACAACAGAAAATGACCTACAATCTTAGAAATTGGTAGCAACTTGACTCTCCAACTTTGGGTGGGTGCACCAATCCCACTTTTGTGGTTCCGATACTACTGATACCTGGGCTTTGGTATTGACCGATGTCCATACGGATACCAATACGGATACCGACCCAATACCAGTGTTAAATAATAACCTGCATGCCCCACGGTAGGATAAGACCAGTAATGTTTTGGGTCAAAGGCAGAAAATAAGTATATGGAATTAAGGAAGTTAATATTCTTTAAAACTATGAAATATTTAAATGTTGACAATCAAAACAATTCTTCAAAATATACACAAATTATTTTCAAATGTAAAATTTCATACCCTGTTGACTGGTAATGCAGCAAAAAACAAAGCAAGTACATTAGAGGCAACACTTTAAATCAAGTAGCAAAGAGCGCTGGTAAAAAAGAAAAAAAGGCATAGAGCTGTTCACCTGGATCTCTTCCCACCGATACCAATCCAGCTTTGAGGGGCAATGATACAGTGATTACCGACACCATCGATCGGTATCAGTGCATCCCTACTGTCCATGGTATTGACATATCTCAAATGAACTCTTAGAGCTGAGAAGCACAGCTTTGCGTTAAGTTTTGCATCAGGGTAAGAAAGAGAAACTGGTGAGACTGAGTATGAGAGAGAGTGCAAGCATTGAGTGTTAAGCTGGGTTTTTGCAGTGTCTACTTCATCTTTAGATTTTTCTTTGCTGTGAAGAATAGTTTCAGTCTTTGTTTTTTTGACTGGAAGTTTCAAGGGTCGTTTTGCCTTTTTTTTTTTTCCCAAGATCTGGCTGACGCTCGCCTGTATTTCACCACCGTCTGCCTGTTTTTACGAAGTTAATCTTTTTATATAATCAGTCAGTAGTTGTTGTATAGGTAATACTGTTCTGTACTGCAGTAAGAAAAAACGTTGAGTCATCCACAAGATAGAGGAGAGTTAGATATGTGGAGAAAGGGGAGCTGATGAAGATATAGGAGGAGACGGGGGGCGTGTTGCCATCCCAAACACATTGGAAACAGTTTGTTTACACTAAATATTCATTTCCAGGTTTGTTAAACAAATTATTTCCAATACCTAGCACATTTTTTCTCATTGGCTTTGTCTCAAATTGCTGTATCATTGCTCATTTATAACTTTTCTGTCTTACTTGAATATTTGTTCCTAGAAATGCCCGCCTAGATTTGTCCCCAAATGTACTCTGGACTCTGCCTCCAACTGGTCAGAAACTACTTCAGGAAATGTCATTCATGAAAAAGACACTGGTCATTACTGTACTTAGTCAAGCTGTAGCTGAAATTAAAGGTCCAGGCCAACTACACTGCTTGTAGCTGTATTATAGCTGTACAATGTTATTTGTGCAGTTCAAAGCATTCAAAACATATTAAAATGACAAATTCTCTAGAGACTTCTTAAGTTAAGTTCATCCTGAAAAAGGAAAAAAATAATTTCTACAAAAGACATTTCTGACACATTTATTGATTTTAAAGAGGAGACAGAGAGAAAGTACCAGGCTGACTGTAAGTATTACTGGCTTTAAAGGATAAAGCAGCGTGAGTCATTAACGATTGTGGTTGTTTTTTTCTATCATTTCACTAGCAAGGACCGTGCCATTAACAGGAAGCAATTTGACAAATGATTAACTGGTTTAATTGAAAGAGTGATTCATCATGTGATGTTGAACTTCTGGCTGTTGTTGGTTTGGGGAAAGTTATGGGATCTACCCAAGCTCCTGGGCATGACAAACCCCCTTTAGAGCCCCTATATGGATCAACAAAGCTTTCATTTAAAGTCCCATAGCCTGTATACCAAAAAACAAAGAGATTTGTCTTCCAGGACTGCGATTCTTAGAGAACATTTCTGCTGAACACTTCACTCAAGAAACAAAACATAGCATTTGTTTGAGAGTTCACCGGGAGCTTCTTCTGTCTGCCTCCGTTGTTCTGCTGTTCTTCAAACAATAGTGCAAAGGAAAAAAAAGAAATATTTCCATGAGCTACTTCAGAATTCTTAAGATTAAAACAAGCACAAGCAATGATTAAAGTTGAGGGCTAAATAGCCTCTAACTTTTGAAACAGTTCAGGTTGGTTGTTTAAAACTCTACATAAAGCTATTTGTCAAGACGGCAGGAGGTACATGTAAACCCGTTACACAGAAACATTAGCAAGGAGAATCTATGGCATGACTCTTGGGAGGCAGATTGTGTTGACTCACATCATAACATCATTTTTCATGTGAGCGAGTTTGAGACTCTTACATAAACAGCAAGAAACCAGATGTTTAGAGGCTTCTCTGACATCTGAGCCCAGGGTCATGGAAAATGTGCCTCGTGTGAAAGAGTTAGAGAAATATATAAGGTCACTTTTGTTTTACATGACTTTCAGAGGAAATGCACGTCCAGGTCAGCTGGTTCAGATGGTAAAAGCCTCTGATGGGGCATTGAAGCAGGGGTTTAAAGAGAGGTGGTGGAGCCATTTTGCACTCGACACACACAGAAAGCCTTTCAGTGTTTCCTTGGTAACAAGAAATACTCTGCACTGCTGGCATATACCTTGTGTAGCCCGGTTGTGTTGGATTTTCCCTTTCTGAGCATGCAGACCTCTGCTTGTGTTTGTTTGCTCAAAAGAAGTTAGCAGAAGGGTTAAGTGTGACGTGAACGCAACTTAGGGACAAAGAAATAAAGACAAAGGGAGGAATTTTTTATGGCTTTTAACTTATCAAATGTCAGACAGAAAGGGGAAATCGTGTCTCATCTGCTGCTGCCTCCTTTTAATCAAGCAAAAATGCATTAAAGGCCAAAATGTAGGAAGAGTTTAAGACTGCATTAACATTTTCAAATAAACATCCGCTGTGTGCCATTAACTAAATGGATGTTCCTCCTGAATCAGCCGACAGGGAGAGGAAACACAAAAGACAGAGAGTGAGGAACAAAGAATCTGATGAATGTTGACCCTGATGAATTGTGGTCCTCTGGGTACACATCCTCTAACTTTCTAGAAGTTTCATTAGCCAAGTTCAAAATGTTGTAAATCACCATATTCGCTCACACACATCACTTTCAACACGAAAGCCCATTTCTTTGCTGTGACAGACAGGTGGGGGACAGCTTGGATGTCCTATATCTGCTGTCACAAAACAGCCAAGGCTGAGAGAGCTGAAAGTAATGCCCTTACATCGATCATCTGCTTTGTAGGAAAACAAGTTTGGAATCCATAATAAGAGTGTGGCTGCCATCTTATACATCATAAATGCTCTTGTACCCTCGCCAGACAGTGAACCCAATATTAGAACAATTCTGGGGCATGACTAATGCTTCAGGAGGTGATTTCACCTCTATTTGACCGGTGTTTCTTCTACACTTTGTTTTTTCCTGTGAAAAATGCCAGTGTCAGAAGAAATAGAATAGAATAGAATAGAATAGAATAGAATAGAATAGAATAGAATAGAAAATAGAATAGAAAATACTTTATTTATCCCCGAGGGGAAATTCAGGAGTCACCGCAGCATTTAAGAAAACAAAAGTAAGGAAGAGTATAGAAAGTGCAAAAAAAGTCCATAAGAAATTAGATGACGACATCCCGTCCACCACTTGTCCACCACTCTCCAGCCCAGCCAGTCTCCACCTCCACAGGGTCCAGGACTGAGCCTCCCCAGAAGTCTGTTCAGTCTCTGTCTCCTGGATCCTGTCTGCTCACAGCAGGCGAAGCTCCTCCAATGTGGCGCCGGCGTCCGATGTCAGCTCCGTCAGCCACATCCGTGAACAGCACGATGCCGCTGGGTTAGCACAGCTAGCTCGTCCATCCCCCGGGGCTAAATCCCACGTTCCCAACAACGATGGATGGAAGGACAGGTCCACGTCGTCACCTCCCAGCTCACATCCGAGAACCAGCACGTCGTCCTCACCTCCTCCTCCTCAGCTCGAGGGAAATCATCAAGCCCTACACTAGTTAGCATTGACATGCTACAGGCTGCTAACAGCTAATTTTGCTTGTAAACAATGCAGCCATGGTTACATGTAGGATCTCCAGACAAACACAGGAGAAAAGTAGTAAAAAATATCGCCGAAGCCACAAAAATTTTGGTGTCCGACACCGACAATGAACCATACAAAGTGATGATCCACTCCAAATACAAAGATTACGAAAAAGAGACAAAAAATTACAAGAAACGGACAAAGACGAGAGAGCTGCTGCAACAGGCAGCTACTTGGGTAGCGCCTAGCAACGGAAAGAAAAAATGGGTGACAGAAAAGAAGAAGAAGTGTTCCTTTATCTGGATATTTTTAGCTATAGATCAATTGGCTTACATGAGGGTAGCTGTTCTCAGCATAGGGGTGGGTAAAAATATTGATGAATCAATGCATTGAATTATTGCCGCACCCAATTCAATATCAATTCAGCAAATCCTATCAATCGATTCATCTCCCGGCGAATGGAGGGAGAGTGTGTGTTATCCCTGTTGTGTGGACGAGGGCCGCGAGAAACCAGATAACATAAAAAAATGGCAGCCAAAGCGGCAGCAGCATAAAGCCAGATCCTTGAGCTCTAAAGTGTGACGTTTGGGTTGTTTAATTTCTCCAAAAGGTGAGGTGACTAGAGCTGCACGATTATCGCAATTGCAATCGCAATCGCAATGTCAGCACATGCAATTACGTAATTGCAAAAGAGGATATCGCAATCGCAATCACAATGTCAGCACATGAAATTCAGATTTTTCTCCATGATAACCAAGCAAGTCTGTAGACTCATCATGACACAACTTTTTTTTATTAAATTGCAAGCACAATCACAATCGCAATATTGTCCACCTAACCGCAAATCGCACCTTTTCCCCAAATCCTGCAGCACTATAGGTGACATACCATATATGTTCACATGGGGCATGAAAATCGATAATAGAAGCATTTAAACCAATATCCAATTAATATCCAATCAAATCAAATCAAATCAAATCAAAGCGATATCAAATCGAATCATATCGAATCATATCGAATCGAAATCGAATCGAAATCGAAATCGAATCGAATCGAAATCAAATCGAAATCAAATCGAAATCAAATCGAAATCGAATTGATTCCATTTTGATTCAACTATGATTCCCCTCCAACCTAAAGAATCAAAATCGAATTGAGTTATGAGGTGCTTAGCAATACCCAGCCCTATCGCAGAGATATTGTTCTGCTATCCAAGAAAAACTGATGAGAAATAGTGCTGCAATAAATCCAGTGACAATCACAATGTGAGAATGTGAAATTGTGTAATCACATAAAGGGCTGGGATATGACATTTAAATGACTAAATGTGTACCTGTGTGTTTACAAACATTTACCCAGAAGATCAGTAACTTCAAATGATTTCCTATAAAAATTATTGAAAAATTCACACAAATCAATGTCTAACAGGTTTGCAATAACAGACAGTACTGGAGAGAGCGCCATATCTGTAAACAAACTGAATGTTAACAAGATGGGGGTCTTCATGCAGGAACACAGGGAAACCTCCCCTACCTCCAAAATTAACTTTAGCTTTCAAAGGAGCACAATTTAATATATAGATTCTGGATTTAACAGTAACTCAACATGTTGCACCTAGTACACTTGCCTTTTTTTTGGTTTGTTTGTTTGGCTAGAACTGACAAATTCTATTAAAGAACAATGGGCCTCAAACACCAAGGTCTGCCCATTGCTCTCCCACCCGCTGGATTATAGAACAGGGAGCTTTAAAAAGACGTTTCAGGTTTTTACAATAAGGTTTTTTTTTTTTTTGAAAACACCGGCGTGAGGAAAAAACAGAGACCATATAAACCCTTGAAAAACCACGATCTCCTCTCATCAAGATCTCAGTGCTGCATCCTTCTTAAATCAGCAGTAGGGATGGAATGGTTTATTAAAAACATCTGTTTAGTTTTTGTGTGCTTTCTGTCTCTCCCACGTTATTTCTCTCACCTACAGCATCAAGGACAAATACATGCAAATGGCATATTATGCAAAATAGGCGATGGTGTCATTAGCGACTTTTAGCGACTTCTGGGACAGCCAATAGCGACTTTCCTTACTGAGGAGTTGGCACCAGATTTAATGGTGTTTCAAATGGAAAACTGTCTAGGTTTTATTTGATAATACATGACAAATTTGAAAAAACTGTTAACGGTGGATTACTGGGATATCTGGCATTCTGGGGAGTTTATAACAACAACAATAAACACCAAACTAAATCAATACCATGACCCCAAAATTGTGACCATTAAACCATAATGAGATCTGGAGCACGGATTTTGTGAACTGTTCCATCCCTAAATCATCAGGGAAATCAACCATCTGTCATCAGATTTGAAACATTCAAACCCTTTGTCTTACACATCTCTTTGTAATCTGACTCTTTTCAAAGTAATCTTTATGCATGATCCATCAACAGTGCTCAAGCAATGCTCCTGTAATCAGCGCTGATCAAGAGCCTTCTTGAATCCACTAGGGTGTTGTACAAAATGATAATCAGACCTTAGACCTGCAATAATAGCATAAGACTCGACTCAGATGTTATTGCCTATAATAAGACCTGACCTGTGTGGGTCCGGGGTTGAGGGCTCATTTATAATAATTAACCTTTGAATACTCCACTATTTAAGTGTTTGCTGAGGAAGGACTAAAATCAGGTCAGGTGTGTTGGGCTTTTCTTTTGTTTCCTCAGCTATCTTTAATGATAATATAGTTTGATACAGTAAAGATGGAGAATATCAATGTTCTCCCCTTCTTAAAACACAAACCTAAATAATTAAGATTCCGAAGATTTCAGAGAGGGATAGATTACTGTGCTCGTTAAAACCGCACAGTAAAGGAGAGTTAAAAGACTCTGTGTTGGAGTTTGCATTTTAATTTTTCCTCCTCTCTACCACTCTTGTCAAAATAGCTGTCAGTCATATCTTTGTTCTTTTCTATAGCGTCAATTAACTGATTCAAGCAGAACAAAGGCGCAAGAATCAGAGCAACATTGAATAACTATGAAAGCAGAAAAAAAAATCTAATTAAATATATTTTCAGATTTGAACGCTGGATCAAATTCCAAATGACCACATAGATGAGATGTTGATATGACCTCTGCTGTAGTGCGGAGAAATGTGTTTGCTTCACTTTTGGAGAGCTGTTGTGCTGTCTACCTTTTTATACCAGTCATCACTGTTTCTCGTTGTGGCTGCTTAGTTCTCAGTCTGCTTTGAACCCTGTGGCACAGATAGTCTGGTCCCACTGGTTATGTTCGTCACTGATAATATCTGAGCTATGCAACTGAACTTAAAGCAGGTTGAGGAGTATGCTACAGCACTCTAAACTCACTGATGGATGTAACCACTCTGCAGGGAACACTCTTTGCCCAGCAATAATATTTTAGCTTTTTAGATTATATGACATTGATAATGTTTTATTCAGCTGTTAAAGTGGCAGGTTATTTAATCTTTAGAGCCCAACATTGCTTTAAGCATCAGCTGCCCTGTCGATGGCTGGGAATTTAATGGGTTTTGTCCTCATAAGGCTTTGCTGAGGAGGGTGAAATATACTGTATTCATTATTCATAATCAGCTGAGCACAGAGGCTGCACATTTTGTCCATGGCACAATAATTTCATGTTGGACAAGCACTGCTCAGTGCTTCTGTTCCCCTTGACTGTAGACATGTTAATACACATCATTTTATAACTCAATTGAAGATAATGTTCATCACCTCAATTATATAACACTGCAATCAAACCTCAGTCTGCTTCTACATTAAGTATGAAGTGTAGCGCTCCCATTCCTGAGCCTGAGGCAGAGCTGTGGAATTGAGGGTCTAGAGAGAAAACAATAGGAATGGATGCAGAAAACAAACTGATAAGAGTTGTGCTGGACTATTTGGGGAAGCACTCAGACTGAAGAGGATCATGTGTGCAGTCTGGCAAATGAGCATTTACTTGGTGCTGCATCTGCCCGTGGAACAGTGGGGGAGTGAGAGGAATTACGGGTGTCAGACAGTAATTGTAGAGGTGGTCGAGAAGTAAATCAAATAAAAGAGGCGATTTTAACTCTCTTCATTCACTCAGATAGTGGTTCAAGCACCTGTCTGACAAGTTTAGTACAATCCTTCTTCCACTCCTTATTGCTTCTGTCAGATCTATCCAGTGGTCCTCACCTCCTCCTGTTATCATCTTAACTTCCTCATCTCTCGTGTCTTTTGTACCATTTTCTCCTCCCATCGTTCCCTGACTTCTATCACCTAAATGGGTTTGCTTTAACAAGTACTGAAATCAGATGGGAATTGTCTTGTGGAGACAAGTGAGGGTTTTCGTGCCGACTCACAAAACCCTTCTCAAGACAGAACTCTCCCAGGGTGGATATGCTTGACAGAATAGGTTACCTTGAAAGTATTTGTCTGGCACTGAAGCAAAACTTGAGTCCGTTTTATCAAATCAGGAAACTTGTGCTGATCAGTCTTGTGTCAAACTTTTGAAATACTTCCTTCCACTGACTTTTCTCATCGTAATAGTACATTGTTGACTGTAACTGCAGGTGGCCTTGAATTTCTAAAGTTCTACTCCCCTCATCTTGTGTTTTGGCCTTTGGTCTATGTGACAGGCCTTTTATGGAGGACATGACTACATGAGCCCCATGAATTCTCTTTTAAGCAGAGTTTGAAATATTGATAAAGAGATGTGTGCATGTCAGATGAAAGAATATATCCAGTGCCAGTGTTCCCTATCCAAGAAAGGAGCAGGAAATATGTGGAGGAGCATTATACAATCTATTTTAGAAGAAGTAATTCTGCAATGGAAATTACACTTAATAATATGCAAATGGCTCACTATAATTGCTTTACCAAGCTTATATAAGGGTTTTCATCTAGTTTACATGAAGAACAACCATAAGGGAACATGATACTTAGCATATGAAAACAGAAGCCTTTAATGGGACTCACTGTTTCCGTTGGGAGCTCACATGGGAGTAATATACAGCATTTTGCAATAACAGTGAGATTTTCCCACTTCAGCAAGGGCATGAAAGAGGCTCAAGGGAAAGGAGCGTGTGTTGGCTTCTTGACACATACACAACTCGCCCTCTGTTGTTGTACATGTGTCTGTTTGGTGCAGATGTCTGTCCTCTTCTTCTCCCCTCGCTTGGCTCGCTTGTTTATGCGCGCGGGAGCAACTTGCCGCGAGCTTGATGGGATTTTACGCACGAGTGACAGCTGGACTGTCAACACTACATTCACATGGTCACACTCAGCCTCATCAGAACACAAACACAGCTTGGTGCTCAATATGCAGCAACAGGTTAATGGAGAGTCTGATGTTAGTCAGGTGAAGGCATGTTGGTGATGGTTGGTGATGGTTGGTGATGGTTGGTGTGTTTGATTGTAGGAAATACAGCACAGAGAGCGAGAGACAGCACACATGTTAGTGTTCAGGGTACTTTTCTTACCTGACCACGATGTACATGACCAATACGTTCCCCACCAGCCCCACCACGCACACGATAGAGTACAGCGCGGTGATTACAATCGCGATGATAACAGGGTTGGCGTCGTCCTCGAGCCTGCCCGTCAGCCTGCGGTCGCCGTCACATCTCACCTCCGTGAAGCTGGTGCTGTCGTTGCTGTCGGTGAAGTTCCGACAGAAGCTACTACTGTTGTTAAACACGGGAAGCTGGCTCCGGTAATCCGCGTCTGAACCGTTAACTGCGCTCTCCATGGTCCTCGGTCGGTAGTGTGAAAGGTAACTGTGCTGCACGCGCCTTTCTCCACCACTCATGTGCTCTTGCCGGTGCCTGCGATGTCCCACAGTGAGCCTGTCTGTTGTTTGTTTTAGAGAAGTGCTGCCTGACACGCGCGGGACAAAGCTCCCGTAACGACGAATCCCCGCGTGCTATAGAATGTGGCCGCGTGTGATATAGAGTGAGCACTGACTACCCTCACGCGCCACAGCCTGTACAGAACAGAGGCGACTGAGTGAAAATGAATTAGTTCGCTCCCTTGCTCCCTTCCTACATTGGTTCTATCCTCGTCTCCTTTTAACAATCTCAGCCCTCCCTTTTCACAAAATTTATTTATTTTTCGTTTTGGTCTTCCTCCGTCCTAAAACACTCCCTCGCGTCTCTTTCACTTTTTCCCCCTCATTACATTTTTTCATCCTTATTTTCTTCCTTTCTTTACCTTCTTCCCTGAGATACCTATGAACTCTACTTTATTACTGTCTTTTTTTATTTTCCCCTTTACTTTTTCTTTTCCTTGTCTGCCTCCTTCCTCTCTGTCCATGCTTCCTTCCATACTTTTTTTTCTGGCCTTTTACCTTTCTCAGTACGTACCCCCTTGTTCTCTCGTTAAATTTTGTCTCTCAATCATTTCCTTTCCCTTTTGATCTTCTTCATTTTTTCTAATTGCATGTTTCTTTTTATTGCCCTTTTGTTCTTCTTCCTTGCTCCCCATCCTTTTTTCTCTCTCTCCTAATTGTTAAGCATCGTTAAGTATTAGGCGCCACAACTCCAGAGGTACACTATTGCATGACAAATCCATCATACCAAAAACTCCCCCTATAAGTGACTCTGCATTGCATTCGATAAAAGAATCAAATAATGAGTCCACAAATTATATACATCTTTAAAACACCAGCAGCCACAGCTCCCCAACACAATCTGGGGACAGGGCTGGATGTCTAAGAGGAGTCCGGGGATTAGCTGTCAAGTTGTCCATGCATGTACAAGCAGCACTTTAATGAGTCTCTTCAGCCCCAATTTCTGTTTTCAGCGCACTATTGTAATCAGTGAAGCTGAGCGAGGGGATGTAGCACAGTGTAATCCAATAGGGATTGATTTTAATCAAGATAATGTCCCTGCTTGTCTCATTAGAGTTTCAAGAGAGGCACAAAATGGGCAAAGATCATTTACAGAACGTGCTTGAGGCCTGAAAGTGTTCAAGAGAACAACTAGTCATCAAAGTCAGTGTATATGAGTTTGTTTTTACAGGTGCTTTAATCAACAAAAGCTACACAATAAAAAAGCTTGTTAGCTGATTGTATGGGGGATTTAGCTGGATAAAAAAAATAAGAGAGTGTATTTGTCAGTAGCAAAGGCTCAGAATTTTTATTTCATTTAGAAGGGATAACACATTAATCTGCACCATAAATCAAACATTCCCTCTAACAGCTCAGATTCATATTTTACAAAGTAGATTCAGCTCACTGGCTTATGCACAAACACTCCTTAGAATGTAAGGTCAGCTTCCAGCTTGTTTGTGTTTGTGCCGAGAGGTATGTGATTCATTGTTGCGAGACTGAGCAGCGCTGCATCAGAGGCTCTTTGCTCAGCATCAACTGGGCACAGATGGGCATCTGACATTTCAAAGATAGATGCTTTTATTATTTTGTATTAATTCAACTTAAGAAGGGATCTTACTCTCACTTTCCTTATTTTTTTTATATTATCATTTTTACTCTGACTTTTGATAGCTCGCACTAGATTTGGCTTTTGGTTAAAGATTAAGGACTTAATGCAGAATCCATCAAAGCTTAAACTGAAATGATTTTAAAAGGAAACCTCATGGCATGTCTACAAAAAAAGTTTCTCAGAACTGAGTAGAATCTGTCATCCCCATGGACGTAAGATTTTACTACTGAAGCTCAACGAAACCAAAATGTGATTAATTTTAGTTTCTAAAACCCAGCACTCCTGAAACTTTGGACCCTGTGGAGATGGTCTTAACACATTTTTGTCTTCCGTGTAAGTAACTAATTTTCCTGAAATATAAAATCATGTAGTTCAAAAGAAAAAATAAAACAGTCTTAGCGCTGTACCACTTGAGTCAAGCTTCCAGAGTCAAAAAGATATTTAAAACTCTGTAGGTCAACTTGTAATTTGCATCAGGAAAGTGTCCAAAAGGATTTACTTCCACTCTCCCAGACAGAAAAGTGGTCATACTGTTAAATTTCCTTTGTTTTGCTTTGTTGCTTTAGTTTTGTTCGATGAATGCCTCTACTCTTTACCTATTGTGACACAAATTACAGCAAAAAACTGAATTATGTTGCACATTGTATATTTCAGTCTTAGTTTATTTCCTTTTTGATTTAAATCTAACTTGCAGAAAACAGCTTTTTGAGAAATGAATTCAGAAATATGAGGACTTTGGTGTTTTAATTTATGCTGCAGCACAGTTTCACAGCAGCTTTATAGAGGAGGAAATATTACAGTCAATAATAATGCTTTTAATGTACTCATGGGAATGTTTTCAGATGAATGGGGCTGATGGTTTTGTTGCACACACACAGGAAAGGATCTCAGACATTTCAGGCTGTTAGAAGATAAAAGAGTAAACGTCAAAAATGAATCTCCTTTGTGCTGCAAAATAATCGGTGACACTATTCAGAGCTCCCACTGAGACGCTCCTCGATTTGTTTTGCAGGGATGAGATAAGCTGTTGTTGCATTTGATATCCCTGCTCTCCCATTCCTATATACTTTGAAAGTGTGTGAAGAAAATCACACTGTGGAGCTGTTATTCCTCTGAAGTGCTACCTCTGCTCCAGTCTTCTTCTTTGTGTGAACTCAGTTGGAGGTACAGGGACTTCCTCCTGTTGCCACGGTGACAACAGAGGCAAGATGAGCTCTTCACAGACTCCGCAGGTGAGCTCTGTGTGTGTGTGTGTGTGTGTGTGTGTGTGTGTGTGTGTGTGTGTGTGTGTGTGTGTGTGTGTGTGTGTGTGTGTGTGTGTGTGTGTGTGTGTGCATTAGATGTTAACTATGCAGGAAAAAAGATGGTTTTTACAGAAGGTAAAACTGACGATTACACTAGCCTGCACACTTTAAAACTTATCAGCTCTAATTAAATTCCAAGGTACCTGCTCATGCCCACATGGTTATTTCTGTTGAAAAGCAGGAAAGGTCATCTTGCTGTAAGGAGTGGAAGAGGAGAAAACAAAGTCAGTTGAAAGATATTACGTAACCTAGAGGTTAAAACGTGTTTCTGTAACTTTAACACATTTCTGCTTTTTACACTTTATCCCCAGGATATCTGTCGCAGCGGCCACAGAAAGGCACACAGTGATCCTGAACTTCTGTTTTCCTCGTTTCCTATCATTCCTCTACTATAAGGAATCTGAGGCTCTAGGACAAAGTGGAGAGTGTGATTGACTATAGAAGAAACTCATCAAGCTCTTTGTAGGTGATGGACACGTGAACCCCCATGTCTTTAGCTGACTTAATGCCTATATTGAATATTTGATTCTGAGTGGTCAGTAATATGCAGCACAATGGTATGTTATTTCTACATAGCATACTGTTTCCTCTGATCACAGACTCTATCAAATACTTTTATTCATTGCTGAATCAGGTGAAAAAATCTTTCAGCTGAAATGTAAAGTTGCACAACCTTTGACCATGAGCAGCCACCCTGCTTCACGTTTAGGTCTTGCGCACTTTGAAGGGGTTCTACTCCTGTAACCACATTATCCTTTGCATAATAGATCTGTAAGCTTTTTCTAGAGAAACTGTGAGTGTGACATGGCTGCCTTTTGCAGCAGCTCTCTCTTTTTTGTCCGTTTTTTGTAATTTTTTTTCGTCTCTTTTTTGTAATCTTTGTTTTTGGAGTAGATCATTACTTTGTGTGGCTCATTTGTTGGTCATGGACACCAAACATTTTGTGGCTTCAGTGATATTTTTACTACTTTTTCTCCTGTGTTTGCCTGGAGATCCTACATGTAACCATGGCTGCATTGTTTACATGTGAACTCAGCTGTTAGCAGCCTGTAGCATGTCAATGCTAACTGGTGTAAGGCCTGACGTCTTCCCACAAGGTAAAGAGAAGGAGGTGAGGACGACGTGCTGGTTCTCAGGTGTGAGCTAAGAAGTGACAACATGGACCTGTCCTTCCATCCATCCATCGTTATTGGAAACATAAGATCTATCTCCAATAAGATGGATGAGCTAGCTGTGCTTACCCAGCAACAGAGGGAATACCAGAGGGCAGAGTAGCATCATGCTATTTACAGACATGGCTAACGGAGCCAACATAAGACACCAACGCCACATTGGAAGAGCTTCACCTGCTGTGAGCAGACAGGATCTAGGAGACGGAGACGAAGCATGACTGAAGAAGCTCAGTCCTGGACCCTGTGGAGGTGGAGGCTGGCTGAACTGGAGAATGATGGATAAGCTGGCATCATCTGTTTTCTTATGGACCTTTTTGCACTTTCTATACACTTTTTTACTTTTGTTGCTGTGACTTCAATTTCATTGTACTTGTTACAATGACAATAAAGTTCTATTCTTTTCTATTCTATTCTATTCTATTATTATTATTATTATTATTATTATTATTATTATTATTATTATTATTATTATTATTATTATTATTTTAGGATTATTGAATAAATCCTGTTGGAAATCAGTGTTTGGTTTTGTGCTGGCTGACCAAACAAACCAAACTCTACAGGATTCAGCCAGACTCTATCAAAAGTTATCTTTGGATCTGAATGTCTGTGCATTTGCTCTTCTTTTTTTTCAAATACATCATGTAAAGGACATTTTCACTGTTTTTGTTTAAAAAATTGCTCTAGAAACTTCTTTCACCGTGTCTCATTATGCAGTCTTTTTCTGTGGAGGTTAAACAGCACCTGTCGAGAGAATTTGCATCACTGCATCTTTATTTGAAACAACAGACACTCCTTCAAATCAAAGAGTAGATGGTTGCACAGTAAAGCAGTCATTTACATTGGCTGTTAGGGATTTCATAGAAAACTTGATTTAATTTTGTTTGTATCAGAGAGGAGTCTTGACTGGCTTACAGTGAAACATGGCAATAATGAGCTCCAGCTATAGCTGTAAAGGATTTGTACAGGCTATTTCTGTGCCTCAGGCTTCACACCCTTCATCTCAACCCAGCACCTTTTTTCCAGCTGTGATTTCACTCACTATGCTGCAGTTCAAAAGAAAATGGGGGATGGATGACTCAGCAGACATCTTGTTTTTCCGACACATGAGTAGTCACGAACTGTAGTCTCCACAACATTTGTAACTTGATGGAATAACCAGTGTAATAAATATAACTCAAGAAAACTCACAAACTTTTTACAACAGATAAGTATTTACAGCAGAACTGAGTTATTTCATGAAGTAAAACACTTCTTTTTTCGTAAAGCCTATTTAAAAGACTCAGAAGGTTGACTTGCAAAATTATTTTGCCGACTAAAATATATATGATGTTGTCAAGCTCATTTTTTAAGCTCGGAAAATTTCAAACTGAAAAGCTCTACAACATGAGAAAAGTGTTTTGAAAAATTGTTTATAATGTTCATCATAAGCCATATTATGACTTCTTACTGGGGTACTGAGCGTGAATACTCTGAATTAACATTCAAGGCACGAGTTGGGAGGTTGAGGAAGGTCTCACCTAATCTGTCAAACATGTGATCAGTCTCATCAGTGGGCCCCACACAAGGCTACAAGAAATCGAACAGAGACCCTTGACCTGTGGCTATTGACAGTGACCCTACATCACCCATTAATTAAAACTGTAGCATAACCTTTGACCTTTTGTTGCTAAGAAAATCCAGACATTGAGACAAAGGCATGTCCTCAATCTCTGGGAGCTTTTCGTTCTCTCTAAAACAACACAGATGACATTAGACTTGTACATATTACCCTACACGAACGTCTCTATTTTTCATTGTCATTTAGTCATTCATGCTTTGCTCTATTTGGACTCAGAACTCCAGACTGTTTATTCCATTGCACCATTTTTCACTGTAAGTTAAAAATCCTTTTCTTCCAAAAAAGGATCAACCTGCAGTTACTGACACTGACAACAGATTTGAAAACCTGGCCTAATCCTGATGTCCACATTCATACAACCACTGACTTAGAGGCGCATTCCCGCTAAGTCTGTCAGGGCTTAGGGCTGTCCCAATGTAAAATTGTGAAGTGTGGGAGGGCTCTCAGGCTGACTTTCTGAGCCCTTAATGCAACCTTTCTATTGGTCAGCATGTTTGCGGACTTAGCGTGAGGGATTTACCCACAGTTCATTGCAATGTGACTTGAAAACATATTAACACAGGTTTCTCAGTGGAAGCCAACAATCATGGCGGGGTAAACAAACGCATAACACAGAAATTTAAGACAGACGGCAAATAAATATTGCAGAAATAAGAAACGATGGTAGTGCATCACAGATATGAGTTTGCCTTTCTTTTAGAAAAATAATGTATAAAACAGTCTTAATCTGGCCAAATCTTTTTATCTTTACACATACTGCCTGTTTAAGGCTTATATGTTATTAATTTTACTTTCATATATCACTTCAACTATTTGTCGTTTCATGTAAGTAAACTGTGTTTCATGAAGGATTTTTTTTCTTCAATAAGCGTCTAAAAGCAGGGAGGCTTGTGCAGATGCATCCTGCAATCTTATTGTGATGTTGTCCTCTGTGATTATTATGTTCAGTAGAGATTCAAATTAGAGCGTTTGTTCTCAGCGACAGCAAAAGCTCCATGACTGATTCTGATGTTCGAACAGATGATTTGACTTTTACATCAGGGACAGGATCAAAACGAAACAACTCACAATTTTGACAGAAATGGAAAATAATACACACTTGATGGAAAAACAAACTGAGCTGTGATTAGCAGCTTTGTGAGCTCTTGAAGCGTCAGGTAATCAGCGTAGCACTTTATGTTTAGACCTCTGAACCCAGAGAGCTCTTGTTTATGCTCAAGTTGCATCAGGCAGAGACTTGCTGATTTATGACAGTTCAGCAAAGGTAGACAAGCTGAAAATGAGCACACACTGACAGGACTGCTAATTATGATTTCCATAATCATAGCTTTTTCATGCTGAAACATCAAGAATGATGAGACATTACCATGCACTTATTTTATATTTGAAAGAAAGGATGCATGATGGCCCATAAAAGTGACTGCTTTAACATTATTCAGAGTTTAGATAAATTAAAACAACCAATAAAACCTGCTTTTATTAACTTGGGAAAAAGCCTAATTTCCATATTTTATGCCTTTTAATTCAGAGTGGACAGGACAGGAGAGGGAGTGGGAAGCAGCCTGAGACATGCTACAAAGAGGCCACAGGTTGGATTCAAACTATAGACTGTATAACATATAGACAGAGTCTCCCCGATGTTACCAATCTGTTTCTGAAATGGAAAATGAAGCACATCAGCTATCACGGCCATATTGGTAGAGGCAAGGGCTTTGCATACAGCTAAGAATATGAGACAATGTGGAAGTGCTAAAATCTGCTGTTTCTCGAGTGTTCGCTTGAGGCTGGCTCCGGATGTACTGGAAGCCACATACACACCAAGCCAAAAAGCCATTTTCAAAGCAGAATTTAACCTATTTACAGCCTGGTTCAAAAAATGTCTCCTGTCTGAGTCGCTAATTTTACTGTCAGCACCGACTGTATGGGGGGTGAATATTGTCCAACTCGGCCGTTCAGAGGATATTAAGATAGCGAACTCCCCCAAAAAGAGGCACAGCTGAGGGTCATGTGACCGACAGGTGCCCTATGGCTGTACATGAAGCCCTTGCCACTACCAATATGGCCGCTATGGCCGATGTGCTTCATTTTCCATTTCAGAAACAGACAGGTGACGTCGGGGAGACTACGTCCATGTTTTATACAGTCTATGGTACAGCTATAGGGCTCCTGTCAGTCATGTGACCTGAACTGTGCCTCTGATAGAGTGAGCTCACAATCTTAATATCCTCTGAACTGCAGAGATAGAACCCCCCCCATACAGTGTGTGCGGATGGTAAAATTAGCAACTCAAAGAAGACACGTTTTTTGAACTAGGCTGTAAATAGGTTAATTTCTGCTTTGAAAACGCCTTTATTTGGCTTGGTGTGTATGTGACTTCCAGTACTTCCAGAGCCAGCCTCAAGCGAACACTCGAGCACATTTCCATACTGTCGAGTCTCATATTCTCAGATCGGAGGTTGCAGCTTGATTCAAACCTGGATTCCTACCTGCTTAAAAGCTAGCTTCATGGTTTGCTTGACCAAAACTGCCATACCATCACTCCGCACAAAGGATTTTTTAAGCTAACTCTGTAACCATCACCCCGACAAAGATGCACTGAAGGATTATCAAGCAGCAGTAGCGTACGATGACACTGTTATCATCAAACCAGAAAATACTGGGGTACCAATTTAAAAGTTTTTCCAGCAATGATAAGAGCTAAAGCAATTCTTGACAAATTCACTAAAGTTGTAGCATTTAATGACTCACCTTTTTATTCAAACTTGAGGAGCTAGCTAAAAGAGTATTTTGAACAGTTTCCTGAGTCAACATTGGGTGATTCCTAATCTTCCCTGTGTGGTGTGATCTCAATACACTTTAACAGTCTCACTGACATGATGATTACTGATAATTATTTCATGACAATTTATCATGAGCAGGTTGTTATTGGCTATTAGCTCTGACTCACAAGCATTCTCCATCATACGTCTCTACCACAAAATGTTCCATCTTTCACCCTTTTATTGTAAGTCGTGGTCACTTCTTGCTCTTGCTCTGTAAAATCAAATCCACAAAGGTGTTGGGAGGTGTTACTCTGAATAGCAATATTTTTGTAACTTGAAGGATGTCATGTGCACAAAAGAGGTTGACCAGGTTGGCGGTGGCAGCAGTTTTTCAGCCGTATCTGCAGATTTTGTCCCTCAGACCTTGTACCACCCCAGAGGTTTCTTCCAAACAAAGTCAGCTTCTAAAAGAAAAAAAAACCTGGGGCAAAAAAGTCACAAAGCACTTGCTGATGCTCATAAAGATTATTACTGTGAGTGCACAGTTATAACTGAAGGCAATCCAGAGTATTAGCATTTTTATCGGCTCCCTGCATCTCTCGTCTGGATGATAACAGTTGGAGAGACTGTTATGTGAGTCACAGAAATTGCTGCCATCAGACTTTGAATTTTTACAAGTGATGAGGATAAGACTGCCTTTGTCTCCAGGGTAAACTTTGTTAAAGGAATACTTTGATACTGTACAACCTTAGACAAACAATAGCACAAGACAAACATGCACTGCTGTTTCACAATATAATTGAAAACAGTACGTCTTTTTTAAACACACATATATCTATTTAACTGACTTATGGTAAAAAAATAAAAAATAAAAAAAATAAATAAATAATACAAAATAAATCAATAATAATAGTAATAATAATAATAATAATAATAATAATAATAATAATAATAATAATAACAATAATAATAATAAAGAAAGCAAAGCATTTTATTGCTTTTCAGAGTGTAGCATTACCCATCAGCCACAGTGTTTACACTGAGTGTGCACTGCACTCCAGCTTGAGTCAGTCAGCTTAATTATCAGGCTGAAAAAAACATTAATAAGATCATATTTATAGCATTTACACATAACAACCAGCTATCTTGGACTCAGGCAATAACAATGAAATATGCATCATGCCAACTTTTATCTCAGGCCCCAACACACTGAGATCAACCAACATGGTTGAGAGGGCTTGCTGGAAATTTTCCATCATTAGATAACTTCTAAGCTGCAGCTGGGCTATCTTGACAGATAATCACTTAGTAACATAAATTCTGAGGGCAGTAACGATGAAGGCCTTTGTCTACATGAGTCATTAGTGTGAAGTTAAAATCTTGACAATCTCTCTGCCTCAAGCACTCTGCGGTCCCTCCTCTCCTCTCTTCTCCTCTACCCCAGCAGATTTATGGATCAATACTTCAATGGGATATTTCAAACCCTTCAAACAGTCGGTGATAATATTCCTGACAGTGATAGTCCCTGATGATAAAATATGTGATGAGCTCGTAATGAGCAGGGCTTTGATGGATAAATATGAATAGGAGGAGTGAGAGTTGAACGCTGAGGGTAAATTAATAAATCATCAGAGGTTTCTTATTTCACTTACATGCTTTTTATGAAAACATGAAGATGTGAATGCTGCATTTTAAGTCTTTAATGTATGGAATATAACTCAAACAATGTGCTACTCCTCTGTTGGAGATTTAGGGCATGTACAATGCATACTGCTTAGAAGTAGTTTTCTATGGCACAATACTCCAAACATAATCAAAAAATAGTTTTGCACTTGGATTTGTAATACCTCTGAAACATCCACCCATTGTCTTTGTTGCTGAATGGGCTGTAGTGTATCGTAACTGAATTTAGAGCCTTTAATTGCCCTGACAAGCATGTTTTGTGGGAGGATGCAAGAGTACCCATTACACCCACACATGCAAGGGGGAAAAACATGCGAACTCCACATAGAACACCTCACAGACATGACCATGAAGTTGCCTTTTATTGCTCATATTCATCCACAGATAAGAATGGAAGTTATGCTTGCAAGCTATGCTACTTGCTTTGTTTTTATTTTATATACTGTTTGCTAATGGAAAAAAAACATATTCCAATTGTCAAGCTGATATGTGTAACATTTGTAAAACTGCCCTTTGAAATTGCAGGCTTCTCTGAAAATGTTAAATGTTATATAAGACCTGATGAAACTTATCACGAGGAGAGATGATTCTCTGTCCAAATACTTAAACTTGACTGTTAAAAAAAAAAAAAGAAAAAGAAAGAAAAAGACCTTTTGTGGGGCAAGAAGAAAAATCATTGAACCACTACTAAGAATGATTTCCAAAAGGTAGGACACAAGATTATGTTCAGACTGTGAAACATCTCTTCACGACTTTTCCAAACATCCTCAAAAGCAGTTTGTTGCAAATGTCAGACAAATAATATTTATAATTCCACATTTCCTGTGAATTTTTCTAATGCCTCCAGCAAGTGTACACAAGTGACATGCAGGTACTTATCCTCCCCCCAAAGGAAGCCATGTATCAGCCTGTAGACAGTCTGTGTCTTTCTCTCGGGCAAATATTGTCAAGCAAAGCCAGGATTGCCGGAGGAGCAGCCTGAGGGCCACGTGTTATTCTTTGTCCTTAATTTGTCGTGATGTTCTCCCAGTAAAACTTTAAGAAGATAAAATCCAATACTCATTTCCTTTTTATAAGTCAAACTTCATTCATTTTGATATAACTTGGCTTGTTTAAAGTTGAATGCATTCCCAAATGTCCCCAGAGGAAAAAAAAAACAAACAATTTAACTCAATCACAAGCAAGGCTGGATGAGTTTATAGAAAGAGTTCATGTAACGTGAAAAGAAGAAAGCTTTTGTGGAAGTGTCCCAGACTTGAATTAAAGGTCCCATATCATGCTCCTCTTCTGCAGTTTGATATGGATCATTGATGTCTTCATGAAATGGTAGTTGTTCCCAGGCTCTCATAGCCCCTCTGTTCAGAACGGTCTGATTTAGTGGGCGTGACCTTCATATGTAAATAAGCCACCATGCCCGATACTAAAACAACAGGCTAACCGCAGCTAAAGTTAGCATCCTGAAGGGGGACACTGAGGAAAAGCTCTTACATCTGCTCCTCAGCACACAGCATTTAAAATACTCACATTTCCAGGGTCCGAGGTTTGTTGGCAGATGGTTGGTAATGCACCTGAATTCAGGACCAGTCTATTCACTAGCCCTCTGCTGTACTGTCCAAAGTTGGAAAAGCAGTCGGCACATTTCCTTGATAAATAAACTCTAGCCACTTAGTCTTGTCTTCTTCCGAGATGGGAAGCTTGTGAATGTAATGATGTGGCTGTTTACAGCCAAAAACAGAGCAGTGATGGTTCTTTAACTTTGGCATTCTCCTGCTTGCTGCTGGAGAGATTTCTCTCCAGCAGAGGGAGGGGAGTGGGCGGGGGGGGGTATCTGCTCCGATGGACCAACTAGGTCAGACTTGCTCCTGATTGGTCAAAAAGGGAATCGCTGACAATGGCAAATCCCCTAAATCCAAACAGCCCGCTTTAGGTCAGGAGTTTACATTCACAAGCACTTCTAAGTGCAGGTTTTGTCATTAAATATCACATTTTGTGGGCTGGGAGGAAAGCCAAAGACCCACAAATTTCACTAAAATATTTAATAAAGAGATTTTTGCATAATATAGGACCTTTAATGGTTCAGGACATATCCCTGTACACACTTCAGGTCGAATTTTGAAATGTTAGCTTGGTAAATTAAGAGCCACATTTGTTGTGTAACAGTGGCTAGATGGGAATTAAATGTTGTTTTACCTTGTGTGTTAATGGTTCCACTGACTTTAATAATGTTATAGGGTATATCATAATTATTAAAAAGGTGAACAAAGGTTGATCTAGCCTACTAGTATCAGGTTCTAATATTAAGACGAAGCAAACCCCCTTCCCCAGGACAGGCCTACAGAGGGCTGGCTAATCAGAGGGAAGGGGGTTTGTGAAGTGGGAAGCCTTAGACAGCAGCTAAAAGGAAGCATTTCCGACACAGAATGTTAAAAAGGTTGTCCAAAACACTGGTATAGATATTATAGGGATTTTTTTACATTTTAATCATGCAAAGCCACTACACAAGTACCAGAGGGACAGTAAAGACCCTTAAAAAAGCACAAACCTCCTTCTTTAAGGGCCTTAGTGTTTCCAGTCTCTACTAATTTTATTACTTTATTTTTTCTTATTTAGTATTTGATACTCTAGTTGTCCCTCTATTAATGGCATCTGTCTCTTGTCCTTACTGGATGAACTGGAAAGGGTACAGGAAAGTAAAAAGAGAGAGGTTCCCCCTTCCTATTTTATAATGTTTACTCTGTTGCTTTACATTTACTTATACTCTAATTTAAGGTCAGATCTCCCTTGTTCCTCACAGTCTTCTTACAAACAATGACACATGACCATAGCATACAGATCCACGAAAGAAAAACATGTTTGACGCACAGCTGCAGTCACCCCCCTTGGATTATTTTTTAAACGAGGGAGGAAAAAAACACTCCAGAGACAAGTGGTCACCTTGAAGACTCTTGTTGTGATTTGTGGTACAGTTGTCATCAGACCGCACACACTACATGTGTCATTGTGCCATAGCTCTCCCTCCTCTGAGTAATGGTACCCTTGATAAAGCTTGTTTCCTTGCATATCAATCAGTAAAACTGCTGCAACCGTAATGTTTGGTGTGTTTCATCTGCACTAAAAATTTAAACAATGTTGTAAAAAAGTAAGAGAATCATTTTCTTGGCTTCGGTGCAGCTGTGACTAAAACCTTTGAAGAGCGCTGAGAACACTTTACCTTATTACTTTCGATGAAAACTGAAATCAGATCCTCTTTGGGATTTAGTGGAATTTTGTGTTAGTGATGAGGGAATGTTACAGTGATTCTCAACTTTTTTAAAAGAAAAATTGATTAAACACAAACAAGAAAATTAAACATTACTAAACTAAAAGAACACACCCAATATGTTACACAAACACTTTGGAGCCTACAGTTTCATGAGGCTGCCATGCAGAAAACTACGATCTGGGGTCTGTACCACAACGCAGGATTCAATTCATCAAGATTATTTCAAACTGATATCTGGGTTTCCAGCTAGATATTTCATTTCTTATCAGAGGGCATTACCCTGCTAAGTATTGCTCTGCACCTAGCCTGAAGTTTATATCATGTAGAGATCAGCTCTAGTGAAGCGATCAATCAGACTCCAGGGCGCATAACACTGAGCTGTAAGAACTCAGAGATCATAGATATACTTTGACTCTACTGTGAGATCTCTCTTGATAAATATATTAAAATTTATTGATATAACCCTACATCAGATGGTGATAAGTGTACTAAAGGGTTGCACTTGTTGAATTTATGCAATAATCCGCACAAAAAGTCATCTTAATGATGCATGAAAGTTCAGAGAGTGATAAAGCTAGAAGATATAAGTTTGCTGGTCTTCATGGCCGACTATCTCTGGCCCCAATTTAGGAAATACACATACTAAAGAATAAGTTTTGACTTGTGAACAGGGCTTGACATTAACTTTTCACTCACCAGCCACTGCGACAAGTGGTTTCCCAGAATTAATAGCCACTCTGCATTTTCACTGGCCACTATTTTTTGTTAGATAATTATGTTTAATATAATAAAAGCTCACCATGGCATGCTTAAGTTTACTTGAACTAGATTTACATCATTTTTCATCTGTCAGATAAACATCCTTGCTTTTAAAAAGTTATGGAAGTTTCGACAATAGTTGGTGACTCAAATCCCAAAAAACTGTCTACAACAGAGAGCGAATGATACACAAGTGAAAGTTTTTTTCTCTAAATCACATTTTCATTAAACACTGAGAGCTGTCAGGCTGTCAAAGCCGTCGATTGGAGTCTGAACCGTCAGCAGTGTCATCAGCAAAAGGCTTCATGCTGGGACCAGTGAGCAATCACTATGTGCAAGCAGTGCTCATGGGAGATGTGGTGTCATAGCCTCACAATGCAATTGGTTTAGTATTCAGATGTCGTTTCAGGAAACTACAACTGATGTAGATTGAAAATCAACCTACCAAAGTGGCTTGGGGGCAACCGTGCTTGAGTAAGACACGGTACGGCCAGTGTGACCGCACCCTGAGTCGTTAGCAGTCACAAATGATGTAAAATGATTGAGTTTTTACTGTAGGGCTCCACTGTGGAAAACAAACTCATTTTCCTCTTTTAATTTTCTGACTTATTCTTGATCATTGGCTTTGTTGTGCTTGTTTCTTTTACTTTATATTATTAGGTCTTTTTTGTTTTATTAGTCGCCCTGTTTCGTATTTATTGTCTTGTTGTGTAAAACATTATCATTTTGATTGGTATGTGCTTTATTGTGACTGTTATAGAATAGAATAGAATAGAATAGAATAGAATAGAATAGAATAGAATAGAATAGAAATACTCAGGAGTCACAGCAGCAATACAAGAAAACAAAAGTAAGAAAGTGTAAAAAGTGCAAAAAGGTCCATAAGAAAACAGATGATGACAGCTTGTCCATCATTGTCCAGTTCAGCCAGCCTCCACCTCCACAGGCTCCAGGACTGAGCTTCTTCAGCAGTCTGTTCAGTCTTTCCTGTAACCTGTCTGCTCACAGCAGATGAAGTTCTTCCAATGTGGCGTTGGTGTCTGATGTTAGCTCCGTTAGCCATGTCTGTGAATAGCATGATGCTGCTTTGCCCTCTGGTATTCCCTGTTGCTGGGTTAGCACTGCTAGCTTGTCCATCTTATTGAAGATAGATCTTATGTTCCCAATAACAATGGATGGAAGGTCGATGTTGTCACTTCTTAGCTCACACCTCAGTACTGGCACATTGTCCTCACCTCCTTCTCCTCACCTTGTGGGGAAACATTTAGGATCACCAGACAAACACAGGAGCAAAAAAAGTAAAAAATATCACTAAAGACATAACCAGTTTGGTGTCCATGACCAACAGATAAACCATATAAAGTAAAGACCCACTTCAAAAGTAACGATGATGAAAAAGAGATGAAAAAATTACAAGAAACAGACAAAGAAGAGAGAGCTGCTGTAACAGCCACTTGGGCAGCGCCTGCCTTGTGTTGATTGTTATTTGGTTTCTTCCTTGTTTGTATTTGTTTAGCACTCTGTAACCTGTCTCTGAAAAGCACTATACAAATAAAGTTACGCTGGTGATTTATCTCCGTTTGTCTTTGAGCTAATGAGATTCATGAATATCACAGAGGCACGTGTGAAAAGCTTTATCTGCGTATGTGCACACTCACTGATTGTGTGCTTTGTTTCGAAAGAAGCTGTGATGATCAGTTTGCATGGGGAGTCTGTTTTCCTGTTGTACACAACACCAGGATAACATCACAGTGACTCATCTTTTTGCTTCCTTTGGCGACTGGTACTACTTTGTGAGCACTGCTGCAGCAATATTTCATTTTAGGAAGCTGTTAGCCCAAATTTATAGCTCTGTACCAAACAGAGAGTTTTTAGTTCTTGAGTAATGACAGGAAGTAATTTTCTGTAGCTGTGGAAGATTTTTTTAAAGATTTGATTACTTCAAATGTCCATTTTTTAATCACCGGCTGAGGATTTGAGGTTGTACACTTCTGTCAGTCTTTCAATCCTTCCATATTTGGGGCTTTTACTACCAGCACATGCTCCCAAGTGTACATATGAAAGGAAAAATTCATCCAAATGCATAACAAGCTGTGCTGTTTTACTGACATGTTGATAAACAGCAATTAAATGAAATAAATGAGGTGGCAATCATACACCTCTCTATATTAACAGACATCAACATGTTGATGTATTAACCTCTCTGAGCAGATCAGATTGACAAACTCTTTATCCTCCTTTCATGGTCTTTTTGAAACACATCATATCAGACCAGCTGTCATAAAAGATGTGCTAACGTGTTTTAATCCCCTCAATGCTGATTTATCCCAAGTTCAAGCAGGGTGCTCTTTGATGTTTTGATCATTGTACTGTTTGTTCTTTTTTTTTTTTTTGTTTGTTTTCTTTTTTTTCTTGCCTTTGGTCTCGTTTTCCTTTTGTCTTTTGATTCATTATTTTCATTTTTGTTGTTTTTCTTTTATCATTTTCCCTTTTATCTTTTAGTTTACAGGTATTTATCTGTGTTTTTTTCCATCTCTGTATGATTTGTTTCTTTTTATCTTTTGTTTTGTTTTTGTTTTTTTATTTTACATGTTTAATGTTCTGCTTTTTTTCATTGTTTTATTCCCTTTTCATCTGTGATGGTCTCATTTAATTTTTCATTTATTTTTGTTTTGCATGGCTTTTGTGTTGTTGAGTCTCAATCCTGGCATTCATGTCTTGTATTGTTTCACTATGAAAAAAATATCTCTACCTCTTTAGCCTTATCATTTTCTCCATCTATGACTCTCTGTCTCTCTTTCTTTCTCTCTTAGATATAGATACAATGATATATCAATACAGTGATAGAAGACAGACAACAGACAGACTAATAGATATCTCTCCTGAATCTATTGATTTAATACAGACACATATATTTAACACCAGAGAACAAACATCTCATCCTGAACAGGAAGCATCTGGAGCAGCTGTTGAGAGGGAGAAGAGAGGAGAGACAGATGGAAAGAGATCATTAGAAAGGTACAAGCAGGACACTCACACTCCTCTATCATCCCTCTATCCTCTTTGTATTCATGCCAACACTGAGTGATAGTGCTCTCGTGCTTTTCAGTATTCTCTCCCTGACTTCTCTGCACCTCACTCGTTCTGCCCACAGACCCTCCAGTGGCGCCAAAATGAGGAAAAACAGGGATGACTAATATCTATTTACAGGTAACAGAGAACACCAAAGGGTAGAAGTGAGGGACTTCACTTTCTGTTCCCTGTTAGAGGACGGCCATGCTGAGTTTGGTCATGCTGGACTCATCAATAGTGCCTCACATCAGATGAGTCCAATGAGTTTGAAACTCTTATTGAACCTTGAGAGGATTTAAACAGAAGAACAGGCTGATCCCCCTTTACAAGCACACCTTTTGTCAGCTTAATCCAATAACACCCTGAAATCTTTTTTAAAGTCTAGAAAAAGTTGTTAAAAGGGAAAGTTTGTCTCTTACGTAAAACTCGGAACAAAAGAACATCAGGCTTTGAATTTTAACCCTTTACATACTGAGTTCAAAAATGGTCCAAACATATTTTCTCATGGCTGTAAAATGGTCTGAAAATGCCATTTATCTGAGTGTAGTACATGGAGTAGAACATAAACTTTTTAAAGGATAAGTTCGGTTTATACAGCTTTTACATTGTTTATAGAATGAAGTAGAACAAAATACTCACCCAGAAGGCTTTCCTGATCCAAGCAGTGCGTCGGGAGATATTTAGATCCAAAATCGTGCAGCGTATGTCCGTATAATGGGATCCATCAGGGCATAGACAGCGCCGCTCATAAAACGGCATTAATCGTCCAAAAACTCGAGTTTTTCACCAAAATTCCATCATGGTCCGCTCCGAGATAGTCCTCTGCTGCAGTAGTGTCACTCCAGACAGCGCTGTGTGGCTGTAATTACCTCTGAACTGACGAAGACTTTGTTTACATTTGCCCCTCAAATAAAGGAGTCGGCTCTCCAGAGAGTACTGCGCATGCGCAGTACTCTCTGGGGAGCCAACTGCGCATGCGCAGTACTCTCTGGAGAGCTGACTTTTCTTTGTCCACAAGTGTAAACAAAGTCTTCGTCAGTTCAGAGGTAATTACAGCCACACAGCGCTGTCTGGAGTGACACTACTGTAGCAGAGGACTATCTCGGAGCGGACCATGATGGAATATGGGTGAAAACCGAGTTTTTGGACGATTAATGCAGTTTTAGGAGCGGTGCTGTCTATGCCCCGATGGATCCCATTATACGGACGTCCGCTGCATGATTTTGGATCTAAATATCTCCCGAAGCAATGCTTGGATCAGGAAAGCCTTCTGGGTGAGTATTTTGTTCTACTTCATTCTATAAACAAAGTAAAAGCTGTATAAACCAAACTTATCCTTTAACATCTGGTAAATGTTTACTGCACATGATATGGAAGTGTTTGCAGCTTAAAAGAAGAAGAAAAAATGAAATTTATTTTTTAGGAGCTTAGTCAAACTCTGTAATTTACAGAAAGCAGTTTCTTGGCTCTCTGGAGGATTTTTTTTTTTTTTTTTTTATGGATTGGGCAAAAAAATCAAGCAGTCAAAGTATTCAAAAGCCATTTCATACTTTTGCAGTATTCCCAGTGTTTTGCTTTGCGTCACATGCTTGTGTTTACAGTAATGAACCATGTATTACTGAATTATTCTATTTTATATATTTTTAATGTAACGTTTTTCACTTCATAGTTTCTTGCTCGCTACTGTTACTCAGTAAATTTCCTCACAGTGGGACAAATAAAGAACTTCCTTATCTTATCTTATCTTATCTTATCTTATCTTATCTTTACTTTTCTTATCTTATCTCAGTTTAGCTTAATTTAGCTTAGCTTACACAACCTAAATTCTTTGGCTTCCTATGTTTCTGATTGAACAAGCATTAACAGGGTTAGGGTAATAATACTCTGGCAAGGGCAAATAGAGTGCCAGCACTTTTTTAAAATTTTTTACCATAAATTACTTTGGCACTATCTTGTATCTATTTTTGTTGCCTTTTAAGAAACTCACTTGAATGGATTGCCACTAGCATCAAAAGTGCGCATCATTTACCCACCTTGGAGAGAGTCACCATGGGCAGCTTGTTCTATTGATGTCACCTTTGTTCAACTACAGACCATTGCCACACAGGAAAAGTGACCCTATATGTTGAGATTAAGGATCCCCTGCATGACCATTTAATACACTGATTGTAACAATACTATTAATGTGAAGAGATATTTTCAGGTCATCCAGAGGTGGAGTTAATAAGTGTCATTCCTTTTAAATATTGCAGTGCAGTAACTCCAAACAGCATGCAGTGATAATTTCACCCTAACTTTGGTCTGGTGTTGTGAAAATAACACTTTGTTGTGCAATGAGCTGAATTTGCATAGAAAGGAGCTAACTTTCCCACAAAAAAAAGCATAATGGCTCAATTAAATGTATGCAAACAACACCAGCCTACATTAGATGTTATTTGTTTCACAGCATTGCTTGAGGGACTCTAAACCCTTTGAGAGTACTTTGTGATTTTCCTGGTCTTTCTTTGCGATGTGAAAAAGGCATTCAGTCCTTTATCTTTATGATTTGCTTGTTTGTCCCAGCTCTTTGAAAAGTCTGGGATTTAAAAAGTGCATGAAATAAAATTAGACAATTGTGCGCTCAGAAAAACATTTTTTTTTCTCTCCATACAAGACATCTCGTGACTTGTAATTCACATGCAGCTACCATGCTGTGGCCGCGTACAGAAATCACTTTCCTTTTTACAAACCAGGGCAATTCATTCCCACTTATTTCATTCTGTTCTGCATACTGTGTTTCCAATTTCTGAGTATGACGTCAATGCATAATACAGTGACCTCCAACATCCCCACAGAGCACAACAAAAGAGTGACCGTGGCCCTGTTTGTTTCCTTCCCTTGCCATGAATGGATTAACAGTCTGAGAACTCTACACCTGCCAGGCAAACAACAAGTCTGGAAAAATAATGATGAGTCATTGTGATAATAAGAAATAAATAAGTCCTCAGGGAGTGATGTCAGGCACAGAGGTCATCTCTGTCTCTCAGGAAAAACAACTGGATTTTTATCCTTACATTTTTCTTTTTTTACACTTTCTCAGCTTGACATTTTTAATAACCCTGAGTTGTTTTTATGCATCTTATAGCTTTTTTTTCAGGTTATGTTAAGATTTAAAATATCTTTTTATGAAAGAGACCTTACCAGTGACAGCCTCACACAATCACAAATGTAAACCATTACAGAAACACAAGATAAAAAAAATCAAACCAGTTAAAAGTTTGTAGTATCATGCTTTTATTTCTTAGGCTTTGTATTGTCCCTTTGGTACCACGTGGCAACTGTAGATGAAATGCAAAACCAAAAATAAAAGTCCCTGATTTCCTCACACTGAGGGTTTAGCAACCCCCTCTGTCTGGAACTCTTTGGCTTAGGTACTGTCTCTTTAAGGTAGCTTTAAGAAAATTACTTGCTCTCTATTTGAAACTTTACCCCCAGTTTCTTAACCCTGTTTCTGTTTTAGTGAATCAGATAATAACACGTGGCATCTTTATTCCCAACAGAACATGATCTTTCGGACATTTCTCGCCTCTCTCTGCTCCTTCTTGTGTCAGTGAGTAGTGAGACACTTATTAACTCGGAGAAAAAAGGCAAGAGAGCTTGAATCAGGGCAATGGTATTTGCAGGGATCAGGCTGTATGCTTGCATTAGACATCATATTCAAGGCTGAACTCTGGACACTCTTCACTCACACCTGCCCCCGTAGTAAATGGAGGTATGTAATGGGCTTTATCACCTGTGCATTAAGCCAGCTCTGGTCTCGGGGTTGTGAATAGTCGTTTTTTCCTCCTCTTGGACATTCAGTGTCTAAAGTCTGACATATAGCCTTATAAAATCCTTTCAGGGCTCTTTCACTTTCCACCATTCTTTTCATCATGCGGCTTTTGATAAAACCTATTTCGTCCCCTCAATCTATCACTCGCTGAAGGAAGCACACAGTGACTGAGCTCTGAACAGCCAGGTACACCCTGACCTCCTCATACACACACCTATCCTTCATGTGCAGTCTCTGTTGTATCGCTCGCCATACAGATGTGCAATTACTGTCCTATACTGTCATTGTTAGTATCATCTCAAATGTGTTTCTGGGTTTTGAAAGTGGAAAATTTCTGGAAAGCATCAGTGTAATGGCACATCGCATCCTTGTCCATTTTTTCATGCTTGCAGCTCTGCAGTTTTTAGTATCCAATCCATCCTTCTCTTAACTCCACACACACCTACACACACATGCTCATAGACACGGGGCCCTTCCAGCATCCTGTATTTCATGCGTTTTTACAGCTTAATGCAGCTTAATGAGATTTAATTAATAACCTTTAAGAGGGTTTGTGTCATCCTCCCAGACGTGACACTTGCTGTCTGCAGAGCAGGAAGGATACTGGTTATTAATTACTCCTCATTCAATTAAGGTTCTTCATACATTCAGTTTGATGACGAGCTCATTGTGGATGTGCAGAAAGTGATCACAGACCTCACACTACAGGCTATTTAAAGGTCCCATGTTATGCAAAAATCACTTTATCAAATCTTTTAGTGAAATTTGTGGGTCATTGGCTTTCCTCCCAGCCCACAAAATGTGATATTTAATGACAAAACCTGTGCTTAGTAGTACTTGTGAATGTAAAATCCTGACCTAAAACGATTTTGGGGACTTGCCGATGTCAGCGATTCCCTTTTTTGACCAATCAGGAGCAAGTCTGACCTGAATGGTCCACTGGAGCAGGTAGCCCCGCGCCCCCTCCCCGCCCACTTCCCTTCCTGCTGCTGGAGAGAAATCTCCCCAGCAGCAGGCAGGAGAATGCCAAAGTTGAAGAGCCATCACTGCTCTGTTTTTGGCTGTAAACAGCCACATAGTTCATGCACAAGCTTCCCATCTCAGAAGAAGACAAGACTAAGTGGCTAGAGTTCATTTATCAAGGAAATGTGCCAGCTACACTCAGTAAAAGTGTGCATGTGTGTGCTAGTCACTTCACGGCCGACTGCTTTTCCAACTTTGGACAGTACAACAGAGGGCTAGCGAATAGACTGGTCCTGAATCCAGGCGTATTACCAACCATCCACCAACAAACCTTAGACCCTGGAAATGTGAGTATTTTAAATGCTGTGTGCTGTGGAGCAGATGTAAGAGCATTTCCTCAGTGTCCCCCCTGTCTCTGTGTTAGCTTCAGGATGATAACTTTAGCTGTGGTTGGCCTGTCGTTTTAGCCTGTAATGTTACAGTAAACGAGCTTCGCTGTTTTCTAAACACTGTGCTCGTGGAGCTTTGGGACCTTTAAAGCAAAGTTTTATAATGGAATCCAAAATGAGCTGTTGAGCTACAGTCTGGTCTTATTAGTTTATTTCTGTTCTGGGTCACAGATACTTTCCCTAGGACTGAGGGTGTATTCACACCTGTGACTTGTTTGCTTTGTTCCAATTCATGGGCAAAAATGATACATTTATAATGGTTGTCACTTGGTTTGTTTGTCTTCACAAGGCAAAAGTCTCTTGCGGTCCAAAGTTGTGAACAAATGCCATTTTCATATGCTTCATTTTTTTCTCTCATTGGTCAGAAATCATACCCCCAAAAGAGGGGAGTTTCCTTATCTTTATTCATTCAGTCATTCATGTTCTAACCCGCTTTCCACAGTGAAGCAGAACATTCATGGAACATAAACAACGTCTAGTTAGCGTTACAGCGTTTATCTGGCTCACAATTGCCCCAAACGATCCAGGTGTGAATACACCCTGAGTTTCAACAAACAGTGTTGTAAGAAAATGAGATTAAAAAAAGGATTGTGTGCTGTTCTGAGCCAGGAGTGGTATTATTTATTTAACAGTTTACAGAAGCTGCCCATAGGGCTCTACTGGTCCATCAATGTTTCATGCTTTATCGATGATCATGATCTATCAGTAGCCAATGAAAGAATGAGATGACAGGTACAAGGAGAAAGATGGTTGGACTGAGCCTTCGGGACAGAGTCAGGAGCTCAGACATCCAGAATGAGCTCACAGAGCTCCCCATATATTGAAAGGGGACGGGGTTGTTGATAAAATAGCCCCTGAACTGGGAGTAATGGTTGTCATTTTTCTCCCCATTGTGTCATTCTGCTTTCAGATTTCTGTCTTATGTTGCTAACACCTGTCTCCTCTCTCTCATTTCGGGTCCAGTCTCTCTCCTGTGTGATCACCTAACCCCTCCCTATTTGTTCCACCTGTGTCTTCTTTTCTGCACTCCTTTGTATTGCTACTGTGGCTACTCACCACTTGCCAGGTCAACTTATGAGTTAAGTTATCCCCAGTAAGTTTATCTCTCAGTGTTTAGACTCCCTTTTGTTTGATTTCTGGTTCTGAATCTCTGCCGTTTCTATCACCTCCTGGTTATGACCCACACTTTGAATACAGAAGACGTTATTGGATAAAGACTCCTGGTGTCCTGAGTCCCTCTTCTGTCTACAGCAGATGCTTTTGTCCAAAGCGACGCACACCAAGCTAGAATTTAGACAGTCTGTGCATTGATACTGGTGATTCAACTCAACTATCTTTCAACCGATAATTAAGTGTGATCTTCCTTATCTGAGTCAGTTCATCTTGAGTGGAACAAAACAAAAATTCTCCTCAGATTATTTCAATTGTTTCTTAGTCATTGCAGGACAAACATTGATATAAGCTGTCATATCAACAATTAATCTGTTAAATTATAGTGAGAGAAATTGGAGGGTAAATTTAGTAATACCAGGATCCTTAAATTCAAAAATCCAAAAGTGAATGCATGTATGATCAACAAGGTTGAGACATCTTCTGCAACATGTCGAAATGAGCTACTACCTTAAAGTTTGAGGAATAGCTGTATCCACATTTTCTCCACTAAACTCAATCAAAGGCAAAAAATTGATATGCCAATGTTAAAAAGGGAAAAATCTGAAGATGCAATCATGAAACACATCACACTCAAATCAAATCTGATGGATTATTCAACACATGTATCATAAAAACACTGGTTAATGTTTAATGCTATTGAGGACTTTCCATCTCCCAAACATTAGCATACAAAGGCTGCAGACACTTGAAGCACTAACAAATATTCAGTACTGCTGACTTTGTTTTTCCTCTCCTCATCTGTTCATATTTGTTTACAGCTGTATGCTGAGAGCTGACAGGGGGGCATTTATTTGCTGCCTTCCCTGTCCGACAGTTGTCTTTGTCTACAGTAAGAGGATCAATCCTGTCCACAACATGCAGCAAACAACAAAAGAACATATTATATCATTTGCAACAGAGAGCTTGCACTAATATAAGAAACCAAAGCTATAACTGGTAACAAAGCATGTCATGCAGGGTGAAGGAGAAGCAGACCCCTAATTATAACCAATCCAGATGTCTGCAAATTAAGTTCAAAGCTCACAGGAGACAAAGCAGTCTGCACTAAGTAAAAGAGCCTTGTCATCCTGGTGAGGTTATCTTACACAGATGAATTGATCCTTTGTTTACTTAAAGAGAGCTGCCTGTCATTGTATCATGTGAATGTTCTACCATTGCTCTATCATAAAGCAAACAGACCCAAGTAATTTTCCCTCTGATGTTACATAAGAAAGTTACTTGGTGAAAAAAGATCACTAAATACACTTCTTTCTCATGCAACTTTTTTTTCTTCTTCTTCTTCTCTCTTCTTTTTTTTGTTTTGTTTTGTTTTTCTTTATACTTTGCACAGCACACTTACTGAAGTAAGGATTACACTGTATTCTTATTCTTTATAATACTTTTACAGAGCCTCTGCCATTTGGAGATACATAGAAACGGTGGAAAGGAAAAACATCCTTTACCAAGCAAAAATCTGAAACGGAACCAAAGAAAGATTGGTCATGGGCCAGGGGGTCCGTACCTAACAACAGAGTTATCATATGCTGAGCTCAGCTATTCATTGTGGATTGCAAGAATGCATACTCCACAAATCAGAAGTACACAGCTACACAAAGTATAAGTACTGAGCACAGGAAGGTGGTCTGAACCTTGCCTCCAAGGAGACTGCTTCTTATGAAGCATTAGTGCAAGCATAGTCTAGTTTTTACAGTAATCTACCACTATGCTTATTGTTATTCAGTTAGCTCAGTTTATCTTTTTGAGCCTCATGCAGAGCATTTTGCTACTTTAGATCTAGACGTCTTTATTTCTCCAGATTTCCCCTGGCATCCTCTGTCTTTTGTTTCAAAAGTGTCCATACGAATCAATTTGAAAAAATGAACTGTGATTATTATGTCATGAGATTGTGTCTCACCAGCACCATTCGCCTTCCGAGAAAATTGCTGTGATCTCACCTCTCTCGATGACCTGATTGATGTTACCACTGGACAGAGAGATAGGGAGTTAGTAGGTGGATTAAAGTCAAACTTTACAGTCGTATTTCTTTTCTTCACTGGGCACCTTTTTCACAGAACAAACGGGGAAAATGATTCAAAGATAGAAATCAACACTTTATATCCATATTTGTTTTTATCTGTATGTAATATATGTACATTGTGACAGACAATAAAGCTCATGTCAGTTAATGAAGTTTTCAGTGGTTGGACTGCAGACTGGATGAACGGCCTAGAAGGGTCAGAGTTATCAGCTTTTTGAGGAGATATAATATTTCTACTGTAATTAAACCGTGATCTGTTCACCCAGGTTAAACCCAGCGGAATCAGAGATCTCATTTTCAAGAAGGACCTGGCCAAGAGTGACAGCAACATAGAGTTTCAACAAAAACAATCAGTCATTCAGGAAGTTAAAAAAAAAAAATGCATTGATTACATCCAAAATACACTGGATGCGTCAACTTACACAGGACCCATTGGCTGGTCCATTGTGTTGCAGGTAATACGCAGCCATCCTATTTTTGACGGACACAGAGCTGTGACGCATAAGTTCAGTGTAAGAAAGATCGAATGGAACAGGAAGTCATGACCCCAAACTACCAAAAACACCCAGTGACTTTCAAAATAAAATAAACCGTGTCAAACTAAGATCGTATTCAGCTTAACTACAACACCAAACAGACATAATGAGCGGAGCCAGACCAGGAGTCAATGGGTTTGAGGTTTTACAGCCCAACCTGAATGAAGAGAGACTTATCTATGGTGAGGGAGGCGCGGGAACTTCTCGGTCTCGTGACTTCAGCTGTCTGTCAGGCATGCAGCATGTCGAAGTGAATACACAGCTGATGTGAGTTCAAAAGGCACAACGCAATGGAGTGGCACTGTAGACGTATCCTGTGTAGTTCAGGCGTTAGCTAAAAGATTCATTGACAAAGCACCTGCATTCAAGAGGTTTCACTTAGAAATCAAAGTTTCAGGTTATGGAGGAGAGTGAATTTAACAGTGATGCTTTCTATAAGATCTATGAGAATTCACATCAACGTGAAGACATCTTGTTGTTACTTCTAATACCTGTAACCACTTTTCAGGGCTAGGTGAGACAGAACAGAAATAATCTCAGTCTGCAGATTATTTAGGGCAATAGGTGATGATAACCAGATGGCTTTACTCCCAAACTCACTTTGAATTTTTGGAATCAAAGTAAAGGTTCAGAACTTAAAGGATATAAGAGAGGTAAGGCTGTCTGAATTTTGCCGATACATAATGAAGCACTGGCAATAAATGCAAAACTGTGGAAACGTGTAGGGTTATGGGGACCATATAGACACAGGCTATTTAATTGGACCACATCCAACTTGCAGGTCCAAACTTGACTCATATTCATGAATGCATAAGTGAACAGCATAAACTTTGTGCTGAGTGAAGATCTGCTTGGAATGGAGATTTCCACACTTTGAAGCCTAAATTTAAAATAAAAAGAATTGCTGTCCATACCAAAGTGGAAAAATTTAACCCCAATAAACTATCCCTTAAAACCCTACCTGGACGACAAATATTGTTTAATGTCAGCTCAAAACATAAATCCATCATGCGTCATTTGCAACAAGTGCTTGGTGATTCATGAATATGAAGTGTGTTACTTTAAAAATCACCCAACTTTGTGAGATTGGGTCTGTTGTGGGTGGATGGGCTTCAGTACAGAGGTTATCTGCACCTTAGGAACATAGATGCTCCACCCCGGCATGGTCCTGTATAGACCAACAAAGAGCTACAGCAGTTTGACACTGTGTGGGCTCTTGGAAAAGACAGAGTCCATCCACAGACTCCAGAGCGGAGAGAGAATGTGTGCTGGCCATTGTGGAGGAAGTGATCAGTGATTAAATCTAAATTAAAGGGGGCCTCTGCAAATGAAAATGAGCCCCAGTCTGATTCAGAGTTGAAATTCTGGCTGCAGATGAACTGAAAAGGCAGGGGCTAGAGAATCCAGAGATACAAGGATGTGTGCATGTGTGTGTAGTAAAAGGTTTTTTTTTTTTTTTTCGGCTCAAATATGACATGGTAATTCTTTTTTTCTTTTTTTCTTTTTTACTAATTCATTTATTTATTCTATGGCTGAGTGGGAAGTCTTGTAACTTTCACCTTCACCAAAGTCACCTGATTTGATTTATATGCCACTACAACAGTATATTCATGAATATCTAATTCAGTAAGATGCATTCATGGGTAAGGAAAAACAGTTTATGTTTAAGCTCAAAATTGGTGCATTTCAATTTTCAAAAGGAGCAAGATGTGACTGTAAAGTCATGCAAATTATTCAACATAAGCACAACAGATTGGCTGCTGATGAGGCATTCATACGGCTGTATCAAAGGAAAGGATAACTCATTATCATTTTTTAACCTTGGTGAAAGAAAGGAGACAGCGGTGCAACTCTGTGGGAAATTGAATTTGCTGATTTGGAAGGAAAAAGGTACTTACAGGAGAACATTAAGTGACCATGATCGTTCAACCGTGTAGCTATTTTAGCTTGATTTATTATAACTGTGCTGCTGTTTGAAGCTGTTTGCCAGAGTGAGCATGGAGCTTATTTGCATATGCTCTTCAAAACAGAAGAAAATAGAAGGACAGGGATTTTTGGAAAAGAAAAACAAAGATGTTTATATTATGCTTCTCTTTAAAGCAAGTTTATTTAATCTTGAAAGTAATGACTGATCAGAATAACCTCATAGTTCCCAAAAGTATACACCAAATGTGATAAAGGTATGATGTAATTTTTTTAAATCTTTATTTAAAAAGTGTACTATATCTACATCAAGGGTGCTGAGGTGAAAGCAGGGAGGGCAGTTGTAATAATGTACATCAATATGTAACAAACTGGGACAGGGTTACTTGAAGCAGCTAAATATCTGATCTTGGCCTCTTTGAACATCTTTCCACAGATGTAAGAGGTCTCTTTCCGAGATAAACTCTAATCAGCTGCAGATGAAGCAGCTGATTAGAATTGGTTCAATTTGTGTTGTGGCACCAGCTGGATGGATGGCAGTTACCTGAAAGAAAGCAGCTGAGGAGAGGTGACAACAAGCAGGAGAAGTCTAATCAGTGACTGTTTTCCAAATCACCTACCACAGATGAATGTAGAATATTACATACTGCATACTGATTTTGACTGTAGCTTGTAGTGTGACTGTTCTGTTTGGTCTGTTTTGTAGTATGCTCTGATTCTCAGGTTTGGGAAGCAAAAGAAGAACTGATGTTTTTTGTTGTTTTTTTTCTTTTTTTTTCATATAAACCGATACATATAAAATTAAGCAAGGGAAGAGACAGTTATACTTCAGCTAAGAATTCCCTTGAATTATTGTACATAATTTATTTGTGTGTGTGTGTGTGTGTGTGTGTGCGTGCGTGCGTGCGTGCGTGCGTGCGTGCGTGTGTGTGTGTGTGTGTGCGTGTGTGTGTGTGTGTGTGTTTGGTCCTTTCTTAATTTTCAGTGGTTCAAATTGTCATAACTTTTTCTGGTGCTTTGAGCCTCCTGGTTGGCTCGCCACTGAATGACGTATCTTTTCCTAGAATGAGGATCACTCCTGGTCCTCCTGACTGACTACGTACTAACTTTGTGATCTAAATTCCTACTGCTGGCATGAAGAAGACACAGAGTTCAAAGAAGGAGATGGGAGTTCTGGCAGCTTCAGTCCAATACTTTATTTGAAGCAAGCAAATGGAGTTGATGCAATAATGGCACACGGTCAAAAACCCCAAAACCATTTTGCAGTCTCTGTTTTTATACCCCTGGGGTGTTTAATTGTGTACATGTAATCCCTGTATGGCCAACAGACTCTCTGTCTCTGTGTTTTTTGTAGTATTCTTGTCTCTCTGAGTGAGCAGATTTTAGTCAGGACAGCTGAGGGCACTAAATCTATTGATCCTGGTGAAATAGAGTCATCGTCTCAAGTTTACAGTCAGGCCAAAGTTGTCCAAGGGTCAAAGGTTAGCTCCTACATGCTTCTCAGACCTCTGGAAGGTCGCTTCTGCACTTCACTAAATGAATCCTCCCTAAATGAATCTTCAACAAAATCTGGAATAGATTGTCTTTTTATTTTTACAGCTGCTACTTGTGTGTAATCCACGTATAATTTAATCACTTGAAATCAGTGGTTTACATGGACTTGAATGAATTCTGTAGAACACTTAAACTAATATTGAGTGCTATCTGCAATTAATGAAAAGGGAAGACAAACAGGATTAGCACCTTGCATTGTGAGACACAATATGAGAGGTGGACCAAATTTTCTGGATAAGCAGGACATCTCTGAATTTTTGATGTGCTATCCACTACATTTGAATTTTGCATGTATATTCTGTTAAGAGAATACTGAGACTTTTTTTCCCAGAATCAGTGGGACATCTGGGTATCTTTCGGCAAAATAACCCCTGGCTAAACAGAGACCACATTTATGAGGCAAATCAGAGAAAGATTTTCCACTACAACCCACAAATAGATGTCTGGTATTCTCCTAGTGGTAAGCTACCTTTTCTTTTTTGGTGCTTTCTGAAGTTTTTCAAACATACACTGTACAATGAATGTAAAATTCACCCCCTGTACAGTGTGTGGTGTTAGAGAAATTAGCTAACTGGGCTGAAGAATTTTTTTAACCAAGCTGTAAACGTTTGTTTCTTCTATTAAAAAGGCTTTTTTTTTTTTTTTTTTTACTTGGTGTGTAAGTGGTACTTTTGGTACCAAGCAGACACTCCATGAACTGCAAACATTAGCATTTTCTGCTTTGCCTCATATTTTTGGGCAGGAGACTGCTTGGGTTCAAGATGTGGAATAGAAGAATGTAGAAATACAAGTTAATGTGTAGTGAGGAAGTAGTTGTGCATATTATGATCCTGACAATCTAACCAAACCGATGAGCAGAGGGGAAATGTCCCTGATGCATTTCCCCAGCTTGGTTTGATTTAAAATGTGTGATCACATTTTCTCTGGTGTTGTGCTTTTCTGGCAGGAAATTAATCACTAATGTCATGTGGTTTTTACCTTTTAGAATGGGGTGTGTAAAACCAGTGACATCAGTCGTGTGCATGTGAGTGCATGAACATGGTGTTGAAGGGTGCTAAAAAGAATGTCAAATGAAATGGTGCTTGCTGGTCTGACGTGGGGAGAGTGAGAAAGAGAATGACGCCACAGGAAGCTTGCCTGTTTACCAAACGAGGAACCCAGGTGCTCCAAATCTGAGACTATGAGGCCAATCAGCACTTCTGGCACCCCGAGGACACAGAATGTGAATCAGTATGGCCCCTGGACAATGATGATGCGGGGGCATCATGTGGTAATAAAAACTACATAATATGTCCTATTTGTTTCAAACAGTGCTGCACAATTCTGTGAAATTGTGTAATGGCAATTTTAATTAAATTTCTGTTTACACGTGATATATAATAAATTTTTTCATGAGTCTCCCTCTCGATTCAAAATATGGAGACATTTACAAGATAGGTTGTTAAATTTTAAAATAGAAAAGCACAAGTGATAGTATTCTTGTGAAACAACACCAGAGAATCTTTGAAAAAGCAGGCTAATAAATTGTTTTGGCTCTTTCACTCAGGGCTCCCCTGGTATGATCTGATCACTGAATAGGTGTGTTGAATCCAGGTGGTTTTATTTAGCTTTGACTTCACTCACATGCATTTGTCTCGTTTTCTTTCTGTGAAGGGTGGCTGTAACTCCTCTTCCCCGATGGTCACTGTACAGAACAGTGCATATCAGTGTGAAGTCTTGTTGAAGACTAATAATGCCGACCACCTTTAATGTGTGGAGAAAAGTGTGATTGGACACAGTATGTGTGAGAGCACTTGCATGTGCGTTATATAAGAATCACCATCTACCTCTACATCAAACTCATGGCCTTTGAATCAAGATTTATTCTTCGCCTGAAATACTAAGAGCAGCTTTATCTTAGAATACTTCAAGTCTCTCTGCTGTTATTACTGTCATTTAAAAGTACTGTGAAGGCTGTATAAGTGATCTTGAAATAGTCTCACTTTTTTATAATCGAAAATCTAGAAACAAAGTCATCAATGCCAAAGCTGGTTATTCCTAAACGCCATTTCTTAAGTCTTGTTTACATCAAGCAGTCCAGTTTCGACCAGTTCAGTTTGGAATGAGTTGTATCGATAAAGTCTGATCGTGTTTGTGTTTTCACAGCCAAGCGTGCCCTTCTTGGTAGGTGGCATGTAAGCCAAATGCACTTTTTCCCTTTGTACATTTTGCTCACGGCAAGAAAAGGAAACGACTCGCACCAAGTTGAAGTGAATTTGGTCGCATATCTTTTATTCTTTAGACCTGATCTAAATATTTTTGACAGCATCTTTAATAGAGTGATTTCCAGGGATGCTGAGTAGTGAGATGCTTCAGCAAGGAGCTTGCTGCTGCCAAGTTGAGTTGTCAGGTCTGGCAACACGTATTCCACATAGTACTTGTGAACAAGCCTCTAATTGGTATGAACTTGACAAACTGGGAGATAATTGGGAGAAATTACAAATATGGTGTACAGCAGGAGAATAAGTTAGAAAGCAGGAGACTCAAGCAGAAATTGGAAGTGTCCATCTGCGGCTCTCAGACCAGAAGTCCGTCTAATGTGAGCAATGGGAAACCACAAAGTTAAGCACTAAGAATTAGAATCTGTCCTTTTTCTTATAAAACAAGATCCCTCTGATTTATTTTGTAGCAATGGTGGTTAATGGAGCTGGGCTAAAGAGTGATAGACTAAAGGCTATAACACTTTATACCAGAAAACTATACAATGTTTTTCCCCAAGTGTCACTGTAATCAACGCCAGATAAAGGGTCCTCAAGGCGCCTTTAAAGGATCAGTTTCATATTTACTGGATCTTTTACACTCCGTTTTTATACAACAGTCCTTGAATAATAAAAAGTCAAATCCAGAAGTTTCCGAGCTGCATGAGTCTCTCATCTGTCTCTGGCCGTATCCATCATAGGTGACAGATGCATCCTCTCTGGCTGAAGTTCTTTAATCTTTGAACCATTCACTGATATAAATTGATTCTCTCCATAGAAATCCAATTTCTCATAGCAGTACAGGTTAGATCAAGTAATGTATTTAGTCGTTATTGCTTTCACAAGGGAAAATCTCTTTTCTGTAACAAGTAGAGAGACTGAACTGTTAACTGTTCAAAAATTCTTCCCAAGGACATCATATAGGAGCAAAGTACTTTGTTAGACACACCATGTTCTGGTTTGCTGTCCATTTGAAGTAAATGTAACAATATTTCCACATCAGTTTCAAGGGTAGCAGATGGAAAATGTATTTTTCTCACACCACCCTTTGAGCAAGGTCACACTGGCAGCGTCGTACTTGGCTGTGCCAAAATGTGAGTGTTATAAAACCAAATGGGTTCATATTGTGCTTTTGTAGCAGGAGCAAGAGAGGAACTCTGTGTATTTTATAAAATGTTGTACTCTGAGTTCTGCTTTTATCAAAGTTAGTAATGTTACATTAAAAAAATGGATTTGTCCTTACAGTGATTGAGCTAAAGCCAGCTCTGTATGGATACAACGAGCTGCAGCAGCTCTAACTGTACATCCATCCATTACACTTCAAGAAAACTGTTGATGAATCCTGCACATTAACGAAATCCATTTGGTCAAATTTAATACCCCAACTTGGAGTTAGTGTGTTTATGTTGTCCCAAGTAACAACATCCCGAGGGTAGTTGTTGGCTGTTTGGCCGCTGCATGCTCCATATGTTCACCAGTTAGTCCCTCACTTTGCTTGTCTGCAGATTGGTGCCAGGCAGTACACTGGGGGTTAAGGTGTTTTTTAATGAGAACAGCTTGGTGAAACTGAGAAATGAAGAAGAAAGACAGAAAGAAAGAAAGAAAGAAAGAAAGAAAGAAAGAAAGAAAGAAAGAAAGAAAGAAAGAAAGAAAGAAAGAAAGAAAGAAAGAAAGAACTGATGTAAAAATTACAGAGCAAACCACAGTGGAGTGAATGAAGGAGTCTGGCTTTCTCTCAGTTGTCACATTTGACAGATTTATACACTGATTGAAGAGGATGCTCTGTAAAGCACCCAAGCATTGACTAATCCCCTGCACACACTACTTGCTCAGACACCTCGGGCTATTTGGGGTTAGTTATCTTGCACTAGGAGTCCCGGTAGAGGAGCATTACTGTATTTTGACAGTTGTCATTATCAGGAGCTACAGGCTTGGATCATAGCAGGAGGCTGTTCCACAGTTTAGACCTAACATATGACCAGCATTTGATGTTAAAATTGGGATAATTCATTTTTTTTAGGAAAGTGCTATAAAAGTCCAATCATTTATCGTTATTATAATTTTAGCATTTAATCCACTGAACATGCACGCTAGTTTTCCATTAATTTTAAAGTTGAGGTTGACTATTGCATTCTGAACAGTCTGGATGAAATTCTGAACAAAATTCAAGGTTTGAATCAATAAACTGCTGAGTCAGCTGAACAAGACTTATTGGTTTAATCTGCATACGGGTGGATATGAAAGTTACTCATAATGAGATACTGTTATTATATAATTCAAAATCAAGAGAGGATCCAGACCCGATCCTTGTGGGACACCTTTGGTGATTAATGTAAGCTCTGAGTGCTTATTTCACACCTCGACCAAACAGACTTACAAGGATTGATCGACAAGCACGATCAACCGCATTACAATCTTTTTATGAGCCAATAAGCGTGAGGAAACTGTGTTACAGTAATATTGTTCAGACTATCTGTGAAAGCAGAGCTGCTATATGTGTTGGTCAATTGCAGCCATTTACTGTAAAAGACCTGGAAAGTTATTTTCTTCTGTGAGATCATGAGAAAGATGGAAATAAACTATCTTCAGTTTCTCGTAAATCAGCAACCACCAGAGCTGATAAAGCCAATAAAGTTAGTTGTTTTTTTCTCTATTCAGCCTGACTGAGCACACAGGAATAAACTCCTCTCCCTCAGCAGGCTGCTCTGTGTTGTCTAATGGGGTTTACCACTCTGTGAACTCTAAATCCTCCAGCTAATACGACAAACCACCACAGGTCATCTGCGTTATGATTGGATATCCATGGAAACAGCACTCTGCAACCTCCAAAGCCCTCGTCTGTCTATCCTTACAAGGTGAAGTTTTGGGTTTGTTTGTGCTGTCATGGGGTTTGAATGGTTTGACAAACATGTGTCAGATGTCACTATCTACAGCTTGCATTACACACACACACACACACACACACACACACACACACACACACACACACACACACACACACACACACACACACACTGCGTTTCTTCCCCAAAGGAGAAGCTGCCAACACGTCATCTTAAATTGACAGATCTGTCAGAACATCTGTGTGTCCTGTGGCTGATTGGAGCCAGAAATTGGGCAGAGCTCGACGACCTGGTAGAAAATTACTATCAGTGCCTTAAAATCAGCTCTGACTCCTTTGACTTTTTTAATTTAATTGATTCATCATTTCAGTCTCTTCGCAGGTATGATGAGAGTAAATTTTTTCTGGTTTCTTTTCATTTTGTTTCTCTGGTAGGGCTGTCACTTTATATTATTTTTTATATTTTATATATTTTTTTATATTTTTATTTTATTTATTATTTTTATTTTGAAGTATCTTTCAAGACCCAAATAAATTGTTCTTTGTGACTATGTAAACACAAAAACTACTAAAAAAGAGTGAACTCTCTTCTTTCATGTCTCTCTTCCCAAAAAAAAAAATACAAAACAAGTTTTTTTAATCAGGTACATCTCGGGCGCTCCATCCTTTGATCCTCTCCATATTCTCTGTCGTCTTTCTCTCTTAACCACAGTGACAACTCCTTTGTTCAAGCGTAAGCTGCATGAAGTTTTCTGGCTTGCAGCGTCTTGCTATGTCTCTGTCATCTCACATCTTCTCCTCATATCCATGCTGACCTCTCATCCAAAGAGTGCACTGCTCTCGCCCACAGTAGTTTACGAGCATGATTTTGATTGGCAAGCTCCACCACACTGCACCTCCCCCTACTGAAAAACATAATTTACTTTGATAGGCCCAGTAAACGGATGCAATCAAAATGGCGTCTATAGATGTCAATGGCAGCCAACACAGACATTTTAATATTGGCCAGTTGGAAAAGATGAGGATTTACAAATCTTCTCTTCTTTGTGTATTCATTTTGATTATTCATGCACTACAATTTTGTAATGTCCTAGAATTCAATTTCTTTATTTGGGACCCTAAGTAGATATGAGATTAAAATGCAATTAATTAGATGAATTAATTACAAATGCTTTAATTAATTAGATTACTTTTTTTATCTCCTGACATCACTAGTCTCTGGATTTAACAAATATCCCTGTCACAACAAATGTTATCTCTGATCAGTAAAGTGAAACATCAGTATTTTTGAACGAATCCAAGATAGACAGCTAGCACACAGAAATTAAGATAAGATATATGGTTGAAGTTAAAACTACAAGACTGAGATACCAGAGACCACATTTTTAGTGCATCTGGAAGAAGAAAGATTTTCCTTTTTTCCCTGTTTCTTTATTAGAGCTGCTGTTATTTCCAATCCAAGCAGATGTGTCCATGTTGTTGTTGTTATTCCAGGAACAGATGCAGAAAATGGCTCATCACAATATGTTTCATGACAAAATCAGGCATCAAAAAGTCAGATATGTCATGTGGTTTAATTATAGCTGTCTCCATCATTCATGGCCAAGCTGGATTGCAATAACAGATGAACACAGAAGAGCATCAAACTACATATAACACCCTCCAAACACAGAGACAAACACAAACACAGAAGATATATATCCGTAATATTCAAAGAAAGAATAATCTTTGTTCTGGCTAAATAATAAAAAGGAAAACCAGTCTTGAAGCCAACACCGTCTGCATCTGTTGTCCCCATAGCGATGCCTCTTTGCAGATCAGGCAGGCACTAAAGTCATTTTATAGCAGCATATTCCTCTCTCTATTTGATCATAAACTGTATCACCATGACATCCAGCACAGCATGGAGAGAGATCAAATCCTGTACATCAGGCTCAATAAACCGATTTTTGCTTGAAGTGTGAGCAGTCACTCCCTCTGAGTAACCACTGACAGCTCCCCCTCTGCGTGACCTTTTATTTTAATCTGGAACCTGCACTGTTTTCCTTTTACCCTTTTTTTAATAAGTGAGCATATTTTACTGTGAAGATGATCAGTTAGGGAGTCAGATCACGTTGAGCGTAGCACTTGCTTTAATTTGTTGCTTTACTGTGTTTTTCTAAATTCATGGTGTAAAGGTCACAACAAACCATTCCCAGCGGTTTCCTCTTCAGGGCCGGCTAATGGAAGCCTCTGTCAGTACTCACAGGAGCAACCTGCATCTTAACTGTTATTATTTTTTAAGACACTGTACTAGTCACTTCTATCTAATAACTTGACAAGGTTTGATACAGACAAAACCAAAAATACCCTACAATATGTAAACATGGCTATTTTGACATTAAGCTGGGTTTAGAGGCTGGAAAAATCAACTGAATGTGTCGTTTCAGCCATTATAGCCATTACATTCTGTGTGAGGGGAAGGAGAAGAGAGGAACTACAGAGGAAGAGAGAGGGCACTGATTGAATATAATGATGGTCAGATTATAAAAAAAACATGTTTCAGTGAGCTCTAATAGAGTTTCCTCAACACCTAACATCGTCAAACCAACAACAAACCCTTAGAGTGGATATGAGTCGATACAAACACACACACACACACACACACACAAACACACACACACACACACACACACACACACACACACACACACACACACACACACAAACAGAGCCTGAGTGTGTACAAGAAAAACAGCTTCAGGGAATCTCTCCAAATGGACTCTGAAGCCAAGGAGAACAGATCTGAGTAATTAACCCCCACAGGATGCTGACTAATTTCTTCATGTGCTCACACACAAACAGGTCGACATGAACAAAGCTTGCCTGCTTTCTCCTCTGGATTTTTATTGATACACATTTAAAATTTTCAAATAAATCAATATCATTTCATTCTCTCTCCTGATAAAAGAAGCTGTCAGTCACTGTGCAGCTGTTGTCAGTATTCAAACATGAGCTAGGAAGAGGATCAATGCTAACATTAGCTGTTATCTGACTTAGCTGTTGAAAATCAAATATGTTGTAACTTTCAGTGCTTCAAGGGTTTGTGTTAGTATTTAGTCATTTTCAGCCAATGCTAATATTAGCAAGGAAGTAGCCAGACTGCAACTAGCGTGTGAATAATAGTGAGTATGAGGATATGATGCTACCAAAGCTATCCAGTGGCCAGACCTGTTTCTCTAAAGCTGGTTGCTCAAGTTTTATTTATTCATTTATTTGTTTGTTTGTTTGTTTATGTTTGTATTTATTTATTTATTTTATTTGGAGGTTAGTAACTGGTTATTTAAAACATTATGACAAGTTTATAAGTGATCTCAAAATGGTCTAATTTCTATATATTTGCCTGTTCATAATCCACAATTTAAAATAAGATTATCAGTGCCAACATTGTTTTTTTTTTTCTTTTTCTTTTTTTTTTTTTTTTCAAAATGCTATTTCGTCATTTCCAGGGTCAGAATATTCAGACATGTCTCAGAGCACCAGGTTGGGAGTAGTGTCAAATATAACCAGGAACTAAACTACGGTACAAACTGAGTTTACAAAGTTTGCTTGATCTCACGTATCAAACAATAGCTCTGCATAACTAGCAATAAGTACATAATGTTGTCACTTTGTTTTCTGCTGAAAATTGTCTTGAGCAATGAAAAGTAGTTTTACAGAAACAGTCTTATCTTTCTTCATTTTCTTCCAAAACAAATGCACTTCTAGACAAGAGTCTTCTCTTTACGACAACAAGTGTTGCAGCCATTTGTATGCACAGATTGTATTTGTTGATTTGTTATGGATGAACACACGGGTGGAATTTCGGAGAGGTTATATATAGGTGTCCTGTTCACCAGGTCAGAGGACGGTGTTTGCTGACTGAGATGAGCACATAGTTTTTGACAATGTGTTTATCATCGGGTAGCATTGTGATTGAGTTGCATCTTTTGTTTGTTACACGGATTATTACAGTGGACAAAAAGCTCAGTGTTTAGTCAGACAAAGACCTAGACATTTGAAAAAGAAGACAATATATTGATCAAGAGCATCAAGTGAAACATTTATAATGAAAAAGAAGACTTGTTTTCGTGTCTGCGGGCACCATGGGACAAATTGCTGTGTTGAGTTTCTGTAGCAATGCATCAAGCAGCTCAGCTTAGACAGATCCTGCATTTATATTTAATATGAGGGTGTTTCATCGATTTTCTCCTGCTGTGAATGAAAGATGCTGCACAGTCGTTATGGTGTTCAGTAAAACTGACACGAAGGGGTGTTGAGAATCCACTTCAGATATATTTTGAGAGCACTTGGGAGCACTTCATACTGCAAATGTAAGAGAACATATTGGTAAATAGTCACAGTTGTTGACTCTTGAGAAAGAAATTAGACTGGCAAAGTCAACAATGATGATTTTGTGAATAAATCAAGTCTACAATCAAATAGAGTTTTCAGGGGATAGTTTTTTTTTACCCTTGCTGCTCATGTAACAAATAACACACTCTTCATTTCAATTAAAGCAAATAAGCATGATTCCTAAAACGCTTTAAAAAAAAAAAAAAAAACTCCTGTAGTGACTTATGGGCTCTGAATAACAGGGAAAGATGCCCTGGGGAAGCAAAGGAGAGAGCTCCATCAATGTGAAAAATAAACAAGCAAAACCTAGAGCTAAAGCAATATATATACCACACATTCAGAGACAAACATGTTTGCAGCTTGGTGCAAAGAAAAAAAAACATGTTGCTGTGAGAAACTGGCACAGCCAATATAGTAATGCTGTGTGGTTGTTGAAAACAAAAACACAACTCTCTGTGAGGTTTGTGGCCTCACAGAGAGGCTAGACTCAAGTTTTATTAAATGTAATCTATGACATTTTTTACTGGGAGAAGCAGGTAAACTGCTGCTGAGCCACACCTGGCTTTTGGCTCGATCAGTGTTTGCTGGCCCGTAGGAGTCAGGATTGTTGAGCTGCATCTACCTTCTTTACATGATTAACTCCTGTGGAGCTACCACTGCAGGAGATGTTCTACCCTCAAAGTAGTTTGTTAAGTTTTAAAGAGCCTGTTTCATGCAGACAGACAGGATGATGGATATTGACTCGGCCTCACCTCGCTTCTAAGTCCCTGTGGAACATTCATCTGTTGTGCCGTCAACAGATTCACCATAAGAGGATTCTCTCAACTGCACCTACTCTTCCTCCTTCTGCTCAGAGGGAGCAGCCGGCCCTTGAAGGAAGATCAGCCCCCAGGTTTTAATTAGTCTTTTAATTAAAGACTGAAGATGCTTCTCGAGGAGATAAACAGTCCAGCATAGGTGACAGCAAAGGGTGGGTTACTATGGACAAACACCCTACTGTGTGAGCTGAGTTTATATAAATTAGACTTGTTTTGTTTAAATGATGGTGTACATTTTCATCATTTTTCTGAAACTGAAGAGGAGGTAGTAAATCAATTTACTGCAGTTTCAGGTGAAGAGGCTTTCCAAAAAGCATCGGAGAGGAAAAGAGGTTTTCCCTCTATGGTGCATGATGGTGTCAAGGGTTCATAACCATTAGTCACACAAATGCATGCAATTTTAATCAATCACATCTAGTGCAGATGGTATTAACAGAACAATAATTGAGTGCCTGTACATCTGTTACTGCAGCTGTTTCAAGTAAAAGCCCTGTGCTCATGAGGAGAAATAAACAGTATTTAACTTTTTGTTTATTGTACAGAAATTCCAGGTTGATTGTTTTCTGTGCATCGGGAAATGTAGAAGTTAACTGTGCCAGCTGTGTTTGCATGTATCTATCAAAATAGCTGAAGAAACCATCGTAAATTATGGCCAACAGTTGATGAGATGTCATTTAAGCTGACTGTGCTCCACCTGTTTCTGCTCTCCACACAATCTAGTTTTTCTGTACACTCTAAAGCCTGCTAAACTGTGATGATTCTGAATGCTGCTTGGACGCATGTCCTGGAAATAAACTCGGGCATAGGCTTATGGTTTGCTTAAGGTTATTTGTCAGAGTCAGTCCTAGTACACATTAGTCTTTCTGAAGTATGCCAATCATTCACTTCAAGCCTGTTACAAGGTGTGAGCTACATACAAAAACAGTATTTATTCCAAGCGTATCTTGAAACAAATTCTATAGGATGATGCTGGAAGCTGAAACTAATTGGACATGGACACCTCAGGACATCAAGCTTTCACACTGATCTCTATTAATGGTCTCAGTGCCTGGAATAAACATCAGTGTGCTATCTTACAGCCCATGCAAATTTAATCAACACATCAGACACTTAACAAACCAATAGAATAGAATAGAATAGAATAGAATAGAATAGAATAGAATAGAATAGAATGTACTACATTAATCCATGAAGGGAAATTCAACAATCACAGCAGCAAATAAAGTTAATTGGGCAAAAATGTCTATCAAGAGACGACAGCTTGGCCACAACTTTCCTGTTAGCCATGGGGCCTACAGCTGAGCTGGCCTTCTTCACCAGTTTGTTCAGTCTCAGTCTCCGGAATCCTCTCTGCCTATTGCTCCATACTGGAAGGTGAAAGCCTTCCAACATTGCGTTGGTGTGGCTTGTCCTTCTTATTGGAGATTAAGGATGGGTACCTTTCACATTTGAAACGATGCGGTACCGATGCCCGGTACCTGGCAATCAATAACGGTACTCTACGGTACCAATTTCAGTACTTTTTTGTGTTTATGAGAAAAAAAACATCAATTTGTCTGTGTAATGATAAGGTTTAACTTTTTTTTTTTATTTAACATATTTATTCCTGAATATATAACTTTGCTATGCTGGGTTCATGTCCAGCATAGAAAATCGCCTACTCTTCCTCTCTCACAGTCATAAGGATGTGGTTAGGTACCTTAACATGGTACCTTTTGATTTTACGAGAATCAGTACCCGGTACTTTTGACAGAATTTGGTCAGTACCTATAAAAGTACCTAATTCGGTACCCATCCCTATTGGAGATAGATGTTATATTCCTCGTAATTATAGATAGATGGACAGGTCAATGTGATCTCCTCTTAGCACAACGCAGTACCAGCATTTCATCACTGCCTCCTTCTCCCCAGCTCACAGGGGACATTAAGCTGGCTAGCATACAGGCTGCTGAAAGCTTGCTTGTAAACAATGCAGCGGTGGTTACACGGAGGATCTCTGGACACAAACAGAAACAAAAATAGTTAAAAACACCACTGCAAACACAACTAGTTTGGTGTCAATGGTCAACAAATGAGCCATAAAAAGTAATGAAAGGCACAAGAAAATGAAAAAAAAAAAAAAAACACTCACCTTTGCTTCATACAACTGTGATAACAGTTCTTGGGATTGTTTGTGATCATAGTACAATAGGGAGCAAGGACAGGAGAGGGACAGTGGGGTGGTACTTTGTGAGGAAGAAGGCTGTAAAAGCTACTCTGAAAGAGACAAGCTGGAAAGAAAGGGTTATAAAAGATGAAGGAAATATGTGTGACAGGAATGACACAGAGACACGAGGAGATGAGGCAGGGGTGCAAGGAGATGAGGCGGTGGTGGCATCAATAGATGCAAACGTTCCAGAAAACAGTAATTTGACACATGGCGGAAAAATAAAAGCAAACACCACAGAGCCTTTGATTTGCTTTTACCCTCTGCACACAATGATTGAAAAGCAAATCATATGCCTGAGAGCAGGTCCCAGTGAAGGGAGCAAACAATGACAGAGGATAGATAGCTTGGCTGCAAAATTATTGAAGGATGCCAAATAATACAGGAATACAGACAGTTTCTCTCATGGCTGCTTCACAACAAAACCACCCTGTAGTTCACCAGTCAAAGGGCCTGTGTCCACTGACAGCACTTTTTCTATTCGTATTTTCAGCTCAAACCATTTCAGTTCAGTGTTTTCAGTCCTCTATGATAGCTGTTGTTTGTCACTAGTGCTTTAAGTTCACTCATCAGTTATCGTTATTGACCAATCATCTTTAGAAGGGGCGGGACTTCAGATATCAACTGTCAACAACGAAAGCCTACAAAAATAACAAGCTCAAAATTTCAAGGATACAACTTCCAGGTCTGTAGAGTAACAGACTCAACTGTTTGGGGCACATGAGTGCCTTTAGAGGCCTCAGACGAGAGCTTCAAAGAGGAAGAGGAGGATGTGACAGGAAGAAAAAAGGAGCATTAGAGACAATGAGGAGGAATAAGGCAGGATGGGATTAGAGTAGAGGGGGGAACAGAAAAAACAATTATGAGTTTATTGTCTTGTTCCCACTGCTTGGTAAGACAGACGCGAGTGTAGCCATGGAAACCAATAAAGGTATGAGTCATGGTTGGTAACATTAGAGTGGGGGATGGGCAGAGAGTGAGGGAGGCTGAGGTTATTATCCCACTCACCATTAAAAAGTCAGAGAGAAATCAGTGAGGTTAGGATGATGAGCACAGAGTGTATTTCATTTTTATGAGGTCTTTTGATTTTTATCAAGTATCCCTGACACATTCAGGCTCTCTGATAACAGGCCTGACTCTGCAAATCGATCAACAGTGAGAGTTTCTCGAATTTCAGGCAAAACTTTGCTTTAATTTTTTTTTTATTATTATTTTTTATTTTTTTTGCCAGATGTTATGATTATACTGACTTTTTCCAGCTGTTCCTCAGATAAGTATAGCATTTCTTACCTAACCCTAACCCTAACCCTATACTTCTGCTTCAAATCAACTGTGTAAAGGCTGCAGACTACTCTGTGCCACTATTTTTCAATACAGAATGAACCATAAGTTCTGTTCGCTGAGCAGGAATTTTCTTTTCTTTTTTTTTTTCCAAGTAGTACAACTTTCTGTAATCCCCAAATGTCAGCGGTACATTTCAACTCCTCCTCTCCTTTTTTTTTTTCCACATAAAATATGATAAAATGTGTCAGCCTCAGAGAAATACCCCAAATTGCTGTTTATTAGTAAAATGTAACTAGACCTTAAACAGGGGATCTGATTAACAACCAGGCCACACTGCCCTCATGAGTTTTGGAGGAGTATTGCATGTCCCAAAATCTTAGTGCTAGCTTGACGCTACCATACAAAGGGAAACTGCATTGATATGCAAGCAGTTAGCATACATTGCTATAACCTCAGTTTTCCAGCATAATTTCAACTTTCATCACTGGACAAGCAAACAAATGTAAATTTATTGCTCACAAGAGATTCCTATTATACACATGTGCGACCCTAAAAATACCAACAGAGAGAAGCAGACTTACCAGGGGTTTGGGAGTTTGAGGTGAACTTGCATCCATTACTGTCTGGTGTAAAATCACAGCCACAGGGTCAACAAGTTGCAAGTAGCAGACATAGGCCACTTTCCTGAAAACCTGGAGCGTCACGCTCCAAACCCTGCCCCCAAACCCCACCCCTCCCATCCATGTCAAAACACAGCCAGTAAGTTGAAACTGAAAAAAGAGAAGTGAAACTGAAAACCAGTGACGTTCAAAAAAAGAGAAAATAATGATAATAATAATGATAGAAAATAAAAGTATGAAAACATATCTGAATATTGGCATTGAAAAACACATCATAACATTAAAAAAGTAGTGTCTTTTTTCAATGTCTGTGTTTTGTTTTTTAAATCAACATTTTACCATGTCAATACTTGCTTCAGATTCAATTCAACTTGTTCTACAATGCCAGATTTCTTTTTCAATACCAAATCTTACAGTCAGTGTATCAAGCTCACTTGTGCATAACAACTGTTGTGAACAAGCAGGATTTAGTGAGCAGGAAAAAAATCTGAGCAAAAAAAATAAAACATGGTAGGAGACTTTAAAGTTTTCATTAACTTTTATTATAAATCTGTGAAAACAAAAACAAACAAATGCAGATGCATGTGGATAAAACTCTGCTCTTAGAGACAGGGTACTGCTACCCAATTTTGTAGTCAATAGCAAAACTAGGCTGCATGGTGGTACAATTGTTAGCGCTGCCTCACAGCAAGCTCAAGTTCGAATCTCGGTTCAGACAAGGTGGGCCTTCCTGTGTGGAGTTTTTATGTTCTTTTTGTGCATGTGTGGGTTCAGTTCGGGTACTCCGGCTTCCTCCCTCAGTCTGAAAACCTGATCATTAGGTTAACTGTTGGCTCTAATTTGCCCGGTGTGAGTCTGCTCGTGGGAAGTCGTCTGTCTCTGAGTATCCGCTCTGTGATTGGCTCGTAACCAGTCCACGGTGTACTCCACCTCTTACCGAAAACAGCCGGAATAGGCTTCAGCCACTTGCAACCCGAGCAGGATAAGTGGTAGAAAAGGAATGAATAAATCAATCAGCAAAGCTTCTGTTAGAACATACATGATGTAGTTAAAGATCCCACTCAAACATGTGACCTAATCCATCAGAGGTTTACACAAACACTTCTGAGCTGTCAGTATCAGTTCTTCTTATCTTTGCATAACATATCTCAACATAGGATGTGACCCCACACACCTAAAAGCACTTGACATTTGACTGTGATGATAAAGATGAAGCAAGCATGCCAGGATGATGATGCAGGAGTAGCAGAAATATCTCTTATTGATTTCATGATTATAAGGATTTGCTGCAGTCTTACTTACTTTACATTTACCTTAAAATGAGAAGTGTGTGTGTGGAGAGATTGTAAGATAGCACGGTTTTATTTCCCTCACTTCCCAACTGTGTTCAAGTCTTTTAAGTCTTGACATTAATACACACGCCACAGCCTAAGTGGAAGGTAAACAAACCGAGTAATGAAATTCTGCTCTGTCATTATCGTAATGCCGTCTTGGCACAAGATGTGACACACACCCACTTAACATGTAGTTGACATTTAAAATATCAGTCCTTAAAAAAAAGTGACACACTCTGCAGTTTAAGCAGACTATTTATGCTATTGCTCAAAAATGTGCACAAGTGGGATGAAGTTGTCCCAGCTGTCATAGTCAAGCAGTGAATTCGGCTTTGTAATAATTTGTAATATAGGAAATTTAAAGCAATAAATCTTAGGTTAAGCTGGAATCATTTTACTCGTCAGGAAATTCTTAAAGCATTTCCTGCAGATACCTATTCTCCTACATCGTTACTCACTTGCAATGCTGCCTATTTCTCACAATCCTCATTTCCAGGAACTCTGAATGGCAAATGTGCTGATTGGCAACAACAGCATCGACTTTTTCAGTATTTTTTCCTGAAGTTAATCTGTTGAATATGAAGCAGACACCAAGAGGTGCAAGTGGAGAGGGATGGGGCAGAGGTCTGCAGAGAGAAAGAAAGGTGTGAGGAGGAGCAAGATGGCAGGCAGCAAAGAGAGCAAACACAATTGTTAATGCGCAGAGGTCACGTGCCCTAGGATTACATTTAGAGGAAGGGGTCAAGATTTTGGAAGATGTGCTGAGTCATTTTTTAGGGCCAGGTGGTTGCCAAGCAACAGGAGAGATAGAGAGTTTTTTCTGTTCCTGACCAAAATTGGTAACGCACACATCTGTAGCTGCAGTCGTTCTGTTGTTTTTACAAAATCATTTCACAGAACTTTCACAAACAGTGCTGAAAGGGTTGACTTTTAGTCGTGTAGTAAAATCCAGTCCGATTTTTACTCACTGACTACTGACTTTAAAAAGTACTGAAAACTTGTTCTGAAAATGAAAGTTTTGAAAAAACTGAGCGGCACATTTCACTGTAAAAAGTTAAAAAGAACACAACAAGTTTTATGTCTTTGCGATGTCTTTGAACTTTCTTTTTAACATTACACAGCTACGGTGGCCAAAAAGGAACAAACAAGCTGCAAACAATAGCGATTGATAGTGCTTGACAGTTTCATGCGTTTTAAGTTTTGAGTACTTAAGTGTCAGTGAAGAAATGCATTAGTTAGAAAATGCAGTCAATGAATACCAACTGGACACTGGAAACTGTAAGCACTTTCACTTTCCTTGGATCCACCATCGCCTGCAACCTGTCTCTTGTTGCTGAAGTCAGCAGCTGGGTAGGAAATACAGCCTTCCTCTTGGGAAGCTGACACCCAGAGTATGGGACAACAGCAGGCTCATCATCCACACAAAGGACAGTTGTACAGAGTCTGTCATCAGTACTCTCTCTTGTGCGGCAGTGACCCCAGACTCACACCAGGAGCAGAGGTTTAACACCTTCTACCTGCACCGCTTGTGGTGAATATTGGGGATCACCTGGAGAAACAAGATTACAAATGCAGCAGTTCCGGAGAGAGAAAAGTCTCACAGCATGTTCTCACTCTTAAGGCAGCAACGCCTCTGCCTGCTGGGCCATCTTCAGCAGATGAAAGATGGAAAAACTCCAACGAACAACCTTTATTCAGAATTATCATCTGACAAAAGACCAAAAGGTTATCCACTGCTTTACTTTTAGGATGTGAAGGAAAATAGGAAAATGTGTGTACAAGTTTCTCTGCAGATAAGAGAAGGAGGGATGCGGATCACCCATTTGATGAATGCCAGTCGTAGATTGCAGACAGACACAGAAGACGACTTGCTGCCAGTAAGAGAGGAGACAACACCCAAAGAGCCAATAAGAAGACGACTCAACCTACATTCCTTAGAGAAACTCTGTTAGTGACTATATATTGTTGCTGAGATAGAGAGACAGGGTCAGTCTCATGAACTGTCTCTGCAACATGTAGTGAACAGGGAAATGAGGCTGCACCAGAGATCTCTGTAAACGCATATTCTTGATGTATTGTTCACAAATTTGTCCTGATCCTTCCCCATCAATGAACTGCATGGAAAGAGGTGAAAAGAGAATGGAGTCAGATAACACATTTTAAGGTATTTTGATCAGACAGAAAGCACCACATTCCCAACAAAAGGTATTTGAAGTATTTTGGAAATTCAAAAATAAGTAGAAATTTTTTGAGTGACAAACTATATCTGTAGAGTATCCTTCATGGTTTGGAAGGCTGCAGTGAGGGAAAAATAACTGAGCCTACAGTTACAGAGTACCCTGCTCCTTCTAACAGATATTGAAGTGTGGGAACCAGTAAAATTGACACTTGGATATATGTTGCACACCTCACCTCATTTCCATCAAATGTCTGCCAGCAAGACTTCAAATCCTTCAACATTTAATCAGCTACCTAAGAAGAGGCTGCTCGGGACTATCAGCAATGGCAGCAGGCAAGAAGGGACGTACCAAAAGGTGCAGTCGTCTAATAAGGAGATGAAGAAGAACAGCAACATGATCACCTGTCTGAACAGCCTTGCTCAACACCAGGAGACAAAAAGGTTGAGTAGCCAGACACTATCGCATCTTCAACATCAACAGAGTGGACCTTCACCTATGAGACTGGCTGAGCATGTCGCTCTTGTGTTGAACTTTCCTCCCTGATGCTGCACCAAAGTCTGGCAATCAGGCGCATAAAATCGATGGTCTTCGAAGAAAAAATAAAGCCCATCATACACTCTTTTTCTAATATTAAAGGTCCCATATGATGCAAAAATCACTTTAAGTCTTTTAGTGAAATTTGTGAGTCTTTGGCTTTCCACAAAATGTGATATTTAATGACAAAACCTGTACCTAGTAGTGCTTGTGAATGTAAAATCCTGACCTAAAACAAGCTGTTTGGATTTGGGGGATTTGCCATCATCAGGGATTCCCTTTTTTGACCAATCAGGTCAAGTCTGACCTGATTGGTCCACTGGAGTAGATACCCCCAAACCCCCTCCCTGCCCACTCCCCTTCGGCTGCTGGAGAGAGGAGTGTGGTTGTTTTTGGCTGTAAACAGCTACATAGTTCATGCACAAGCTTCCCATCACAGAAGAAGACAAGACTGAGCGGCTAGAGTTCATTTATGAGAGAAAAGTACCAGCTGCACTCAGTAAAACTGAGCATGTGTGTGCTCGTCACTTCACAGCCGACTGCTTTTCCAACTTTGGACAGTACAACAGATGCTAGTGAATAAACTGGTCCTGAATCCAGGAGCATTACCAACCATCCGCCAACAAACTTCGGACCCTGGAAATGTGAGTATTTTAAATGCTGTGTGCTGTGGAGCAGATGTTAGAGCTTTTCCTCAGTGTCCCCCCTGCCTCTGTGTTAGCTTCAGGATGCTAACTTTAGCTGCAGTTAGCCTGTTGTATTAGCCTGTAATGTTACGATTAAAGAGCTTCGCTGTTTTCTAAGCATAGTGCACTCGGAGCTTGTGGCGCCGCTCTCAGTGACGCAGAAGAGCGGGTCGGTATCAGCGGTGGCTCATTTACATATGAAGGTCACGCCCACTAAATTAGACCGTTCTGAACAGAGGGGCTATGAGAGCCTGGAAACAATGCTGCTGTGCTTGATTTATTGGCTTTTTGGGCCAAAACATGTTACTACCATTTCATGAAGACATCCATGATCCATATTAAACTGCAGAAAGGGAGCATACCTTTAAAAGAGAAAGAGTTGAAATTAGGGTATTTCTAAACATATGTAAATCGAGTTCATTTGTATTGCACCTTTAAAAAGCAGAAGTCACAAAAAGCTCACATTGTAGGAGAAATATATAAAACAGTGGTCACAAAAATACGCTAAATACAGACATAAACAGCTGAAAAAAAATGTAACACTTTTGTCGACAGTGGTCACTGTTCTCAATTCCAGCAGGGAATAGTTCCAAAGTTTTGGAGAAACAACATCAAAAGCACAGTTACCTTTAGTTTTGAGTGTTATGCAAGGCACAGCCAGTAACCTCTGATCAGAGAGCATCTGCGAGTTTATGAACCCAGCAGCAGCTCTTTGATATAAGACGAAGCCTGACGATGCAACACTCTTCACACAATGACCAGGGTTTCAAACTGGTTCCTGGAACCAGCTTGATTTCAATGACAGCTAAAACATGACTTGAGCTCTGCCATCACAGTAAGTTCATCCCCAAAACAAACAAACAAAAAAAATCATTCAAGCTTTTTATTTTCTCCAAAAGCTCCTCCGAATAGAGTTGAGAGCGGTCCAAAAGCAAAAAGTGCACAATGGAAATGTGCTGCAGCCTGCAGTGAATCTTATTTCTTTTTGATATACTATATCATAAATTCAGACAGGGCAGCTGCTGGCAAATAGAAGGATAAAAGTCTTATCAGTACGTGCCATGTGACAAAATACTAGACCCTTTGCAGTTTATGAAGCTGAAATATAAAAACAACATCTGATGTCCTTAATCAACATGGTTAGGGGAAACTCTCACCCTCAACACACGTAATGTTTTTTTCCACGTCTCACAGAACATTTACAAAGATTTCTTCATTGACAAATGCTTACTTAAAATTCTAGTCAAGAAACTACAAAAGTTTCCTGGAGAAGCAGAATCTGCCATGCATAGAATTGTGGTAAAAGAAATGGTAACGTGTGGAGGGTTATAAGTATGTTTTATTCATCGCTGAGGGAAAGTGAGAAAGACATTTCAGGGAGCTGGTGAAAAAGATTTCAGCCTAAGAGAGTGAGAGGAAAAATAAAGAAACAAACAAGCTCCAGAAAATTATTTTATGAGCCATTTTGCATCTAGAGAGTGTAATGAAGAAAACTGAGACATCCTCTCAAACGGTTATCCTGCAAATTTGGAAATCAGCCGTGAGCAGATGGAAAAGCTCATTGACTTGTAAAACTGCAGGTAAATATTACTGAGTGTCTCCTAGCTCCCTCCATGAATGATGCATTTTAAACACATGACTGGAGATGAATTCTTTTATGTGCTTTAAGGAGATTTGATTGTGAGCCTCATGGAGAAGGATCAAACAGAGGGTAGTATGTGAATGTGTTTGTGTGCTTGATGCCTCAGCACACAAACATTGCTCTGCAGTCAGAGGGTTTTGGCATTTCGCTGACAGATGATGAAATGACAGACCCAGAACACAGATGTGAGGGTTTCGTGCTGCAGTTGAACTTTGGAGGCCTGTGTTTCTTCAGGGTAGCTGTATATCACATTTGTCAAATAGAAAACATCACATCTGAGAATGTCAAGCTTTAAGGAAAAAATATTTGGCTATCTAAGGATAAATCAAGAATGAATGAGTCTGATGTTTTCACTTTACATAATTAAATTCATTTTCTCTCGACTATAACTTTTCCATCTGACATGACATGACATGACACAGCCAACCTGCACCAAATTCCAATGTCTTCTCCCTCTAATACTGACTTCAGGACTCCTCCAGGCTTCTCATTTATCTTAGTTTGTTAAATATTCATAACCTTTTCACAGAGCTTAATGTGAAACTTTTCTTTTTCTAAGTTATAAGAGTTAGCTGTGAAGTATTACTTTGATTTTAAACACTCCACTGAAGAACAATGATTCTTGCACAGTCCAAACTGACTTTAAGACAGCTCATGGGATCTATGAAGAAAAGTGGCCTGTGACCCTCAAACATATAAACCTACAAAGAGCTACTCTCTGTCAGGCTCAGTGAATATATTTTCATTACAAGAAATATGATGTGAAATTGTTGTAATAACATATAAAGATAACATATATAAAGGCCATGTATTGTATTGTGCTATAGCATGTTGTTTTGTATGGTGCCGCACCATGCTATTATGCAATGTTGTATTACACTATGGTATTGCATCCCTAGACTGTATATAGAGTGGACAGCGTGGCTCTGCCATATATCGTTGTACGGCCAAAATACCCCCATCACAGGCGCCACCATTGTAGCAGTTTGCAGCCAGAGTCTGCGCAGTGGGGAGGGATTCTGGGAGAATCTGAGTGGAGCTGGGTGACAAACAATATATATATTATTTTTCTTTCGAGAGTCTAATCACTTCTTGACTCTACCTGGACATATTTTACAAGCCCGAAAAAAATACACGAGAACAACATCTGTCAATCATTGTTAAACGTTACATAAAACCTCATTTTTAACCTCGTACAGCTAATGAAAATAAAACTTTTTAGAAAAAAAGAGGACTTGAGTACAAGACAGCCAAATGATATCTTCAAATCGCCACAACAATCAGATGTGAGAAACATTTCTACGAGGTGTATTAATTTTTTATAGTTTCACCACAGCCCATCTGGAATGACAGGAGAGATGGATTTTTTAACCTATACTGCAGCCAGCCACCAGGCTGAGCAGTTTTTATGGAGACCTCACTTTGAGCCGAGCAAGTAGACGTCCATTTTTTTTACAGTCTATGATTGCATCTTGTCATGTTGTATTGAATCATGTTGTATCCTATCGCATCTTGTCATATCTTATTGTATTGTGACAATTCTTTTCATATTCTATCTCATCATGTTGTAGCATATCATACTAAATGGTATCATATCATATCCCACTGTGTCACATTATGCCATATTGCCTGTACAACAAATCGGGTCTAACACATCTGGGATCTCTCTCCATTGCTTGGGTTGACACAATGATACATTCACAATCTTGATAAGCGGTACTACAAAACGGGATATGTACTCAGTAACTGAACCCAGGATTTTCTACGATTGATCAGTGTTTGTTCACATAAAAGGGGTGGTGTTTGCAGCGTCTTACCAGTCACAAACATGGAGAAACCTTGCGGAGCAGCTTATGCTGGAAGAAAATTACCGACCCTGTTAATGCCTAAATTTGTAAGAGTGTAATATTAATTCATTAATGTATAAACAGACAGCACTCTGGTCATTCAGTTTTACAAGATTCTTTATTAAACCAATAACCAGTGATGTCAACAAGTCTATGTGATAAATTCCTTTAAACAATAAAGGAATCCTATTTTCTCCTGAAGTTGTTTCTTTTTCAGCAGTGTGTAATGTGTGTGTTTGTGTGGGTTTGTGTTTTTGTTTTCAGGTTTGTTGAACCTTACTGTGAGTCTGATTTAATGGTAGTGTTGACTTGGGCACTGCATCCTGGCTGACAGCAGGAACCTTTGTAGGAATATGTCCAATAAAAACAAGAAACACGGTGCCCACTCAGACAAAAGATTTATTTCTTAACTGTGGAATCAGGCACTGAAAAAACAACTAGGGACATTTACAACATAAGACATTTTTAAAGCCTCTTGTTCTGTGGAAACAAGTTAGGTCAATAATTTTGTTTACTCTCTGGACACATCTCAGAATAAATATAATTGCATTGTCTGCCAGACCCTGGTTCCTCCAGGCCCCTCGGATGAAGTTTTGTTTTTGCATTTGGACATGGGTGGGATTGTAACACATTGCAGTTGTTTTAATGCTGGTTCATCTTTCTATCTGGGGGCTTAAAGCAACAAGGAGTAATTTCTTTGTTATAGATCAATGAACCATCTGTGTCATTGTGCAGCATGCATGTCAGTATCATATTGTTCTTTAATGTGACCGACAGAAAAAAGTAAGATTGGTTTCTGCTTGTGGTTATCCACTAAGGTATTTTTCAGACAGGCTGTGTTTGTTTGATCTCTGTCAGGTCAATTTGTGTGCTGCTCAGTCACTGTACAAGTAAATGCAAGGTGGTCAGTATTGTCTCACCTTGTTGAGCTTTCATTCCTTCTTTCTGAAGGACAAAGCAGCTTTTAAAGTTCACATAAATGCATCAGACAAAATGTAATCCAATAACCAGCAAAGAAAGGATTCTTCACGGATGCTTAAAATTCAAAGTTATGTAACTTTTTTTGTGCCGAGTGTGTTTTCTCAAAGCGAGGTTTTGGGTCCAGCTTTCAGAAAAAAGCCCTTTTTGCCTGACAGTTTTGTTTGGGGAAATAGGCCTATTTTTAGCCTTAACCAAATGGGCTGTAACTCCACATAACATAGCCAAAGGGCTTCCAAACTTCAGGGGCACATCCACAAGGACTTTCAGAGCGTCCCCAGTGGCTTTTCTGAAAACCGGGTTTCAGGTCCAACATTTGTAAAAGGCCCTTTTTGCCGGGCCATTGTTTCATGGAATAAAAGGCCTGGTTTTTGTCTCTCACCAAATGGGCCGTCACACCACAAATCGTAGCCCGAGGGCTATAAAACTGCTAGGGCACATTCATTAGGGCGCAAGGAGCGCCCTGAGTGGGTTTTCTCAAAGCAGGGTTACCAGTCTAACTTTTGGAAAAAGCGATTTTTGCATGTCCATTTTGGCAGGGAAACTAGGCTTGTTTTTAGGCTTCTACCAAATGGGCTTTATTCCCACAAAATGTAGCCCGAGGGGTTTGAATCATCCAGGGATATCCATGAGGTCCCTAGGGGCATCCCCAGTGGGTTTTCTCAAAACCAGATTTCAGGTCCAACTTTCAGAAAAAAAGCCTTTCTGTCCGGACATTTTGGCAGGGAAAAATAGGATTATTTTAGCTTTTCACCAAATGGGAATGGTAACCAAATGGTATTTCCTTAAAACGTAGCCCGAGGGCTTTGAATCATCACAGGATATCCTTGAGGTCCATTCTTGTTGGTTTTTCTCAAAAGCGTTCAGCGGTCCAGCTTTTAAAAAAAAAAAAAAAACACTTTATGTGGGACCATTTTCAGGACAAAGTAGGCCTGTTTTTAGCCTTTCTCCAAATGTGCTGTGACTCCACAAAATGTAGCCCGAGGTCTCCCAAACTTATAGGGCACATCTATAAGGTCTCTCGTAGCATCAAGAGTAGGTTTTCTTAATACCACTCCCCAACCTCCAGCGCATAAAATGGCTTGGCATAAACTGCTTTTTTCTTTTTGGTGAAAGGCTAAAACAGGCCTATTTTTGAAAAATGGCCTGACAAAAAGGCATTTTTTATCACGTAACTCAGTGCTTGATTTGACTTTGTCAAATTAAGCCACTTTACACGCCAAATGATATCTGACCACTGTGTTTGCTTAAACTGCTTTTTTTTGTATGACCAACTTGAGTGAAAATCATTTCTTTAAGTGCTTGAAAGGGTCCATAAGAATCTCGACCAGTTTACTCAAATTGCACACAAGGTGGTTGTTTTCTTTATTTAGGTTGTAAATATATCTATTTCTAAAAAAGTTCAATTATTTTAGCATGGGACTTAATAAATCACTATACCAATTCTTCTGTACATTGCAGCCAGCCTGAAGCGGATGCAAGGAAGCACAGTTTTTCAACAATAGAGGTTTCTACTTGGTTGAGCCTCCATTTCCTTTTATTTTAGCTCTAGCTTCACTATTGGAGAGCTGTTATGGGATTTGTGTTTTTATGCTGTCCATAGCCACTCTTCCCTGCAGAGTTTTTGGTTCCTTGTCCTCCTTAAATGCCTCAACAAAAGTCCCTGTGTCTCTGCAAGGTAATCTCAATTCTTCTTCATAGCTGTGTCCATGTTATACAGGCAGTATAATTCAGTTCTTTAAAAGTACTTCTTACCTTGTAGGAGGACAGAGGAAGCAATAAAAAGGAGTTTAAATGAGCCTGTGCTGTCTTAAGATCCTTTGTTATTCTCGCTTCACTGTGAGATGCCTTTAAAAGCATCTATACAGACCTTCACTTGAACTCCCACATACAGTGATAACTAGCTCATCTATAGTTAGTGTTCTCTTTATAATGAGCACTCCTCTCATCAATGAAAGGCATTATGTGCTAACGACTAAACAGTCATTTTGTTTGAAGAGTTCAAAGACGAGGCAGTCTTTAGTCTGCTGTGTAAATGCTGTGTGAAGCAGCAGGAGAGTACAAAGGTGCATATACTGTGGAAGAGATATCTTCATTCTATTACAGCTACGTCTTTTCAATGTTTAATAGCTTTGTCCAATGAAACTCATCTAATATGTCCTAGAAACATCCATGATTGTAGAATGGCACCTGTAGCCAGACACGTTTCTGGTAAATCATCTTTAATAGCCAGGCCTCAGGAAGTATTGAGACTGTCTGTGGGAAGCAGTGGTAAAACTCTGTGAAAGGGCAATTTTAGAGCTGTCACCTCGTCTGACAGAGATAGGATCCCAACAAGGTAAGCGCCATAGTTTTTGAGCTCAAATTCAGCCTGGAGTAGAACATTTGTGCTTGTGTGTGTGTGTGTGTGTGTGTGTGTGTGTGTGTGTGTGTGTGTGTGTGTGTGTGTGTGTGTGTGTGTGTGTGTGTGTGTGTGTGTGTGTGTGTGTGTGTGTGTGTGTGTGTGTGTGTGTGTGTGTGTGTGTGTGTGTGTGTGTGTGTGTGTGTGTGTGTGTGTGTGTGTGTGTCCAGTAGCAGCAGGTGTGCTGCTGGAACTGTTGGTATAATGATGTGAAATTATATCCTCAGTTCCAAGTAAAGCCAGAATAAACTCTGCCTTTCACCTTAATGTGCACAATGCTGTCACTTTTCTATTCTCATAGGTGAATTGCAGAGGTTGGAATTGGAGTTCTTGCTGACCTGATTTCAGTCTGAGTAGCTAATATCTCTGACTGCACACAGTACATGATTTTGTTTAATGTATATCATTTGTTTAGAAGATATTTAAAAAAAGAGTTTGCCTAATCTGAGGCACAGCCGACCTGACTGATAGGCAGGCAAACCATAGAGGCGACAGTCCAGCCTCTTTGCCTAAACCCAACTTGACTAAAGTTAGGTTTTGAGTCAACTATCAAACCTGGCAACTGCTGACAACAGGCTTCAGTACTCTTCAAAAGCTTTAGAAACAAACAGTTGATGTTATAGAGACTGTGCCCATGTTGATTCCTTTATCAGGCAAAAACTTCAAGCAGAGCTGGATTCATAAAAGACAGATACCTGCCTCATTGGTGATGGGCTCGGAAAGGAGACTGAGAGGGAAATGAGAGAGAAAGATAAAGAGATAAATGCAAACAACAATTCACACAGTCTAAAATTTAATAATAGTAATAAAAAGAATAAATTAAGCAAAGTAATAGCAATAGCAGTTAATAGTAGCAGTTAAGTCGGTGCATTTTTGTATCCATACTGTTATACAAAAGTCTGTACCAAATGTCACAACATCCAATTCCAAAATTGGATTTTTATTTTTGAGTTGGAATGTTTTTCCTTTTCAGGATCATGGGGGGCTGGAGCCAATCCTAGCTGTCATTTGGCAAGAAGCGATCCACATATGCAAAGCGAGAATATGCAACATCCCCTCAGACAGAAATTTTTCCAGCTGTAGGAATCAAAGCAGGAACATTCTTGCTCTGAGGCAGCAGTGCTTCACTGCACCATTGTTCATTCTCACTTTAAAGGATATATATATATATATATATATATATAGACATTTATTTTCTGAACCGCTTATCCGGTTCAGGGTCACAGGTGGCTGGTGGCTGGAGGGTTCACCCTGGGCTGGTCACCAGTCAATCACAGGGCTGACACAGAGACAGACAACCATTCACGCGCACACTCACACCTATGGACAATTCAGAGTGTTCAATTAACCTGATGAGCATGTTTTTGGACTGTGGGAGGAAGCTGGAGGACCCGGGTAGAACCCACGCATGCACGGGGGGATTTCTTGCTGTGAGGCTGCAGCGCTAACCATTGCGCCAACGTGCATATATATCTATACATATATTTCGATAGATAGATAGATAGATAGATAGATAGATAGATACATAGATAGATAGATAGATAGATAGATAGATAGATAGATAGATAGATAGATAGATAGATAGATAGATAGATAGATAGATAGATAGATAGATATTAATTTACGTGCACTATCACACACAGAAGAAAACAAACACTGGCTGTTGCTCTTAATTTACAGGCTGGTTTTGCTTTTTCATAAATATAATTGCTCATAGATTCATCATGAGATCTATATACGACCCAACAAGCACCACAGCTGCGGGCTCCAAACAGCATTTTTCTGTTCTCTAAATGTCACTCACCTTCATCCTCCTTCCGTCTGCAGCTGCCTCAGTCACGTAGCCTCTTCACAAAATGTTATCTATATCTTGCGTATTAACTCCAGGAAAGCTCCAAATAGCTGCCTGAGCCTGGCTTGATAAAATGCAAGAACACAAAGACCTCAGGGGAAGATAACTCTCCAGACTCTTCTTTGGTGCTGGGAGGTTATGGTATTATTGAGGAGACACAAATCCTCTTATTTAGCTACAGAAAGGGTTGGCTGGTTGGTCCGCCAATTCAAGATTTCTGGAATATCCCCATAGCTATTGGATGTTAAATCCTGACAGAATTCTGTGCCAGTCAATCTATTTATATTTTGCCACCAGCAGGTCAAAGGTCACCCGTCAGTAGTAAGTAGTCTCTTCATGAATAATAATGATTTTTATAACTTTTTTATGATCACAAGCCTCAGGTTTGGTTCATCTTTATTTTCATTTTTATTTTTTGTTTTTCTATACTTTTTTCTGGTTATCATTATGGTAATGCTGTTATTATCCAAAATATTTCAATGGTTGGTAGGTTGGTCTAGTAAGTAATGATTTTCCAACCTTTAACCCATGATAAATAACTGTAGTGCTGGAGACTGGTAACCCTTGCTGTGGGATTCCACTGACAAGCCAACCCCAAAACTGACAAAAGCAAATTAAATAAGGCATAAAATATTGAATTTAGCTGATCAGTACAAAATGAGACTACTTATGTCACTAAATTAAGCTGCTGCCCTGTTACCGTCACTATCTTGACAAAGTCACCTCAGGGGTTTCAACAAAGAATATGAAAACAGATCAAATATTTTCTGTTATTTTTGTTGAAATGCAACCCATATTTGTGTTTCTATTTTTACAATATACGATGGAATATAGAACTGAAAATAGTTTTATTTATTTTGAAAGGCTTTTTTCATCCCACATTTTGGGAACCACTTTCCTAAGCTTTTCCTAAACTCATTTAACAAACTGCTTTTTTGTTTGTTTTCCAAATGTTGTGACCCACAAAATGAAAATTTGCAAATCCATCCATGCGGACCCTTCATTTTCTGCTTCAACACTGTCTGTTGCGCATGCAGATACATTCATATTTCTGTGTTCATTGCTGACACTCATGTTTTGTTTATGGGATCCATCTTTCATGTCTCTTTCAAATGAACTCACTACTGCATGTTTGAGAGGCACAATGAAGGAGAGAGCTTCTTTGGCTGCTCCTGACCTTTTCACATGCAAATCAGTGCAGCACTCAGCTTATAAAGAAAACAGAAGTTGATACAGGCCACTTCACATCCCTATTAATGAGCCAACTGTGTTACAGAACATGCACGTTTAATCTTGGCCTCACTCTCATAAATCTCTCCCTGGTTACCCTTATTTAAATATGGAGGCTCATGATAATGGAGGTAAATCAGCAGGTTCAAAACATCCCTTCCAGTTGGACACACTAAAGTGCATCCCTTTTTTTTTAACAAACAGCTCATCTTCCTTAAGTAGGCACCAGAGCAGGATGCTTGTGTGCCGCTGTTATTTTTGGAGATATTTTTTTCTGTTAACTAGAAACCTCTCTGCCGCCATAATAATGTTCTTGTCATATTTTTCATACATTAACAGGTAGGGTTACACACAATCAGGATAATAAATGCTGCACAGAACAGCGCGCACACGTGCATGTGTATGTGTAGGTGAATGTTTGTGTGTGAGTGACAGAGTGAGAGCAGAGTTTTGGTGCCCCCCTGTGTTAATGGCAAGAAAATAAGAAATAGTTTGATTTGCCATTACTTTTGAAGCTCACTGGGGAGATGATCTGCTTCTTCTGCCCCATGAAAACATACAGGGACTGAGTGAAACCACATAGAAAAAAACGTTTAAGATTTAATTCCTAAAAATGTGAGTTCTGATCAAGGGACAGCACAAATGTAGATTTTTCCTGCAGTCATGTTGCAGAATATATCTTGTCTGTGAGGGTACTCTATTCTACATTTTAGTATTTCATTGCATGGTCTTAAACCAAAACTTTTGAAAGGGTTTAACAGCCTGGTATAGGTTATTTTTTTTCCAGTTTGTGTCACATTTATGCAGAAAATGCCATGCAAGTTTCAGCTTAAGTTGGCTGAGGTGTACAGAAATTATTGCTGCTCAAATGTCTATTAACTTAAACAGACAAACAACAAAAAACAAACACTAACAAAATGATACCACAAAGTAATCACACTTGTTTATAATGTACAAGAAGACCATTATGCTGTAAAGATGTTACAAAGATACAGAATGTGTTATAATATAGCCTAAAGCAGACGACAGTATACATAGAAAAACTATTATGAGGAATGACCATTTGTAGTTTGGCTCATACAACTGCTTGCAAAGGGAAACTGAAACTATAGAGGATTTTTTTTTTTAGTTTATATGTGCATGTCAATAAGATAAGTGTGACTTCTTACAGGGAACCAGTTCCGACCTGTTTATAAAGTTTAGTCAGTAATAGATTCACCGTCTCCACTTGGGATAGATTTAGGGGTTTGTAAATATTTTTGTTTGTATTGACATTTTTTAATGTTAGGCCCTGTATTGCATAGCAATGGTGAAATGTGACCTCCGTGCATTACAGGCTGTATCCTGAGACTCAGCAGTGCATCTTCTCACCGACTGCAGCCACAGAGCACCGGTGGCAGCGCGCCTGCGCAGTGCATCCAGGGGCTCGGCGGTGTTCGGTGCTGAAGTGGGGCGGATGTCAGAAAGACAGTGGCGATGGACATTACACCGCAGGATTTCCATTAACGATGCCGCTCAATAAACATCGGAACACCGCGTTTTCACACCTATCGCCGTAGGACGCTGACAGCCCAACCGAAAGGGGTAAGATGCTGTATATTCACTGCTAATGCTCCACACGGGCAGGCTAACTGGCGTTAGCACGGGGCTAGCTGCTCAGCTGCCACCTCCTCCTCCTCTCTCGCAGACAGATAGCGGATCTCGGACTGTCGGCTAAAGCTAGCATTAGAAAGTGGGTGGTGTTTGATTCCTAGGAGATTTCGGTGTGACAAGCGGTGTTTTGTAGCCCCCACTGTGGATGTGTGATCAGCCCGCGGTGTCAGCTGGGAGGGTATCCTCTCACCCCGGCATGCTGTGACCTGCAGCGGCTGGGCTCAGATGTTTCGGACAGCTGCAGGAGAAGCCGTGCTCAAACAGTCAGCCGAGCAGTTAGCCAGCAGAGCTAGAGCACAGGGTTCGATGAGCCTGCCTACTTCTTGTCTCAAGATATGCACAGGCCTTCGGGCAGATGCAACAAACTAGAAGCCGCGACTGTAAATTGCATGCATGCACCAAAAACAATCCTGTCAACTTTCCCCTCTTTTTTTTAATCACCGCCTCGACTTACAGAAACCCTTGCCCGCTGTCAAGAGATCATGCTTTGTGCACCGCTGAGGGGGCACCCACACTGCAGTTCCCCATGGGTGTGTTGAGTCAGAGCAGTTCAGGTTATGTTGCCCCTGCACCTTGACACACTTCCTGATCTATCTCATTCAGCATTAATGTTTCATTCAGACAACTGTTCATCAAACAGTCGCTGTCTAATCAGACTCTATTTGCTTGAAGGGTGGAGATATTTTACAGAGGTGAGATGTAGCATTAAACATTCCACCTCCACAGCACGTGAGGGCGAAGAGAGGTGGGTCTCAACACCGTGAGTGTAAGGTGTTGTCAAACTGTAGATATCTGCAAGGCTACATGACCAATCACCTCTGTAGCTGGCTTAAATGCATCAATGTCCATCCTCATATCATTCTTGAAACACAATTAAATGGTTCTACAAATTGCAAATTTTACCATTCAAAACTGATATTAAACATTACTCAGAAACAGTATGGTGAGTTAAAATAACAGTCATTTTAACAAATAAATTAAATTTCAGAACTGATAACCTCATGCATATAAAAGCCCATAAGCTTATAAAGCTGGTACATTTCATTAAGATTATTAAGAAGTTAACTGATTGATTGATTCATAGCCATTCATTTTAAAACTAACATTTTAAGGCCTTGTAAGGAGTTTATGAGTGGTATTGAAACAGTCTAACTTCTTTATACATGCCTGATCGTAACCAACAATTTGAAATGAGAATTTCCACACCAAAATTGGTGGGACCTGGTCCAGGGACACTGGCAGGTGGGGAGTTTGACTGGGGTGGTACACCTGTCAAGCCGTTCTGCAGATGTCTTATGGTGGCTCAGGAAGGACAGAAACCCCCAGTGGAGCGGAAGTGCAACAGCTTGCCTGATCTTAAAGCAGCGTCATGACTTTTCAGACTTTTTGGAGTTTTAAGCAGAAGGTGTCCGAAAGGTTACCAGTTGTTATTAAATGAAAACTTCTGTTAGTGTTGATTTTTGTGCCCCCAGAAGACAGAAAGACACTTCAAACATTTTGGTTTAATTCTGCTCTGTACATTTATAGGCAGTGTTTTCTGGCTAAGAAACTATTACCTTGATTCATTTCAGCAGACAAATGTATCACTTACTTGTCTTCAGTGTGCTGCAGTGCGTCTGGTGTGACACCCACCCCCTCACTGCATTTTCAGTCATTAAAACAAAAACCACTGTAAGAATGATCAAGCAACATACAACTAATGAAAACCTCTCTTAATGGCTTCAAGTCAAAATGAAATAACTTGCACAATCCTGTGATACACCCTTTAACTTTTTCTTTTTCAGATAGAGAGAAGTTAAAGCTTTTTTTCTCCTCTCTAAAAGGAAGTTAAATGCTTCATCAGTGCAACACAAAACTCACTAAGGCACAGCACAGAGATAGGAGTCAAAGATTTTGTGACTTATGGTTTTTGTATTGAGCAGTTGGATATTGTACAACAAAGTGGTATTGAGACTGTTAGGTGTCAGATTTGTAAGAAAAGTAGCAAAATGTGAGCTCAACAGGTTCTTCTGCATCTTTTGGCTGTAAAAGAAAACTTTAAAAGTTACACTTGAAAAAAAATAATTTTGGTTCAAATGTGAATGATGTGATAATAATCCTTCAATCTAAATTTCATTGGCATGTTCAGTGAGTCATTTTGAAACCGTCTGTGCTCACTCTTGTCTTTTCCCTGCTAATTTGAGTCACAACCTTAGAGCAGACCAGTAATAGTACATCAGATAAAGAGCCTCTAGTGTTGAGGTCAACATGTGAACACTTCCAAGCTGCTGTTATGAGTAAGCAAGTTTGTTGGAACAGACGCTCCTGTATGAAAACATGCAGCATGAGGAAGAAGAGGCTCTGCCTTAAGGCTCGACCATCTTCAAATGGTTTCAGACTGATTGAATGTTGTGTTGTCAGCAGGAGTGTTTCTAATGGTGATAGCAGAACCATCAGTTAGTTAGTGCCTCTGGTTCTCTTTGTAATTTGATTATACGTTTTGACCACATTTGTTTTAGATATCTGTTTGGGCCCAGTTTGTACTAATACATTTTCAATGAACAGCCTATGTTTCCTATGCAGGGTGGCTTTTGGCAGTTATGGTGTTACTGAGCAGACTATCTTAAAACAGTGAAATGAAACAGTTTAATTTGCACATTGGTACTATGTTCCTGGTCTAAAAGCCATGCTCAAGGAGCAGTTTAATAGCAACAATGGTGGACCACGGAGCTGCGATTTTGCTGCTTTAGAGAAAATGAATGGTTTTCGAGTGAGTGTTAGTCATAATTTTCCTGTTGTTTGTTTGTGCCATAGGCTGTACTATGTGGATGTAGTCTGTGATGTCACATGTATGTTTCTAATGCAGAGTTTTGAAGCCTATCGCACCCTAGAAGAAATATCAACGTAACCTGATGTTATTGTTCCTGTAATGTATATGTCCTTGTTTCCTCTGTGAGATTTATTGCAAGACATTTTTCTTGAAATAAATTTCAGGGGGAACCCCATTAAGGACTTTTGTAGGATACTAGGACAACTGCCTTGGTGAAAAGTACAGAATAGAAGCTCTGTGTGCAAACCATCAACTGTGGGAAACTGGGCATACAATGGGTATGAAGAGATGAATGACTCTTGTGTTATTGTTGTGATATTTTCTCTCCCGATTCCTCCTCTACTCTAGTAATTCATTACAGAACACTGCAAGGGCTGCACTTGTCAATAGAGCTGTCAGTTAGTCTTCTATAAAATCAAATAACCAATTAATACTTAACTTCTCTGGGGCACAGATGGCTTAGTGGTCTAGGTTGTGCCACATGAGGTTCGCCCTCAAACAGGTGGCTCAGGTTCGAATCCAGCCTGTGGCCTATTTCCCGCATGTCATTCCCCACTTCCACCCTGTTTCCTACTTTATCCACAGTCCTGTCCCCTGTAATTAAAATCATAAAAGCCTGAAAAAAAAACTTATAAAAAGAACACTTGGATACAATCAAAATGATGAGAACAAAGTGTAATAATGACAGACAGCATATTTGAGATCAAATTAATTGGTAGGAGTTCATGTTCCATCAGGAAACCTAAAAGAGGCAGGGTTTATGATTCTTTCTATGACAAGTCAGTAGAGGGAGCTCTAAACCATTTGGCTTTACAGTCAATGGTGCTGCTGCTTTCTAGTGCCGTTGAATGCTTTCTAAAAAACTGAATGGTTCATGTGGCCCATTATTGTCTGCTCTTCCACTGTGAACTGAAGAACCATTGAGATTATCAAATAAGGCATGTGACATATGGAGAAGCAATAAATCAAACAGTAGTAAAGAATAAGGCAACAGTCTTGTGTTGACATGTGTAACGCTACAGCTGGCCTGTTATCATGGGAAAGATTTATTTTGTGATGTTTATGATCCTACTTTTTTGCATTAAAATGGATTTAAGAGAGAAATCAAAATAAGCAAAGTGGTTTCACAATACCTATAGTGCTCAACTGAAAGCAAGAAGATGGATTTTCAAGGCATGGCAGCATCCCTATTATCTGACAAACTTCATCTGTGTGCATAAAAATCAAAAATCAAAGCATTTAAATCAATATCAAATTGATATTGAATCGAATCACAACCTAAAGAATCAAAATCGAATCAAATCGTGAGGTATTTAGCAATACCCAGCCCTGCGATAAATCCCTGACTACCATATATCTTTACCATCTGAAAATTACTGCAGGGAATGCAAATTTACTGCTTTTCGTTGATTTCTTGACCAACTGGCACACATTACTTTCAATAAAATATAAAAGTATAAAAATTCCTTGTTACCATTCTAGTATAAACAGGCTCATGTAAGACTGACTTGACCACAGGTCGTATGTAAAGGTCAGCAGTAAAATGCTTAACATATCTAAGCTCTGCAGTGACACTCTCCCTCTCTGTGTTGTACATATTGGGAAGCACTGTTTGTGAAAAATATTTTGCGATGGTAATGTGTATCTCTTGTCGGCTACTTTCATGAGGCAAACCCTGTGTGCTCCATTGTGGCCATAGGAGCCATATCCTTAGCTATGTGGTAGGCTATCCCATTAGTTATGTCTATCCACACATACAGCGCGAGCGCCCATGCTGCGCAGCTCAGCAGTTTTTGGCATGCGTTGGTGATCACGGCATTGGCGGACCGCAGCGCATGTGCATGTGTGCACAACAGGATCAACTTCGAATGATGTTACTTTGTCCATGGCTGTGTCAGCTGCTTCTTCATTTGAAACCATCAGCCGTTTTCTCATTTTCTGTTTTATTTCTTTATTTTTTTATTAACACACCAAATTTACTGACATGGGACGTCGTGAAAATGACGTCGGTTATTGTTGTAAATTTTGGCAACGGTTAATTTTCGGTTTATTGCCCAGGCTTATTCTATAGAATGACCAACAAAGGATACTGTCAACATTCAAACATTTTTTCTTTGTTGGCCAGGCCTACATGTTACGATGAAATGAGATGAATTGATGTATGAATTGATTGGAATAACATATCTTTATTTAACTATTACAATCACTGTATAATATTGATTGATTGACTTATCTTCAAGCCTCGGATATGTGTAATATTGTATACTTTTTCCAGAACAACTTTTGCTGGTTTTAAAGTGATACTCCGGGATGGAACAAGTTGGGTCCTATCACAAGGTTTAGGGTAGAAATTTCCCCTACAGCAGTGTTTTAGTGCAGCAGAAGCCCAGGGCGCTCGCACCAAACACCCCCTCCCTGCTCCTCTGCCGGTTTCCTCTGCATTCAGACGGGGCCATTTTTTACTTGGCAAAAACACAAATAAAGTCTGATATCGATCTGCAGTCACACTTTATTTAGAGAATTTTCAGCGCGTTACTTTCACACAGCACCACTAAATAAGGCTCTAGTTCTCATCATGTCTCTTCATCCCGCAGACTACCTGCGTTTGTTTATATCTGGCACGTCGCGCGCGGACTGATACACTAAGCGGCGAGCGCCTCGTAGCCAGCTGTGGTTCTGCAGCGGAGGTAGCGCCGCTTTACGACACGATGAGAACTAGAGCCTTATTTAGCGGTGTTGTTGTGTGAAAGTAACACGCTGAAAATTCTCGAAATAAAGCGTGAATGCAGACCCATATCAGATTTTTTCGGTGGGAGTCTGTTTATTTGTGTTTTTGGTCAAGTAAAATATGGCCCCATCTGAGTGCAGAGGAAACCGGCTGACGAGCAGGGAGGGGGTGTTTGGTGCGAGCGCCCTGGGCTTCTGCTGCACAAAAAAACTGCTGTGGGGGTAATTTCTGCCCTAAACCTTGTGATAGGACCCAACTTGTCTCATCTCGGAGTATCACTTTGAGGAAGATCGAGTACAAGTTACTATATTCCTTTCAGGTATATCTACTTAAAACTTTTTTTTTGTAATTGCAGCCTTTGCAATTTGAAAATTGCATTCTATTACACTGCAATGTAGGTTTCAGTTGGATTATATGTTTAGTCCTAGTTTTGATCTCCACATACTGTTTTTATGCTCTATTCCATCTGAAAGACGCCGTATTCATCAGCAACTCTGACTGGAAAACCTGTCTGTGAATGTTTTTCAGATGCTGTACCATCACTGCTCCATCTGCAGTCTATAAATGACCCTTTCACCAAGACTAGAGGAGGCCTAGGAGGCGGCAGCGAAACAAGGTGAAATAAGGAAACGAGGACAGGAGGAAGTCCCATTTTCACCTCAGTGGTCCTGTATTTCTTTCTGTGCCAGTCGGTCAGGGATGGTGAGACCAGAAATCTCTGTTCCCTGCGGTATAGAGAAGCATCTTCAGCAAGCCAGACAGCCAATTCATCAGCCAAACAGACGCCAAGACAGCCCATCAGTCTGTCGCTACGTCAACCAGCCTGCTATCATCCAGCAACCTATTACCTCATGCCATGACTGCTCTGTCTGATCTGTTTTTAGGAACTCGCTAATTCATGGTAAGTTTGACGTCCGTCTGATGTGGTTGTGCTGGGGAGTGCATGATCATGATTAGGTTATCATCAACACCATGATTGAAACCATGTCAAATCAAGATAGAGAAATGAAAAGAAATGACCATAACAGTCAGGTGAGGTAAAAAATGAACCCAAACAATCATGGCTAAACTGTAAAAGTTCAACAAATTAGTAATTCTAAAGTCTGTAATTGATGTTTTAAACTTTCAAGTTTAAAACAAACATTATTTCAGCTGCTCCAACCCAGAGTTCACAGACTCCTAATATAACTCTGCTTATCAGATTCTGTGTGTGATAACAGTCAGTTACCAGAATTGCCTAAGAAAACAGAGGGTGGCTATTTTTACTTCTGCTTATTGACTTTGTACTCACTGAAAGATGACACTTTGAAGACTAGAAAAGTGCTGAAATGTGTTAAAAGAAAAGAATCTCAACAAAATATCTCAAAATCAATACAAAAAGATCAACAACATGATTTTTTTTCTGAAGGTTTTGATTGAGTCTCTGCTTTGGGGAACTTTTGATTTGTGTCTTATTTTAGCAGCCTCCTCTGGGAAAAGATGCACCTCTATTTCTTTCTTGTACATAATAAGGAAGTGTTTTCCACACAATTTATCACATCCTGGGTTCTTAAAAAGTCAGAGGTGTAAGTCATTGTGTTGGTTTGGCATTGGAAATGTAAAGAAAGTTTGCTTCTTTGGAACGCTGTACATTTTCTGGTCTTTTAAGTGTGTTAAGTGTATTTGCATGGACATACAAGTGGGGTAAAGGGGGGGAAAGAAAAAATAAATAAACCTGACACGAGGAGAGGATTATTTTTGGTGTAGTAATTCACCTGACCATCCCCTTCCTCATCAGCCTTTTCAATGTTGAAATGAACCCTCATTTTATTTGTGATAGAAAAACTTTTTCCTCAGTTTAATAACTAGTTTATTTTTCTTTTATTTCCTTTAGGAGAGGGCTTTTTTTGCTGATGCATCCAGGATTGTGTCTTGTAATGACCTTTCATATTGATTGATTGATCCTTTGGTTAGTAAGCTAATGGCTGTGGCTGGGCCAGTAGATAAATAAATCAAATTACTAGATCATCAGTCTAATTTAAAAGCCAATACACTAGTGTTATCCTTTTTTATATCATCTTTCCCTTTTTTTTCCCTACACATCTGAGCGTATTTGTATGTCCACTCCATATTTGCATGTACGGTCAGTGCAGCCTTTTTCTGTTGTGGAGCAAAAAATTTGGCTTCGCTGTCATTTGCATCTAGCGTGATGGTTGTTTTTCCACAGATGCTGCCCATCGCTTAATAAGTGATGGCCACCACACTGGCTGGACGGCAAAATTTGCATAATGAGCAGGCAGGTTGTCTTAGCCCTACCTGCCATTTGTCATTGATGTAGGAAACAACACGTGAATGTACAGTGAAACATCCTCTGTTGGTCTTGGTGTACTGTGAGATTTCTTGGAGTTTCTTTTATGTTTTTTGAATTTGATCCATTATATAGAAGGTAAGACTTTTGTTTAAGCTATCAAGATCACTAGAAGTTCGGTTGCTTAGCCAGTGTAAGTGTAGAGGTGTCCCAGTCCGATATTGATATTGGATATTGGTCTGATATCAGCAAAAAAACAAGTATCGGTATCGTATTGGAATGCATCTGAAATCTCCGATATAAGCAGTCTGTTCCAGACCCCGCTCCTGCTGTTTTTGTTTGATTTATTTAGGTTACTTTCTGGGTCTTCTAATTTATTCTTTATTTTATTCAATTACTAGTATTTTCTTATGTTTAATGTTAACATTTCTGTTACCCATTAACAGAATGGTAAAAAAAGTAACAGTAAAAAAAGTATGCATGTTTAAAGCTGATATCGTATCGGATTAATATCGGTATCGGCCAATACTCAATGCTGCAGCATCAGTATCGTATCGGAAGTGAAAATGTAATAACGGGACATCCCTATGTAAGTGCTCTTTACTGTGACTTAACTTCTTAAAAACCCTGGTAACAAAAAAAAAGCATTCAATGCTCATGCTATTTCTGTGAATGACACTACATGACTTTTCTCCACATCAGAATAAGTATTGCAGAAAAAATGTCAAGGTGTCATTTTTCCTTTATGTCATGTAGTCTTGGTCCACACCACGGACTGTATAAAACATGGACGTAGTCTCGCCGACGTCACCTGTCTGTTTCTGAAACAGAAAATGAAGCACATCGGCTATAGCGGCCATATTGGTAGTGGCAAGGGCTTTGTGTACAGCCATAGGGCGCCTTTCAGTCACATGACCCTCAGCTGTGCCTCATACTGGGGGAGCTCGCGATCTTAATATCCTCTGAACGGCCGAGTAAAAAAAATTCACCCCCTGTACAGTGGGTGACAGGAGACATTTTTTGAACCAGGCTGTAAATAGGTTAATTTCTGCATTGAAAATGGCTTTTTTTGGCTTGGTGTGTATGTGACTTCCGGTACTTTCATAGCCAGCCTCAAGCGAACACACGAGAAACAGCAGATTTTAACACTTCAGCATTGTCTCATATTCTTAGACTGGAGGTTGCCTCTTGGTCTACATTAAGTGTTAACTACTGCTGTGTCTGAGGATTAGGTATTGGCATTACAAGAAAAGCATTATTCCATATTTGCTGGTAACTGTAGAAAAAATTAATCAAAGATGCCCCCAGCCACCGCCACCCCCCACTCACATTCATATACCTGCCAACATTACACTTCGACAATTTTTTTTTTCAATGTTTAATTGCATGAACTGTTCAGTTTCTTTATGTTAATGACTATTCAAATATTGAAAATCATTATTGAGTATAGCCTCATACAATGCTGCCTGTTGACCAAGGTGAAACCACACACTGCACATTTACAGAAACAGACACATCAGAGCATCAGCAGAAACCAAAACACTGAGTCTCTGCAATGGAAAGATGTGCTGGTCTCACCTCTAACAAATCATAGTTGTTTATTCAAGCTTGGTGCGTAACAGGAGTGTGTGATGGATCCCCGTTTGAATTTTCCATTATTTCTGTAGTAGCACACTCTCCAGGCCGGTCAGAAGATGAACAGAAAAAAGCTGGAAGTGTTAACCTGCGTGTAGCTGTGTGCGGATTTGTGTAAAATTTAAACAGGTGTGTGTGTGTGTGTGTGTGTGTGTGTGTGTGTGTGTGTGTGTGTGTGTGTGTGTGTGTGTGTGTGTGTGTGTGTGTGTGTGTGTGTGTAAGCCAAGCAAGAGACTTGGCTGCATGCCAGAAACCCTGGTACCATACAAGGAAGGGAATCCTCTCTTTTCTGCTTGAGTGCACACACTCTTCCTCTCTTTCTCTCGCCTCATCTGTTTCACTCCCACACAAAATAAAACACACAAATAGATGAACACACTGACTCATCAAGTAGCTTAGCTTATTTTAGATTTTCTCTTCAAATAAGTTCTGCGACTGAGGAGTCAAGCTGCCAACAAATGGTCAGAAGTTGACACTGAACTATGATTGTTGTTCTAGATGAAGGGTATTGATGTGTTGCGTGTCCTTTGTGTAGCCCCGCAGTGTGAGTGGAGTGGAGATGAGAAAAAGGCAGGCGGCACACATCGAGGCCCCACCTCAGGCCCCTGGACAGCCCCGACCCAACACCTGCTGCCTCTGCTGGTGTGGCTGCTGCAAGTGTCTCTGGTAAGAAAACAGCACACATTACTGTGGGAGTGAACTCAGTATCCTTAGTTTAAAGGTCCCGTATTATGCTCCTTTTCTGCAGTTTAATATGGATCATTGATGTCTTCATGAAACGGTAGTAACATGTTTTGGTCCAAAATGCCAAGAAATCAAGCACAGCAGCATTGTTTCCAGGCTCTCATAGCCCCTCTGTTCAGAACGCTCTGATTTAGTGGGCGTGACCTTCATATGTAAATGAGCCACCGCTGATACCGCCCCACTCTTCTGCATCACTGAGAGAGGCGCCATGAGCTCGGAGTGCACAATGTTTAGAAAACAGCGAAGCTCATTTACTGTTACATAACAGGCTAAAACAACAGGCTAACCACAGCTAAAGTTAGCATCCTGAAGCTAACACAGAGACAGGGGGACACTGAGGAAAAGCTCTCGCATCTGCTCCACAGCACACAGCATTTAAAATACTCACATTTCCAGGGTCAGAGATTTGTTGGCGGATGGTTGGTAATACGCTTGGACTCAGGACCAGTCTATTCACTAGCCCTTTGTTGTACTGTCCAAAGTTGGAAAAACAGTCGGCCTTGAAGTGACTAGCACACACATGCACAGTTTTACTGAGTGTAGCTGGCACATTTCCTTGATAAATGAACTCTAGCCACTTAGTCTTGTCTTCTTCTGAGATGGGAATCTTGTGCATGAACTATGTGGCTGTTTACAGCCAAAAACAGAGCAGTGATGGCTCTTCAACTTTGGCATTCTCGGGAGGGGGTTCGGGGTAATCTGCTGTGGTGGACCAATCAGGTCAGACTTGCTCCTGATTGGTCAAAAATGGGAATCGCTGACATTAGCAAATCCCCAAAATCCAAATAGCTTGTTTTAGGTCAGGATTTTACATTCACAAGCTCTACTTAATACAGTTTATTTCATTAAATGTCACATTTTATGGGCTGGGAGGAAAGCCAAAGACCAGCAGATTTCACTAAAAGACTTAATTAAGTGATTTTTGCATAATATGGGATCTTTAATGGACTATCCAAATATATAGGATCATAAATTATGCAAAGCTCTGTGAAAGAGATAATGTATAGTTTTTGTAACATACTGGGACCTCTGGCTTAAAGCAGGGGGGTCCTCACTCACACTAAAGGGGTTCCTGATTTATAACAACTTGCTCACTAAACACAGTCCTGCTTATTACACTGCTGCTAAAAAATAAGTTTTTCACACCTAATATAAATTAGATTTGGCTTTATCGATCTGTAAATGATTACATTTTGCCCTGTGACACTTTTCCTGGCATTCCCAGCCGTGCTATGTTAGGGGTTATATATAGTTAGTCAGTGGCTGTGCCAAATAGAATCCTGACAGGGTGAAACCAAGGGGCAACATCTAGATCCCCCCCAAAAAAATAACTTTTTTTAAATGCTAAAAGTTGCAGTTCATTGGCAGCTGCTTGAGGCTGACTGCAGAAAGACTGGGAATCCCATACACACCATGCCAAATAAGAGACTTTTACAGCATCAAAAAACACAGTTACAGGCCAAAAAACTCCAGTTTCTTTTTTTCTAACTCACCGGTTTAGATGATATTAAGATCACAAGTGTGTCCAATCAGAGGCTTATGGCTGTAAGCGATGGCTGTAAATAAGGAGGCTCAAAGCTCTCTCTTGAGTCAGCATTTCCAATGTGTCTCCTGCTAAAGATTGGCTTCATTACTCTGTTCAGGAACAGACGTTGCAGAGACTAACAAAACTAACTAAAAAACAAAATCTGAATAATTCCAAATCGGAAAGACAAATTTTGGGGGTTTGAGCAGTTCCTTTCTTATACTGGTCATGTCCTCTGTCATGATTTTGCTGCGGTTGAAGCCACACACTGCTGAAAAATGTTAACTTGCTAACTCTCAACTAAGTCTTCTTCTTCCTTGACTCCTGCTGCTTCTTCCTTATTTCCAAAACTAGCATAAGAAACCAGCTAGTTACGCTGTATTACAGTGTGTGCATCTTTAGTGCAATATTAATGTTTCACTCTTATTAAAAAACAGTAGTCTTTACCAGTTGTTGTCACTAAGATGTCTACCGATGCACCAGAAGTAATATTTTCGTGAAATTGTTGACAGGAAGTTAACTCTTTAACCCCAGATCTGTCAGCGCCAATTCCTGAACAGTCTACACAATCAGAAAAAATTCCAATGGTTTGTAAAAGCTGAGACTGTGCTCCTTCAGCAAATATGTGGTTTTTACGGTAATTTCACTGGGGAATTTAAGGAAGCCCGCGAACACACATGAGAGTGCAGAGTAGATGCGTGGCAGGAGTACACAGAGAGAACGGAGCTGAGTTCTCCTAAAAATGCCTAAAAGAAGACCCTCCCGGTTTACAAAACCTCCAATGAGGTGTCTGCAGGATTCTGAGACTGAAGGAGCATTTGAAGGAGCAGCTTCATGTGAAAAAAGGTAACATTAGATGAACTTTGAGATGAATGGGGCTCACTCTATCTAGTTTTTTTTGGTTGATTGGGACTTGTATTGTGTGGTGTGTATTTTAGAGCTGAATACCAAGTCTAATATGTAAAATATGTGCGAAATTCAATGGTGACAATGTGTAGTAGCCTTTTTAGAAAAGAGTGCCGTGCTGTGTTTGTACTGTATATGTATAAGTGTGTACTTCGCACAGCGCGTAAAATAGCTCATGTATTTATTGTGGGATGTTAGAGCAGTGTACCAAGTCTTCTTTTTACTGTTTGGGCATGGTTTGAGGCTTGTAGCATATGCTATCCTTTGTAAAACAATGCACCAAGCCTTATTTGTACTGCACAGTGTGCGTAACAAGCTGAATCTCTTTTTCCTTTAGTTTTACTTTAATTTTATTCCGTGACGAGGAGCAGTGATCCTTAGGTGGTGTGTGTTTGGGGAGAGAGCAATTTGTGGGGATTCTGGAGATTATGGATATGCTGTCAGCGTCCTTTTTTTTTACTTACAAAATCAGAGACGGTGCTAATAATTGTTAATGTACATATGTTAATTAATTTTCTAGCTTTAGGTTTATCCTGTAATTTTTTTTCCCTATATTGTTTTTTCCTTCTCTTAACCCCTAAAATCCAATCCTGTCTTTTTGTTTTTCTTAATATTAAACCCTTTTACGCTCATAAATTGGAATTAACTCTAGATATAAAAAGTTCAAAGTATAAGAAAAGTCAAAATGAGCAAAAAGGTCCAGGCAAGCTTTTGAGTCTCAGGTGTAAAAGGGTTAAATAAATACTTTACATCTATTACATGTAATAAACTCATTCTTATAGATAGAACTGACAATTAACAAGGACTGAAAAGGTCTATCAAGGGTAGTTGAGCCTGTGAGTGAAGATTTCTATACAAAACAACAGTTTCTCAAGTCAACCAATCCATGAAAAATTGAAGTTATGATATATTTCTGCTCAAGCTTTAGGACATTTTTTTTCTTTTAAAAATATCACATGATATTTTGATGAATCAAGACAATACTCAACTCTAGATTGATTAAAGCATTAATTTTCACTGTGTTAAAAGACAGTGTGGTTCAGAGAAACCTAATAACACACGTGCACCTATCACTTCCTGCACCCTATTGCCCCTAAGCAAGGCACCAAACCCAGTAACCAATGCGCTTCCTGCAACAGCCTCTGTGCGGCTGCCCTCTCCGTGCAGAAAGAGAGGCCTGAATGAAACATTGTTTTCAGGCAGTGAATGGTGAATGTGCAGCTTCTTTCACACCACTTCATCTGAAGTGGTGGCAGCTTGAGGACTGGGCCTGCAGTGAGTGAGCTCTGTGACTCCGCTGTGTGTTTTCCAGCCAAACGCTGGTGTCAGATCACTAGAGTGAGCCCACAGAATGCTCTTCAGTACTTTTTTATATTTAAATGTTAAGGCTGGGTGTAAAAAGTTGCCTTTTGGTGCAACTTTATCTCAGGAAACCCCTGAATCAGTCAAACTTTATGCATATCAGTTTCATTACATGCAGTTCAAAATGTTGAACAGTGATAGAAAATTGAAAAAGAACAATACTCTGTATGATTAAGTTTATAAAATGAGGTGTGTGAATAAACATTACTGGGTAATTAACAAAGTTGCTTTTAGGTTTTTTATTCATCCTCTTACCCCCCACCCACCCCACCCTCACACAGGGTCTTTATCTAGTCGGGTGCCTTCTATTTCCATCCACACATCACATGCAAAACAGCTGTGGAGTACAGTCTGTATATTTAGCTGTATTGTGAGGATGCCGGGGGGCTGCGACTAGCTTAGCCCATTACTGCTTCACAATGGGGACTTTGACAAGAGACAGCAAGAGGAAGGAACGATCCTCCATGCTGCGACAAAAATAGACTGATCAGTGTGTGTTTTCTCTGTGGCCTCAGCAAATGTGACTGAGAGGCTACGTGTGCCTTTCAAGTGTTTAAAGAGGGGTTTGAACTGAAGCTCTGTTGTTTCATTGACTTTGAGCATGTGTATTCTAACGAGGATTTTTTATAGGTCAGAGTTCATTGGTACAAAACAATGTGGCATACAAGACTGGTATTCAGACTTCTTAGGTCCAGATTAACTTCTTGATTCACTGGTTTGAGTAGGGCTGGGTTTCACTATCGATTTGATCCCAATTCACAAGGTCTCCCTTCCATTCAGATCTTGATCTGACTGATTCAATTCAATATTGATTCATATGCGGATAATTAAGTTCTAATGCATTTTTTGTAAAAGGAACCAAAATTATTTTTTGCAGTTATTTTTACCCCAGTCAGCTCTGCCACCAGGGTGGTGTTAAACAGCACAAATACAGGACAGACTTTCATTTACAGTTTCACCCAAAAAAGAAACAGCATTTTTTAAAATATTGTGGTTAGATCAAAAAATCATACAGTTGGGTAAAAGCCAGTGTTTCTAAAATTTTACTAAAAATTGGTAAGTGAGACGCAGATCTATAATTGTTAAAATCATCAGAATCAGCCTTACCGCAGCTGCTTTAAAGGCAGCAGGAAAGACCCCATCTGAAGAGAGCAATTAATCATGTTTAAAACTGTCTCTAAAAGATCCATAAAATGACTTTAAAAACTAGATTGGGATAGCCTAATATAAAATTTAGACCATAGTTCCTGCACATGAAAAGCACATAGTTCCTCAAACAGTCCCTAGTTCCTGGGAAAAGTTCCAGAGGTCAAGAAGTATCTAGTGGACAAAAGTAGCACATGATTTATCTCCCTGTCTGCTACATTTTGAGGTCCAAATTGCAAAGCATATTTCCCCTCTGTGAGCACAGGAACAGCCTGTTTTTGCAGCTCTATGCAGTTTCTTCCTGTTTCATATCACTTTTTTTTAAAGAAGCCTTCAGCTTCTAAACTCTGCTCTCATTCTTACACTTACACACACACACACACACACACACACACACACACACACACACACACACACACACACAGACACACACATGCACAAGGAGCTGAAAAAAAGAGGGGATTTTTTTACCAGTTTATTCTGGAGTTGATTCATACCAAATGTGACACAAATTTCACAGTTTATATCAAGCTTACTTCCTGGAGCGAGTAAGCAAAGAGCTGCTTGTTTGTTGAGAAGAAAAACAAAAGAGACAACAGTCAGTCTTGCTTCACAACATGGCTTACATGTACTGGGGTTGAGACATAGGCTTAGTAAACCCTGTTTACTGTTTTTAAGAATTTACTGATTTAAGAATATGTCCAGACTTTTATTTTGGCGAGCACTGTAACAATGTTTTTCTCCTTTCAGGAATGAAGACAGGCTTGAGAGGAGTGAACGACAGACGTGCACCAAGATGGACAGTATTGAAGCTACAGAAGAACAGTAAGTTTTGAGAACCATGATGTTTTTTTGAGAATCATGTTTGTTTCTCTTTGTCAGTCTCACTCACACATATCTTCATTGTTATCTTCATTCATTTCACATCCTGTTGTAGACGCCCCAGTCTCGAGGAGCTGCTGTCATGGGCGCGAAGCTTCGAGATGATGCTGCGCTCACTGGAAGGCCGGGAGGTCTTCCAGGAGTTCTTGCGCTCGGAGTACAGCGAGGACAACCTGCTTTTCTGGTTGGCCTGTGAAGAGCTAAAAAAGGAGACGAATCCTGCAGTGGTGGAGGAGAAGGCGAGGATCATATATGAAGACTACGTGTCAATATTATCACCCAAAGAGGTACTAGATGTTGATTACTAAACACATCTAATGTGATTTCGCTCATAGATTGCTCATTTCATAGTTTGTCATTTAGCCACAGATGATGACAAAGCTGCTAGCATTGCTGCAGACTTTTCCGTGTGGAATGATGCATGAATGTTAATTGATACATAGGTGCAACATCAATTATTGTGTTTCAACATGACACAAAATTTGTCTCTGTGATGACAAAGACAGTCAGTGTTGCTTTTTGCAACACCAACCAGTTTGTGGCCTGGTTCCAAGTGATCAGAGGCCTGGTACCAGTCCACAGACCCCAGCTCTAAAGCACTTTAAAGCTGTCATGATGGATAAATCTGCTTTCTCTAATCAATCAGGTGAGTCTCGACTCCAGGGTGAGAGAAGGAATCAATAGAACCTTGGCCGAGCCCAGCAACCTGATGTATGAGGAGGCCCAATTCCAGATTTACACCCTGATGCACCGTGACTCCTTCCCCCGTTTCCTCAACTCCTCCGTTTACAGAGACCTCCTGGCTAACAGGAGGCGCACCTGCCTCGACACCTAGACCCATCAAACCTCTGTCATCGCCATCGTACGCCAACGAGACTACTATTTAAACTTCAAATACTACTATGGTGCCAGAAGTTGGGTTTTGAAATCTCTCCCTGTTTCTTGATTGAAAAGACTGATCGACATTCAAGATAGCTGGTTGGTTTTTTGTTTTTTTAATTTATATTTTTTTAAGCAATTTATATCCAGTTCTGCACTGGAGCCAGGTTGGCCTTTGCTGGTTGGTTATTGGCCAGTTTTAACCGTAAATGCTGGCCAGTGATTGTGTTGCTAGCATTTTGTGCTGTCTGCTCGGGTTGACTGGCCAACCCACCTGTGGGCTGTTGAAGTGGCCAACCTAATGGCCAGCTGTTTGTTCACCGTGGACACTGATCCCTCAGATGCTGGGGAGGAAAAGAGAGAGAGACGAAAAGGACAAGCCAACTGTTCCTGTACTGTAATATTTAGACTTCATGTTTTCTACCTTTAGTATTCTCTCTCTCTTTCCTCATTCTTTTGTATAGTTTTTCAATTCTGTCCCATTCATCAGACATCTTTATCGTTTGTTTTGATTTCTTCTCTGTCCAAACATGACACCTTGTTGTTAGTGAGAGTTAATCCAGTTGAAGCACTGGCTCTGCATGAAACTCTCTCTCTCTACTGTAGCTTGACGATGTACGCCGTGGACTGCAACCGTTTTTCTGTTATTGAGATGTATTACGACAGGTGACCTGTCTCTGTCTGGCTGTCTATGTTCAGTGAAGGGAAAAAGTACACTTCTGCCAATTTAAAGCTCAGAGCAGTTTTTTTATGGTGAGGGGGATTTGAAGGCACCTACACATGCATCCATCCAGCTGTCCATTCATCCGTCCGTCCATCAAAGCACTTTCCTTCTTTAGGGTTCTTTAACTGGGAGAAGTAAGGGCTAGAATTGTGGTTGGGCAGCTACATGTAATACTCATGAACTTTAAACAAAGTATCTCTCCACTGAGAAAAATCACAATGCCTTTACATGTAAGAAAAGGCAGCACAAGGGCTGCTTGAGTTTTTCTGGAGAGCAACCACAGTTTGTCTGATGATCCCTACCTCCCATCATTTTTTCCCCTCCCTCCAACTCAGACCATCACAGCCTGACAAGCACAGGTGCCGAGTGTAGGGGAAAAACACAGCTGGACAAAGTAAAAACAAACATCAACTCCAAAAAGTCATTTACATTTTGAAATTATTGAGCAGAAAAAGAGGGTTTCACATTTCGTGAACTGACTTAAATGGGCGAACTGGTTCTGCTCTGAGAATGGAAGTAAATGCAGCAGGCTTATGAACCTTGGCCTTCGTCTGTAAGCTTCTGCTTAATTCCAATATCAGGCTGCAGATCTGTGACCCGGGTGCCAAACATGATGTCAGAGATCCTGTGAATAGATAGTGGATGCGACTTGTCACCAGGAAGCAGAGTCTCGGCCATTTCGGTACGTGTCTGTTTCTCCAGCAGGTGAAGCTGGGCGAGTTGTCGAAATAGTTGTACATTTAACGACTACCTGCTCAAGACACTCATTTCTTTCCCAGAGCTAGTGAAGAGGGTTGGTTTTATAATGTTCACATGCTACTGTACCAGGCATGTGCATTGTCATGCTACATGCTGACCGTTTCAATGAGGCTAACTAGGTTTGAGCATGCTGTAGGCCAGCAGTTAGCATGTTTGTGCTAGCCATGCTGATCCTCCATCCTCTCACTGCGAGCCCTCTCACAATCTGGTTTGTTTTTCTAATCTAACTTTGACAGCATGCGATGATAGCGTGTGTGTATGTGTGTGTGTGTGAGAGTGAGTATGTGTGTATGGTATAATTACACACCTAACAGAAAAAAAATAGAAAATTAAACAATTTATGGAATTTTTGCCAAATGTCCCATCTAACATTTTGTAGTATTTAAACAGACTTTTTTTATTGTCGGTGTGAACATGAACTTTGTTCCTGGCCTGCGGATGTGCAGTAGAAAGTGCATGAGTGCAGTATATGCTATTTTTTATTTGCTATTAACCAGGCCTCCAAGTATATTGACAGTATCTCATGATTGTTAGCAGACCTCTTGGTTTGGTGGCTAGTTTGTTCCGATAATGTCAATGAAAGAGTGCCACTCACTGATAAATGTGGGCATCCCTTTTGCCACAAATTTTAACTACCTGAAGTTCATGTGCCAAGTTTGGTCTAAATTAAACTTTAGAGCGCAGAATGTCCAGCAGACTAGTGTAATTGGATGTAAGTAGTGATTATAGATTGGAGTCTAATCGGAGCTCTGCCCCATGACGTTGGATTGGTTTTGAATTGTCACATTGATCACTAAAGATGAGACTCGAAATGTTTTAATGTCTCTGTTGGATGAGACAAGAAAAGGCTACCTCGCATTAACAAATTTTACTAAAGAAACTAAGCAAGATGAATAATTTAGGTATTGTTTTAGGAAGATAAATATAGATGTAAAGATTTATCTGTGCCGTGGGGTCTACTGAGCTTTCCTCCAGACTTATAAAATGCTAACTGGATAAAGCTCCCAGTTCAAAGCCAAGCTGTCACATAGCTAAAGAAGCTTTCAGCTGCTAATGGAATATTCACAGTAAAGTGCAGAAAGTTTGCCTAAACCAATAATCATCCAACAGTAAATGTACAATATTTAATCTTAACATACAGTACTCACATGCAGCCTACATTATTACCCACATGGACTTGATTGATATTGCTTAGCTGTAATGAAGATCTGTGCATGCATGTGCTCAGTTGTTCAGAAGCAGATTATTGCAGAGCCGCTTCTGATGCTGATGGAGCAATTTTGAAGAAAATACACACAAAGAGATTTTTCTATTTGGACGATTCTGTAACATTTAAGTTTCAGCAGGAGATTGGCTGCCACTCATAAAGCTCTCCAGCAGCCAAATCTCTCTGCTGTTTCCCTGTTGCTGAGTCTATACTTTGATTAAGACGAGAATGTTTCACCGAGAACCAGATGATGAAATCACGGTGCAATTAAACCAAGTTTACATTTACAAATTGTGAAGTGTATGTGTACCTTGTTCAATGCTCATAACATTGGGGGAGCTGACCATCTCCAGTGAGAACGGAGAAGCTAGCGGGGTTAAAGGTTGGGATGAGCCTCTGCCATGTGCTAACTCAGTCAGCCTGTCACAAGGTTTACAGGGAGGACAGACACAGCAGAAAGCCAGGTACCAGTGTTTTACAGACAGCAGAGTCCTTGGTTTTCTGCAGCCGACCTTTCCTGTGCATTTGTTATGACTTTTACACAGTGTGGGGAAAGAACACATTGTTGTTGTTTTTTTCAATAACTGCATTTCAAATGTGGATTTTACAAGCAATGGTTATATAACCTGATGAAGTGTCATCGCTAAGGTTTGGATTTTTGTCTTTGAAATTTCCATGGGTACAAAGTAAGGTTGTTTGTCTTTGTTGAAACTATGGCTTTGGTTTCATTTTACATATGAAGAAAAAAAGACAAGAAGAGCTAAAATGTCCTGCTAGGTTACAGGAGGTTGAGAAGCTTTGGCCTTACTGACACATTTTATCTATTTTTTTCTCCTTTGTATAAAAAATGACAACAACAAACGTCTCTGTAGGCTTTTCACTACCTCTCATGTTGGTTAAGTTATTTCACATCTAGTTGTCAATGTACAAATTGTGTTTTAGATCTACTTGAAGCCTAACACTGTAAACAAAAAATGTGCACAGAAAAATGACTGTGTATGACCAGAGGGGTTAAAGAGAGCTTGGCCTAGTCCACACTATTGTTTGTTTGTGTTTTTGTATGTATGTTTGTTTTTAATTATGTTGAGCTGAACCAGATTTTGCATCTCTGTAAAGAATTCAGGAATCCACTGTCTAAGGGCTAATCCCATTTTTGCCTATGCAAATCTGTTACTGTGGGTGAGTTAGTAAAGGGCGAACTACCGCACCTTTCACTTGTTTTAGACGGACCATGGTTTACATTGCCCTTTGCTGATATTCTTCAATCTTATTCAGCAAAGATGTAGGCTTATTTTTGTTTCTATATAAATAATATATATATATATACACATACAAAATACAAACATATATATATATATATATATATATATATATATATATATATATATATATATATATATATATATATATATATATAAAACAAGTAATATACAGAGAAAATAGTATATGCCTTCGTGATGGTAAAAAAGAAACCTTGCTGAAAACAAATAAATGTGGTGTTGTCTGACATTATGTGGCTGTGTGCTGGAGTCTTGGTAAGATGATCTAGATGAAACTGATTTTCCAGACTACAACATGAGTAGCTGACCCTGTGCAGTAGTTTCTAACTGAGAGGGAAAAAAAAAAAACTGTGTTTGTGGCTTGACCACATCATGACTGTCTGTGATAAATATCTTTATGTCCAGCCCTGGCCTGTGAAATTAAGGAAGCATGTGGGTCAACCAGGATTTGTCTTTGTCTTTGATTATCAGTCAATTTTTAAAACAGGAATTTGTTGCTTTTGCTTTTCAAAAGCTATTGTTGCCGCACATGAGAGTCAGTAATGTTAAAAAACCCAGAGCGAGATAATAGTCAAGTATCCTGGTCACACCAGACCAAGTAAGGCTGCAACACCAAAACCTTTGAAGCAAGGATGTGTTTTACTGCGAAAGAATCTTATCTGTTAGAGTTGAACAGCTTTATTTTCTAACCTAGAAGTTTCACAGACTGAAAAAAAATGGAGGAAGCAGCACTTCCTTGATTCTTAAAGGTGGAAGTTTGAGGTGCTCTTTGAAAAGGGATGCATGCAGTTTTAGAAAAACAAAAAAGAAACGCAAGGCACTCTCTTGAATGGTTAAATCTTTTTTTTTTTTGATGGCATGCTCATCGACAAACTGAAGCATCTTTTGTAATCAAGCTTTCATCAGAAAGTTTGTAGCCACTCAAAAGGAGAGTGCCTTGGGATCTGTTCTTGTTTTTCTACAGTGGCATTGTCAGACTATGAAGGGCTGAGTTGGAGCAAACCCGCAAACAAGTCAAGTTATTCATGGTAAATGCCTTTGAGATGTGAACTGTCCATTTGCAAAACACATTTTATACCAACAGTGTCATTCATATGATGGAAAACAAATCCACTAGCCGTGATACAATAAACATTTTATCAGGATTATCTTGTTTGTCAGTGAGCACTGCAGAGCTGTTGTCGATTTGTAATGATAAAAGTGTAACGCCATGTCATCAGCATACAACAGCAACTTATTTTTCTATTCTTCTCTATCTTTTTGTAGCCACATCCATTCAGACTATCACTGTGTTTAAAAATGGTAGCGTTGATACAGAAATCATCACAAAAAGTGGGTTTTTTGTTTTCTGTTTAATTCTTCATTGAAGATAGATGTAAGACAAGTCACAAAACCAATAAGTTGAGCTACTTTCAACTTTATACTTCGGTCTGACTGTGGTCTGATAATTTATTTTTTTTAAACTCTATTTATACAAGATGAACAGAAATGGGGACGAGAAGAGGAAGGGGTGATAATGTTAAGAGTTCACTGTTGCTCAGTTCATTCTGGCTAACCACAGATGGGTTTGCCGACATGTTGGTTTAAAACTTGCTTTGTGTGTTCTTTCAGTTGGATTTGGTGCCTCTTTATGCTTCAAAACAGACCTCAAGATCTCTTTCTGTCCTTTCTCTGTCTGTCTCACTTCTCTCTCTTGGGCTCTCACTTTGTATTTCTGCCAGATCACACATACACACAAACACACACACATACATATACACACCAAAACTTTCCTTCTACATATACTGTCACTTTTGATTCTTCTTATGAACCTCTCTGAGAGGTGTTTGTGCGACTTAGGGAAAAAGAGATTATGTGTATGTGCAGGTACTGGATAAAGTTGGATTTGAACAGATTTAGGCAATCACTTTACTCTTTATTGATTTAGATGCCTAAGCCTCATAGGTTTTGTCATGCCTTTGTAGATAGATCGAGAAATGACCACGAGTGAAAAAATAAAGAATTTTACTGTCACTTTAGACAATAAAAAAGTGACATTTTTCTATTCAGCATGCTTTTGCTAAATAAATGAAATAATTCAGTTATTTGCTATAAACGATACTGTATGAGTATGTATTCAAGTACTGCAGTATGCAGACAATTAAAAATATCAGAAACTCTTTTGAGAGGTTCATATTTTTCTTCTGGTATGTTTCACTAATATCCACAGTTATGGGTTCTTAAATCTTGTTTTAAGTGTCTTATGAATTGCCAGATTGACTCAACGACCCTCTTTGTATAAAAAGATCTAGTTTACGGGTGGTTATTACAACATGCATGATTTGCAAAATTCAACCAATTTTGTCAGGAGTTTGGTCAGTCAAGAGAAACTATTTACTTTGACTGACTCCTTGAGGATTTTGAGTGATGACTGAGATCCCGACACAGTTTTATTGCCACAAGTCAGGGGGAGTTTTACCCTTGTGGTCAACATGCCTGTGATGAAATGCATTTCTTTGGCAGACTACTATCTTTCTGTATGTACCCATTGAAGGCTTAAAATATCAGACTCAAAAGAACAAGAGCAGAAAGTGAAGATGAGCTTCAAACAGCAGCCAAAAAAGGGCAAGCTCAAGACTTCAACACATTGTGCAACTTCCTACAGAGCACCTATCTGTCGCTAACCCTCAGGGTTTGGCTGAATAAGCATCCGACTGCTTTTCAGTATGGCTTTGAATTTTATCAGAGGAAACTAATCATCAATCCTTGATGTTAAGATGCTATCCAAAGCCCTGAGATGCTGAAACCTTCAAGTGTAGCACTGAAAAGAGAAAAATCTTATATGTTATTTGTCCTACCTTGTTGTAGAGGGATGATCTGTGAATCTTTACTCCAAGGAAAGGCTGGTTCAAAGTTAACAGCACTGATCACTACAGACTTTATACAGAGTGAGAGACATTAAATATTTGTGTTGCGATTCTTTGCATTGTAGTGCAGATGTCACTGTGGTTTTAACCACAGACAGTGGAATAAATTGATATGAGTACCCGAAACTGGTCTTTAAAAATTAGTATTTCTTTCGACATATTGAGGTGGTTATCTTACAACAGCTGGAAGAAATAGTATTTGAAATTTAAGGGGTGAAGAGAGTTGTTAAAAAATCATACATCTTTTGAAATATTAACTTTTCAACTTTTAGCCCAGTTTTAGTTGAACAGATTGATACCACTCTCAAAGCTTTGTGCTAAAGATGAAGCTAAAGCTAGTACATGTTTAGCTGGGACCAGCAAGCTAAAGCTACCAGATCGGAACTGCTAGCATGGTACTGTCCTGATCAACAGCTTGCTCGAATTAGATGATTTTATCTGGGGAAAAAAAGCCAAACAAAAAAAAATGAAGAAAGAAAGCACATTTCTGTTGAATAAAAGAAATTACCTTTCAGGAGAATGAAGAAACTGCATAGCAGAGCGAAGCTAACTGACTTCAAGCTAAAGCTACACATTTAGCATACATGAGTGGTATTAGTCTTCTCAACTTCTTTCTGCAAGTTAACACAAGACTGGACTGGAAATAAATTAGCATGTAAAAGTTCAAACTGAAGAAAAAACTAAGGTTTGATTTTATTTTCAGTGAGAAAAATCCAACTACTTTATTTGTGGAGATTTCAGTCTGATTTGTTTGATGTGCTGGGGTTAAAAGAACCATTTCAAAGAAAAATACTGTTTGCCTCAAACTGCCCCCTATAAAAAGGATGCTGTCCAAGTTTTCTGTCATCTCTCTGAATCATCTTTGTAAAATGAATCTCATGAACATGTTACAAAGTCACTTATCGGACTCTGTAAACTTGACGTGGATACAAGCAACCACAACATATCCAACTGAAACTGTAATCATGTCATTTAAAGAAGCTGTTCACAATTTTCTTTCTATTTTCTTTTCTTCCTTTTTTGTCCTTTTTAATTTTTTGAACAAGATGATTTTATTTAAAGTTTTCAGTCTCAAAACACTCAAACTTTGTTCTTCAACAGCCCTGGACTTCATTTGTGTTACCATTACCTCAACATTGTGTTTAGTTGTGGTACATTTTGATCTATGGTTCAACCTCTGTCTTTGTTTACACAATGACTTCTTGCATAAAGAGAAAACTCCAATCTATGGTAACTGCCCTGAAATATCTGTAATTTAAATAGTGCTGCTAGAGAAAGAAATCTAAATGTACCAACTTACAATAAATACGTAATAGATTTTTTCCAAATGTGACTGTGTGGTTATTTGGCTGGAGGAGTGGGAGATTACCTGCAGTTACACCCTTGGGATTCTGACAACAGTTTAAGTGGTCAGGCAAGCAAGCTATATGGCTCCTGGGAGGCTTGCTACAGTTAATTGTTGGGTTGTTTTGGTGCTTGTCCAGGCTGAATTATTTCCTTTATTTGTTTTTCTGATCTGAATTTCTTTCCAGTAATTCACGGTCCCCTGAGGATTAAATCAAATGGTTTTCTGTCACCCCTGTACCTTCTTTAGTAGTGTGAGACTGTTCTGAGTGATTTCTTCCAGAAATATTAATCATTAGCATTTAGCTCAAAGCTGCACTGTGTACAAAATTTATAAAGATGTAAGTAAAGCTTTTAGTCTTGGAAGCAGTCAGTAAAAACATTCCACTATATGTCTATAACCAGTCAATGAATTTGTGTGTGTTGCTGTTTGATTGTTAGCATGTAGTATGAGAAATGTTTATGGTTGAAAATAGCTAAAAGTGACATATACCCAAAAAATAGTTCTCACATTACCTTCAGACCCTTTGTACAGTATCCATCATTTAGTCTAAAAGTAGTTTGATTTAAATAGATTTAGCCTTTAAAAAATATGTAGGCTTGTGAAGTTTCAACCCAGCAGTAAGTAAATAAATAAATAAATAATTAAATATATCCTGGACAGGACAATAGTTCATTTGATGCAATTGCTGATAAATTTATAGTGTAAAACTTTTATTAGGGGTTTATTCCGTCAGATTGTCTTGGCCTCCAATAGCACAACTTATCTGAAGTTGCTTGAAAGTGGAAACATACATCTTTGCATTGAAGAGTTTTCCTTGCATTGGTTTGAAAAGAAACCCTTCTTCTATGGTGTGATAACAGAACTCAAATTCCCACCACAGCTCATGAATTTCAATTTAAGTGTAAAAACCTTCACAAGAGGCAGCCTCATTTAAAAACTGCTTTAATTTATCAACCAAACCCAGGATCTTGTTTTCAGACTTGTTTACATTCCGACAAACAAGATGAGACCACATGCTGAGGGCAGAAGAGGAGGCAGGTTGGTGTGCATGGGTGCTCTCTCATACAATCCTCTGAATGACTGTGTATAAGTAACTTTTCATACAGTCCTCCCTGTACGTGAGCATGTGTATGGACACTCGTGTGTCAGGTCATGTGTTTGTGAGTGTCCTGTGTCAGACAGTCTTTTGATCTGCCGCCTCTGGAGCTGTTGAGGCAGACGCTGAGTCCTCCAGGGTCTTGTCTAATCCCTGGCTGCAGTCTCTGTCACCTGACTGAACGGCGCCGTCCTTCACTGTTGTGGCAGCGTTGGTGTAAGTCGCATCTATACTCTCATAAGCCTCTGATGTCCACTGATGAAGAAGACAAAGAAGAAGGGAGGCAAATCAGAACAATATGAATGAATTACAATGCATTCCTAAAATGTGATCTTGTGTGGCTATTTCATGAATATTTAAGGTAAAGGTGCTTTTTTTCTTTGCCTGGGTGTTGTGTGAGAGGACAATCTTTTGAATGATGAACCTTTAGACAGCTCTGTGTGCTTGGAGACAGGAGCTCTGCATGTTCACTTGCTGACTTTGTCCTTACCTGTGTGGCCCTGCTGCTGGACCTGTGTGAGGGTCCAATGGCAATGTTGACACTAGACGAAGACTGAGTGTCGGTGGTGTTACCCCCTTCAGCAGCAGATAGCCCCGAGATTACCAGGCCACTGGAGAAACTCCGCTTCCCAAACAGCAGGCTGAGCGTGGACGAGGACGAGGAGACCTTAGGAGAGACGACACGATGAAGGAACGGACAAAACACACATCAGCTTATACAGTACTACTTAGGGATGGGTACCTTTCATATTTGAAATAATACAGTACTAACACCCAGGACCTGGCAATTGGTAACGGTACTCAATGGTACCAATTATTGGTACTTTTATAACCTTGCAATGCAATTAAAATTGACTACTTTTCCACTTACTCACAGTCACAAGCATCCATTCAGTTACCTAAACATGGTACCTTATGGTTTCACATAAATCGGTACCAGGTACTTTTGACAGAATTCAGCCAGTACCAATAAAAATACCTTATTCAGTACCCATCCCTAGTACTACTTATCAGAAACAGCAGACTGCAGCTAAGAAACACTAGTGGTCAGTAAAAAATAATGAAGTCATCATCTTTTAACAGTAAAATTTAGTTTAAATTTGGGCTTTAAAATATGTAGATTTTAAAATGTTGTTGTTTATATAAGCCAACCTATAAGTAGCTTTTCTCAGTTATTTTTAGCAGAGCATAAATGAAAGCAGAGCAATATTAAGGTACCATGCAACAGTTTGAAGGCCATGTTTGTGTGCAGCTTTTTTTAAGACTTTGCTTTCATTTTGTTTTTATTTACTATTATCAATGTTTATCCGACCATTTTTTATTATCTTTTAACGATGCAGTACATTTACGATAAAAAAGATTTCAATTCCATTCTATCTTTACAGTGAGGGTTTTTGTTTAGTGCGTTTAAAGTTTTCATGTATAAAAGCTTCAACCTGGCTAGAGCGCTGCTGATGCTGTGCCGCCTGCAGCTGTGAACTGATCCCACTGGCTCCTGAAAGACGAGGAACCTGAGGAGAGACAAAGATCTGCTCATTGATTTCTCCTTTGTGTAAAAGCAGTTATACTTAAGCTAGATGTGCTACTACACACCTGGGAGAAAATGGAGGCTATGGAAGTGTTAAAGGACAGTTGGCTGTTGGACAGACGCTGCACAAGCCCGTGGGTGGAGCCTGAATCCAGGATGGGCCCTGATTGACTGGTGACAGGGGGACGCTGACTCTGTGGCTGCACAGACCGACTACGATATTCTCTCCTGGCTGTAGAATCACACAAGAATCCGGATATAAATACACACTATATGATAAAAAACATACATTAGACTTAAACCTTCAAGTTTTCTATGTTTGTGAGTCTGTACCTGCGTTGTGGTGTCTGTGGCTATGTGTCGTCCTGGCTCTGTGCTGGTAGAGGCTCAGGCTGTTAGACGTCACAGAAGACGGGCGGTTGTGGCTCAGAGAGGAAGACCCACCAGCAGCACAGTCCACATCCTCCATGTTCACACCACTGTTACAGCTCGTCAGATTGTCCTTACGCACCCTGCAGATCACACTTTATTTATTCCCTCATTCATTCAGGTGCACACTTGTGCATGATATAAAAAAGCAGCAAAGGAGCATCAAATATTTAGCAAAACTTGACTATTTCAGCTTGTTCAACTCACACACAAACATAAATTGACATCCAGAGATAAGGAGATGTTATGTAACTGTGATCTCAAATGTGACACACACCAGGGCAGTCCCCTTCTTAAATGAGTTAAATGTGTCCTGACTGTCGAAGTACAGCCACTCTCCTCTTCTCTACTACTTAGTGAAATTAAGGTAACACCATTTACTGAAATAGGATTAACAATCTAATCTAATCTAAAAGAATAACTCTGCCTCTTAAGGAGCTTAAGTAAGAGCAGCACTGATTCAAAGAAACATACACACACACATGCACACACACGGTACATTAGCTGTCCTGCAGAGGTTAATGTAGAGCCTGTGTGATGAATGATGCTGGAGCTAATGTGTAAACGCAAAGAGGGTAAAAAAAAAGAGGGCGGGTCAGGAAGTGAGGAGACATGTAAGGAGTTAAATCTGTTGGCAGCACTCCCAGTCTGCTATCTCTTTCTTTGCCATGTGCTTTCCTGCTTTCCATGTAATTTTATTAAAACTGTATTAAGTCGGCGAAGAAGTCTCTCTGACTTTCACCAAGTCAATACCTTAAAATCTAGCATCACACTGCAGGTCTTACCTTTTACAGACAGATTTAAATGATGTACAATCAGCAGGATGTGTAAGAAAAATATGTAACATCCATAGTCCAGTGTGTCACAACAACTTTTCCTCCTCAGTGAACAGGAGCATCTTTAACTCTGTTACATTAACCACACTGCATCAGCAATAATGTCCTTTAAGCTGTGTTTTGAGCAATTTTATGTCCATGTGATTAAAAAGATATTTCGTAAAAGATAAAGGACATCATATCTAGCCTCTAAATGTGCACTCTGCAAGTACTGTAAATTAAGTAATTTAACCAGAGTAGGAACCTTTAATACTGATGATTGTTCCAGGAAATGAACCCATGACATTTAAGTTAAATTTAACCTTTTTTTATCAATGGCATTTCTTAGATAATGAGGGGGTCTTTATTTTCAACCTTAAGTGTGTGAGTAATGTTAATTCAAGAGCTGAATCACAGGGAGAGTAGGCTGAGAGGAAACAAGGAGAGAAATAGAAGAGAAACTCTAGACTTTTTCTAACATTTAGAAAATTAACCTTCACACAAAACTTACCGTAACCATTTTGAGCAGAGCCACGAACGAATAATGTCCAGGCTTAGAGCTCCTCCTCCAATGCTGCGCAGCGTGCGGTGCGTTCCTGCATATGACGTCGTTAGTGGTGACACATACCTGCAGGAATAATAGAAAACAATGTCAGCAACAAGAGTCTACCCTGAAAAGACAAAGCTCTGAAAATTATATCAGTAAAATTGAGCAACTTATAAATTCAGACAATGAATGCAACAATATAAAAGGATGGCACTGCATAACTCGTACATTGGGTAGCCAAGTGGTTGGTCACATGACGAGTTGACCATGTTTCTTAACGCCTGCTTTGAGTTCTGAATGCTTCCACGCTCTGGATTTCGGTTGCGTAAAAACACCAACTCTTGCTGTTGGCCGGCCCATAGACCCCGCACACATTCCTTATTAATCTGCACAGAGATGAGAGAAGTGATCAGGTTATACAGGAGAGAACATCTTATAGAAAAAGCACAAAACAGTTATGAATAGTTTATGAAGGTACATGCAGAGCTTTGTTTGCTATCAATGTTAACGGCAAAAACAATAAATTCAAACAGTATTAATTTGTCTATGTCTTTGGAAGAGAGTCTCTGAAAGTTACTTTAAAGAGCAGAGTTCAAATAAATATCCTGATTCAATCTGCTTTTCCGGCCTCATCTGATCCCTACTCCCTTCAGTTTTTACATCACCCATTTTGAACTACTAAAACTTAATGTAGCAAAACATTAGCAGGAAATTAGTGCACTTAGCAAATAATTGCTGAGTCTAAAAGATTGATTAATACCACATAAAGCCCTCTCACAGGTAATGGTTTGAAATTTATAAACACTTGCACTTTCTTGACCTGTCAGTACTCTTTTCAATGAGGAAACATGTTTTGTTTTTTGTTTTTTTTATCAACCTTTTTGTGGTTTCATTCTCAGGTCACCAATTTATCACAGATTTTATGATTTTTTTTTTTTACAATTTACCATCACAACCTGGCTTTGACAATATGCACCATGTGAAATAATTATTGTTTTGTTGATAACACTTTTCATATTTGAAACAAAGATCAAAATATCAAGACTCTAAATTTCAAACTCCCAATCAAAGTCACAACCCCACGTCCCTCCTTCTTTTCAGTAAGCTAGAAATTTAAAAACAAACCAAAAAAAAGTTAAGGTATTGTAGGTGGCAACAGTGAGCAGTTGTTTCTCATATACTCCTTTAGAAAAAGATTTTTCATTCCAGAAAACACTGGAAATACACTGCCTGGCCAAAAAAAAAATTGCCACCTGGATTTAACTAAGCAAATAGGCACGAGCCTCCTATTGGATAATTACTACATGGGCGATTATCTTTTAACTGGCAACAAGTTATTTAACTTCAACTTGTGCAATGAGTTGCTTCTAATTTCTACAACAACCATATCAAAATACACATCCTGCAGTCATGGAAAAGACGTTAGTCTGTTTGAGAAGGGTCAAATCATTGGCATGCATCAAGCAGAGAAAACATCTAAGGAGATTGCAGAAACTACTCAAATTGGGTTAAGAACCGTCCATCGGGTTAAACTGGAAGGATAATGGGGACCCATCGTCTTAAAGGAAGAAATGAGGCTTGAAAAAAATCCTGAATGATGGTGATCGGCGATTACTTAAACATTTGATGAAATCAAATAGAAGAAAAACAACATCAGAACTCAGGGCTATGTTTTATAGTAAAAATAAGAGCATATCCACACTTGGAGCAATGGAAGAAGGTCATGTGGTCTAATGAGTCCAGAGTGACCCTGTTCCAGAGTGATGGGCCATCAGGGTAAGAAGAGAGGCAGATGAAGTGATCACCCATCATGCCTAGTGTCTACTGTCCAAGCCTGTGGGGGCAGTGCTATGATCTGGGGTTGCTGCAGTTGGTCAGGTCTAGGTTCAGCAACAGTCTGTGCTCAAAGAATGAGATCAGCTGACGACCTGAATATACTGAATGACCAGATTATTCAATCAATGGATTTTTTCTTCTCTGATGGCACGGCCATATTCCAAGATGATAATGCCAGGATTCATTGGGTTCAAATTGTGAAAGAGTTGATCAGGGAGCATGAGAAATCACTTTCACGCATGGATTGGCCACCACAGAGTCCAGACCTTAACCCCATTGAGAATCTTTAGGATGTGCTAGAGTGGGCTTTGCGTAGTGGTCAGACTCTACCATCATCAATGCAAAATCTTGGTGAAAAATGAATGCAACACTGGATAAAATTAAATCTTGTGACATTGCAGAAGCTTATCAAAACAATGCCACAGCAATGAGTTTCTTAATCAAAGCTAAAATCAGTCCAGCTAGAGTGTGTGACCTTTTTGTTTTTGGCTGCAACTTCTTATTTGGCCAGACAGTGTATGTGCACAAGTTAACTTTTCAGACAGGAAAGTGAAAGTATAGAATATAACAGGTAAAATTTCAAGAATTTAAAATGAAACAGCAGGTTTACCACTGATTATTTTGTCAAGAATGCTGAATGTTTCTGATATACAAATTAAGCTAACAGGTGGTTAGCTTACTTTAGCATGAGCATGACTGGTTACACAGCCAGCTAACCTCCTTCAAAGAGTAACCATCCTAAAAAAGTGTTTTAAAAAGTGACATGCAAAAACAACACGTTGAGATGTTGTGTGGCATAAGCTTTGGAAAGAGCAAGGCTAGCTCCATTGAGGCTTAAAAAGTTTGCTGTTTCTAGGAACAGAGGATGAAAACAGACGATTTCTTCCTTCATTAAAAGATGGCAGAATCTTCTCATTTGAACATCTGAAGTTCCATCATCCAAATTATATACGTCTGAGATCAATTTTAGGTTTTTCCACATCAGACACAGCTAAACTAGCTTGTTCCTAACTCTATGCTAACCTGAGTTGGCTTCAAATTCAGAGAGAGACGTCATCCATTTCTTCTTTAGATAAAACATGAAGTGTTAAAAGACAACACTTAAAGTAGCTGCTGAGGAAAAAGTGATTGATCTGCAAATCTTCTGTGGTGGTTTTGTGTAATGGATGGAGAGGAACTTTACTTAAGATGTCTCTGTGTGTTAGTCAGCAGTTTTCAGAAGACACCCTGCTTCCGTCAGACAAACAGTTTGGACCTTATTTTGTAGCTGTGTGTTCTTCATTTCACAAACTCCAGCTTTCTGTTAAGATTTTTAATAAAATATTCATATGAGACGGATTCTACATTAATGTGTTGTTACCTATGAAGATAGAAATATGCCCTGACTGCATTGCACAACAACAGACCTACAGAGCAGTCAGAGACATATTAAGATTGATACTTCACCATTTTGGTCACTCATTTTGCATCTTTTTTCCCCATAAGCCTTGGCTACGACCTGAAAAATGAGACATTTTCTCACACATACATCACAAGCTTTCTGTATCCACCCTCCGTCCTCACCTTGATGACCTTGAAGCTGAGGTGGCGTTTGTACAGCATGATGATCTTGTACTCATCTGTGCCGTCATCAATCATATGCCTGAGTGTGAGAAGCGTGTCGCGGCTGGATAGCACCGCCTTGCGCCAGGCCGGGTCACTCTCGTGGCAGATGACCAGGCTGCTACGGTAATTTGTGATGGCTTCGTACAAGATGGATGCCTCTTCGGTCTCCTCCAGACAGGTGAAGTGATCCTGGAAAGGTAGAAATGAGGTATGATAGAGCACCCAAGGGTTTGAGCAGATTAAAAGGAAAATGTCCACTTTAGGGGTAAAAGGGCCATTTTACCAGCTGTTTTTGGAACTTAAAATGATCCAGAAAATCTATTTGTTCTCCAACACAGAATCATACAGGATAGAATTTTACAATTCCTCAAGTGCTGGGTTTGGGAACATCCGTTAAAAAGACAGCAGACTCTACCTGGTGCAGTTTGAGACTCATTCGGACTGCAGGAGCCACCACCTTCTGCAGAAGGTCCAGATCAGCAAAAACCCACTCATCTTTGGTGGCAATGCGGAAGTCACCTTTAAAGAGGGTGTTGAATCCATAAAGAAAAGACTCCAGGCTTTGTGGGGAGACACAAGAGTTGGTTTGGGAAAAAGACAGGGAGTGAGAGAAAACAAATGAGTGGGATTGCACCACTTTAAAGTCGTATTAGAGAATAAATAACACAAATACAAAAAGTCATGAGAGAAGAGATGAAGTACAGTCAAGATTTATCTGCTAGTGCCCCCTTGTGGTGACAAACTGCCAGAGACCGTGTTATGATACTAAGAACTGCGATTGAAGATTTCCAATTAAGTTTCAAATGCAGAACAATACAAGCATAAATTATTTTTAGCTGAATCAGTCAAGATATTTTCCCAAGGGTGTTGTATTTATCTGATGGTCTTTATTCATTCAGTTTAAAACATTCATAGTGATTTAGTGAGCTAAAATACAAATTTAAATCAACTGTTATTCTGTTTACTTTCATAACCACACACAACAAAGTTTGTCTACTGGGATCAAACTTTAGCCAAGATAACTCAAGCTAGATATTTACAAGTAACTGAGATAACTTAGGTATCTGACTTTGTGTCTCTTGGTGTTGCTCAATAACTCTCAACAGTCACTGGAGGCCACCGTGGTCATGTGTGACTGCTTCTTTTAGAGTGGAGAGCTTTCTTTCTTTTGTTTCTTAAGTTTATTTCACTTACAGAAAAAAATATTTGTCATTAATCATCTCAAATCCTATTAAGACAAATCATATTTGTAGGATTCTCAAGTTCATTGTGAGATTTTAACAAATTCTGGGAGTCTTGCAAGTGGGTAACTGTTCAAACCTGTAAAATTGGCACAAGCGGTATCTTTCCTCTATATTTTCTTTGAGTACGGCAGGTTCATGAATCTTTTTTTTGTTTCACTAAAAAGTTTACCTGTTGGACATGTTGTGTGATGCCGTGCCAAGCGATCTTCTCCCCAGAACAGAGAGCGCATAACACAAAGTCACCAAAGTAGAGTCCTCATCACTGTCCACAGGCTGTGCAAAAAGAAAAAAGAGAGATCAAGCATGAAGAAAGAAAGAGTGAAAAAAAGATTCTCTAACAAAGGATTTATGGATAAGAAATCATGTGACGAACAAAGATTATTGTGAGTCAGCAACTTTTCAAAGTAATGCCTCACTTCTTTCTTTTACCCTCACTTTAAGAACGATGTGAAATGATTGGCTGATGCTTCTTCTCAAAGGTAAATAACTCAGAACTCTGACACTCCCTCAGCAGCTCTAAGCCATAATGAACCGTGATTGACAAATCTTTAAATGATGTACCGTCTCCATCTTCCCTGCACAGTACTGGATCCACTCCAGGTAGACGTTACAGAAGCTGGCACGCGTCACCCCTTGCAGGCAGTGCACGTAGTCTTCATCGATCTTCACACTGAAGACCTGAGGGTCTCGCTCTATGTGGTGCCACTTAGTGTAGGACTGCAGCGCCTCTTCAATGGAGGCATCCTTGAGCCAGGTGGAGAGTTTGGGGGAGTGGACCAGGTAGTAGATGATACTCTGAGAGGAGAGGGGAGGAGAGAAAAAGCACTCGTATGAAGCTGGTTGTAGCTGCTGACCACAACTACGTCACTTCTAGTGACATCCAACTTCCAGTTTTGACAACTTTTTGAAGCCTGACCATTAACTGTCCTTTAATTCCCTTAAGCAAAACTTAAATAACTCCAACCTAAATTGAACAAATATAAGGTCAATCATACACTGAGAAGGCATACTCATACATCTACCAAAAAGCAAAAGCATTGTTTTTATATTAAAACTGGACAGCACGCCACCCCGCTGTTAATCTCCCTTCATTGGCTTCCAGTAGCAGCTCGAATCAAATTCAAAGCTCTTCTTCTGGCTCACAAAACACTGACAAGAATGTCTCCTGCCTTCCTGGGGTCCCTCTTCCAGGTCTACGCTGGCTATAGGGCATAAAGAGCATGATCCTTTTAGCTAAAGATTAAGCTAATTTTTCCAGCGATCGCCAGCATTATCAGGTTTGTAAATAGGTCAAAACTTGATGAATTATTAAAAAGGGCAGTTAGAAAGTTTCTGTATTCAACAATCTTAAAAAATACAAGCTCCAAAAAAGACAACCAGATAAGTGCAAATCACAGGTAGTACATCAGGTAAATCAGACATCAAAGATAAAAATGTCTTTGCAACATCTCTAAGAACCCAAATTTCTGTCTTTTTTACATTGAGACTAAATTTAGATAAGCTTCAACTTCCAGAAACAACAACACGTATCTATCTATCTTCAGAATCCAGATGAGATACTTTGATTACGCGTAAAGGGTAAAAACCAATATATGCAGACTGTGGACACCTGAGACATACTCAAGTACACTTTGACATACAATAATATATATCCTCCATTTATTTATTTAAAAAAGTATTTAACCAAGAGAACCTGGTTCTGATTAAAAATCTCTATTAAAAAAGTGTCCTGACTGAAATCAGCAGCAGCACATCCAAACAGACATACGACACACAATTCAGAAACATCACCCAAACAGAAACTACAAACTACAGTCTGCTTTTAAAAACATTTAGAGAAAACTGTTCACCAAACCCAACTCCATCCATCCATTCAGCCATCATCTTTTAGGGTCAAAGGAGGTCTGGAGCCAGTCCCATCTCTCACTGATCACAAGGCGGTATACTGAAAAGTTTACCACTCTGTCACAGAGCTGAAATGGAGACACTGACAACCATTCACCCACACGGTCACACCTTCTGACAATTTAGAGTGACCCATCAACCCGTGAGTATGTATTTACACTGTGCCAGAAAAACTGAAGAGAACCCTCATATGTATTAGGAGAACATGCAAACTCCACATAGTAAGGTGTGATCAGCCAGGGAATCAACCGGAAATCTTTTTGCTGCGAGGCAACAGCTCCAAGACTGCACCACTGTGCAGCCCCTAACTCAAATAACAGCATACCTTAAAATCTTTTCTCCACTTAAAAGTCGAACGTTGGGGGGGGATTCAACTTCATTTTAAGTTCTTAAAAATTATGTTATAAAGACTGATATGTTTCCACTTAGCTGTTGTTATAGTTAAACAGTTAATTCAGACATTTCTGGAAAACCAGCATATTAATGAGAGGTCAAGCCAGGATTATCCCTCTAAGAAAAGTGGAAGAAAACAGGGTAATCCTTATTTCTTAAGTTTATTTTTTTACATTAAAAAATGTTAGAAAATAACTGTTCCAGTCTAAATTTCCACACCAAATGTGATGTGTTAGGCTTTACTACGTTAAACCATGAAATGCAGCATGTTTTGCACATTTTATACATAGTTACATAGTTATCTGCAAATGTAAACAACTGCTTCAAAATCTCCAAACAGACACAGGCATAAATCAAACCTTCAGGTAGTAGGTGATGAGGAGCTTCCGGAGGTCGTACACTTGCAGCATGGTGGCTGCATTGTTCTCACTGATGCTGTAACCCTCCAGCAGATACTTTGTGGCCATCACCTCCCAGGCCAGCCAGCGCAGGTTAAAGGCTGCATTGCAAGACAGCATGTGGGGCAAGTGGCCCGGCTCACAGCAGCAGCACGCATCATCCTCCTCCACACCCTCTGTGATGGCCTCCACCTCTCGCTGCTGGCAGTACGTACCTGGGATGGAGAGGGATGGAGTAATGAGCCAGATATGATCAGAGAGAGGAATCCATTGTGGTAGTGATGGTTGAAACTTACCTCTGAACTCCAGTCCCCTCAGCTGGAAAGTGACTAACCCGTTGCCAATCTCGATGAGGTGGACCAGGGCGTTGAGGTAGTCAGATGCCAGAATGAAACAGTCCCCAGCGCTGTAGTTGCCCCATCGGCCCAGCATGAGGTCTCCACAAAGGGAATGCTGCAGTGACCGGGTCAGGTACTCATAAAAGATGGAGTTTAGGTTGCTATCATCACACCCTGCGAACAAAAGATGTGGGAGGTGTACAGTCAGATTATAAGATCAAGAGAGGACAATGCTGGTGCCAAAAGTCACCACATGCATGCTTCCAGGGCTCACCTGTCTCCTTATCCACCTGTGACACCAGCCTGCTGTTAGAGTTGTCAATACGCTTTGTGCTGCAGAAAATCAAAGATGAGACAAAGTCAGTTTTTATATTTTCTGTCAATAGGGTTCTGACCAAAAGTGATTAAAAATGTTTTAAATGTTTTGTGGAAAAGTGCAGAATCAGTGAAGTAGTTGTTTTTAATCTTGAACGACAGCTGGATGAAAAAATAGGTTATAATTAAAATTCCTATTTATTTTTAGTATTTTAAGTTCAATTGTCAGGTTGTTCACACATGTTTTTGATGTTGGTTTTTGGAATTAAATCGGATCGAAACATTTTTTTTGTTCAAGACATCTTTTCACTGGATACAACGTGCAAAGGTAAGGAACTTATCAGTACAGCTACGTAGCGCTACAATTTGAAACATGACATCAAGCGAATGTTGTAGCAGCTGGCTATATGCAGCAACATCAGCAGCTAGGACAAGTAACGTGACATCTGTTATTGAAGTTATCTAGATAATTTAAGACTAAACTGTTTCATGCTTTCAGTTGTTGTCCATGTGAAACTCTTTGTTGTCATGTTGTCTTGATGTTAAAATTGTTAACTCTAGCCTACAACGCCAACATCCAGCCCCTGCAGAGGTATTGCTTCAAGTGGTTTTAAATGTTTCAGTCCCAAAGCAAACCCCAGCATCTAAATATAATCATAGGATGCTTCATGTCGAATCACTGAAGTTTGCGCAACAAAGCAGCTGCTATTTTTGGAGTGTTTTCAGTGAGCTGAAGTAAAAACAGTCTCCTGCATCAATAAATAAGAGGGAATAGAGGGGTTATGATGTGGGCAGGAGGAGGAGGAGGGGGCTGTTTGTCGAAAAATAGATCTGTAGAAACTTTTGTTATCACAGTTAAGATGAAAAAAAAATGCAGAAATTAGTACTATTATTATGAATAACCCATCAGCTTTCTTATATTCTGTAATTAAAATGCAAGTATATACCCCCCATGCCTTTCCTGGCTGTTTGGGAAACTAACTAACTTACTAACTAACCAACTAAATAATAACTACGGCAGGATCTTACTTGTAGTTTCGCTCCCAAAACTTGATGGGCCGAGGATAAGAGGAAATGAAGATGGCGCTGCCCAAGAAGGGAGCCAGCGGGGTGTAAAAGACAGTGGTGAGAAGAGTCTGAAGCAGCAGCATGGCGGAGTCTGGTTGCACACACGCAAGAGTCAAGGAAAGAAAAGCTGGTACTGATCTGGTCTCACACAAACAAACACACACACACACACACACACACACACACACACACACACAGGTCTGAGAGGAAGGATACGAGGTACAGCGAACGGCTGAGCGAAGGCATGGAAAGCGCTGCCCCAGGCGATCTGCCAGGGAGCGATGTAAACCAGGATGAAATGGAGCTTCAGCAACAGCTCTCGCATCTGTGCAAAAACACAAACAACAAAGTCAGTCCTCTCCGAGCAGACATCAATAGAGTGGAGGTTTTATTTTGGCATCAGAGTGTGTTATTTTTATGGATCAAACAATCTTTGTCACAAAGCAGTATGAAATCATATTTATGACATTTTCCATCATCTATGCTCCAAAATGTATCTCACACAAAACACAAAACACACAGAGGATCAGTTGAATTTTCATGTATTATTTTGAAAAATTGTGTTTGAAAAGTTTCAGAAAGTTTTTCCAGAAAAAGCAGAATTATCTGCCAGAATATAAAAATCAAAAAGTCTAAGCCCAAAACATAATACTTCTTCATAAATGAAAAGTCAGAGAAATGCTAGCTCCTACAATTCCCATAATGCAACAAAACATTACCTTACTGTCGCACACTCCATATTCTTTGTGTATCACCAAATTGTGGTCCCTCACCTTGTGGAAAATAATAGACATGATGAAGAAGTCCAGCAGGAAGCTCTCTGAAGCATGTGGACAATCGAAATGAAAAAAGACAAGCGTGAAGAGCAGAGTGAGGAACTGGAAGCTCGGGTCGCAGAAAGATGACCGCAGGAGTTTCAGTCCAGCCACTGTCGTCAGGAGGACATCACAGCTGAAGGTGACACAAGCAAAGATTAAGACCAGCGCTGCAAATGTCATGGGATGCTGTGTTTAAATAATTCCACTCACTGGATTCCCAGCTTCTTGCGGTGGCTGAGGGCAAAGCCATCATTGGTGAGTGCACTGAGCACAATGGCGGGGTACACCACATACTTCTCAAAGCACAGGAGCCCAACGTACAGGCGCTCAAACCACATCAGCACAGCATCCTCTGTGATACAAGCAAGGACAGGGGAGAACAGACTAGCATCACAGATTACTGAAACACAAAGACAGCTGAGTTCAGGATGTCACCCTCAAACATTATCTTGATCTTTGGATCTGAGCCATTTTCAAACTCACTTTCACCTCCTTTTCTTTTTCGTTTGTCTCTTTACAAAATATTTCAAAAACCACTGAAAGGATTTCACCAGAAGTATTTTGGGTAAATGAACAGGCCTTTTTTAGTTCACCAATAATCATGCTTGTGAAAAAAGGTAAATGCTGTGCCTCCCAACTCCAAAAATATGACTTTTTTGTATCTTCATGTCCAAAAATATCAACCTGTTAGTCTTACTGAGCAGCTACATAATTTCTATGAGCTTAACTTTTTGAACATTAATCAATTGTTTGTCAAATCCAAATGCTAGTTATCTCAATTTAATCTATTAAATTTAAATTTAATCTGTTCTTTTTTATTTCAGTTTATTTTATTGCTTTTCTTCTTGTTATATATATATTTTTTTTACTTGTGTTTTTTTTTCTATTTTTTATATACATTATCTATTGTAAAGCACTTTGGTTTACCCGTAGGTGGTTGTAAAAGGTTGTATAAATAAAGCATATTTACATTTAAATAGAGCACATTCGTTAAATCCAAATGCTAGTTGTTTGATTTTTCTAAACTTTTACAAGCCCGACCTTTTGGAGAACATTTTGACCCCTGACTTCACAGATGCTAACTGAATGGTCACATTAACTTGTTCTTAAAGACACAGAAGGCATTCTGACCTCTGGGCTCAAACTGGTGGTACTCTTTAGTCTTGAGGACCGGATGTGAGATCCACAGCCAAGGATGGTGCTTTCTCAGCTGGGGGATCAGGTAGTGGGTGACAAACCCCACAGTCCCAGCCAGAGCGTACAACACGATGGTAACAAAGGGCTGAGGGGAAAAAGTAAATCCCAAAAATTAATGTAAGAAACATGAAAACCTCACGCCACATCTGAGATGATATAATACGAAACGATCTCACCTTAAGAGAGAGGAACACGGTACTCGCAGTGATGGCGAAGGTCAGGATGTAGGCGACAGAGCACACCACAACATCTGACAGCAGAATCTCTTTCTGCAGCGCATGAGAGGGAGAGATGTGATGGTAAAAATCCACACTGAAGAAAAACTCATTTGTCTGATTAATTCATGGGATGACTTTTGTCTAATTGCTTCAGTTTTTGGAGATCAAAGATGAAGCAGCTCGCAAAGAGTTAAAACCTTTCTAATCCTCCATTAATAGTGTAAAAGACAGTGAGAGATTTGTTTTCCAGGATGCACAATCCTGCATAATCCCACATAATGATTGATTATCTTTCATGAGACACCATGATTTAGAGTTAATCAAACACAGTTTGAATAAATTCGACTGCCTCCAGTACAAAGTGATTATTTCCTGGTGAAAATAAATGCAAGCTGACACCATGTAAAGAAATAAACAACATTAATTTCACACTAAAATAAACTGCATGTACAGTGTGCTGTCCTCTTTATTCACCATAGAGTTCTGCAGTTTCTCAGGAAGCGGGTCTTTGATGTCTGTATCTTCTTCCTCCTCCTCACTCTCCACCAAAGCCGGCATAATCTTTGACTTGATCAGAGACCTGAAATATCACAAATGGAGCATGAAGTACACAGACATTACAAAATCAGTCTAAATTCAGATTTCAACTTGTATGTTAGGAGAATTGTTCAACTATGTAGTTTTAGGACTGTTGGAGGTGGCATTTATGATAGAGCAGCTGTGTTGTGTTGTCTCTTCACAAGCCCTTTAAGAGTTTAAGCTCTGAAGATTTATGTTGTGCAAGTCTGTTTGGTTACTTTTTAAAGTGAAACAAAGGAAAAAAAACATACAAAAGAAATAAAATCTGTGGCATGTGTGAGTCTCCATTATCTACATTTTAGTAAGTGTCCCAGATGGGCCAAAAAGTTTAGGTCCGCCCCTCCAAGGCCCAATATGTGCACGCATACACACCCACTAATACTTACAGCAGCACAGAGGGGTCACTGCTCTGCCGGCTGAGGTGGTAGGAGAAAACCACCAAAAGACCACAGAAACCAGAGAACAAAGCCGGCGTGTGCTGCTCATCCCACGGCTCCTGTACCAACACAGACACACACCTGTGTGAATCACACCTTTATGTGTCCAGAAAGCTGCTACTCACAGATCTCCACAGCTCAAACACTTCCTCTCCAGCTGCAGTCTTGGAGTTACTGTTGAAGATGTTAAAGATGAGCGGCAACACTTTGTGTTTTGCTGTAACTCTACTTGCATCAGTGAAACTGCCTGGCTACTATTCGTAACTGAACTCCCCGTCTTCTTCTATTCCCATAACCAGGAGGACAATCATAAACCAAAGCTTGCTTAAAAACTCTGAAGATGAAAGAGGGATAGGAGAGGAGAGGAGATGGAGTTTCTGGTTTATGTTGGTTAATTTGTACCTTGAGAGCTCCGAAGCAGAAACCGTAGAGCAGAGACAGAGCGATCAGACTGCGTAGGATGCAGTAGACTGCAGAGACAAGACTTGTAGCGGCTGAAAAAGAAAGAAGAGTGAGGGTTAAAAACACAAGAGGTATGAGAAAGAAAAAAGTGTAAAGTTCTTGTTAACTTAATTCTCTAAAGAAATAATCACCTTTGGCTAAGTATAAGGGTTTTTTGTATTAAAAACATCAACTTTCATTTTTCTATGAGAAAAAGATCCACTGTGGACATGTTAAATCACAGATATATGATTTTTTCATAAAAAGAAATTTATTTCTGTCAAAATTTTTTGGCGGTTTTCGTTGAGTATCAGCAAGTGGGTTACCCTGATCAAATCATGCCCACAAATTCCTGAAAGAAGAGTCATTCAGTTCCTGTCCCTTAAACTATAATTATTACAGCACATTATAACAGCAAGGTTTTTTAACCTTTCCAATTTTCAACCATATATTTTAATTTAACATTGTGCAATAAAACACGCAAACACAGGCCAAAGACTAGAGGCAGAAATTTTCAAAGGGCATCTGTTGAGAACAGTATTAAACTAAAAGTCAAGAAGAACAAAAAGAAAAGCCTCCGTTAAGGAATTCACCCATACCAGTGAAAACAAGGATAAGACACTGTTTTACCAACCTGTCCCTCCAAAAAGGTGCATGTCAATCTGTTCCAGCACATAGATAGTGAAGGTGTTGATCTGAGGGAAAAGGCCCACCAGGAAGGTAATTGGGAAGCAGTAGGTAAAACCTGTAAAATGCATTATATACTTTTTAGTGTCACTAATTCAATGGGAGATGAATAATGTCACATGCCGGTCTGACACAAAACTTCCTCCTGAAGCCACGTGTTGTCTCTCGTCACATCAATCCCTACCCACAAGCAGGTCTCGTAAGAAGTGCAGCGCGTCATGGCAGACAATGGTGACTCCGTACAGAGTGGAGCTAGGCAGGTCCTTAATCCTCAGCAGCTGCTCCAGCAGCCAGATCAGAGTGCAGAAGATACAGAAGTAGGCCGCTCGACTGTAGGCCACCAGCTGGTTGTGACCCTGGAGACACACACGAGGACAGTGAAGGGTTCTGAAATAGAATAGGGTATACACTACAAAGACAGCAGCTGCTGTTATCAAAAGCATGACAAAATTAACATATGATGGAAACACGTGTGCAATTGCCCTCATATGAGGTAGACTGCCCATAGATCTGACAATGTGACATTATTTTGACTGCATCATCCAGTCTGATTTCTTGATTATAGATTAACATGCATCCTTTTCTAATTAAGTCTTGAATAGTTCTTATTACCATGAATCATAAAGTTTTCGTTGCCTGTATAAAGAGCGTCATGAAGCCTATCGGCATAATGAAGTCATTAATGGTAATACGTAAGAGCCTGTGATAATGGAAGTTCACGACTATCAGCTCATCTTTTGTTCTTGTTTTATATCAATACCTTCCTCATCTCTGCACCTACATGTACTTTTCTCAGTAACACGAAACAACAAACTACATATTAAAGAATATGTAATGAATGGAAAAGGGAACTCATTTCAAACTCATCCATCATTTACTGACAACATAAAAGAGAACAACAGCCGGGAGTGGAAAACAAATGACGACAGAAGCATCAAGGATGTATTTATACACATCTTTTGAAATAAGCAAATGTATTTCTAATTTAATTTCCATTAAAGAAATCGGTTTTGTCTTCAGTGAAATATTTCCTCTTAGATTCAGTCACAAAGTGAGATATTAACTTACATGTGTTGGTGAAGCTGCATCTGGTTGAACACTCTGGAAAACAGAAGCAAATAGTGGATAAACATCTGTAAATAAAGGACAATTTGAAACGGCATGGTTACCCATAAGTTTAATAGAAACACAGTGAGCAAATGCAGACAGGTGCTGGCAGGTAGGCATGTTCAAAAGACACTTATTTTGGTCTTAGTTTTTTGAACAAAGATTTTATTTTGACAAACAGATGAAGTAAAGGAAACATAGGATTAATTTGTTGGTTAACAATGTCAAATCTGATTGCTGAGTGTGGTTAACGCTAGTAGAGCTAACACCATCAGCCTTTAGTCGTCACTGCTGGTTAAAGCTCACCTGCTTGTGTTGGATACATACTGTATTGTTACTGTCAGGCAGGTGGTCGTATGCAAGTTTAATAAGCCACAGCCTACTTACAGCTTTATCTCCATTTTAATTATCAAAATAATGCCTAACAGTACAGGCCCCAGAGATGCCTTCTGTCATCTGTGTTTGTTGTAGTAGAGCATTGTAACTAAATAGCAGTAACCGTAAGCTATGAACTGTAGCCCCAACTAAAGGGGGGAGGCACTTTCTGAGCACACACATTCTTCCTGGTTTTCTATCAGTCACGTACAGTCTGGTCTCATCACCCAAAAATTGAATGGTTCAGAGCCTGAGCTTGAAGACAAACGTTCCTGTTTAATCTGCTTTGTGTCTTCTTACCTTCAGTAAGGAATACTGGCAGCTGGCAATGACAAGGCAGAACTGAAACACCCAGAAGTCCTTGAAGCAGCCATGGTTGAGAAGCACAAAACCCAGGAAAGAAACCAGAAAGGCCATGAAGACTGCAACCAAATTCTCCAGAACTTCCTGGTTTCTGTAGATAACAGTAAACACAGAAGAAGAGATGGGTTAGAGTTGCTCATTACTAGCTGGATTTTAAGAGGTGTGCAGGTGTTTATGTCTTCAACTTAAGAAAAAGGCCTCAAAGGAAAGGAAATACAGACATGCTAAGGTAGACACCATCAACTTATCAAATACATCTTTTCAGAGCTGCATAACATGTATCCTTTATTACTTCAGAATATGTAGGCACAGCACAGAAAGCATCAAACAGCTTTTCTCCAGTGTGTACAGTACCTGTCCAAAAGGGCAAGAAGAGTAAGCCGGTCGTATAAAATGTTTATCCACTTCCCAGGAAACAGTTTCAGTTTGTAATAAATCTTCCTGGTCGGTTTCTCCTGAGTGGAGGTCTCTGATGAATCATCCAAAGAGTCCTCCTCCTGACGGATAGATGCACAAGAACAACTTATTTACACCCACATGACTTGAACTGCAATCATTCAGGAAACAACAAAATTCTTATGTTTGCTGTTTATTCATCAGTCAGGATCATTACACGCAGAAAGAACATCTTTCCTACAAATGAAAAGTGGTGCAGTAATGATTCAGCTGAGACTGTGCTGTTTCTGCTTCAGTGACAACCAGCAGCTCATAACACAACGGCACTCTGAGACTTAATCAGCCATTTGCTGACCGTTTTGAACGGCAGGGATGACTCATGTGTTACAGTTTGACAGAAAGTTAAAACTAAGCTGATTAAAGCTGATTGTTGATCATCGTTTTTGTATTCCTCTGTTGAGTCCCTGCTGTAAAAACTCACCAACAGTCATGATGCTGATGAGAATCAAGCTATTTGTACAAAAAAAAATAGTCCTTGGACAGAAACAAAATGATTGATTTTTCTTTTTTTTTCATGTTGTAACTACAGGTTAATTGTGGAGCTTCTTTGTTGTGTTTACATTTACTCTAAATATTGTCACAGAGGACTTAAAGGTAGAAAAAGCTGTTCTCTCCTCATAAAAAAAAATGTAAAAGGGATTGTTTAGGAGAATTTGACACCAACATTGTTTGCATCTCCATCTGCATTCTAGCAGTCCCACTCTTCACACTCTTAGTTGGCACACTGCTACACTTCTTGGCACAACACTATCACCAAGTAGTTGATCAGCAAAACCACTGAATTCAGTATCATGTTGCTCACAGGGAAATACAGGTGACTCATTGAGTGAAACCTTCTCTTAAAAATACTCTAAAAATTCATGCAATTCAACTCTAGTTAATTTTTAAAAAGTGTCAGTAGCTGGGTTTCCATTACACTTTTTTGCTAAATAAAAGCGATATTTCTGAAGTTTTGATAAAGAACAAATTTGCCCTGCCAATGTTTCTGTTACGACCAGAATTGTGCACAACTTGAGTGAAATAAAACATAATGTCCGTCCGGAAGCTGCACTCATGATGATGATGCCGATTCTTGAACATTAGTGTTTTTTTTCACTGATCAAACTGTCGGCCGTGATCACGCTAACTCAAAAAAGGCAGGAACAAAACACTGACTAAAAATCATCATCTCTAGCTCACATACTCTCACGCACACACACACACACACACACACACACCTCCACCCCGCCTCCCGGCTGCTCTCTGACCCTGACCGGCTCACAGCCGTCCTGATGCCTTCTCAAGTGTCGGTCATAAACACAAACATCTGCATTGAACATATAAATAAGAGCAGAGCTAATAAAATATGAACACTGGAGTCTGTTTGTGTGGCAGTGGACATGTGCGAGGAGGTGAGGGAGGAGCGTTGTCATGACAACGTGCGAAAAAGGTGTTTCCATTGCACTTTTGCGACAAAGTTCAGTATTAAAATGTCTGAAAAACCACCTAATGAGAGTGAAAAACCTTTTTATCGAAATTTGAGAGGTTTTTCGAAAATGTGGTGTTTCCATTACAGTTCCTTTTTTGCGATATCTAGATTTTGCGCAATTCCAGGTGTAATGGAAACCCAGCTTGTGATTGCAAAAGTGGGAAAATGAAAGGAGACACACACCTGGAATATCTCAGGGTGAGTCCTTCGTGGTCGGAGTCTGTGTGGGGGGATGATACGTCTTTGGAAAGGGCAGTCAGCGTGACCACCAGCGAGGCCGTCCTGACACTCTGAGTTCGAGGAAGTTGACAGCAGGTCACTGAAGACACACGCACAGAGAACAGTCAAGTGTTAGCACAGTGACTGGACCTGATAGCGCAGGCAGTGATAGAAAAGCAACAGCAATAAGGTAGCATGTCGTAAGAAAGTATCATTTGATCAGCTGAGTAGAGCATGCAGACACACAATGAATGCACAGACAAATAAAGAGGTGGTAGCAGAATGTGTTGAATGTAGAAGAGGGAAGGACTGATATTTGACAGCACTACCACATGTTGCCGGTGATGAGCTCGGCTCCCAGTGGCAGGTTGAGCGCTCTCTCTGCATACAGCTTACGGGGCCTGTCTCCTGGTGAAGAAACAAACACAGCAGCTGATGAGTGGATAAATGTATTATGTGCAGTTTATTTTTTAATTTAGCTTTGTAAACAGACTTCCAGACACTGAGCTATAACTGATAATCTGAGCAGACGAATATTTTGGAGCCATTCCAAAAAATTTTCATTTGATCTACCAGCTTGCTAAGCACTTTGAGCTGCTGACAGAGCCATCCACACACACTGTGAGTCTGTTCAAAAGATCCAAATATTATCAGACCGTCACAGCAGAGGAAACTCGTATTGTTTGACTCCACAGACAGCACGTTTCTATTTCTGCATGTTCCTCTGTTTTCTGAAGCTTCACATTTTTAGCAACAGCATTGTTTTTGTTGAAGCTGCTTACTGTGGACAGTATGGAAGGTGTATGCCTCTTCTTTGTTGGTAGCCTCTGGTCTGCAGATGACTTGCAGCATGGAGCTCTCTGATTGAGAGGTTTGTGAAGGTAGAGAGTCATAATCTGGATCCTTTTCTCTGTCTGTCTGTGGACTGCAAAGAGGAAACACAATCAGATGGTAATCCTGGATGCTGGGCGCTCATCTGTAAATGTGTGAGTCTGTTGGAGTGGTTTGTATTGATGTGTGTAGGTGAATACGCATGCATACCTGTCAGGGGAAACGATTGGGATTTGTTTGGGTGGTATAGCCTGGAGAGTGTTGGTGGGCAGACTGGTGGGAGGTTTTGGTCTCTCTGGTTTGCTGTCTGTGTTTGGCTCTGTTATTGTCTGATCTGGTCTGGAAGTCACACTCAGATTCTCTAAAAACAGATTGAATGGAGAAAGTTGTTTTTTTTTTAACATAGCAGAAATGTTACTTTTCTTTCAAGCTGTTGCAATCCCTATTTGTAAGATAACTGTAAAAAGACCCAAACCTATAAAAAAGATTAAGTGAAGTTTTGAGGGTTTTCTGTCTTTGTCATTTTAAGGCTTGCAACTTTGCAAACAGTTTGCAACAAAACTCTGTGAAGAGACGAGATTATAGCAAAGCAAAAAGCTAATTGAAATGTAACTTTTTTCCCTTGGGGGTTGGTGGAGGCCACAGCTGCGTTGGAAGGAGAAAAAGGAAATGAGTTTTATAACCTAAATGAATGCCTATGTCTGGTATCTGTCTAAATTCAAGAATGCTAGCTAACATGTCTGTCAAATACACTTTAAAAAGCAACAAGCTGTCTTTATACCTTTTTACTGCCTCCAAGTGGTCAAAGAAACTCAAGAATATGAAGGTTAAGTGTCAGGAAATGCCTCTTCAACAGGCTTACATCCAGACCAGAAGCCACGACGAGCTGTGCAGCTTTCTTTACCCCATTTTACTTGCATTTTCTTTTCAATTTCCAACTAACTGACTGACCTCCACACTAACATCCTTGAAGCCCAGCAGACTTGATGAACACTTGTATTTAAAAGAGCATACATTGATCAGTCATGAACTAGAAAGAAGCTATAAACTTATAGAGCCCGTTTCAACAAGAGGCACTAAAAGCGACAAAAGTTTATAGATGTAGCTCGTAAAATTTTGTCAACGAGTCAGCATTTATCATGAGCCTTTAAAAATAAATGGCAGAAAGGTATAAATAGAGCTCCATTCACCTTCCTCCGCATTGCCCTCTTCCTCTTTGCATTCTGGCCCCTCATCTTCCTGCATGCTGGCGGCTCCCCCTCTGGCACTGAGAGACCCCAACAAAGAAACAAACTCCAAGAAGTTGGATTCATTGGGTATCTGGCCCTCCTTTGCCTCCAGATCTGACTTGGAACTGGTCATGGTGGTCTAGTAGAGAGACAGATGTTTGTATGACGCACAGACAGTGGTATGGACAAGCAGGATAAGTACAGAGCTGAGCTGCCAACATACTGTGTTCTGTGAGCGGTCTGAAAGGAGAACAGCATCTTTCCCACTGTCCATGCTCAGTCCCCGGATGTGAGTCCTTCCTCCAAGACCATAACGGCCCAAAGCTGGTGGCAGGCGCAGGAAACCTTGTGAATCCACATTAGGATCCAATGGATCTGTGTCATCAGGGTGGGAGTGGACATCAATACCTGATGAGCTGTTATCGTTTGTAAGCTGTGGGCTTGGTGTGCTGTCATTAGTCGTCTGTACACCAACACGTTCCTGGTCTGGATCTGGACCCTCCATTGTAGTGAACTCAGAGCTGGTTGTGTCTCGACACATGTGAAACTCTTCACTTTGGCTCGTTGTCTGTTGCTGTTTCAGTGTGGGATCATCATCCGAGAGAGATGCCTCTTTTTCCTCCTCTGTCTCCTGCTTCTCCTCCTCAGGGGAGTCAAAGGTGATGACGGGGATCTTCACGTGACACTCTCCAGCATCTTTCTGAGCCTTAGCCAATAAACAGTGACAAAACACAAACATTACAAACAAGGACAGGTGAGTAATGGGAAATGTTATTGTAAGGGCAAGTGTTTTTTACCTGTGCATTCTCTAGAAGGCTCTGCTTGACACTCTCCTCCAGCTGAGCAGCAGTCTGAGGGTCACAGCTCATGGTGATGATGATCTTAACTGTATCATTGTCATCCAAGTGAGCTGACACAGGCCCAGGGCCAGAGTTGTCAACCAGAACCACTTCAATCTCATCGGAACAGTACATCTCTTCCAGTGGCTCGGCCTGGGAGACGATAGGAGATAGATGGGTTTAGAAACAGAGGCATGTCACTATTGCTCTCTATTAAGACGGATAGAAATTAGAATCTGTTTCCATGTGTGTAAGGCCTACCTGGGCAGAGAGATCAGGAATGTCAATAAAATTGTCCTGGCAGTCCTGTGGAGTCTCCAGTGAGTTATTGTTGGCATCTGAAGGCTCTTTCTGCTCCTCACTCTCCTCCTCACTCTCATCCCCACTTCCCTTGGAGGGAGGCAGACCCTCATCGGCTGTTTCCATTCCATCAGCCTCTTTATCCTCACAGTCTTCCTCCTCTTCTATTCTATCCTTCCCTGAGTCTTTCTCTGCTGATTTTTCCTGATCTGATTGCTCTCTGTCAGCCCCCGTCAGAGAGCTCTGAATGTCTGTGTCGTCTTTTGCAGCTCCAGTTTCAATTAATTCGGCCTCCATTTTCCCTGACCCACTAGTAGATCCAGGCCGTGTCTCTTCTCTTTCAGCTCGGGATGGGGGCCTCTGCTGGGCCTGCAGCAGGGGGGCGGCTTGGTCAGGATTGGGGCTAGAGAGGTCATCTGGAGAAGGCTCTGGGCTTGGCTGCAGACTTCCCCCCACAGGCTTCTCTTCTGCAGCACCCTCACTCTGTCCTGAAAGGAGAAGACATCCAAGATGAATATTTATGGTGCAATTAATAATAAACTATGGTATTCATAAAAATCTGCTTTGGTGAAAGCAGATGTATCCTCATATCAAGCTGAAGCAACCACTCACAAAATCCAAATTTTTATCAACAGATGTAAGATTCATCAACCCTTTATCATTGCTCTTAAATGACTTCCAGGAATAGAGTTAAGACAGTGACAGGCTGACTTTGATCTGTCTGATCACAAGCGCATTAGGTCATACATTTACTGGAAGCAGTCAGCTGCTCTTATTGGCTCGCTGGTACATCTGATTCTGCTTGTCTTAGAAAATTTACAACACTGATGTGTTTGCAGAAAAAAGATGTACAGTTGCCAAACTACACTGTTCAAGGAGCCACCAGATGCATTAGGGAAAAGAAACTAGCTGCAATCACAAACGAATACTGACAAAACATTCCCCAAAAAACCTCCTGTAGCTGGAAATGAATAGCCAATGACCTGCTGCTCAGTTCTTGCTACTTCCTGTCTTTATTCTATAAGAGTATGAGTAAGAGCTAATCACTTCTTTTTTTTTTTTTGTCTGACTCCTTTTTTACCATTTCGTGATTCACAGGGAATCATCCAACTAATTCATTCTGCTTAATTTATTTTCAAAACCAAGCAGCATCTGAATCAATGCTACCTGCATGTAAAGTAAGATCCATGAAACTATACTTGAAAAAAATGTACAAATTCACCTATGGCAACATGATGACATATTTTTTTGGCAGTTGTGAGCTTTTTTGCTGATGGGTGAAAAATTAAAGAAAAAACAGATAAATGCCAATTTGTGCATGGATATGAGTATGCACCCATTCTTTGGTCCTACATACAATTGATAAATGAGGGCTAATGTCTCTGAAGCTCTTCTTGAGTAATGAACAGTTTTCTGCAAAATACAGTTCTTCCATTTGTGTTAAGTAAGGATAATAATTAAAAAAACAAACAAGAAAACCAGCTTGAGATTTTTCAGAAAAGGTCAAAATCATGTTTTTTATATTCTTGTGCCTAATTTAAGTTAATGCCTCATTGAAGTTAGAAAATAGAAATTCAAGAAACTGGGCTCAACGGCAAGAGAAAGGTTGGCAAATATCAGTATGCTAAATTGCAAAAAAAATCTTGCAAAATACTGCCTTCAGCAATCAACGCAAGCTAATTCATTCATCCTTTTTTATGTGATCTCAGTTGAAAATTGCTTTGTTTGACATGTAACTTCTAAACACATACACCACGTAACAGCCTCACCTTCCACTGTCTTCACTGCTTCGTCCGACTTTGAATAATCCTACAGGGAAGAGAAACAGCAGCACATGATTTAAATTAGGACATCATGCAGGTCAGCTCAGTGTACTGCATGCATCCATGCTTAAGGGTCACATACCACCCCAATAAGTCCTGGGTCAGTTTCAGTCTGTTTCACGGTCACCTGTATTACTGGGCTGGGACCCTTACGAGCCAACGTTGTCATGGCTACACTGTCAGGGACTGTGCTGCTCTTCCTGTTTGACAAAATCAAGAGAAAGAAAAACAAAGTTAAATGATGAAGACAGAGTAAAGGAGAGTCTATAAAAGTCAGCACATCAATAAGAAATCACTTTGAGCCTATCATGTTTTGACAAAAATATACTGATTTATACGGCTGAGGGAGTGCTAAAAATAAACGTGTCTGGGCTTTTGTTTCATCTCCTAACAAGCGTTTCAGACTTTGAGGAAACTAAAAGGAATACAGACAAATAATCTTAACTTATTCCCCATGTAGATCAACTGTGTCAGAGCTGAGTAGCTCACTGAGAATCTCTTACCCCCCCTCATTAGCTCACCCATTCATCAAAGCTGCACTGAGTCAAGACTTTGAGAGGAAAGAGTCTGAATCCCACTCTAAGACACTTGATCATGAAACCAATCTGGTCTGAAAGGCGTAGAGGACTTAGCAAAATAGACACATGCTGGGAAAGAAGAAGCTTACTGACATGTTAAGACACTCATTTGCACATTTGGAAAAAGAGGGCTAAATGCTCAATTCAATGTTGATAACGATGCTGTACCATAATACATATGGCTCTCTAGCCTAGATTATCTGATAAATAACCTGACAGGGACCAATTTAAGCTTTGTTTCTGACTGGCATCTAATGTTACCTGTCCTATTCACTGCAAACATTTTTGTCTGAGGCCACGCTCAAGGTAAGATGCTTAATTGTTGTAACAGTACTGTAGTGATAGATAGCAAGAAAGCATAGGGAATCTGACAAATTGTAATTTCACTGCGTGCGGAATGATGATAAATGAAAAAGAAGGTGAATCATGAAAATTAACAAAAGGGTATATTAAGTTAAACATCATATTTAAAACTTATTAGCTAAAGTCAGCTAACCTACAATGGCTACCTTACCATTTGACCAATTTTATAGCTAATGGTACTTTTAGCTAACCAACGTTACTGCTGACAAGCTAACTTTAATGTTGGGTAGTAATCTTTACTTCTATATCCAAAATTTCAAAATAATGCAAGAAAGTTGTGAATGCCAGCATAACATGTTGTCTAATGATAGCTAATAAGTTATCAATAATGTAGCTTTGCTGTAGTAACATGTCCCCATTTGTTAGTTGCTCAAAGGCTAATTTTGCTTTCCTACCACGCCTTAGCTTAAATTACTTTTGGATATAAAACATAATGGAGGCAACAAAGTTCCTCACTAAGAATAATGTGCATCATAGGGAACAGTATTGTCAGCATGCTTATACAGATAGTTAGCAGTGTGTACTTTTAGTCAGTTACAAAATTAATATTTTTACATTGAAATATGGCCTGCTTTTTGCTGTCCATTATTTTAAAGTGTGTTTACCGATGAGAAAACCTTTGAGTGAAAGTAATTTTTCACATTTTCTTTACTACTCATGTCAAAGGACATAAGCAGCTTTTGTGAGAATGGTGAAAACAGCTATAAAGGTGGGACCATTCCTTGAACATTAGATAATCAAGTGATTTCTTATCAATTCTACTGTTTTATTAAAAGTGTGATTGTAAGGGTCAAACCGTATATTGGCAGGCAGGCAGGGATCAGAGGCATTGCTTTTCTTCTCTGGCGCCTTGCTGAGGTCAGAAAGGCTGCTGCGGACCACTGCTTCACCCTCATCAAACATCACATGTAGCCGATAGTTGGCCATCTTGATGAGGATGAAAAAGACTGTGATGGAGGTACAGTAGATGCTTAAAGCCATGGTGGTGGGGGGCAAAGCCTGTTGTGGAGAGAGGACGGTCTTAGAACATTCAAATCAACATTTTCAGACGCTCCTTACTACTGGCAAAGTGTTTTATGAAAAACTTAGCACACTCTCTTGCATCTCAGTTTTCTTTGAAAATCCTACAAGACTAAAGTGTATTTGGTCACATGATCACAATGTTCCCAATACAAACTCATACAAAAATACCACATGATGGATTTCAACTGGCTTATAACTGAAGTGTATTGATCCTCAGAGGAGGAACAGCCTATAGCAATGAACAAGATGATTAAAGAAAGAACATCTGCATCAAGCTGTGAAATGAGTCACACAGGTCTGGAGAGAGTTCTTGCTGAACTAAATGTTTTGGATTATTATTTATGTTTACAGGGAAAAATTATAATCTCAATATATGGCCTGCTATGTTTCTACCAAATTGTTCCCTCAGCTTTCAGCCTATCTGTGTCTGCGTATGCATGTGACCTTCAAAACTAAAAAAAATGAAATTTGAAACATTATTTCTCCAAAGAAACCTGTTTTGTTTTGATAAGGGAAGCAGTGGGTGTTTCCAAACAGGCTCTGGAAACTGTAACATTTTTGTTGAGCTTTGGTGGCAAATGTCTGAGTTGTCACTTTCCCTCAGAGCCTCTACTTTGCATTACTAGCTCTCCTTCATGGATGGCCTTTTGGAGATCATCTGAACACAGAGCAGGTACACTATGGGCCCTGGTTTAGAGGACCAGCATGTTTAGTGGGGTTCCCATCACATGAGCATAACCTACAAAATATAATGTCTAATTTGTAAAAACCTTAAATTCAAATAGGCACGCATCATCAACAGTCTTAAGATCCATAGAAAAAAGTATTAACTGCACTGTAAGTCAATTTTAGTTTGTTTTTTTTTTTGTCTATACCAGATACTCTGTCTACTGTGTGTTGTCAGTCATATTTTACTAGCTAAGGTCAAGTGAGTGACCTAAAGAAGAAACTACTTCCCTTATTGATTTCACCTCACCACTATATTTCCTGTATTATTGTCGTCATTTGCATGTACTGTAGCCCTACATGTCAACTGATCTGACAGCTGTCACAAATCCCCATGGACATTATTTCATAGAAAAACTGAAATGAAATAATATAGCCTTTGATGCACCCTTTTCAAGGCCATGACATGAACGTCAGTTTCACGCCTCTTATCTCTCCCACTGCTACATCCAGGAGCAGCCATGCGTTCCCTCACCGCATGCAAGGAAAAAACACTGCGACAGTGCTGCCTGTTTTCTCCAGCCTAGTATTTCTCTCAGCAGCAACCAGACAATGAGGGGTATTAGATTCACCCATTGCCACAGCACGCTTATCCAAGAAAGGATTAAACGGACGCATGACAATAAAACGTTACCTTTTGGCACCTCGCAACCCATTCACGGCCTTGAACGTCATGTTCCCCTCAATAAAAACTCACCAGATGGAGGGACAGAGGCAACATCAGGAGAAATATCCACAGATAGAGGTGGCAGGAGTTGTTGAATTTGTTCTGGTCCGGGTCGTGGTACCAGCCCCCCGTCAGAGATGCCCAGACTCCTTGGCGCAGGGTCTGCACAACCTGGGAGCCCATCTCTGCTCCTCTGTCCTCCTCCACCTCCTCCTCCTCCTCCTCCTCTCCGCTCAGGTTGGACGGACGGATGATGCCGATGCTGCTAGGCTACAATGAAATGATCTCCTCTAATGCATGCTACTGTCGCTACGCCTCCATGTTGGGGCGATACAGCACGTATCCTGAGCCTTCTCTTTCATGCATCGTTGGTCTTCCTCGGTGGTTTCCTCTCGTCTGCCTTTTCCCACCCCAATGTCAATTCGTCCATTGCTGCTGCCGCGGTCCTCATCTCGTCCTGTTCGTCTCTCTCCTTCTCCCTCACCACCTCTCGCCTTGCTGCCTGTACAGATGCGCAGCTCTGACCACCTCCCCTCCCCTCCAACCCCTCCTCTCCGCCTCCCTCCCTCTCAATCCTGTGCTATACGATTCCCACCTTCCCTGTTTAAATACGCACAAACGCAGGCAAGCCATTTTAGTGCGGTCATACAACCGGTTCGGTTTGACTGTATGTATTTTGGCTTCATGCAAGCTAGGCCTATGTAGGCTATATGAGATGCACATGTACCGGGCCCATGACGGGATATCGCTCAATCCATTTTGAAGCAACTGACATTATTAGTCCGTGTGCATTACAGACACAGTTTTGCACAATTAACAGAAGTGGATTATCTAAGCCTAACTTTAACAACACAAACGTATTCACAGATATAAACCAATGGTTTTCAGTTATGTAGTTTTGGTTAGGTACTGATTGTCTTTTTTTAGTATTGAAGAAATAATGCAATGCTGAAATTAAAATATAAAATATAAATGACATTAGATAATGAGCAGTTTCCTGTTTCCTGAACAGTCTTTACCTGTATGTCACTTTTTGTTTTTGTGTAACTTGTAATTGTTCTAAGAGCCATAATGGATGACTTTCATTGTGTGACTATATAAAGCCAGAACCCTCAAGTGTAGTGGTTGTAGCAATAGTAGTAGTAGATTTACCTCTCATTTTTGAAGTACGAATAAGAAAGTTGTCTCTTTGTCTGTGTGTGTGTGTGTGTGTGTGTGTGTGTGAGAGAGAGAGAGAGAGAGAGAGAGAGAGAGAGAGAAAGAGAGAGATCCTATATGGTCCAACATCCCCATAATTTCCCTGAAGGCGCGCTCTCCTCACGCATTCCTATGATGGCTCCTCCCCCTTACTGCTTTGTTGGTCACATGATACACATCCAACCAATCAGAGGCCAGCATAACGAGCTGCTGTAGCAGCAGCGTCCCACTGATCCTCGGCACAGACACTGCTGAGTCCGACTTCGTCAGGCGACAACCGCAATGGGGGGTTGTTTTGATTAAATTGGACGGATTTTTTTTCATACTTTTTCTGAATCCTGCATTGTTGCGTTGGGTTCCGGAATATTTGTTGAAATTAGTATGCTCAGCCGTCGACTGGTCTTCACGTTCCGGAGGGGAAACAAACTTGGGAATAATCGATCTTCAAACTGAGGAGCAACTTTTCCAACTGCCTTACTAGTCAACGGGCTGACCTATGCTAAGCTAACCCGCTAGCCAATGCTGTTGAAATTCCCGTTAAAAGTCCAAAGACGGGCAAGCAGACTTATAAGTTTTGGGCTTTTCTTACTGGATGATATACACTGACAACTTTCAGGGGGAAACCCGTCCCACTGAGCCCCTCCATATTACATCAAGTGGACGGGGCAGGTGCACCTCTTGCGGCACCTGCGATAACTCGGTAACTTAGCTGCACTAGTGGAGAGCTAACTTTAGCCCGTTCACGTTAGCATTTTACAAAAACAGATACTATGTTGAAGTTTTGTTACTCGTGATTATTCTGGGTTAGGATACCTTAGCCGTCTGCAGTTCACTTTTTCAATCGCGTCAGCCTTTACAGTGTCGGCAGGAGCATTATTAAAGTTTTTGGGCTAACCGAAGACACTAACCTCGCTGGCTAGTTATTGACCCTCACATACTTATACCGGAGTGGCGACGTGGATCCAGGGCAGGAGACACACACTCTCCCACAGGACTTTGGACACGCTTTTACCCTAACGTGGGTAATCCCCTCGGTTCTCACCATCTAGTGTCGTGCATGTGACACCATGTGGATTTCAAAAAGCTGCCTTTTACTGTTTTAAAGTTTTTGTTTAGTTCTAAAAGCCTTGCACCCTATGGTGCCGCTACGGCCACCGAGCAATGGATGTCTCGCAGGCCGCTTTCCCAAACGGTGAAGGGCGGCCGGGCGGCGGTGGGACTCGGGAGCATGCCTGGACAGAGTCCCCCACAGTTCGGGCGTGGGCTCACTCAGCCCCGCTGTGCCCGACTCGGTCCCTGTGGACTGCCGCGTATGACTACGAAGCCAGCGGCGAGGACGAACTCAGTCTCAGGAGAGGAGACGTGGTGGAGGTCCTGTCCAAGGATGCAGCGATCTCCGGGGACGAGGGCTGGTGGACGGGAAAAATAAACCGCCGGGTCGGTATTTTCCCATCCAACTATGTCACGTACCAACCCGCTATTTACCGCCTGCCCGCTACGAGTGGGACGGTAGGAGTGCCAGAGCGAGTCCCGGGCTCCCCCGTTCAGATTCCCTTCAGTGAATTGACCCTGGAGGAAATCATAGGCGTGGGTGGATTTGGCAAAGTTTACCGGGGCACATGGAAAGATCAGGAGGTTGCCGTGAAGGCGGCTCGGCAAGACCCGGACGAGGACATAACAGCCACCGCCGGCAGTGTTAAACAAGAAGCAAAACTTTTCTCCATGCTGCAGCACCCTAATATCATCAAACTGGAGGGAGTGTGTTTGGACGAGCCCAACCTGTGTCTGGTAATGGAGTATGCCCGAGGAGGGACTCTGAACCGGGCGCTGACCGGAAGGCGCATCCCTCCACACATCCTCGTCAACTGGGCCGTGCAGATCGCACGCGGGATGCAGTACTTACACGAGGAGGCTGTGGTACCCATAATACATCGTGACCTGAAGTCTAGCAACAGTAAGCAAAAAATCAAGTGTTTCTGTGCGTGTGTGTTTGATAGAAAAGGTAGGATTAACCAATTTATTGCAGAAGAAAGTCTTCACAAGAACGTGCAACCACCTGTAACACATGGAGGACATCTAGTTTCTATAGAGAAATCCCCAGCCAATCTGAAAATACAAATTTATAATATCTAACCTTCGCCTGCCATATAGTGGATGTTAAATATCATGGAAGTGATAAGTTATCAGAAAAACTTTTTTTTTTCACAAAAGCTAAAAGCCTTTGATTCGCATATTTCCCAACATCTCTGCCTTTAGCACTGCCCTTCAGTCATGATTGATTTAGGGACTTGTAAAAGTCTGTGGCTCTATGAAGTGGTGGGGGATACCATCAAGAGGATGTGAAATAAAGTCAGAGTTTGCTCAGCTGGGCCAACCCCTCCTCCTGTGCTCTCACCCCCTCATCATCCTTTTAAAACACACACACACACACACACACACATACACACACCCCTCCTCAGCTCCCTCTCCACGCAAAGCTGAAATGTTCAAATAAAGTCAGTGATTTACCAAACACTTCAGCAGACACAGTCAACTGCCACTGTAAGGCCATGTGCTTGACCAGAGCTAATACCAGAGGTCATGGAGTATAAATATACAGACTAAGATATTATCAACAGCCAGTGTTGCTATTACTTTTTCAGAAAGGCTTGTCTGCCTAGTTCAACTATTTCTTCACATTCACGTTTGAAATTTTTTTTGCAGCTTTAGTAAATGCTGATTTGACAGCTGAGTATTCTATCAGGGTCATCATGTAGTGAGAATGTAGTTTGAATCAGTATAAGGTCAACAACTGAACTAGTTCCTTCATGGATTCTTAATCGAAAACGGGAAGGCGAACTTTAGTTTCCCTGGACTGAATAATGAATGGACAGGAGGACTCCATGAGAAAAAAAGAGTCTGAGTCTGATACCCACACCGACACAGGCTACCCACTTCAACTCAGGTGTGTTCATGTAGGTAACATGACCCCAAACACTATCTCTCTCTTTGTGACCAGAGAGTCTTATCACCCTGGGGCCATGTGGGGAGCAGCTCTGGCACACTATTGTCTTTATCTCCAGCTGTGAGAGCCGATGTGTGAATACCACATCTGATAAATGCACAAATCAGACTCTCCATGATGACCAGATTTAGAGTGTCTGTGTTGACACATGTGGAAGGCTTTTCTGTGTACAAGTGAAAGGCACACATCACAGTTATATGCAGCAAAGTGCGCACCTCATTTGTACATCACATGGCTAGATATGCAGCTTAAAAGCATATGGTTAGTTTTATAGAAAGGCCATGCCTCTTCACTATTCTCAGCTTGTTTTGTTACTATGTTTTGTACCTAAATAACAAAAGCAATACAGAATATAGAGTAAAAAACTGCTTAGAAATGATAGTCTTTTCAACACACAAGCAAAACTGTTACATTCTCTAAAAGTAAATAACCACTCAGTTCTAAATGTGCACAATCAGCCTTTGTGTCTAGAGATTTTCTAAATCAAAACTTTGTAAGGGTGTGTTTTGTGTGCTTGTGGTTCCCCTTATCCCAGGTGATGGGCAGTGTAGTGGAGCCCATCCCTTAAAATGAGTCCTATTTAAGTGCTGAGATTTGTGTAAATTATAGGGCAGATGGAGTGAAAGGATTTAACTATTGTTTAGACAGTTTGAGCTAATCGGATGTTTGGTGAACATACACAAACAATCCTCCCCCGAACAGGCACAGTGCTGTGAACACAAGTCAGTGTGTTTGTCCTGACACTTCACTGTGACCCAGAGCAGTGGTTCTCATATTTTTTCAATACTGTTGAAATGTTTTGCCTGCACTATACTCCTGAACCATAGCAGAGTATCTTTGGTAAAAAGAAAAGACCTATATGAATAATCACAAAGAATGAGTATGAGTGTTGATTAAACAGAAACTTACTGAAAACAAATTATTTATTTGCACTTGGCCAATCCAGATGTTGGCACTCACAAAAAAGACAGGTTTTCACCTAATAGGTTTTCTACCAAAAAATTTAGGGGTGCACCGATCACAATATTTTTGCCGATCACCAATCTTTAAAAAGCCTGACCTGCCGATAACTTCAATGTTCCAATCTCATTTTATTGAAAATCATCAAACAATACCTATGAAACAATAAAATCGTTAGGTTTTGACTTAAACAGACATGCACCGATCAATTGGCCTGCTGATGGATCGGTGCGTGTCCACATAAATTCATTTTTCCCTTTTTGGGGTCCATCCTACAATGCTAAAACTGTCCAAATGCAATAGTTAACAATGTAATGAGGAAGAAAACTGACTGCAGTCCACGCCTGTGTTTCTGTATAAGGGCATAAGCTCTCAACGCATGTCTTAAACCACCATGAGCAAAGTACTTTGTAGACCTCAGGAAGTTAGAGGGGCAAGGAAGTTGTCCTAACACCAGCAAAAACCTCGGGCACAGCCTGATTCGTTCGTCAAAACTTTCAGTAATGATGGGAAAATGTTTAACAGAAGTTTGGATTAACCACTGAAAGGATCTCAAATGCCCTCTCCTGCTTCTTAAAGTAGTTCAAGAGGATTAGTACACAGCTTTAAGTTGAGAGTAAAGACTCATAACTGAAAGCTTCTATGATGAGTCTTTAGCTGCTTATAAAACTGACAAACATCACTGTGGATGTTTCTCTATGAGCTACAAAAGTGAACCATCAGCAAAAACACAGATTATGTCTGTTTGATTATTTTCCATCTTGAACAGATTGCAAGGGGTAGGTGTCATCCAGTGGTTTTAATGCTGTCAAAAACATTTGTATGGTAACAACTTTCATTGAGCCATATTTGAGTTTGAGAACTGCTTAGAATCATTGTTTCTTTAGTGAATCAGTAAAGAAAGAAGATTTACTAGTTTGTCCACAGGAGGCACCAGAATCAAAACAAAAGAAAGCTCCCCACCGAAGCTTTAACAAAGAACAGGTAATTTTAATCATGCTTAGTATAGTTCCAATAAACCTTGTAATTTGAAGTTTCCCCATAAAGAGTGGATTGAACAGTTCACTTTCTAAGGGGACTCTTATTTTACTTTTTAAAATTCTACTTTTTGGCTTTTGCAACTGTTTTTAGGTGCAGTTAGTTGCGTCCCAGGGTCAGAAGTCTGAACATCTGTAGTCAGTACACAGCCTTATCTAAATAAAGAGACTGAAAAAAGCTTTATATGTTTGTTTTGAACTGGGGCAGTGAGTTCACAAAGGACTCTCCCCTACACAGACACACACAAACGGCACCCTGCGGTGAGTTGGGTTGTTTTCCAATTTGAAAAAAGGAATGCAAAAAAACAGAGTATTGCTACTTAGAGGAGTTGTTGCTAGTTTGAGTCTGTTTGTCTTGGCTTTAAGCGTGCTTTGGTCGGTACAAAAGGATAAAAGAAATAAGAATTGTCTACACAGGGGAAAAAAAAAATTAAACTGGATAAGTGCAATGGGCAATCCTTTGCTTAATTATTGATAGAGCAAGATGTTGATCTGGCTTTACTTCTTTATTTTGCTGGAGTTTTTTCACTTCACCATTGTCCCCTCACTAGTGAAACCGGGTCACAGACAGGTATATGTATAGAAGGGAACTTCTCCATCCTCTCAGCCTGTCATGTATAGTGTACACATGCTCCACAAAGACAAACATATAGCTATTTGATCAGTGATTAGCCAGTAAAATAATATGTTGAAAGTCAGCAAGATTTGTCCAATCTCTTTTGTGTTTTTCAACCTAATCTGTAAAATCCTGGCCTGCAGGGAGGAATGTTGCTAATGAGGGATAAAAGCTTAACATACGTTTGCACAATGGACTGGTCAAGCAGCGGTTGCTAGGCTACTGTGGCCAGAAGAATGGCTAGGACTCGGAGGGTCTCAAAGCCCTCGTTTTGTTTTGTTCGGTTCATATTTAATCTCCCAGAGAGCAGCAGTACTCTTTTATTACCACAAACTTAGGGGGTTCCCCTTCTTACTTCGTTATTTCTCTCCTTACGTACCTTCCCTCCCTTTTAGGCACTTCTTCTCCCTCTTGCTTCTTGTACTAGTTTCCCAACTTTAATGGTTATGCTGGAGTGACTTTTTTTAAGTGTTAATCCACAAACTTCTTAAAACTTGTTGACCAACAGTTTTGTGTTGTTATTGTTTTGACATTTTCCTGAAAAAGATTCAAAAAGTTCCAAATCAACTCAATCAATATGCTCCATTGCATTTCCATATGAATATATTTTTTTGTTTATATGAAAAACTAAGAGAAATTCAACTTGGTCAAACAACGATAAAAAAGAGTGAATGAATGTGGACCCTAAAGTGCACTAACTTAATTCTTTGTGTGTGTGTGTGTGTGTGTGTGTGTGTGTGTGTGTGTGTGTGTGTGTGTGTGTGTGTGTGTGTGTGTGTGTGTGTGTGTGTGTGTGTGTGTGTGTGTGTGTGTGTGTGTGTGTGTGTGTGTGTGTGTGTGTGTGTGTGTGTGTGCGCGTGTGCGTGTGCGTGTGTGCGTGTGCGTGTGTTCGTGCGTGCGTGTGCAGTTTTATTTACGATAAATGATAGTTAAATCAAGCCCATGCTGAAAAAAAAGTACCATTTAGTGAGACAGACTATGCATAATTATTTTCCTGTCTATATCCTCTCATTCCTTTCAGTATCTTTTATTTATCCCTTAAAGAGGAAAACAGAAAAGTTGGAAATAAGCTAATGTTAGCTTTCTGGCTAACTTCAAGCTCTGTTCCCATAGCAACATGTTTTAAATAGCATAAAAAAGGATGCAATTTTAACGTTACTCATGTAGCATAATTGCCTAAGTCAAAGTAATTCAAATTAAATCAAAGTGTAAACAGTAATATTATATAAACATACTATAAAAGCAATGAAAATCATAAATGTATTAGAAATTTGTTTTTTTCCTTCTTTTTCAGGAAACTTTGAAATATGACAAAAATGATAATGCATTGAGGCTAATGAAATTACATCGTCGAGAGTGTGTGCAGGAACAGAGGAACAGAAAACATCAGAGCTCTGAAGAATTAAAAAAAAACAACTGCTCAGTTTCAATTGCAGCCACACAAGCAGCAACAAAACAAGCTGGTCAGACTTTAGAAATTTTAAAGAACAATCATGTTGATCTTGATAAAATGTTTGTGCACCTTCTTGTGCATTATCCTGGAATCAGTAATAACAGGCACATTTATTTCCTCCTCTATCTCTTCTCTCAGTTTGATTTAAGCAATCCCTCAAGCAAAAGGAGTGCTAACATCCACAGAGCGGCAGATAAGAGCAAGAAATCTCACTGAAACCTGGCCCTGAGCCAGCACTCATAACCCACTTTGACTTCAGAGTTTCACGTCTTAGCGCAGGCGATAGTATGCCAGGAATGTGTGCTTGAACGCCACTGAAACTGATGGCGTTCCGTTTGGAGCGTGTGCAACAGTATTCTATCATCAGTCTTAAGCTATTGTTTCACTTCATCACACTGTTTCTGTGCTCCTTGCCCTCCCCTGTGCACTCCTCTCTTTCTCCCTTGCTCTGCTCTCCCTTCACTCTGCAGATCTGTGCAGAAGTCATAAAAGCACAGGGTTCTTTGAATTTACAATAATATGTACAGAAAAAAAAGAACTGAAGTTAGAGTTTCAAATGGTTACAATCCCACTGCTGAAAGACCCTGTGTTAGTTAGTAGGCAGCAGTTGGAGCAAAGTGAAAGTGCACTTGTTGTCTTCATGTTTATATCTTAAGCATGCTAAACAAATGTAAATTTAAAAAAATATTTATAATAACTTTGTTTTGATGAGTCATACTCCTCTACACCAGTCTCTTCTCTTTAATTGTGTCTTTGTTTTCAACAGCAGCCTATTTTTTAACTGACTGATTAAAATGCCAAACTGAAATGAGGGGACCAGATTCTTCCAGCAGTGGAAACTGTTGCCACAGGAATTGACAAGTGCACCTATAACTATGCATTTCTGAAAAAAACAGAAAATGCAGGTTAAAAAAGAAATGGTACACTTTCTACTCCAGTACCCAAATTATTGGACTGGACAAACACCTTTATTTTGTCCATGACCTTGCTGCTGTTTTGCTTCAAAGAAAGATACCGATCAGACCGTATGAACTTATGTGTTTTGGTTCCCATATGAACCCTTTACTTCTGTGGGAACAGTACTGTAAAAGAAGACCTCCTCTGCTTTTTTTTTTCTTCTCAGGGCCATAGGGAGAGTGAGAGAAAGAAAAACCTTTTCCTCCTGTAATTTTTCTGTTGTCTTGCTCTACTTCTGAAAAAAGGGAGAATCCAAGAGGAAAAGTTACCAAAGCTTGACTAGGTGTTGCAGGGCAACTTTTCTCAGGCTTCCCACAATTACCCCTTTTGACACACAGACAGTTACTGCCTGTCTTTTCTCTGACAAGAGAATGGGCAGAGGGGAGAGAGGAGGAGTGGAGATGCTTTCACTGTGTTTTTTATGACCTCTCCCTGACTGCACCTATTGTTGCAGGGCAGGGTGAAAAGGAAAAGGGCCCACAGCTGAGAAGAGCTGCCTTCCGAATCAGCCAATCGCCCTCTGTAGCTCCCTAGCACATTGATAGATGCTAACACAGCAAAAGGTACTAGCTGAACTCCTCTTAACATGTGTTATGTTTTAATTAGCCTGCTTATGTGTTAATTCAGGCTGAAACTGACACAAACTAAGAGAGGAAGAGGACAGACAAAGAGCAAGTGGCCCAGAGAGACGTGACCATGATAGATGGATTTAGCCAGCCATTAGCCCTGATCCTTTTCCCATCAACCAGAATGCCTGGGGGCACTCTCATTTCAACGGGGAGAGACGGACCAGTCGGGGAATGTTTAGCAGCCTTGTTTCTGCTTACTACAGGAAGCCCACTTGCTATTATGCTTAGTCTGTTGGCACAGTTAAGAAAATACTGCCACGTCAAGTTAGGAGGCGGCACTTACAGCAACTGTGCTGTATCAATGCTTAGTTTAAAGCTTGAGCAGCTGATTCGTTTGTAACATTGTTTTTGAATCACTGGATGCTCTTTTCATGACAAGATCAGTGATCAGTCTGTAGGTGGCAGGAAAGTAGGGAACCAGAAAACTGAAGGATATAGACAGGTGTCAATTAAATGACTTCAACTAAGTGAAAGTACAAAATATAAGAAATCTTTTGTCAGTTATTTGTGTCTTACTGCCACTGCACCATAGCTTTCAAAACTTTCCCAGACTCCCTTTTTATACAGTTTTTACTGGTATGCGGCATGCTGAGCTGAAGGGTGTCAGACTAAGAGTATTTTTAGTTTCTTGAAGGGGGAAGAAATGCTTCTGTTTGCACGAGAGGAGTATTTTTTCATTATACCTTGAGGGGGAGAAAGCAATGGGAAGAAGCGTGGGACCTGCTTTGAAGGCAGCTGCTCTGCTTCTGATCTTCCCACTGTTGCACCATGAAAGATGGGTCTGCCTGGAGATCCACTGTTTTGGAAGGGGAATCAAATGGGGGTTGGACTGAGGGTGGGGTCTGCCTTGGAGGCATGACCATCTCCAGTTGCGTTGTACTGTTGTCTTCTTCAAAACATTTGCTTTTCAAAGGAGTGAGACTTAATATATAGACTGAGAAAAAGCCGAACAAGAGCAGAGAGCAACATGCTGCTTGTTTTATGACTTTTTTTATGCATAATTTGTTTTAAGACTGTGATAGTGGTTTGTAAAGTTGCTGACCTTGTAGAAAAAGTAACTATAAATTAGACTTAATAATGCATTAAAATTCTATATTGTCAGCCTACAAAAAGGCAGAATAATTGTAAGATACCTGCTGCCGTCATCTTAATGTTAACTGTAAGCAGCACAGATACTGGTCTTGCTTTGTTGTCCTTGCAAAATTGCACCCATCAACTTGCATTTATATGATAATATACATGTAAAACTACTAGACATTTTGGTGTGTTATGAACAGACATACATAGACATGTCTCATGCAGTATTTTTAGATGACATGTTGAACAAATTTCTCCTGACTCTGTTGTGAAAACAAAGCAGAAATCTTTGTCATAGCCAGCTTCTAAAATTATACACATTTGTTGAGCAATTCTAAGTTTGACTTAAATGTGTCCATTGCTTAAATTTAAACCATACTATCAAATATGTATCAAACCTTACCTTAACAAGACTTCTAGACTCAAAATCCAAGAATGTGGCCTTGATAGAAATGCTGTAAGCTAGTAAGTAGTGATTGATTATGATCAGATGTGTTTGAAATAGTTTGCATGTGACTCATGGTACACAGTTGAATTTGCATTCGATTAGGTTGTTTCAACCAAAATCATTTTAGAAAACCTCATTCAAGTTGATAACAAAAAAAAAAAGTTTCCAAAGTTTCTGAGACAAAGTTTCCATTGACTTTTTGGAAAAATTCATTTGAGCTTACAGCAACAAAACCCTGGAAATTTCCAATATTCTTGAGCTAAAATTCCCGCAAAAAAAAATCAGGAACCTTTCCTGAAACTAGAAAAGCATTCAGAGAGGGCAGACTTCAGCCAAGGGTATTGTAATTGTCACGCAACACTTTGGTCTTACTTTAATGTTATACTCCCTTTCAGCAGACTGTCTGCTACAATTTGGTGTTAAGTACAGACTTGTGCGATAATTTGTTACCTGACAGTGTTGAAAGTTATGATGACCCAGTACATATTTCATATTCCAGATCTTAGTCTCCAGAATACTGGCAGGATCTAGATCATACTTTTACGTTCGTCAGAAATGATGGTGACCTTGTCTTGTATTGCTTTGCAAAGCAATCCAAACATTTATCATGGCATTATATACACATATGGTGAAAACGGCCCTATCTCGCAATGATAAAGAATCCTTTAAAAAAGTCCTGGATCCATACGGTGATCCAGATCACCTCCAAAATTTAATCACTTCTTTCTTTTCCCATTGGGAACGTTTCCTAAAAACTTTGTCGAGATCTATTTGTTATTTTTTAAGTTATGTTGTTCACAGACAAACTCTCCTAAAACATAACCTCCTTGGTGGAGGTAATTAACCACTTCTTTGCAACCCTGTGCAGAAGTGATATTTATTGTACCTTCACCCCCCTTTCTCTGCTCCTTGTTTTTCTCATGTTACACAAAGAGATATGAGACTATGTAGAAGAAAAAGTCTTTAAGAACTTTTAGCTTTTTGGGGTTCAGCATGAACTCTTGACTTGTAGCTGTGTATTTGTGAAAGTACTGCTGTAAAGTTTGTATTATACCTTTAAGATTTGTTAAATGAAAACTATAATTTGGTGAAACTGCGTAGTTGTTATACCGGCAGCTGTTTCTGTAGGTCAAAACAATATGCTCTTCATAGAAGCAGCCGAGATGGATCTCTCTTGAGAACTTAGAAGAGGGTGAAGAGGTCATGGGAAGGGGACTTCAAAGAGAGTCTGAGAGCAAGTTTACTGAGCTTCTACCTTTAGCACCTACTTTAGGCTCCAGATTTTTCCCTTCATTACATTTGTTTTTTATCATGTTACATAATTTCTAATTTCAAGCTGTTTTATTTCTGTAATATTCAGATTATTGGATGTTTGTTCTCTCTGTCCATGAAACAGTGTCATTTAGGAGTAAGTGTGTCAGTATATGATGACAGAATTAGATGTAGTGTTATGGCATTTAAAGTTTTTTTGTATGACTTTGTATCAAATTTATAACTGTGAATGTTGTAACAACTGGCTCAAACTACACAAAATCTTTTTTTCCAAAGCTTTGGGATTTAAAAGTTGTTTTTTGCATGATTTAGATATTTTATAGAAAAGATAATTAAGTTACGTGTTTGTGTTATTAGCCTCTCAGCTAGCAGACTCCAATAGCGATCAAAATGTTCGTCTTGGGTTGAACGGTGTTTTTGTGGAATAACGTCAGCATGGAGTCATGTAGACTGTACTTCAGCCTTTTATTCCCTATTTCTAGAGGGCTGACACTGAAGTCTCATGAAGCTACAAAGAAAGTATTTGGCGTGATATTCTATAGGCCAATCAACGCAGGTGGGTTTATCCCAAAACCACTGTTCTTCTGGGTTGTGTAACTAACCCATCATAAGTCATAATGAACCTACAGAGCCTGCTGGGAGGAATCTATGGAATCACTGAAAGAAGTCTTGACAACAGGAAGTTGGAGTATATCACTGGTGTAGTGAAACCTGTTTGTAATGGAATTCCTATTGTTGCAGGCCGGGTAGAGGATCCCCTCAATGCTCTAGGCTAGAAATGGCACCAATAGCTCAGTTATTATTGGAGACCCAATGGTTTAGATGCAGCTAAGAACTATTTCAGGCTCACTTTAAGTTTAGCTGGATGCCTAGAAATGCTTTTTTTTGTAATGCAGGAATTTGTAAGTGGGATGCTGCATAGTGGTAAAGTCAGGTGGTGTTTCCTGTTCAAAGTGCTATGATGTTAAGATGAAAGAAGACAAATCTACACACTAAAATAATGTACGAAAGTTATAGAAAGACATGGAAATTTAATTTAAGATGATGCACAGTCTCTCATTTTCTTTAGATTTTATTTTCAGTTTGTTTCTGACTTTTTGTTTTCATCTCCAGTTTGGTTGTAATGTTTTTAAAGCAAATTTTCTAGTTTTGTTTTTTATTTTTGAAAATGTTTATTTTTAATTAAGTTTTTATTAGTGTCAGTTTTAGTTTTAATATTCTTGTTAACGTGATGGTTGTCAGGGGTGAGATTCAAAATGTCAGAAAAGCACTGTGTAATAAAAACTCTAACATCACCATTTTCAAATGTACTTACTGAGAACAGATCAACGTGGATAAAAAAATGTGTTGCTCAATTATACCGTCTGGCCATCAGATGAATGGTTCAAAAATAATATAAATCATGAGTTTATGTATGACACAGATTGACAAAAATGAAAACAAAAGACATTTTTCAATAATTTTACTTTATTCAATTAGTTTTGTAAACTCACCATACAGTTGAAGTCAGTTTTCTTTCTTCTGTAAAGCTTTGTTTTTATTTTTATCTCACTTGACAAAAAGTGTTTTTTTCACCTCTCATTTTGGATAATTCTTTAGGTTTTCTTAACCGTAACAATTTTGGTTTTGACCACAGCATGTTAAATCAGATGTAAGTAGCTTTTAGAATATGTGCGTTGAATCTAAGTCCAGCCCTTCTTTTTTAATCTTTGGTAATTTATACCTGAATACTAATATGGTATATCACCACCAGAGATGCAACACAGTTATGTCCGCTCATTACTTGTTTGGCAGAGCTAAAACAGCATGAAGAAAAGCAACTACAGCAACTAAGCAGTTGGGAGATGTTTCAAGCTTGTTTTGCTAAGAACATTAACAGCAACTTGCAATATGTTAAGTTTTGAGTTTTTGAAAAACTCTGAATGCAAAGAGAGAGAGACTGATTGATGCCCTCCTAACTAAGGTTGAAGACCTGATCATTTTTACTTTCTGTGTAAAAGAATCACATGTTGTGGCAGGTTTTCATTTAGCACTGCTGCAGAAGAGTTGAATCCAAGGATGGAGAGTATTGCAACAGTACATTTAGAGCAGCAAGTTCATTCAAGTTAAACATACACGCACAGACACACATAGAGTATAAAGCCTCTTTGAAATGACCTGAAGTTAACTCTGGAGATGAGATGACTCAAATATCTTGACCGAGACTTACACGCTCCCAAGTGCTAGTTTATGCGCAGTACTTGATGTTTGATGTTATGTAAGACAGAAATGACCAATATGGCATGTTCAAATTGACCTGCAGTGAGACCACAGTCTGTAAATTGTGAAATTGTTGGCAGATGCAAAAAAAAAAAAAGTTGAAAATGATACCAAGGGGTTCAAAGGACCAAAAATCTATTTCAGCTGGTGATTCCCAGCTCCGTTTTTGTTTTCAAAAGAAAAAGTTGGCAGCTTGTGTGCGCACATAGAGTAGCTTTTCCTGTTAAGAGGAGGTGTTAACAACTTGGGGGATATCTTACTTGTTTAGCTTTGATAGGTTATATTCTCTTTACACCTCATAAACTCTTGTGTTTTATAATTATACAGAAATATTTTAACTTTTTCCCTTTTAAACATGAACTTTGTTTGATCTCTGAAGTTTTCCCTTCACAGATTTCTTATCCTACAGCTGAAACAGTCAATCAGTGTGAGATCATATTATTTCAAGATACTCTCACTTTAATGCTAAAACTAAAATCTATGAGTCCATGGGTTATTTATATATTTTCTAAAAAATCTTTATTAGACTGAATATGAGCCACGTTAACCTGACAAGTCCAGAAAAAAACAATAGTTCAAGAAATAATAAGACAAAAATGACACTATGAAAAAAATCTTCAGATTAACTGTAGTGCAGTTATCATCTGATGTTTTATCTCATTCAGAATCCTCCAGTGTAAAGTTTGTCAAATCTAAGTCCTTTAGTGGTTGGCGTGAAGTGTTGATGGGTTGTCGCGTCAGTGACAGGTGTTGTGTTTCAGGCAGGTCTGGAGGGTCCCTGCTGTCTTTAATGTGTAAAACAGTTTTAGGACCTGAGGACAGGTGCTTTGTGACGCTGTCAGCCTTCTGTTTGCTCAGTAATAAATGACCTGCATACCCATGTAGGCCCTGCTCAGTATCACTATCCTCTTCTCACCTGCACAGTCTTCTTCTTTTCTCTGTCACTCCCTCTTTGTGTCTCCTTTTCTCCTACACTTGTCACCCCCCTCTCTCCTCTACATCCCTCCACATGTGCCCCTTTCATCCCAGTCCAGTCTTTCCACTTTTCCTTTTTCTCTAAATCATTCATCACTGCTCTCTTCCATTTCCCTTCACATACTTTTCACTCTCTCCACAGCCCTGCTATAATGTATCTCCTCCCTGTCCTCTCTCGTTTCAGTTTTATTACTTGAAAAGATTGAGAATGACGACATTGGGAGGAAGACCTTGAAGATCACAGATTTTGGCTTAGCCAGGGAGTGGCACAAAACCACAAAAATGTCCGCCGCAGGGACCTACTCCTGGATGGCACCTGAGGTCATCAAATCATCTCTCTTCTCCAAAGGCAGTGACGTCTGGGGGTAAGAAAAGAGCCACACAGGCCTGAGATAAAATATCTATTCTTGGACATTCTCCTGAGATTAGAACTCATTTCTTTTGTTGAATTTTCTTCTCTTAATGTCCTTACCAGCTATGGAGTGTTGCTGTGGGAGCTCTTGACTGGTGAGGTACCTTACCGGGGGATTGATGGCCTGGCTGTGGCTTATGGAGTGGCTGTCAATAAGTTAACTCTACCAATCCCCTCCACCTGTCCTGAACCCTTTGCCAAGCTCATGGAAGGTAAAAACACACACACACACACACACACACACACACACACACACAAACATATTTTGAAATTTTCTTTATTATTTTTGAATGATTGGATCTTGTCAAAAATCATTTGATTTGACTGTTTATAGATCAAACTCATTATAGAGAAAGTCTTCTTTTTTCATCATTTAATACAAAAAAGGTCAACTTTTATATGTTTTTATTTTAAGACATGTACAGTGAAAAAAATTAAGCCTTTTTATATTTTGATTGATGATTTTAGCATAGAGCTTATGAAAATTACAAATCTAGTGGTTCAAAGTCTTAGAATATTTCCTAATGTGAATCAAAAATAGTTCTTGAAACACAAAAGGTCTGTCCTTAGATGAGTTTGTTGTCTGTACTTTTTAGGCTTGTCTCTCATCTTTCTTTTGAAAGTATCAGACAGCTTCTCTAGAGAGTTAAGGTGAGCCAAGTTGGTAGGCCAGTCTAGTACAGTTATTTAATGGTCAGTATGAGTTTTGGCACTGTGGGCAGGTGCTGCAAGTCCCCCAGGAAAAGTAATTCAGCATTTCCATAACACTTGTCAGTGGATGTAAGCATGGAGTGGGTACCAATTCACGTTAAACCAAAAGGTGCTATGTTAAAGGTAACTAAATGCATCCTTGTGACTGTGAGGGAGTGGAGGAATAGGCTATTTTCCATGCTGGACATAAACACAGCATTGCAAGGTTATACATTGAAGAATAAATATGTTAAATCGACAATATATATTTATTTTATTATAGAACAAATTGATATTTGTTACCACACAAGCACAAATTGGTACCGTTGAGTACTGGTATCAATTGTCAGGTACTGGGCATCTGTACCATATCGTTTCAAATGTGAAAGATACCCATCTCTAGTGTTGAGAGATAATTTCTGGCACATTCATAATGTGCATGTGTGCATTTGTGCCTGCAGAGTGTTGGGACCAGGACCCCCATGTTCGCCCCTCTTTCCCCTGCATCCTGGAGCAGCTGTCAGCCATCGAGGAGGCAGTGATGGCCACAATGCCACAGGACTCATTCCACAGCATGCAGGATGACTGGCGAGTTGAGATCCAGGAGATGTTTGATGAGCTCAGGACCAAAGAGAAGGTATGTTACAAACACATTCACAGATACACTACACAAGACATTTCTTTACAGACATTTTAAAAACCTGCAGGTGTTTGGAGGCAAAAGAGGTTGTTTTATTTCCTCTACCCTCTCTCTTCTGCCTCACACTGTGGTGAGGAGGTTGTGAACCTCAGTACAGTGTATGTAACAGACCTCTTATCCCACATGTATTTCTGCTTCTTTCAGTGATGATACAGTTTTGGCTTAGACTCAGGGCAGCTTTTATGGACTAAAAAGTGTAATTGGTTACTTTCAACGGACTAGCTAATCACCCGTTTAACAGAACAAGTCATTAATTCCGAGGTGCTTAAGCGTACTTCCCCCTGTTAAGACCTTAATCTGCTTCCTGTGGAAGTCTCCTGTCACTGGCTCAGAGAGGGAGGTTAATTAGTGTTTGGAAAAATAGCAGGATCAGCACACAGAGCTGGGTTGGCTTAAAATGAACCCAATACTAAATTCCCAAAACTGATATCGAGGACTTTTTGTTTTAGATTAAGATATTGTTTTTATTCTTTTTACTTACTGTACTTATTATAATTTGTGCTTGTTTGTTGTTACATGAAAAACACAGTTTTACTTGTGTGTCACATTACTTCCAGTCATCCGATCTATTTATTAGGCCCTGGATATAATCCACAGTCATGCAGTAGTAAGACTCTATTAAGCCCGCTCAGAATATAAATGAAAAGCTTTATAAACATTTCATATATCAAGGGATGGTAAATAGATTTGAAGCATCTGCTTACATTTTTTCTCATTGCAGATTACTTGCAAAATTAGCTGCTTACATCAATAGGTTTCTGGAAAACATCCCTCAGTCTGTGTCTAGGTGGGTGGCTGAAGGGGCTTGGCTATAAAGCTACTTCATGGAAGTCATCCAGTAAGGATTATTATTACTCAGCTGAGCGCAATTAAAGAGGAAACAGAGAGAGTAAAGAAAGCTAAACACACTCGTCTGCTCATGGCTTAGTCATTGTAACACAGGCTGAAACAGCAGGCAGTAATCTCCTGAAACCAGGTTGTTAAAGATAAAGTTATCCAACTCTCCTGCCTCAGTTATAGACGTCTGACTGATGAAGCTTTCTGCTTTTGGTGAAGAGGATAGAAGTTCTCGGCCGTTTGGCTGACTGCTACTTGTTTTTTCTTTTGTATGCAAAGAAGAGCGTTAGCACTATCCACTAAAAAGTACCCTGATTAGGGATTATACTGTTCTGTTTCATGTATTTACAGAAAATGTAAGGATTTTTTCAAGGGGATTACATTTGATATAATCATGAAAACCAGAAATGATAAAACTTCCTTAGATTCAAATGAGAATGTGAAGAAAGTGAAAAACTTCCTGGATCTTTTCATGATCCATAAGCCAAACTGACAAAGCAATGCCAGAGATATCGTTTATTTTTTGTCCTTTCTGAAACATGGTGTCACCCACAGTATTTTAAGATAAACACAAGGTACTGGTGCCCCAATAAAAAGATATCCTTGCAATGAAAAAAGCAGTTGTTCAAGAGACCATACTCTAGTGTAAATTACGTGACCCAAATGACCCTACAACCCAAGCATGAGGATGGATGTGGACAGATGGACAGTCACAGTCGGTACATCACTTCGGTTCTCAAGTGGGCACTCTCTCCACCAGGTCACCAGGTTTCATCACCTTGGGAAGACTTACTACGAATACTTCGCTTCGTTGTCCCGTAACCAAAACCCCACTTTCTTTCTGCTTCTTTTAGGAGCTTCGCTCCAGAGAAGAAGAGCTAACACGAGCCGCCCTCCAACAAAAGTCTCAGGAGGAGCTGCTCAAGCGTCGAGAGCAGCAGCTCGCAGAGCGGGAGATCAACGTGCTGGAGAGGGAGCTCAACATCCTCATTTTTCAACTAAACAAAGACAAGCCTAATGTGAAGAAGAGGAAGGGCAAATTCAAACGTTCCCGACTGAAACTGAAGGATGGAAACCGCATCAGTCTGCCGTCAGGTAAGTGTTAGCACGTCTGGACGGAAAAGTGAAGAGTGGAGATATTTTTGTACAGTCTGAGGTTAGGATAGAAGTGAAAGATGGTGAATGTGAGACGTTCACCGAATGACAATGGGTCTCGACATTAGCAAATGTTTTCAGTGTTGTAATCTCACCAACTGTAGCTGCTCTGAGATTGTGTTAATCATATTTTCTCTGCCCGTTTTGGGGTTTTCTTACTTTTAGACTTCCAGCATAAGATCACTGTACAGGCATCCCCTTCCATGGACAAGAGACGAAGCCTCCACAGCACCAGCTCCTCTCCTCCCAGCAGTCCCACACTCATCCCGAGGCTACGAGCCATCCAGCGTAAGTTCAGTGCTCTTCACATTTGAGTTTTCCCCTGCTCACGTCTGATCACCTCCAGTCATAGTTCTTGGCCTTGTTTATCAAATAATCCGTTCTGAAGTAACAGAATAGTAGAGAGGAAATCACCTAATCTGTCAGAGAATCTCATGGGAACATGGGGGCAGTGACATTCACAATGACCCAAGCTGTGTGAACAAAAAGCTTCAGAGCCAGAAGCAGTCAGCCAGTTGTTTGAACAGTTTGATAATGTTGTTAGTCACGCACCGACGCCCCCTGCAATAACTGGAACAAATTCCTCCTGAGCTTTTATGTAAGATCCCGATATTCAGGCAGAGGGTGCACACTATTAGTCATTTGTCACAATTAGCCCTGATCGAGGAACTGGATTTAAAATCTACAAAATAGATGGAGACATTTCACACTCCACTTTAAATCTGAAGGAAACATTCAGAGGACGTTTGATTAAACTTATTAAGTTTAATTGTCTCTGCTGGGATCATTCATGTGGCATACTGTAAATCAAGCTAATGCACAATATATGACAAGGGCTGTCGCTTAAACGCGTTGATTAGATTAATTTATCACACCGCAAATTCATAGGTTATAAAAATCAACCTGATTAACTCATTCACTGCCAGCCTTTTTCAGAGTATCTTGAACGATCTTTATAGACCCAAATAAATGGTTTTCTATGACTATGTAAACACCATAACTACTGAAGAAGAGTGGACTCTCTTTTTTATGTCTGACTTCTTGTTTTTGACCCAAAAAACAGTCAAAACATACTTTTTTGATCGCATTCATCTTAGGTGCTCGCATCATTTACACCTCTCCATGATCTCCGTAATCTTTCCACCCAATCACGCCGCACTTTCTCTCTGAACTCCCGCAACACATCCTCAGTTCGAGCGTGAGCAGCCTCATTTGCAGTGTCTCGCTATGCCTCTTTCTTCTCACATCTTCTCCTCATATCTGTGCTGATCTCTCTTTCAAAGAGCGCACCGCTCTCAACCACAGTAGTTTTTTAGCATGATTTTGATTGACAAGCTCCACCAGACTCCACACCCCTTGTTGAAAAACATCATTTACTTCAATAGGCGCAGTAAACAGTTGCAATCGAAATGGCGTGTATAGATGTCAGTGAGCAGCAAACACGGACATTTTAATATTGGCCAGTTGAAAAAAATGTGGATTAATAAACCTTGTCTCCTTCGTGTATTCTTTTGATTAGTCAAGCACTACAATGTTTTATTGTCCTAGAATCCAAATTTGGGGACTTTAGGCAGATTAAAATGTGATTAATTAGATTAATTAATTACAAATTCTGCAATTAATTGGATAAAGTTTTAATCACCTGACAGCACTAATCAAAACATTATTGCCCAAACATCTGCAGTGTAAATAAATGTATTATTTGAAGTTTTATTATAATTTGAAATGTGATTTTGAAGAAGTGTCATGCTGTTTCCTTCCTCAGTGACGTCTCATATACAGAGGGACATTTTGCATGTTTACCAGCAGGATGTTGATCTGACCAGCGAGCTCACAGGCTACTGTGGGTTCAGGAGGACAGGCAAGCTATCAGCCAACAGCAACAAGTGTTGCATATGATGTTTGGTTAACTTGAAGGGTCAGGTGTATAACATCTACCCAGCGATGGGGGAGAGGGGGTTGTGGCAATGGCGAGGGTTTCCTGGTGTGTTGATCCCAACACTTTGGTGTTAATCTAAACTCAAATTAAAATTTAACAGTGATGAAGGTTTTATGCCACAGACTTGGGCCAGTGAAGTTGCTCTTTGTTCTTGTTTGCTCTTGTATTATTTACAATTGATTGGAAAATTTTAAGTCACACATTTTCATAGTTATTATTTTGGCCTGAGTCTGTTGTCCAGATGTCTTCGGTGGTTCTTCCCTCAAAGCTTTGTAACAACTTCACAATGACTCAAAAAAACACATGAAACTTCCACATAACTAATCTCTAACTCTGGCTCCTGCTTCTTGGCTTTTCAGTTTTAAATCTGCTTTAAACAAATACTTCAAGTAACTTTTTAAAACCTAAGTAAAATACATTCATTAGATTCCTAACAACAGTTTGCAACAGCTGTTGAAATCCATCATAACAGCTGTGGTCACTGTGTCTGCAGTAACTCAGGATGAGAGCAACCGTACATGGGGCCGCAGCACCCTCTACAGGCCGGAGGAGTTTGATGATGTGAAAAAGGGAATCAAGAAGAAAGGAAGAACCTGGGGCCCCAGTTCAGTGCAGAGTAAAGAGAGGCCTGCTGCTGCAGAGAGGTACTGCAAATGCATCAAACACACACACACACACACACACACACACACACAGACACACACACACACACACACACACACACACACACACACAGGGTTTTCACTTTTCAACGTTTTTATTTTTCACATTTCAAGGAAGTCATACTCCTTTTTAAACCAATTAAACCAACTACACCTAATGCAAAACAACATTAAACTAAAAACTTTTAGTGTTAATGAGTCAAAACACATTTTTTGCGCTGCGCAAATTCACCTGCACGTCTGTGGTTTCAGAGTGCGTCCTCTGTCAGATGGCAGTAACCCCTGGTCCACCAGCTTGGTCAAGTCCCAGAAGTCGGTCCCCCTCGCTGCACTGTTTGCTGAACAAGGTGGGCAAGAAATCCTTGGTGATGTTGGTAATTTTTTTTGGAACATATTGAAGTTTGAGCATACGAAACAATCACTAAGGCTGGTTTATGCTGTGAGAGAAATTGCCGTTTTGTCATAATGTAAGCAATTTGGCAATAAACCAATCAAAATTTCTTATTGACCTGTGTAATCCCAAATTTTTCTCACCAAAATAAGTGCATGCATTTCATTTTTTTAGACCTCCCTAGTATTTAATATGTATGGTTTTATTCTCATTTTATTATTTTAGTAGTAGTAGTAGTCGTTATTTTTTCCCGTTTTTCATTTTAAAACTTAAATTAGCTACCTCATGTTAAACCAGCACTTTGAGAGATCCAGAAGTTTAAAAAAATGCATCAACTATTGCTGCCATTGGGATTAATCAGGTTAATCACATGGAATAGAAAAAATGTTTTTTTTTATTTACTCATGCACACATATAATGTAATCCTTGGGTGGAGACTTCAGTGAGTGAGTTTGGTTCATAGGTCAGTAGCAATAATTGGAAAAAAAAAAAAAGATCTTCTGGGATTTATTTTACAGGAGGAACATGTTACAAACAGGTATTTTCTCAGGCTTATTTATATTAACTTTGCCCAGGGAGGTTAAAAACTGGTCTAAGATCTGAGATTTTGGAACTTCTCAACTGATTTGATTTGACTTGAATAGTCTGATTTGCATTTTTCATTGACGCTTTAGCTTCATCAGAAAGTAGGGATTGTGTTGTTGTCAATCAGGCTTGTGTTCATAATGTCTGATGTTTTTTCAGCAGGTAGAGATGAATCCTTCTCCCAAGAATGTCTAGACAGCAGCTCCAAGCCAAAGCAGCTCAAGTTTCCCAACCAGGTGTACATCGATCTACCTCTCTGGAGGGACGAGCAGCAGCCTCAGAGCCCCGCTGGGTTGGGAGATGCAGGGGTAACAGGTCAGAGCGGTGCACCAGACACCCCTGACGATCCCTACACCACTACATCCACCTCGTCCACCTCCACCACCCCACAGCTCACCCCAACCAACAGCCTAAAACGGACATCAGCTCGCCGCAAGACTGACTCTGTGCTGTACGGCTGTGGCTCGCTGCTGGCTTCGGTCGTGCTCGGCTATGACATAAGGGAAGCTCTAAAAAACTGTGGGGAAGACTGCGAGCCTCAGCGTGAGGAGAAAGAGAAGAAGAAAAAAGAAGGCTTGTTTCAGCGCGCAACTCGCTTCCGCCGTAGCACCTCACCACCGAGCGGCCGCCCTCGCAAAGACGAGGCATCCACAAACCACACCTCCACCCCACCCGTCAATCTCATATCCATGTCAGCCATTGTTGAATGCAACTCCACAAAGTGTCTCTTACAGTCTGAGGCTGAGGTGTCAGAGTCTAACCCTGCTAAGGTGGAGCTTGTGGCTGTCAATCATCACACAGAGCCAACCAGCTCCAGCCCTGCCCCAGCCACTGAAGGTCAGACCAACAAGACTGCAGCAAACACACACACACCAGTGCAAACCCAAAGCAAGCCACCGGAGCAGAGCAACCACAACACAGGGACACGTCTGCGCAGGAAAAAATACACCACCAACCACAACAGTGAGTACAACACAACCAGATTTGAGGACGTGAAATGTGATTATGTGCTGAAAAAATGTAAACACACCACATCTGTGTCTCCGTGTCTGTTTCCAGCTAACGGCCCACCGGTTCTGCCTCCTCCAACCACACAGAAGAAGCAGGAGAAAGAGAAGGATGGAGCGTTAGAAAAGCCTTCTAGCGGAGAGGCCTTCTCTAGACCCCGACCAGTGTCTTTCCGGGCCAAACCCCACACCTGGGCGCTCCTGCGGGGACGCAACAAGAGCTACTCGCTGGGCCACTACTCTGGAGGGAAGACGGCACAAAACCTAAGTGTGGTGCTGTCCACAGAGGTGGGGATGGGCTGCTCCCTGCTGGACATGGACACAGAGGGCCAGAAAAGGGACTGCACTGTGCCGCTCTGCCGCATTCAGAGTTCCCCTGGTCGTCCCTCGGTCTTTGAGCTGGAGAAAGAGTTTCTCTCCTAGGAGCCTGAACACGGTTCTGCTTCAGTCACATTTCTTCCTGTACAAACTGGAGAGTTCCAGGACGTACTGACTGTTTTTGGCCTAAAACTCCTGGAGGGTTTAGAAGCAGGCTGCCTTTTTCCATAGACCCCAGCTTGTTCTTAGGGCTAGAACATAGAGTCAGTGTTCCAGAGGTGAAATGATTGAGACACCTGCCACACAGGGCAGTGATCCTGATCTCAGTCTGAGAATGTGTGAGGCCTTACACCCCGAACAAACACACATACCACACACACACACACACACACACACAAACCAGTGTGTTGTTGTGAAATCTGAGTGGAACATTCCAGACCTGGATCAGCAGCACCTTCTCTGATCCCGCGGTGCTCGACTGCCACTTTCATTTGCTCATCTCTCTCCACTCTTCCTCTCTCCACTGTCAGTGCAGCTAAACGTTGACCGCTGCTGCAGCTTTTGCAACACAATACCCTCACCTTTTTATTTATATATATATTTTTATAGGTAATTTAATATGAAGAGACTTGACCTTACCTTAGCAACCAGCAGAACGTAATTTCCATGTCAGTTTTCGAAGTTGAGCAATCACGCTTTTAGATGTTATGACTTGAGAATCATGCATGCATGTACCCTTAAAATGTTGAACAAAAAAAAATCATTATGCCTTGTTTGTAAATATTTCTTTTTATTCATTATCAGCCCGATGCTGGCAGTTGTTTTGTATTGCTTATATATGCTGTTTTATGACTGTTTTAAAAGTCAGTGATGCTGCAGTACAGATTGTGTTTTAGGTACTGGTTACACCCTGCTTCGTGTATCGCAGGAATGCTTCTCCACCCTCAAAATCTGAGATATTAAGGAAGATAAGCACCAGAAGTTCTGAAAAAAATGTAGAAACCTGCCTTTTTAAAATCCAATGAAGATTGAAATGTCTGTTGAGGTTTTGTGATGGTCATAAAAAATGTTTTTTCTCCTTCACTCGGCACACTGCAGAAGAGCAGGGGAACACTTCAGCTTCAAATGATGTCAGCATACCTGCCTCAAATGGATGAATTTATGATGTTTTCTCTTTGATGATGGCTGATCGTTGCTGTTTGAAGTCTGGAAGCCTGGCAGTGACCTGAACGCTTGTTTTCATTTTCACACAGTCTCTTTTTAAACTTTGTCTAAAAAGGCCACGTACAGTCTTAAAATCTCAATCTCATTACCCCATCACCAAATTGGCATTTCACATTGAATAAGCCTAAATTCACTGTCACGTTATTTTGTATTTCAGCTTTTTATCTTAGATTCTAATACGATCAAGCTCAGGAAATCATGTACGATTAGAGTGCATATCTTTTGGCTTCAGACGGTGAGACAGTTTACTTTTTCCGAGTCATACAAGCAGTTGAACAACACTTAAAGGAAAACAATTTTTCCTGCCCTGACTCTGCAGAATGTATCCTATATCTTTGTTCTTTGGTAACTCCCAACCCTCTCTCCAAACATTGATCAAATGATCAACTCTTTATTTGTCATGATGAAAGTGTTCCACAAATGTTTTCTTGCTGACTTATTTCAGTCTATTTTTGATAAGGTCAAATGTGATGACTTTTTAATGACGAAACAACAAGGGCTCATTTTGTGACCTCTCAGATGGTGTATATATATATAATTGTGATTGTTGTCAATGTGGCATCCTTATGATTTAGAATGTGAAGTGATCCATGTGATGCATGTTTTGGCAACTGACTGTCAAACCAACACTTTTAGGGCCGTACTTACTGTTGAGTTGTGTAAGGAGCAGTTTACAAGCCAAGGTATAACTGGATTGACCCCACACCCTTTTTTTTCTTTTTTTTTTCTTTTTTTTTTTTTTTAAAGAAATAAGGGTTATATGTAAATACCACAATGCACTGGTGCTGTTAATGCCCCTCTAAATGCTGTATGTCAGTTGGAGGCTGAAGTCAGTTAGTTGTCCACAGTCACAAATTTAAAAAAATGGCTGTGATGTAAACTTGATGCGTCAACAAACCCAAATACATTCCACAGCAGAAGACAAACTGCAAATGAATATTTGTGATACCAGTTAGCATTATGGTGCATTAAGGCTTCTGGCTATGGGACCAAATTGAACTTTACCAGCACTAAGGCATCACTGTCTTCAGGACCAAAACCACTAAATGAACTAGCTGCTAGTGAGAAGTTCTTACAAAGGAAACTATTCCATATTAAAAAAAAAAAAAAAAAAAAAAACACCTCAGAGGTTCAGCCTAGAGCTGTAGCTGAACAACCCATCAACAAGACTTCCTGTTAAATGAAACACCTTCCACTAAATCACTGAACTGACCGTGTCAGATTGAACTTTGAGTTCAGCTGTATCAGTGAACACTTATTTTTACAGTATTGGTTATTTCATGCCTGATTGATTGAGAGTACCAAGTTTATCAATATTTTAAATAAAGTCAAAATGAGACTTACTATTGCTTTGTGTTTTTCTTTCAAGCCTTGATGACCCTCACATAATGATGCTGTTTCTTCACTTTAATAAGTGATAAAAAAAAAACTGTAATTCTGTTCTCTTTCAGAAGAAAAGCCAAAATAACATATAACTTGCAAAAGGTTGCAGAAGGTCAAAAATATTAAAATCCAGCTTATGCATGGCGTATGTGATATATGAAAAGGCACCTGTGTGTTCCAATATGGACAAAGTAGCAGTCATAACCTTCAGATATATTTTAAAAAGTTCATTTCAGACCCCTCAAAACTAATTTATCAATTCATCTGTGGTACTAAAACGCACCTATTTCTTAATTGTGACTCCAGAAAACAGGTAAACAAGTATGAGTGTATTTGTCCTTGTTGCCCACAAAGATAGAGAAACCAGCAAGTGTGTGTCCCCTATGAAAACAATGTTAAAATATGGACTAATTCACAGGTCCCCAAAGTGAAGTAAAATATTTAGAGCTCCCCCTGGTGGCTGGTTAAAGTATAGGTAACAATGCCTTTCCTCTTTATTTTCACAGCTGGGACACGTCACTACTAGTCCATGTCAGATACATTTTTGATTGAATTTTTCCATCACGGAGGTACTTATGTCTGTTGACATCCAAATGTTAACGTTTGGAAAAAAATGTTATTTGATGCTAAATTGAGGGGATTTGATCTCAATCCTAGTTAACACTCATACCATAGTCTTTGAACCTTGATGAAGCAGTTTAGCTCAGAAAGAGGCACCCCATGTACAGATGTACAGAACCTACAGTCCATGTCCTTGGTGGATGGATTGACTGCTATGATGTGCTGCATGTCATTTCCCCCTCACACCCCCAATTTCCTTTCAAAATAGGAGCATTTGGCAAAAAGACTAAATCAACCAGTTTGTCTTTATTTGTAATGTGACTAATGCAGCAAACACATTTGGCATGTAAACAGTTTAGGATTCACACTAAGCTCTTTGCTGAGAGTTTCTACCAGATTGGACAAAGAAAAATACAAGTTATTTTCTTAGTAACTGTAAGTTACTTGTTTTAACTGTCAACAAAGCAGTTGTGAAGTAAACAAAATATTAAAAAAGATAAAGATTAAAATATGCTTTTAGGTTCCCTTAAAGAGTGTCACATTTTTGGCAATGTTCTGGCTGCAAGACGTCGAGGTAGCAGTGGAAATAAAGGTAAACTGATGGAAGTCCAGCCCCTCGATGCATCAGGGTTGAAATGTGTCTGCAGCAAAAAGAAGAGGGTGACAAAACATCAATAAACTGCACAAAGAAACAACTGTCTCGAGATACATTATCACCAGTCTACACCCCGGTGAACATCTAAAAATAGTCAAAAGGGTGGGGTAAGCAGAGGCAATTATAGTCACTGTGGAGAAAATCTCCTGTTAAGATTTCTCCTCAAGGAGTTTCATCCCCCCCCTTTTTCTGTCTCACTGCCAAGGGGGGCTGTTCTGTGACAGCTGATATGTGACTCCTCATCAGGTGATCTTTTGTTACAACAGAAAGGTTTCCTTTCACTCACTAATGATACTGTCTATATGGTCTGTGAGGAGCACTGCATGGTTAGACAAAGCTGAAACTTGTCACATTCTCACGGGTGAATGAGCTTGTTTTTTTTTCGTTTTTTTTTTTTGTGTTTTTTTACTGAAAGAAGATTCTGCTTCCAGCCAGTGAACTGCACTGATGAGTCATCACATTGATTCATGTCTAAAATACTGTGCATTATTGAAAATCACCCCCTGCTCAAAGTGGTACTGACAATTAATGCCCTGTTTTATACACTTTAAGCACCAATTCATTTTAGATTTTTTAGTTCCTATAAAATTATAATTTTGTCATTTTTGCCAATGTTACTTCCACAATTTGTATAAAAGAGCTTTTTTTGAGGTGCAGATGGGCTCCCAGTCTAGGTCGTGCCCCATGAGGTTTGTCTTTGAGTGAGTGGCCCAGGTATGAATCTATCCTGTGGCCTGTTTTCTGCATGCTATTCCCCACCACTACCCTGTTTCCTGTAGCCTAGTCCTTCCACTGTCTTATCATCTCTAATTGAAAGCTTCAAAAGCCAGAAAAAAAACAATAAAAATAGATTTTATTTATTGTTTATTTTAGTATCAGACAATTGTATATACCTGTGTGATCAGACCGCAGTGACACACTTCAGAGTGCCACGAGTGCTGCTCTTGGCCTGGTGGGGGATGGTGGTCTGGGCTTGGAGGCAGTACGTCTCTTTGTGTTGCAACTCTCTCAGTGTCAGCTTGTTCAAGCAGCACTCCATCTCAAACACCTCCTAAACAAAAGATATCACAGATTGTACATCATTTTTTACAGAGAAATCAGATTTTTTTATATAACAATTTAAAAAAAAACTAGAGTGTACATTAAAGCTATGGTGTACAATTTGGAAGCTTTGTACATCTTAATAACACCGTTTATAGGGCTGTTATGGTCCTATGGTCCAATCTACATAATATAAAGACAAAAAAGAACAAAAAAAATCCATTCAGTTTATCCGCTGCAAAGCTCTATACTAGTTGACCAATCTGAACCGTGCATGGCATGCGCGGCTCGGATTGGTCCGTGAGTCCATCCAATCCCCTGACTCCCTTGCTGCGCACCGTCATGCCCATGGTCCCGCCTCCTCCCCACTAACTTCCTCATGTACCGGTGAGCAGCTAGCAGCACAGCTACTGAAGCATTATGGAGCCGGAAAAGACTAACGCCAAAACCGGGACGCTGCTTCTGTTACCCTCCACATCGAAGGGAAGGAAACGTAAAAGTTTTGAGGAAAAGGCTGAAGTAAAGAAGAAATATGAGCAATACAGGTCCCACTTGAGAATCAACATTGGAGAATCGTACGAACGGTGGAAAAAGCTGCAGAATGATTTGGGACTGAAAACTGACGCAAAGACAGCCGAATTTCTGTTGAACAGGTAATACCTTTGTTTGCTACGGTGGGAGATGTCTTCTGAATAACTCTAGGTAGTCTGTGCCTGTACAGGCTAATGACTGGACGTTGTTTGTTTGGAGCGGGTAGGCTCTGTCAATAGATTTTAGCCTGTAAGCATTGTAAACGGAGCCGGTGAAGACAGGCCAACAAAGGTGAATTCTCGGCTACAGTCGGCTCTGCTCTGATCGGCTAACAGTGGCGACGTCAGATCCGCTTCACTAGCTAATTTATGGTTTTCATCACACCGGTCCAATTGAAAAAACTACCACTGTGTGTTACAAGGGGGATGACTGTTGTGTTTGTCACTTTCAGCTACAACATTCCAAGTTGTTTTTGAACCTAGCTTTGCTGCTGACATTTTTGGCCGGCCAACTTCTTGCTCTGTCGAAGGGGCTGTGTTGTTAGGGGATGAGGTAGAGCACTACGAGCTTGGGGGGCGGGATCTTTGAACACAGAGGGGTAAGTGACGGGGGGCAGGCTGTGTTTTTCAAATGTCAAACTTGGTTTCAGATCGTAGACCATAGCTTTAATTAATAAACCTAAATCAATAATAATAATAAAAACTTATCTAAGTGCATAGAAATGTAAAATGGGTCTCAGTTATGGTCATAATTTTTCCAGTATGACAGGCCTCACAATTTAGATTTAGACATTTCAACCTTTTTACATCCTGTAACTATTGTGTATGAATCTGTGTGTGTGTGTGTGTGTGTGTGTGTGTGTGTGTGTGTGTGTGTGTGTGTGTGTGTGTTTACCTCCTCTCCACCAGTGCGAGTGACGTAAATCTTGTGGTGCAGTTTGTTTTGTAGTTTACGGATAAGAGCTTTGGAAGGCTTCAGACGGACCACAATCCCTTGCTCCGTGACATTCAGCTTCAGGATGGGAGGGTTGATTTTGGCTGCAGATTGAAAAAGTGCAATTCAAGGGGAGGGTTTGTATCATCATCACTTGCTCTACTAGAAGAAGAAGTGATTGGAAAAAAAAAAAAAAAGAAAGGATGTTTTTTACACCTACTGTCAAAGCGTGGGCTAAATCTGGGAGAGAGAGCCCAGGCTGATTTGCTGGAGGGCAGGAAGAAAGCGTGAACTCGGGCGTAGTACCATTCTCTAAGGTCAGGGGTCACACTGCTGAGGTCACAGTGGTGCTTCAGGATCCCCTGACAGCCTTCCACGTCCAGCCATTCAAGCTCTCCATAACTGAGGCGTGAACAGATAGTCACTAATTACTAACAGCTTGGACAGAAACACAACAGATACTATGGGTGCTGAAATAAGAATTAATTGTGATGATAGTGATGATAATGAGCTGTACAGTATGGTTACAGATGAATCAACCAGGCATTTAAATAAAGGAAAACAGTAATGGCCCAAAGGCCGACACCTGAGGTACACCTTGAATGGTAGCTGCTCATACCTCATTTAATCTGAGCCTGATCTTAATCCATTACCCATTTGGGTTAAAAACTTGATTGTGATTGGTAAGTACAGAAAATACCTAAAAACTCAATTTAAATGCTGAACTAACTCGTTTGGCTCTTTGTGTATTAGTGTGTGTGAGCTCTCACATCTTCCACTGTACAAAGTACTGCAGTGGGACGCTGGCATTGGGTGGAGTCCAGCGCAGTATGTTTCTATAGTCCACAGAGTCAAACCTCACCTGGGTGGGCGGAGCGAGCATCAATGGGACTGAGGACGAAATCAAAAAAACACATAAAGTCATGCAAGAGGTAAATAATAATGTTTATGAGGAAGCTCCTTTATAGGATACAGGTAAAAAGACTTAAAGGTTAAAGTGGAGTAAAGCTAACACAAAGGTGGAAGATGTTACAGCCACAGATGAGTGTTATGTGATAAATACAAAGAGCATGTAACAGGCTGATTTAAATCCAGGCTTTTTTTGCTAAGTTTAGTTAAAACAAAAATGTATCCAGAATTTTATTTCTTTCCCTTATGTAAAACAGAAAGTATGAGAAACACATGAATGAAAGGCTGTTATGTTACAGTATACATTTTTGAATAATTTAATTTATCATATAATTACTACAAGAGACATAACAAGACTGCTTAAAGAGTTTTTTTAGGCTTAATACCGGCTCTCTGGTGTCCCTGTTGGAGTTGTACACAATTTAATGCAAAAATAAATAAATAAATAAATAAATAAATAAATAAATAAAACATATCTTTCTCATGGTGGACTTTTAGAAAACTTTTCGCAGCTAAAACACTTGACTTTTGCCACTGTCTCTTTAATGTTTCCCACTACACAAACCCCCTTGCCTCTGATTGGTCAGCCCTCTGAAGGCCTGTCAGGTCAGAGCTATGGGCAGACCTTGATGTTTGAGGCCCTTCCCTTCAAAGTGTCATCATTTCAGTAAGTCTCTTGAAGACCTTGTGCGATTTTTAGAATGGACTATTTTTTAACAGCTTACAGAAAGACTCAGGGATTTCTTTAATATATGAATATGCAACAGTTTGAAAATCTGCTGGAAAAATATCTTGCGTTGTTACTTTATATCTATGAGATTCTATCCTGAAACGCAAGAAAAAAAGCATAACAGGATGTTCAGATAGTCACAAGTGTTGAGTCAGTTGTGTAAAATTTCAGTTTCAGAGTCAGAAGTTTCAAAGCTGAACTCTACTATTTTCAAGGTTAAAATGAATAGATACATAAATGAATAAAATTGTAATATTAAGCAGCTGAAGAAACGACAACAATAAGCTCAGAGATTTAAGATTATGCTAAATCAGACAAAGTAGTTTATTTCACCTTAACCAGACAATAACATTAAATCTGAATGAACCCGATCATACGTTTACCTTGTTGTGCGACGCAGATGCCCAGACTCTCCAACAGCACGGCTCTGATTAGCAGACGGTTCATGTTGTTGAAGCTGGTAGACGACAGACAGGCCGACATACAACAAGTAACACTCCGCTGATGCTACAGCAACATGAACCCAACCTTTAACGTGTAGCAACTTCCCCCTTCCCCAACTTCCATGATGCAGAAACCTTTTATGGTATGTAGGGCACGACAGACACACTGCCCGGTGTTACACAGCTGGACACAGAAGTACGTTTGAGTGCAATTTACATGTGAGGACACAATGACGAGTCAAAATGTTCCAGTATTACCTGTGCTACACCTCAGATCTCACATGTGGTTGGGTAATCAGTGACTGAACACTTACATGAAAGACTTTCAATTTCCTTTACTCACAACTTTAATCTGATGGAAATGTTTTTACTGATCTAGATGATGAGTTACTCTGTATTTCTGCTGTGCAATGTAACTGCCTGAATCTCTAAAAAATAAAGAAAAAGCAAAAAGAAGAAAAAAGAAATGCTGCAGAGACAGATGACCCAATGTGAACCCACAGGGACCAAGCATTTTGCAACAGCAGACCAAAAAAAAGTCCTTTAAGTGGATGGAAACCTTGAGCAGCACCAGACTCCTGATGATCAGGCATCTTCTGGGAATGAATATGCTGAAAAGTCAGATGAGGAGGAGGGGGTTACATAAAGAGCAAGAAATGTATAAAAAGAGCAACAGTTTTTTAAAGTTGAATAAAATGAATGCATCTTGTTTTTACATTTTTTTTGTTTTTTTGGGTGTGAAAATTAACTGCAGGAGTTGCAGATTGAAAGAAAGCTCTTCTGCTATGCTGATGACAAACACACTTCCTTATATTGAATGAAGTTTTTACTTAGTGTGTCCCAAATCGCATACTTCCATACTCAAATACTCAAAATGTTGAGCGTACTGCGTCAAAATGAAAAACAGTATGCTTAGTATTCGAAAAACAGTATGCAAAAGTACCCGGATGATGTACTCAAATCGGCCTGGATTTTGAGTATGCAGCTGTGGACACTCAACGCACTCATTTCCTCCTCTGGCAGCAATGGTGGAAGAGAGCTGTGGCCGTTCGCTCAGCACGGTAAAAATACAAATAAACAATACATACAGGGACATCTTCAGCCAGTAGGAGGAGGAGATGTTGTTGGCGCGGATTACGGCGTGGCAAATCGCAATTGAAATTCGTTGTAATTACAATGAAAGATGGTAAGATCTTGATATTTCGATCGTGTTATTAGCTGTGTTTAATATACGACTGAAAAGGCTTTGAAAATTTGCTGGCAAATAGTGGCGGTATTTGGCTGAAATGCGCTGGAAGCCGGTCACAATTAGACATAGAAGAAGAAGTCGACATCATGTCGTCATTTCCGGAAAGTACGGCGCTCGGCAGTATGCGATTTGAGACAGCACTACACCCTCAAAATTCGCGCACTTAGCCAGTGAGTATGTAGTATGCTTAGTACACTTAATTAGAAAATTTTGAGTACGTAGTATGGAAGTATGCGATTTGAGACACACTGACAGATCCAAGCTATTAATCCTCTTAAGACATGATAGCACCGGGGACCTGAAACCAAAGCAGGAACTTTGCATTCAATTACCCGTGACTCATCATTCACAAACAACCCTTAACCAAGTGAAGCTGCAAGTTCAGTGAGGACGTGGGTCATTTAACTGCCCTTTGTTCTTTGAAGGTCAGAACAATTATCACACTTCACTTCTTACCAGAATGAGTGATAACAATCTACCCGAAACATGTTGGTGAAATATCATCAGTCAACTGGAAACGGATGACTAAATCAATCCGATGACTTTGCAAAAATGAGCCATTGATGTGTGTGTGTGTGTGTGTGTGTGTGTGTGTGTGTGTGTGTGTGTGTGTGTGTGTGTGTGTGTGTGTTTGTGTGTGTGTGTGTGTGTGTGTGTGTGTGTGTGTGTGAGTGTGTGAGAGAGAGAGAGAGAGAGAGAGAGAGAGAGAGAGAACGAGAGAAGATGGGTAAGATCTTCAAAATTTTACAAATCTCATATTTCACCTCATCTTCAATACATATGTGGTTGTGGTTTTTATGAATTTGTTGAGATAATTTCCCAAAATGCCAGTTAAATTGTAACATGGAATGGTTACATGGTTAAATGTAACGACGAACAAAAATTAGACAAACAATGAAAAAAGGAAAAGTCAAATTAAGTAAAGTAAATTAAGTAAAATCAAATTAAGCATTTCAGAACATTTTTTTTACCTTTAATGTGACCAAACTGTTCACCTTCAATCTAAAAAAAAAAAAAAGGAAGAAAGAAAGAAATCTTTTAAGGGGCGTATGCATAAGAAAACTAAAATAATGTATTTGCTCAAGTGTGCACACTCTTAACCCAATACTTTGTAAAAGCATCTTCTGATTTTATTACAACATTTATTTGACCACTTGTGTTTGCAAAAACACTCCAGATCTGTCTGATTGTGAGGGCATCTCCTGTACACAGCCCTCTTCAAATCACCCCGCAAGTTTTAAATCAGATTCAGGTCTGGGCTCAAAAACTTAAATCTCCTTCTGAAAAAGCCATTCTTTTGATGATTTAGATGCATGCTTTGGGTCTTTGTCATGCTGAAAGGTGATTTATCTTCACTGACTGGTGGCGACTGTTCATAATTTCCTCAATCTTGGCTAAGGCCCCATTTCCAGGTGAAAAAAAAAACAGTCCCAGAGCACGATGCCATACCACCACCATGCTTCACTGTGGGTATGCTGTTCTTCTGATGATATGTAGTGCTGTTTTTGGAATTGTGCCCATAAAGTTAAACCTTGGTTTCATCAGGCTGTAACACATCTTCCAACATGCTTTTTGGAGACCCTAAATGCATTTTGCAAAATTTAGCAAGTTTTTTGTAAGAAAAGGCTTTGTTCCATCTTGCCACTCTCCTCCACAGCACAGACATATAAAGAATACTGGAGATTGTTGTCACATGCACTACACAGACAGTACTTGCCAGAAATTCCTGCAGCTCCTTCAATGTTGCTGTAGGCTTCTTGGCAGCCTCTGCCCTGTTTTCTTTTTGTCTTTTCATCACCTTTAGAGGAATGTCTACTTCTTTAAATTGAAGACACTGTTGCCATGCCATGTTTCCTCTGCTTCAGGGTTGGCCAACCTGTGGCTCTTTGCCTTTTGGTGTGTGGCTCTTTGATCCATTCATAAAAAAATATATATAGTTATGCGTAGTGGCGTGCAGATCAATCTAAACTATATATATATATATATATATATATATATATATATATATATATATATATATATATATATATATATGGATGCCAACGTTGGGATCAGTTGGGATTAATACTTAAGTTTCAGTTTCTCTTCTCTAGTACAAATTTAAACACACAAACACAGTAAATCTCTTTGAAAATTGGAAATATATTAATTTTCATTTTATGTCATTTTGTTTACGTGTGAGAGGAAGTGTGTTTGTAAGAGCCCGTGCATGATGTGGCTCTCTGTAGTGCCACGGCCATTTTTGTGGCTCTTAGTCTCTGACTGGTTGGCCACCCCTGCTCTACCCCTGATACCTTGCAATGATAAGATTTCTCTGATGCTTTGGAAGCTCTCCTCCATGGGATCCTAGCTTTTTCTGTAAGATGGTGACAAAGACAATGTCAGGAGAAGCCTCCTAGAAGAGCTGAACCTTATATTGGGTCAATCAGAGGCACTTTGAATGATGGCGGGTGAGGACTGACTCCTGTTCAACAGTCCACAAGGCAGCCCGTCCAAGGTCACGAGAGGGTGTGCACACTTATGCAACTAAATTATTTATTGTATTCATTTTTTTTTTAAATTGTTGAATGTTGAATCGTGATGCAATTAGTTTAACTAAAAGTTTAATTACTTTGGTGGGCAACTGTGGGCGTGCTTTCTGCATAACATGCGTCATATGTTTAATAATTATTATTAGTATAGTAATTATGAAATTTGCTTAAAAGCTTCTTCCTGCTTGTCTCATATGTTTAATATCAATGGCCGCTTGCATAGCTCCCTGAAAACTTGATGTTTATTTCTTTTTGAGGTGCTCAATTGAAAGGTTAATTTTGTACTACAGTGATTTTTTTTTTTTTTCTAATTAGCCTGTTTTAACATCTAGTGTAACTACAGGTGAAAACTAGCCTATTGGCTAACTCTGGAATATTTACTGTGTTGTTAATAAATGTCCATTATTCCTGAAAATGAAAAAAAAAATGAAAAAAAAAAAAACAGAAAGAAATATAGATAAGATCTGGGTAAATGAAAGTAGAAAAAGAGAATAACTAGAAGCACAGGATAAAAGGCTTCATCTATAAGCTATAAGCTATTTGTATTACATAGATTGATAAGCAAGAAAAGTATTTTGAAAATACTGATTTTTTTTCTCTTTTTTTAAAAAGTAGTGGATAAAAAGTAAAAATAAGTAAAAAACAAACAAACAAACAAAAAAGGCTGAAATGTGTGAAGAAACTTTGGGAAACTAGCTTAGAGAGACGGAAGCTCCAACCTTGATGGATATGAATGACAAAGCAAAAACAAGAAATATATTTTTTAAAGCCAGGAAAAATTAATTCTGTGCTGAGTCCATAAGCGATGGAGCGATTATTAAGTGAACAAGAAGGCTATTCTAAGATAGGTAACTAAAAGTACTTTTTTGAGAAGCTGAGTGTCTGAAAAATGTCTGAAGCAGCAGCTAGTTTTAAAATTGGAATTAATCAGACCAGTGGAAGTGTTCTGTTTCTATCCCTCCGAGAAGAAAAAGTACAAGTTGAGTCTCGACTAAACCTCATTGGAGAGATGATGTTTCAGTACTCCTTTATAGTTACAGTTAAAAAACAAAGGATTGATTTTTTCACATGAAGTTGTCGTAATGAAGGAGAAGTTAATTCCACAGACTGTTAATGTCGGGAACAACTGCAGCACATTATGAGAAACCATCAGCTGCTCTACCTGCTGCCCAGACACCAAGAACCATTTCAGGTTCCCTCAGCATACCTAACAGGAAGTAAAACTGGACTTCTTACTGGAAACAAATCACAAGTTGCTGTGCACTCCCACTCACATATAAAGAGGAAGGAAACACATCAGACATCTGCGCATGCATGTGCACACACACACACACACACACACACACACACACACACACACACACACACACACACACACACACACACACACACACACACACACACACACACACACACACACACAAACACACACACACACACACACACAGAGAGAGAGAGAGAGAGAGAGAGAGAGAAAGCAGAGGTTTCCCTGCTGCTCAGATGACTGGTTTTAGAGGAAGAAACATGGATTTCACAAGAGAGATGAAACCTAACAACCTGTTAGTTTGTGTACTAACACTAAAGGACCAAATCAGAGGTAGTCTTTTTTTTTTCCTCTTCTTTACTTTTAAACAATAACAAAATACCAACTTCCCTTCTTTAGAGAGGTGAAATTTCACACAGTAATCCAATGAACAGAAAATCTGGGAAACACACATTTGGGTCACTGAATCAATCGGAGCACCTCTTTTTGTTTTCAACGCCATCTTTATTAGATTATGATACAAGTGCCAAAAAGATGGCATGATGGCAAAAAAAAAAAAAAAACTAAGTAGTTAAAGTCAACCTCGGCTGATGAGAGATTATGTACAGCTGGCCTGCATCACCCACAATCACTTCAGTATGACAGACTGTTTACTAAACCTAAATCTTTATGCCAACTGGGAAAACATTTTTATTTTTCAAAATTACAGTTTGTCTTTTAAGTCACATTGAAATGATAGAAAACTTTAGCAGATTAAAATGACAAAAAAAAAAAAAGCTGACCCGTTAATGACAATGTATTTAAAGCCTAAGAAAATGTGGTTCATTCTTTTCAATAACAAACTGATTCACTTTGCTTTTGGCACACCTCAGAAAGCCAACACTGCTGGAGAAAAACACCACCTCTGCTCTCTTTATAATATCTACATTTTTTTTTTTACTTACAACTAAAAGCAAAGCAAACAGGTGCTTCTAATCAAACTGATGTTTGTAGGTAACAAAAGTTGGCATGACTTTGGAGATTACAAAAGTCTCCAGCCCTGAGGATAGACTGAAGGGTTATAGGCACTTGCTACTCCTGAAAAGTGCAACTGCTGCCACTTTTAGCAGGAACTCTCAGCTATCCTTGAATTATCAAAATTAAAACTGCAGACACTGCCGTCACATACATATACAGTGTTACTTAATGTCTAACAGTGTCGACCTGTCTTTTACAGAGAAGTACATTTGTATTTGTTTGTTCTCCAAGCCAGAATGCCTTTTAAACAAAAATGGACTTCAAACTGTTAAAACCAAAATAAAGGAGTTTTCAACATGAGATTGGGATAAATACTGATAACCTATGATGAATTATATTCAAATAAAATCAAGGCTGGACAACAAAAAGTAAGATCTTCAGGATATTTACTGATTTTAACAACAACAACAAAAAGTTTGATAGAAAAACAGTATTTTCTTAGAGTCAATACTGACTTTAAAGTGCAGACATAAATCTTGATACAAAACATGTTTAAAGTTTAATTATCACGTTCACTCTATCCTCTAGCTCAGTGGTCCCCAACCGCTGGCAGTGGACCAGTACCAGTCTGTGGGGTCAATATCGGTACTGGGCTCCACATAAGAAAAACTAAACTTGCATTATTTCAGTTTGATTCATTATCTGATTGTGAACAATGTTTTATTTAAAAAAATGACTGGATTCTCTCCGTCATACCCGTCTGTCACTCATTCTTGACCCCAAACCCCCATAAAATGGACAAAAACAAACATCTTTGGAAAGATTCGTTAGGCAGGGTAAAAACAAAACAGTGAGGAGACAGAAGAAGAGCTGGTGCGTGAAAATATTGTCTGACATTAAACCGGTCTGTGGCGCAAAAAGTTTGGGGACCGCTGCTCTAGCTGAGGGTTTCCCAAAATGGGACAAACTTTTTAACCCCTGACCGCAGAACAGCAAGGGCATGGACTGGTGCCCCTGACACTAGAAGAGGAAATACACACATGTGCCCATCTAAAACACACAAAAAAGGACCACCAAAACAAAAAACAAAAGACCTAAGATACTTTATCTTGCTGATATGTAGAAAATTAAACTATCTATGGGCATGCAGCGTTTCCTACGCCAGCTTACCACCAATGATGTTGCCCACTGGGCTTAGTCACTTCTTGTGTCTTTTGGCAAAAAAGAATCGTGGAAAACAGATCAAACATTTTCTGTTTACGTTATTTTATCTAAAATTAAACCCATATTTTTGTCTGTATTTCATTTATAATGGATGAAACATTTAACTGTGGTGGTACCCCCCACTTTGGGTACCACTGCTCTAGTGCCTGATATCCTCTCATTCCAAGAGAAAAATGATTCCAGTTATAAACTTTACTTAATGCTTTTCAAAAGAAGAAGTGAAATATAGTTTGCAACTTCAGTAACATGATTTAGTTGAAAAAAAAGCAATTACTCTCAAAAGATTTTATGGATATTACATGAATGATGGGGTTTTGGACGGCAAAATGTCCATTTACATTCAAAAGAATATTTTTTTCCACATTCCCTTCTTCTCCTCCTGATGTAGCAGCGAGTCATGGAACTAACATCCATCCACAGTCCAGCATCACTCTGAATTCACAACACTAAGTTTTTTGTTCAGATCTGTCTTAGATCTCTACCACTCTCCTTTCATTCATAAAAATAACACACTGCAGGAGTTTTGGAAGCTCAAACATCCGACAGGCAGAACCACTTGGTTATGTACAAATAAGCATGAGGGCATTCCGTTTTTTTAAGACCTATTTAGCCAGACAGCACAGAGTATTATAGTGGAGCAGATGATGAAACGGTATACTAATGTTATAATCAATGCTTTTGTATCTTGCTATGCATCACAGGATATAAATCACACTTAGGATCTGAAATGGGATCAACTGCAGAGAAGCCTTTACAGCTGTTTTATATTAAAATCTCAGGAGAGAAATATTGTTTCTAAACACTACTACTGTGAAGAAAACATGTGAAATCACTCTGTGGGTATCTGTGTATTGATTTGCAGCAGAAAAAAGGCTCCCACAGACACCTCTGACACTCCTGCATGCCCCTGTGTGAAAATAACTCATATTATGAGTACACTATGGCACTCACTAGCACTTTAGATTGTGTTACTGGAGCACAAGGATTTTAAGTCACAAGCAGCAAAAAGCTAAATCTTTTGAGTTCTGGTTTGATTTGCTGAATAATAGAACTGTAAGGTATCTTGAATGGTGTTCTGCTTGAGTAAATCGCTTTGCAGGTATTTTTTGAGGACTGCTTGGACATTGTTGTAACTAAAATGGAAACCGTAACTCATGTCCAAGGTGCTAGAAATGAGGAAGGATCACAGCCTAATTTGACCTAATAATCAAACAGGATTGCTCAGAGGATACCAGGTCTATCCTCAGCCCCGGTAACCCTGAGCCAGTTCATCTGAACCTAAACGAACCAAAACTGGTCGTGTCTCATAACCAGAGTGGATCTCCTCGTTGTCTAGGGTCTCGCCATCTTCCAGGTTTCCACCGTGCATATACTCAGATTCTTCATCAGGACCTTCGTTCTCAGCCGGCACACCGATGGGGTAGCGACAGTTGAGCTCAGGGGCGGAAAAAGGTGTGTCTTCTATTGCGTCCGTGGCTGAAAGCAAAGGTGTGGGGGACCTAATCGCCACTTCAGACGCAACGGCCTGAGTCGTATCAATCGTTAGGGTCGGGTGTCCGTGGTGACCTACGGAGTGCTTTGAAAATACAATGAGAAATATTTAGAGAACTTCTTAACACTGAGGGTGGATTCTTCAAGCATACTCACACTGAATACTTTCATTCTCACAAGGTTGGCTGAATAAACTCACCATAGAATTTGGTAAGGAGGATGAGGCTTTGGTCTTTTTTACAACAACCATGTAGATTATAACCAATATGATCCCAGTTAACACGCAAGCCACAATGATGTAGATGTAATCTAGAAAGATCAGATGTAAAACAAATAAGATCAGCAATAACATTCACACATACAAAGTAAATCATAAAAAATAAAGAATACAAAACGTAATCTTCATTTTCAAACAGTCAATCTGAACTGCAAAATAAAATAAAACATGACTGTAAAGGATAAAAAGTTGTACTCAACAGTAATTCCCAGTAGGTTTTTCTTTAAACGGAGCGGCGCAATAATAGTTTTGCATGGCTTTAACAGACATTCTCTTCATCTCTCCTGAGATCTCCAGACAGTGCTGCTCCAGAGAAGCATCCACAGGGATTGTCTCCTCACACACACTCGTCACACAGATGAAACTGTGGTGCTGCTCTGTCTGTGCACACAACGGATGGAAAGCTTTCGATTAACGATTAACACCTCACAAGTAAAGTGTAAACTCTACTTTTGCTCACTCATCGCTGAAGTCTTACCTGGTTTGTAAGCATGACGCTGTACTCAAACTCAGGGAGCTGTGGATCATGGCTCCTCCTCTTCTTTGCTCCTAGCTTCACACTGCCAGCCGAGTTTTGGTTATGAAACAGCCAGGGGTGCACGAAGCTGAACTTGATGATGTCCCGTTTTGGGGCAGTAACATTCACCAATGGAAGATCCACGGAACCTGAAAATCAATATGCACATGGCTTGAGAATGAGCTCAATCTAAATTTTCTTTGACCCAAAGCTGCACAATGAAAAAATATAATTAACTATGAATTATATGGTAAAATGACATGTTATAATTAACTAATTTGAAAGACACTTCTCACATTTCTGAGATGCTAGAGAGTCCTTGAAATAACTGAAAAAGATTCCTTTGGGGGAAGCAGATTCAGTCCCTTCAACCACAGCAGTTACAGTGACATAGTAGTCTTGGTCTGACTCAGAGAAGGATGACAAGTCTGCCTGCAGAGATGGTGGTTTCACCCAAAGAGTATCAGGACCACTGAGGAGAAGAATCAGAAAGATGAAACCTGTCAGGTTTTCTTGAAGGAAAAAAAGGCACTGACAATAGATGAGGCTCAAAGTAATCCATCCCCTTTCAGGAATTATTTTGTATAACACACATTATGTAAAAGAAGATATGAGTGTCCTGAAATATGTTGAAGCCAACTCATTGCCTCTGCTGTTGTATACTAGCTTTCTTTCAACTAATCAGGAAACCTCAGCAGAACACCATTCACATGAATGAACACAAACAACTCAACTCCCCACTTTTCTGCTGCATTCTCACATAAGCTCACCCAAACATTACCCGAAAAGGATGATGTTGAAATATTTGGATGTTTGTGTTTTAACATGTTGCTTGTCCAGATCATTTCAGGTCATTTTCAGGAACTTTATGCATGTCCGACAAAGCTGTGAGGCTGCACACCCTCCCAAAAGGTTGAATTGATTGTGACATAGAATAGAATGTACTTTATTGATTCTCAAAGGAACAAACTAGGTTTCATTTAAATGTCGACCTTCACTTTTTTAACCCTTGATGAAAACTTGATCTGTGAACTGACTGCTTCATGAAACGCTGAAACATACTTTGGACGGATAAACCTTTTCATCTCACCCTGAAATGTAGCGAACGAGGACCTTGAATTGAAGTCCTGGTGGTTGTTTGTCGTAACTCCATGTGAGAGTGTTGTGTAGATTTCCACAATCCAGATTCAAGTTTGTTGGTGGGTCCACTGTGGAAACAGACACAGAGATGAAATGTCAGAAAAATAAATTAACAAATTAAAAATAAATTCTGATTGGAAATAACAAAGCCTAACCATGAGACGACAGTTAGCCCTTCAAAAAAACTATCTTGAAAAGCTAGTGTTTTTCTAGTCTAAAGACTCCGTTTCCCATGAGCACTTGCAACAACTGTCATGACAACATGACTCTTTGTGTTTTGAAGGAAATAAAGGGAAATTGGATCTTCTGTTCACATGTTTCTTTGTTAAAGACAAATTTTTACCAGATACAACATGACATGGTAATGTTTTTATTAATAGTTACATAGTGCCGTTGTTTAAAATGTGACAACACTGAAACCTCATAAACTCAGTTTGTACCATCATTTAGCAACTGGACATATTTAGCGCAGCTCAGTGCTCTGAGATGTGTCTGTATTTAATGTAACCGTCTGAACCAGCATATATATTTATATCTATATTAATTTTCCCGTCACATCTGATGTTGGATTAAAGCCGTTTGTCATAATGGAAAGTTAACCTGACGGCAGCTGGAAGTTTGATGCACATCTTACAATTAAACAATAAACAGCCTTAACATCTGATACTTACTGTACAGTATATATCTGGCTTCTCTCATTTCATTTAATTCAAAGAAAAGAGAGAGAGAAAAGATGAAGAAAAAAGAGACAAAATAAATGTATGTCACTCAGGATTTACCCGTGATTTCCCATATTTCTCTGTTTAAGTCTTTATTTTTAACGTGATCAAAAAGATGGAGTACATTATTGTGAGGAGGATGAGGCGGAGACACTGGGAGAGTATACTGTATATCACCAAAGGTTCTGCTATTTGGTGATGACAAACCAGGACAAACCAGGAGTGCAGGTGGATCAAAAGTATTCTGAATGGATAAGCCAGCTGTTTAACTGTCTCTTAATTTTGTACTCCTACTAATGACAAAGGAACAGTAGCATCTAATTTTGACTTGAAAAAAAATACCAGCGCTCACAGGATCATAAGCAGAATTAAGGAGATCATTGCAAGAAATTGTAAGTTGGGAGTAAAGCAGGAGACTGGGTTCAAAGATTCTTCAGATCATTTACAGACTCAGCTCAATCTCAACACTGCTTTTCAGTGACTGTGTAAAAGTCAGTGTATGCAGTTTCAAATATGACACACAAGAGGGCGCCACTTGACAACTAGCACACAACACACTCCTGTTGAATTTCCTTCAATAAGTCAAAGCAGAATGCATAACTTTCAAGTACAAGATGAGACAAACAGGATAGGTTCAGTAAATTTGTCTTTAAGAATAACGTACATTGGGTTAAGGATGAAGATGCAGATTCACATGTGCACACAAAATCTGTCAGTGCAATCTTGTCGCTCTCATGTTACGTCTGCTCTCATGCTGACTCAAAGACACAGGAGCTGAGAGAAGCGCAAACAAATCACCTTCTCGCAGCAACACTTCCTCAAAGCCACTCTTTCAGTATGATCCTTACAGCAGAGCTGACTGCAAGCTTCAGTTTTATATCAGACATCAGCACTTTGACACAGCCAGATGATGCTATCAGCAGGGCTCATCAGCTCAGTCTCCATTCACTATGTGTTAACTGAAGCCTTACATTCAGTCTGTCAGGGTAGGGTGGGGTTGCTTCAAAGCATTACTTGTTTACACTTGTTGAGCTTAGGGGGAAAAAAAACAAATAATTCAGTATGAAATTGAACACACCCATTAAGATAAGTATGAGTCACTTCTGCTATCATGAAGCCTAGCAGGAATAAAAAAGGTTATTTTGGTTTCATTTTAAGAGGGATATTACATTTTAACACCTACACTTGTCAACACTAACCCACAGACACCCACACGAAAAAATTGAAAAACCTTATGCGTGGGAAAAGTGAAAGAGAAATCACAGAGGACGAGACTGTGTGTGAGAGGTGATAACCGCAACAGTTACATTTGGTTAAGGGTGCTGTCACCACAAGTTTGTTCACACACACACACACACACATCCTCAGACACGTGATTTACTTCCCGTATTGAACTTCTTCTTTGTCTTCGAGCGAGTTATGGGTTGAACCTTTGACAGTAACCTCCATAATAATGATAGATTCTAAAACATAAATATAAGGGGAAGTATGCAAGAAGCTTTACCCCTTCTGACACATCAAGAAACCATTTTACCTATCTTTATAAATATTTGAAGCAATGACATATTTACAGGTTGTGGCATTTAAGTTTTATTTATCTTTTAACTTCTGTCCATGCCTCAGATAAAAACTGGTGAATTAAACTGTGATGTGTAGGTCAATTTGTGACCTGGAAGGAGTGATATCAAACCCCAGCAGATGAACAACAGAACCGAGTTCAACACAGTTAGCACATTTTTCCAAAGCAGGTAGTCACAAGAGTTTTTTTCTTTCTTTGAGGACAGAAAACAGAAGCAGCAGCAGACACGGCTGATAGATTTTTTGCTCACGAAGCAGAAAGCCCTTCAGAGGCAGGAAGAGAAACAGATGCTATCTGAGGTTGTTGTTTTTTTTTTGTAAAGTGTGCAGATTACTTGTCACACACTGAAAACAAGAACTGCTTCAAAAGCTTGAAATAAGCTAATCGAGAAAATCTTCCAGCTACTCAGAGTAGGTTTGTGTCGTCATTTGCATGATGCACTAGATTGCAATGCAAACATTTGAGCATGCAAGTAGACCAAGTTATGATTATTCACATTAGTAGTGAATCAATGCATTGTAATTTTTTTGTGTTACTGCCTGACAAATTTGTTTTTAATTAAGAGTCTTTCAACTGTTGTAAAGTCTACCTCAATACTCAGCGGTTTGTTTTAAAACTGACTAAGAACGTCTTGACATTTGATCACTCGACTGTTCCAGTGATCCAGCACTGTTAGCCAGCATGTGCAACACCTCAGCTTAGAGATGGGTACCTTTCCAGGGCATATGCTAAAATCCTGAGGTTGATTTCAATACCTTTTCAAGACTTTTTTAAAAACCTTTAAAAAAGTTTTTAGACTTTATCGCAACTTTCACTTGTTGTTGGCATCCACTTTTAAACAGTTGTAGTTTACATTTTTACAGAAATGATGTAAGCTAAGGAGGAATAAAGCTTGAAAGAACAAATGAAACTAAAGGCAGGTGTATCGACACTCACACAAGATACAGCAGTTATTCGAGGCCAACTTGCTGAAAAAAATAAGAAATTATTTAATCATTTTTTAAATTTAGGACATGTGCCGGAGATTGTGTGATTTGCTTTAATGTTGTATTTAATTTCTCTTTATGAAACTAGAAATGATGTTTATAGCTGGTGTTTATACTGCTCACAATCCTTATTGTTGTATTTTATTGTAACTAGAGTCTTTATGTATTTTTTTTATTTTATTCTTTTTTAGTTTTGTATTTTTCTACTGACTCCATCAATTTCTGCTGTTAAGACAACAATTTTCCAGTTTGGGATCAATAAAGTAACTCTATTCTTTTTTTTTCGATTCTATTTTAGAACTTTATTGGCTGAATGTTTAACGTCCCAATCAGGGGACAGTTGCAAGAAAGAAAATAAATATTCATGGATATTTTTGGGGTCAAAGCTTGAATACCTATGAAACTTAATACCTCATAAAACCACAATTAAGACTTTTTAATACTTTTTAAGGGCCTTAATTTTCCCAAAACTGATTTATCAACTTTTAATACTTTTTAAGACCCCGCGGACACCCTGCTTTCACATTTGAAATGCTACGGTACAGATGCCCTGTACCTGGCAAAGGGTACTGGTGCTCAACGGTACCAATTTTCAGTACTGTTTTGTGTTAAGTGGTAAAAAATATCCATTTGTTTAATAGTAATTTTTTTTTTTTACAATTTAGCATATTCATTCTTCAATATATAAACTTGTAATGCTGTGTTCATGTCCAGCATTAAAAATCACCTACTCTTCCAATCATCCACAGTCACAAGGATGCGTTTAGGTACCTAAACATGGTATCTTTTCATTTTTCATGAATTGGTACTCGGTACTTTTGACAGAATTCGTTCAGTATCTATAACAGTACCTAATTCGGTATCCATCCCTACCTCAGCTCCGTAGAAATCGTGACAATAAGCTCTTAGTTCATTAGTGCTTGATGCTTTCAGACACTGTTACTACAAGATGGTGGAACTTGTGGAGACAAAATATGACGTTATGCCTTCTTGATTTTACTCATTTTTGAAAATGTAAAAGATTGTAAATTAGGGATTTAAAATATTACTATTATCATTATTTTTTTAATATATATATATATATATATATATATATATATATATATATATATTTTTTTTTTTTTTTCTTTTCTTTCTTTTGTTGGCTGTCTCTGTAACATTATCCTTCTTCTACATTTTCAAAATAAACTTTCATTCATTCATTCGTTCATTCATTCATTCAATATGATTGATTCGGACCTTCACTATGATACATTTTTAATAAATTAAATGTAGGGGGAAAGTTTTAGACAGCTGGTCTCTACGGTAAACTTTGATTTATTATTAGATGAGATTTGACTCTAGTACTGAAATCTTCTAAGAGACATTACAAAGTTATCTCACAGCTGTCATCCTGCCACAAGTTTTGCTATTGTAGACAGTCATTCATTATGACTGTGTACAAACAATGCTTCAGGGTGAATTTCAGCATTTCAATTCTCTAACAACGGGAGAAATCTGGACTCAAACTGCTCGGTCCAGACCCAGTCATGCTCAGACAGCCTGAGGTCTATATTGTTTAAACCCACCAACACATTTCTCAAAACCACAGGGACAACATCAAAGCAGTACAGTTTGAAACAATTCACAGGAAGCCCAGTGTTGGTTGCGACAAGACCCCAATCTGACCAACACACGCTCACCTAGCTACAACACCCACAACCTCTTCAGTGAATGACAGGATGCTGAGAAGCACGTGGTCTTTGTTTGGCTGCTGCCACTCGACTCATTGCTGTAAAAAATAGCAGGTAGTCAGGAACTCAGGAGAACACTTGTGTCAACTTGACATGGGAGAGATTTCCTCAACAATTTAAGACACACTTACACGCCAAGAAAAAAAATGCGCCCACATAATTCATGCTAAGTAAAGAGGAAGATGCTCCGTGAGATGTTTGATGAAAATGAACCATTAAATCAAGATTATGAGAGCAAAGACAAGCCCAAAGTAGATATGTTAAATGAAATGCTTTCTGATTAGCTACTTCTGAGATCTCGATTCCTCTTTCCTCACTTTGTGTTTGGGGAAACTCTGATCTCTGCAACATTCAACAAGAAAAACTTCACTGGTGAAGAAACCTGCAAAGACTGCCTCACTGGAGACACCTTTGTCTGATGTGTTATTATACAGTCTTTTTACTGAAGCTGTAAATTCACATAAAAAGTAAACATAACAAAGGCTGATATTCATACCTAAAAGCTTTCAGTCCAGATATTAACAATCAAGTAACGTGTTTAGGGCTGCAATAATTAGTCAACATTAGTCAACATCAATTACATGGGCTATGAAAATTACTGTCCAGATTCAAGCATTGATGCATCTTGTTTTTTTCGTTATTAGTAAAATCAAATACTGGCGGACAAAACTTTGTGCGTACTTGCAGTTCACTACAGGAAGCGGTGGAGGCAATATCGCTTCCACTGTTTATGCAATTCACAGAGAAGGAGAAGAAGAAATTACATGAGTTATGGTGGAAGGATGCTTGACCCAGACTTCCACAGTTTAGGAACATTTATTGAAAACAAATCAGCAAAACTCATGAAGTGCAAACGTGTGCCGTTATTAGGCCTGTCACGATAACAAATTTTGCAAGACGATAATTTTCCAAAATATTATTGCCGATAAACGATATTATTGTCAATATTATTTTGATTTTTTTTCATTTTTTCATTGATGTAATTATGATAAATGGGATAATAAAGTGAGTACACCATATCAAAAGCAAGAAACTTTAATTTCTTAAGAGTATTTAACTGTAATTAAAAGGTCAGGATCTTTTAAATAAAATAAATTAAACAAAAAGTATAATAAATTTAACAAACAAAAGAGAAAAAATACAATAAAAATGAAATGGGCCCTCTTTTAGAAAAAAATACATGTCAATGAAAATAATTAATACTAATCAAAAACAATAAAACATAGACCATGTCTCTAAAGAAAAAACGAAACTCACCCAAAAAAAATAACAATAAAAACTATAGCCTAAATAAAAGGAAGTTTATACAGTTCCTGAATTGTTTGTAACATGTACTTTTTCCCAGTCAATCTGTACTGTCTGTCAAACATTTTTAACATTTCTGGCTTTCAACCGTATTGAAGGGCTGCATTTCTTGGCAATGTAGCTGTCTTTGAGCGCCCACCATTTGGCGCTTTTATTTCTATTTACTTTGCAGACCAAAAGCCTCAGTAAGAGTGGATTGTCAAAGAACAAGGCTCCGCTGCACCTCCCCTTCTTCTTGTCGTCGCCACTATTTTCAAACAAATGCGACATATCAGCTCGTTGGTGTTCATGAGCTCACACTTTGTTCATTCTGATAAAAAACAAAATATTCCCACACTGGGACTGTGGCAGGCAGCTTAAGAACCGTATCTTTCGTGCCATCACTCATATTAGCGTGTGTTTCCTCCTCACCCCTCAGGACGCTCGCTTCAGCTCTCTCCGTGTGTACGCGCGAGCAGCCACGTCGCAAAAGATGCCAAAGACTGCATTTTTGACAGATGCTCACTCCGCTATAAATCCGCTATAGAACCTATGCACCCCGATGTTAGGAAAGATAGTATTGAGCCATCTTCTCATTCAGCCTCTTTGGTCAAAAGAGAGAAGGAAAACAAACATGCATGCACGTGTCAGTTTATCGAGGCTGGCAAACTTACCGAGGACGTTTTTATTTATCGTTCGGTTAATCGATTTATTGATTATCGTGACAGGCCTAGCCGTTATTCTAATTTGCTGTTGCTTGTTGAAATTTACAGGTGAGCATGCCTAAGCAGGCAAAGTAAATGGGGATCCAAGTTGTACCCTTACTAATCATGATGAATCGACTAATCGAGAAAATCATTAGTCGACATAAAAAAGTTATCACTGGTTGCCACCCTTATTGTGCTACTGAGATATGATTTTGAAGCATGTTTCACTGTAAACCAACTGGCCAAAGGCGTTGTTTCTGGCCGAGACAGTCAACCCAGAGCTGCAGCCGAGCTCTGGGTCTGCATGTTGTTGCAGAGGGAGCAATAAATAACACTGGACACAGACTGCCCAAACACAGAGGTGGAGAACCTGTTGTGAGACATTACCTCATCTCTGGAGACAGAGCCGCCATCATCCCTGCCTACCATGACCATCAGTGGGTTACTAATAGCTGGGGTGGTTGTGATCACCTGAAAAGCTTCATTGTCTAAGTGAGAACGAGTGAGCAGAAAATGGGTCATTATGAGTCTGAGATATGTTCCTGTTGTTTTATTAACGCTTGCTTAGCTCATCCATTTAACTAAAGATGCTTTTAAGGATTGACTGGGTGGCACTAACCCAAAAACTGAGGCTCCACACACACACACACACACACACACACACACACACACACACACACACACACACACACACACACTTCCTGCTTCATAAAATCATTACTGAACCCAACCCTGTGGGCTACAGAGATCCATCCAGAAGAATGATTGTGGCTGGCAGAGCCATATACGTTTTGTATATGATGGGAGAACAGTAAGATTTTTACACATTTAATATTTATATTTATGTCCACACAGTGTTTCTTCTTCATTTTATAAAAAAGTGCATTTTACAGGTTGACATATTTCAGTGGCTGAGACAGAAGTTTGGTCCTATTTCCTTTACTGCACTTTATATTTTGTGTGAGGTCCAAGGAAGAGAGGATCCATGTTTATGTTTCATATTATTGTTCAGGCTAGACCACTTGTCCTGCAGCGCTTTGTTCCTTTCTCTGATTTAATTTAAGGTAATTCACTATTATTATTTTGCACATTTACAAGGCATGAAGTTAAATCAATCCGTCAGTCTTTGACTGAGATTGTAAAAGTTAAATAGAGATGTTATACAAATTGATTCATGCATCAGTTCATCTCATTTCGTCATAACATGTAGGCCTGGCCTACAGGAAAGAATTGTTTATATGTTGACAGTATCCTTTGTCTTGTTGGTCATACTACAGAATGATTTATTGTATGTGATGGTGAATAATGGAAAAGAAGTTTAAACTGTATGCTGAATCACAATGGCAATGTTGGTCCAAAAAATCCCAATTAGATTATTTTCCAAAGTTGTTCAGCCCTAGTACAAAATAAAACAGTATATCTATAAAAAAATGCTGAATTAACCTCCTGAGACCTTGTATGCTCATATGAGGGCACTGTATTTCTGTGTTTCAGATTCCTCCTCACACAAATCTCTGGAACATGCTGATTTCTGTTGACAAATAAATGATACATAAAACACTAAACAAGAATGGAGTTCACAGGAGGACTCCATAAAAGAAGCCACTGCTGTCCAAAAGAGAAAACAAAAACATTGCTGCTGCATGCTTAAAGTTTGCAAAAGAGCACCTGGATGTCCCACAGCACAATTGGTATAATATATTTTTTATTTAACCTTTATTTAATTAGGTTGGTTCCATTAAGATTAAAAACCACTTAAGTGGAGACCTTGCCAAAGATATATCTTTGGTTAACTGCAACTAAAACTGAGTTTTTTGAAAGGAATTTAACACACTATCCATGGAAGAAAAGGAGGCAAAGCACTGCAGCATCAAAACATCATCCAGGGGCTTCATGGTTTGAGATGCTTTACCTTTTGTCTATTGTTGATACTTAGATGCAGATTGAAACACATTTAGCAACCAATTTATCCAAAAATCCAGGTAATTCCAAAGGGTTCTCATACTTTTTCTTGCAACTATATGTACAGTGCTGCTTTGGATTAATAACAAGAAGGACTCATACAAATACTTATACTCTTAAACCCTGTGCAGGCACCTTGAACTGTTTCTACTAAAGCCTTTTAATCCTATAATCAAATAATGCAATCTTATAGAATTATAACATTATATTTGTTACAACTAGAGTCGATAGAGTTTCCAAAACATTGCTTACTGTTACTCAAACGTGTTTTATCTACGGTTTTCTTTCTACTAAATAACAACTAAAATTAGTCCAATTATTTCTTCCTGAAATAGAGAACTATATGTTTGCAGAAATTCAACAAACAAGTAGTCTTGTGTAACATTGAAAACTACAAAGAGGAAATTAGGAAATCACACCAAAAACAGAGAGCGTAATAACTTCGTCAGTAACTTTGTCAAATTCATCATCCAGCTAATACTGATACTGTTTTATGTTATTGATCCGGTTCACAGTCATGTGGCTGTATGGATTCATGGCATCTTAGAAGGTATCAAATGTTTACAGCGTTGGTTGTGGCCGTAAAAGGTTCTTATGAGCATTACTCAGAATCCGATTGAAATCTTACAAAAATGATACAAATGTAGAACAACTGGTTGTGTTGGCAAGATACATTGATAAAACATATTCGAGGCTAAAAGCTAGCGGGCAGACCGTGTATCCTCGCAGTCCGTCCTTACCTTACCCGACCTACGGAAACGAAGCAGAAATGAAATAGCACAATTTTGGGTACTAATTCGTGATACGTGGATTTTTTTCTGTCTTCCTGTTTAAGGGGAGCCCATGTATCTACCAGCATTAGCTCAACATTAGCCTCTTACCTTGGTTTGCGAGGGCGTTTGAGTGGACGAAGATGAGGAAAACGGGAAAAAACAACGTCACAACCCGGGCCATGCTCAGCCGACTAAACCAAGACGGTCTTTGTCTTCTAATTAGCAACTCTCTGTGATAGCAAAACGCGTCCCTCTCTAACGTTTCATTACTAACTGCTCGACGTACAACAGCCCCTTCTTTCCCAAAGCCAGCTGCCTGTTGTGTACACTCGTTCCGTTGTGGACGCTCTGGGTGCAGCGCCTGGACTATATGATGCGTTTAATAAAGTCGTAATTATGCATTTCATTTTACTTCTTTGTTGATTTGCGGTTGTTTCACGTCCAGAATTAAATTCCAGTTACCTAAGGAGATAGCAGCATCATAAACAAAGTTAAAAGACGTGTTGGATGACTAAATAGTCAACCAAGAAAAGAATAACACTCTCAAATAAGATTAAAACATTAACCGTCGTATTTCAATTATTCCTGTCAGACGTGGAGCTATCATTTTCCCTCGAACAAACCGGCACTAGTTTGTTTTTGTTTGTTTATTTGTTTTGTTTTTGTTTTTGTTTTTTAAGAGTTTTTCGAGCACCTACGTCTGAATCAGAGTTGTCAGAGTTTCCTTGAATGCATCAACAGTTCGCAGATGTATGACAAACTATCGGGAAATCACCAGCACTTCCAAGCTATTTTCCCCGAACATCGTCCGTCTTTGTTCTGACAGGAGAAACACAGTCTTTAATTAATCATTATCACCAATTTATGTCAATAACCAAAAGCCTTAAAATGTCGTTGCAATACAGAATATGACTTTTGTTATTATTTGATAGGATTTAAATACACATCACAAACAAACTAGCAGCTAGGAATCAGGAATGGGATTTCTGTACAACGTACTGTAGGTAGGCCTAACTGCCCTGTGGATGAGTCACACGACAAACTGTTCAGGCCAATGTGTGACTTGTCGTTTATCAGAAATTTAGCTTTATGTTGCTCTCTTAGGTCTGTTCTGACTGTGGCAACAACAACGATACAAAGAACTAAAAGCTGAATCCTGCTCCTACTTTGAGTTACAGCTTCCTCTGTGGGATACTTCCCCCAGCCTGACGTCAGCTGGATGCGTGATTTTTCCTCCCAATCCCAGCCCCAAACTGACGCATTCGCATATCAGATCCACAGCAGCAACTTGGGGTAAGTGACACAAGAAAACTAGAAAACTTTTTGCTTTATAGCATTTGTGGCTATTAAGTCGAACACTATTAAGGATGTTTATGTTCAGCTCACTCTGGTTAAAGGGATAAAAAGCCATGCCTGCTGTATATTCTCACATTACATTACATAGCTTGTGCATTCCTCTGTCTGTTATGTAATAGAAACAGTCTAGCAAATCTGTTCTGATGAATTCATGTCAAGTGGGTCACAAACACATCAACTGATGAGGTGTATCAGTTGCACTCAGGGTGAATTTGTAGAGCTTTGAAAGCACAAACTTCAGCTCCGCCAAATGTTTGAGGTTCAAGTCACCTAAGGTTTTAAGTGATTCACAGTTAGGCTTAGGATGTGGTCAGAAACTCTCCCGTGTTATCTGAGCTGGTGAAAACCTTAACAATGCTGGGTGTTTGCGATATTGTGGGCCTGAGGAAAAAAAGCCAACAATGGCACCTTGAACCCGTATGTGACCTTTACTGCACTGTTATTTTTGTTGGGGTTTCTTCAGTCCTTGTGTTCTGATCCTGGTTAAAATCTCCTTCATCTGCCTTTTGATCACAGCATCAGCTAGCAAAGTGACACTGTATGCTATTGTGTGAGGATTGTTTCAAGGGAAACAAGAAAAAGCAAGGTAGGGAAACTGATACCAACTGGTACTACACTATTTCTCTGACTTTTCTATTCTTTCTGAGCTCCTTTTATTCTGCTCCACAGGTATTAACATACAACTGCAGATAGTGTTTGAAGAAAAATGTGTGCAGGCTTTCAGTTTTTCCTATTAAGACCTCAGCCCAGGTTACCTTGACTTAGCAAGCTATTGAGAGGCTTGCATTGGGGAGCTTGTCTGCACGTTTCGATGTTGAAAAGAAGAGAGAACAAAACCAATTTTTATATCTGTTATTCTTTATCTTTGTGTTTATGTCTTAATCTAATCTTTAAGTTTAAAGCAAAATGCAGCAACCTGTTTTCCTAGATTTGCAGAAGAAAATAAAAGGAAAAAAACAACAAATTCCTCTAGTGTGCAGGACTTTATCTTGGCTGCAGTTTTCTGGTTTTCTAGTTTTCTTCCACAAAACCACACTCAATTTGTGTAACAACAAATTGCACATTTCAGCAAAGTGGTACTGTAAAAGAGCCCAGCAGCAGCTTCCTGTTGCCTTATGTTAATCTAACACACGGCAACATACTTTTATTTTCTGTGCCTAGTCACTGACGTCCAGCCCTTTAAACCTGAAAACAGGATACGAAAGAGTACTTTCATTTTCACAAAGCGTAATGTACAGGGTGTCCCCACAACTACTCTATGCTGGCCTTAAAAAGAAGTGCTTGATTACTCGGACTGTTTTGAACTCTTGCTTTGTGTGAAAGTGTGTAAGTGCATGAGCTTTTTTGGGGTTGTTAACAAAATGAACTCAGTGACGTTGTTTATTGCAGTGAATAGAGGCTGACTTATGTGGTTTCAATCATTGTAGGAAATAAATTAAGGTCTATGCAACATGGAGGAATTTAGTTTTGGCTTATTTTCTGACCAGCATGTCTTAAGAAGGTTCAAGAACCACACACAGCTTAAGAGAACAGAGGACCCCGATTACAGGTCAGCAAGTACAAATGCTTGAAGTTCAGCCATTATTCAAACCCACAAACCAGTGGAAATTTTCAGCCCTATCAGTCTGAATTTGGGCACATGTGATGCACAACTTTTCATTAAAAAACACAAGACACTAAATATTTACCTAAGCTGAAACATCAGAAATGTTTAGACTAAAAATAAACTTGAACTGGAGGATTATTTTCAACTTTCAGGCAGAATTAAGGGAAAGTAACTGATAGTTAAACCTATTTTAGATGATGGCTCTCTTCTATTTAATGTCACAGAAGGCCAGAGGAAGAATGTAGTGGTCAGCTCTGTCCTGGGTGCAGAGAGAAGCAAGAAGGGGAATTACTTGACTTATGTTGTTGCCAAACCAGAACCTCTACCCCTGCTTATTTCGGAGCCAAGATTTCAAAACAATGTTTTCCTTGGGAGGGAGAGAGACCAAAGGACAGGCAAAGACGAGAAATGGTGTGTGTGTGTGTGTGTGTGTGTGTGTGTGTGTGTGTGTGTGTGTGTGTGTGTGTGTGTGTGTGTGTGTGTGTGTGTTAAATACTGAATTGATCCAGCTGTTATTGTATCCACATCTGCTTTCATAAGGATAAAATAACAAGAATGAACTATGCGGGGTGTATTTGTATGACCTGTGTATTGATTTGTCACAGAAACACTGGCAAACAGAGAGCTCAGATGATTTAGTGAAGTAAATGTTGTAGCACCACACAGCAGGACTGCTTGGATACAATTTAAAGTCTGTAATCAGTCAATGTAAAATGACCTACATGGATGTTTTACTAAAAGCATTTTGAATGAAATCGCATCAAGTGGTTCCTTTATTTGTTTAAAGAGGCTGAAATTTCACAACTCATAATGAGACACACAATCCTCATGTTTATCAGAGAAAAAATCACAAGGATTGGAAAATATGTGCATTTTATTGGGCCAGGGGATAGAAAGAAGTGAACAAAGCTGTCAAACCTATTAAAGGGTTCTGAATTTACACATATTTACATTACTTTGGGAAATGTGCCTTATTCTCCTACCCATGCTGGAATTTGAAGTCCATGAACATTTGACTCAGTTATGTCGTAATAATTGAATTACTGTGTGTGGGGATATACAACCACCCACTGAAAAGAAAAAGAAAATAAAAGTTCACTCCCATTCCCAAGGAAGAGTCAAAAGTTCTTGTTGTAAATCATTCGCTGAGTGCCTAAAAAGATGTGTGAAGAGACACAACCATGACACGAAACCACTCTTGTATTCTAATGATTTAGAGTGAAAGGAAAATTTAGACAAGAAGGATTTTATCGCTTTTGGCCATGCAACGTCTGATGAAATGCAACATTTGAGGTTGAGACAGTCAGATTTATTTATTTATTTAGAAAAAAAAAATTAGGTTAAAAATTGCTTTAAAAATTGCACCTTTGTCAGTGTTTATGACAAGCAGGTTCAGGTTAGGGAAGCTCCTATGATACATTTCTAACTGTTAGCTGCTGTGCAGCATTGTGGGTAACGTTGATACCAGGGTTCTAATGATCAATGGTTTCAGTTTCTATCCATAAATTGAACTATTGGAAACATTCCAGTAAGAAGCTTTAATTTTTTTTCCATTACAAGACCCAGACTTATCAGTATTTTTTCCACTGCTGGCACTGAACTGCTTCTTTTGTCCAGAGAAGCAAAGTGGTCAATGTCAAAGCAGAGGAATAAAAGTAAAAACATTTTGATTGAACACAAAGAACCAGATGGACAAGTTTGAGTCCAGTCAGGCATCAGAGTGCTTCACATCCAAATTAAAACTAAATGTTGATTGAGTGTATTTCAGACACCATGTTAGTTTCCAAAACACTCCACCTGACTTATTGAAATAGCTTTGTTACTGGAACCAGTGTTTCAGATACCATTACAACCAGCAGAGTACGACATTAAACAGCATCACACCTGTGGAAGCAGAGTAAACTAACCTGCAAACAGAGCTGATGTGTTTTAGCAACACCAAACATGTTAGCAACAACTGATAAGCTTCTTAATCCAACACACCAATTAAAAAAAATTGTCAATTTAATATCTTTTTCGACTATAAAAGAGAATCAGACACTACTTTATCGACTGATGTTTCCTTTCTTGATCACACGTTCACTGACTTAACTGTGTGACACATTTCCTTCAGGGTTTCCTGCCTGACTTATCTGATATGAAAGTCGTTCAAGTTTTATGAGGCAGGGAGGTTGCAAAAAAGAAAGAAGAAAAAAAAGTAACATAAAAAAGTGTAAGAAGCGGTAAGAGTCAACCTGGGTGTGGCGCCGGCATGATGTGATCTCATTGTCATGCAAGCGAAGTTTGCAGAGGAACTCTGCCAAGTGTGAACTCAGCTTTACAGCCTTTTCAGTCCAACAGCTTTTAAACGAAATAATCTAATTTAAAAAAAGGTTCAATCAACGTGACAACACTGACATAATTTAGATTGTTATTCCTTACAAAGTGGCAAAAGCTGTGAGATATGTTTGACAGGTTGTGGATTTACGTGGACTGACTCGTGTTTGGGATATTGCAAAAACAGAGCTGGTTTCAAAGCTTTTTGTAATGTTGCTGTTTTTCAGGTTTAAAGTTATTGTGTTTGTGTGTGTGTTTTCATCTCTACAGGCTCAGTTGAAGCATCAGACCACCCCACTCACACGTGCACACATGAACCTCCTTGCTATGCTTCCTGAGCCTCTCCTCTCACAGTGATGCCTGCTTTCAGCCCTCCTGCTCCTCTCCTCTGTGTGCTGCTGTGTGTGTCTGCGACCCTGCAGCGCTCTGACCTGCGCCTGGCTTACGTGACCCACAACAGCTTCTCCTACTACTCCTGTAGCCAAGACCCCCAACCCTGCAGCATCCTATCGCTCACAGACTGCAGGTGCAAAGACATCCAGCTCTCCATGTTGCACCGCCCGCAGTTGCACCCATCTCCTGTTTTCAGGATGAGACGTTTAACTGTTTGGTTCACATCACCTCTGAACACAGCCCGTCTGCTCAACAACTCAGAAGTGAGGCACCTTACACTGATCCACTGTGGCCCCAGAGGGACTCCTTCATCTGCCTTAGAGGGGCATTTTGCAGTGCAGCACCTGGAGAGGCTGACTGTTGTGAACCTGGTGCCGTGGCCGGATCATAACTTTCCAGACGTGAACAAAGCAAAGAACACAGACTTGAACAGTGACACAGACAATGGTGCTCACCTGGGCACAAACAGATACAATAGGGGCCCGGACACAAATCTAGATCTAGTAGTGGATATGACGGGGGATTACTTGGCATTGTCCTCGCCCCAGATTCAGGATCTCTTCCTGGGCAGAGAGCTGGGAGCTGCGTATCATGAACAGGCCAGGCTGGGAATCATCCACAGCTCTGTTTTGGAGTGGGGAGCAGTAGTCAAAGCCTACACAGTCCAGACTCACATTGACAACAACGGCATGCTGCCCTTCCCTGATCTGCACCTGCCAAAACTACCAGAAACATCTACAATATATGTCAGCTTTGTGTACTAAGACAAAGCCCTTTTCTTTGGGACAACGGGAGAAAGACTCTGCAGTGTTCAGGATCTGCAAACAGTCACTTGAGTGCCTCTGAGAATTTTGGGTTTGTTTTAATGCTGCTAAATACTGCACACTGTACCTTTAAAGTAAGGTTTATAGGGATGTTTGGGTAAAGGTTAAACCTTCTCCCCACAGCATTCAGGAATTGTTTGGGAAAATTTCAAACAAAGCCAATTAAATTGACCTGAAAAATGGCCATGTTTACCATATGTTATTAAATACCAGTTTATTTTGGTTCATTACTTTCCTCAAAATGATAAAGGAAAATATCCAGAAAATAAAAAGCCAGTTTCTTGGAATTCAGCAAGTGGTGTTAAAGAGCAAAGTGAGCACAAACTTTAGTGCCACACTGACAAAGCATGAAAGCTGCAAGCTCAGTCTAGGGAGGTTAATGGATCTGCTTTGGATGTTTTCCAGTTGCTTTAACTTTTGACAGCTCTGTGACAGAAGTACATTTGCACATGCACAACAACAAACATCTGAGTCAGTTTCTTTTGTCCAAGTGCTTTAATCATTTTATTCCTTAGTGGCCCAAAACTTTGCACAGCTGTGCATCAGCATGTCAGAACCAAATATGCCGACTAATGAGAGGCCTTTTGAGGGAGTGAGACGAGGCTGCCAACCCCTTCCAGCTCAAGTGTTCTTTGTTTCCAAATGTTTATCCTAAATTGATGGTGTTGGCCCTTCTTATTGTAACGGAAATGGTGCTAGATTCCACTACTTTTGACTCCCTACTATACAAAAGAAGTGTAACCTTCAACCATAAAGTTTACCCAGTTCTGATGATGATGTTGAATTAAGACAAAGCCTGTAAGATGAGTGTCAGTTTACATATTTACGGTATGTTTTTCATCATGCTAAACTTCATACCAAGTAAAAAGCTCAGGCCTTTCACAGTGAAATGGTTTGGTCAAGAACCCAGAATTTAATCAGGTTTCAAACATGGTGATAAAATTTTGACTTAATCGCAACCCTGCTTTGACCTACAGCTGACCTCTGACCTTTGACCTTTGTAGACAGAACTTTCACCTCTGATTGTAATGAACAATATATCAGCGGCTGTGTCTGTTAAACTTGTGGTGTTCCAAATGTGAAATGTAACGTTGCTTCCCAAACCAAGCCACAAGATGGCAGCAGATACATTTCCATTGACGAGAGACGACCTGTGCTGACGGACAGCATGAGGGGTAAAAAGCTTTTATTCCTCTTTTTTAAAGTTACAACACGGACAAAGAAACCAGACCACAAAGGCATCATCATGCATCTCAGCACTTTAAAAACTTGTGATAAATGTTGTTTTTTGGGATTGAGGAATCTTGTTGAGTGTTGATTAAGTATAACCAGTTGAATATTTGAGTCTAAAAAGTGAAATTAACAATGTCATCTCTGGTACTTGTAAGGGTCAACAGAAATAAATGTCTTACTTACTACTTGTGAAATATTGTGTTGTGTATTTAACATGTCTAAATCACCAACCACTGTAAGATACATAAAATATCAAGTGTGTGAATACCTTTTTTACAGCTATTTTAAAAAAAATCTTTCTATATACTTTTGTTAACCCCTTGAGGTGAGGCCTGTTGCCGCAAATTTGCAACATACCCTATCAGGTCTTAATACACCTGAAATGACCTTTGTATCTTATTATTACCAATTGATTCAAATTCTACATATACCAAAGATCATATCAGATTCACTATGTTACAATATATTGGTCAGGGGATGAACTTCTCATGTCTCTCTCTTCATAAAATAACTTTGTTATGACTAACGTGTGTACTATACTCAAATTTACAATCTCCACTTAATTTAACATCTTTAAGAATGCAAAAAAACACGTAAAACAATCTATTTTTGTAATTGATTATTAATTCAGGCAGTAAGGAGTTAATATGACAGCACCATGTCTTCTGTCATATATGAACCAGCACACTCCAGAGAGGGTAGCCAAAAGAGGCTCACCCATAGGCCCTCTTTGGGTAAGCTCCAAGCCCACTTCCTGTGAGTAATTTGTTAAAAGTATTTCATAGAGATTTTTGTGATATAAAGAAAGCTTAAGATATTAATATATATTTTGTGATAGCTAGTGGCTGTTGCAGACTTTTAATTGTATTTGTTCAAAACTAATTTTTAAGTATGCTAAAGTACAGCAATTAATATTGACTTGGTATAGTCTGTGTATATTTTGGTAAACCCAAACTGATCTACTTTGGATAATGATGATTTTTATTAGTAATTCTTGTGATACCACCTCACCACCACCATAATTTTCCAGGTTTCTGCTACTGACACATCCTAAAGATCATTTAAATGTCTGTAAACCTTCAGAATCTTTGAGGTGGAGATTTTTAAAAATATTTCCATTAAATACTTGCCCAACGTTATTGGGACATTTAAGTTTTCCAGGCTGAATCCTCTATTTCCCATAGATGTATTGAAATCTGTTTAATGGTGATTAAAGCCACTTTTAAGGATCTTGCATACATTTTTTGCTTGTAGGTTGTGTGTGTGTGTGTGTGTGTGTGTGTGTGTGTGTGTGTGTGTGTGTGTGTGTGTGTGTGTGTGTGTGTGTGTGTGTGTGTGTGTGTGTGTGTGTGTGTGCGCGCATGTGTGCGCTGACACCTGCCAGGGAGCTGCAGCTTATTTGCATGATCACCATGCTGCAGTTCATCTTGCTCTGTGCTGTGTGAATACGAACTGATGCCGCCTGTTGATCCCGCACCTGAGAGGTCAGCAGCAGCACCCAGCACACATCGAAGGCAATTACCGGGGAAATCACTGCTGCTCATGGTGCTGGTGCTGAGGCAGAGAGCTGGGCTGCTCTCATTATGGAAATAAGGCCTGAAAGGTTGGTGTGAACCATGTCCTCCACTTGGGATTATCTAAAGACGGACTAACCCCTGTAAAAACAAATCAATTACATGTTCAGTCTGCTCCTTGTGATGTATAGACCTCTCTGAATGCACACTGTAAATATTTATGTCAGTCTAAAAGGTGGACAGGCTGAGACTAAACTGGATTGATTTTAGGTTAGTTTCCCCCTCCTCTGCACCCCTCCAGCAGAGTCTTTAACCACGCTGCCGCCGTCTCCTCACCGGCAGTTTAGCAGTAAAACATTTTTATAATCAGACGTTATTGTTCGCAGCCTCCTTGTGGGAGATGCGCCCATGTTCATTTTTTAAAAGGGCAAATCAGCCATAATTCAGTTTATAAACTGCAGCGCGCAGGGGAGAAATGCTTGGATGAATATTCATTAGAGTCCGCCTGAACTGCCACGCTCTGTGATTCATTGGGCATATGTAAATATCACTCACTTTAATTGCCCCTAAACTGACTCAACATAATGTTGTCATTAGCAAATTATTACTTATTTGTGATACTAATGGTACGGTATGGCGCGCAGTGCTGGAGCTGCACATATATGATTGCAATTACTGCTCTTTTTATTCACAGGATGACTGTGTAATCTGATGGATCTGTTGTGTGTGTGTGTGTGTGTTTGTGTGTGTGTGTGTGTGTGTGTGTGTGTGTGTTTGTGTGTGTGTGTGTGTGTGTGTGTGTGTGTGTGTGTGTGTGTGTGTGTGTGTGTGTGTGTGTGTGTGTGCGTGCGTGTGCGTGTGTGGCAAAGGTGTCACCAATTAATCTGGCACACACATTCATGAAAGATTTAAGTGATTATAGCCATCAGACCCAAAGACATACAATTACTGAAATTAAGTCAGTTTAAAAGAAAAGGACCTTTATTTTTGTTGTCTGAAACTAACATCAGATTTTTTTTTTCTCAAATTTCTGAAGCAAAATAAAATTTAGTTTCTTTATTTGGGATTTATTGGCTTGGTAAAAGTTAAGTAAAAATGAAATGCATTATCCTGTATGTGTGCAAAAAGGACAAAAATCAAAAGGCTTTTTATGAGATAGTGGAGATTTTCAACAGGAATAAATTGATTTTTATTCAGTAACGCTGAATAGTTATAATAGCCCTACAAATTATCTAAATCTGTATTTCAAAAATGCTTTTAAATTTAAAAACTTTATAAAAGAACAATCCTGATTTGGTCTTAAAAAGACAACTGTGTGATTTTTCAGATGTTGCAGCCAACATTTAAATATAGGATATTTCATCCGGCCTTCGGATGAGCACAAGGAAATTTGACCTTTTTATGTCAAATATTGTGCTCCGGCCTTGAAAAATAACATTTTAGCAGTTTCTTATAGAATACTATCTCGTAATGAAGAAAAACTATCAGTGGTTACCCTCCACATTACTGATGGTAAATTGATTTCAACACAAAAAAGTTCAGGATCTGAGAAGAAAGTCAGTCTCCAATTTTAACTTTTTATTTACTAACTTTTTAATTAACTACTGTGTATTTTTTTAAGATCCCTTCATGCTTGTCACAGTTTGCACAACACACCACAGTTTGGATTTGTTTTATGGAGGCAGCAGCAGTTTGAAACAACCACCATGACAAAACAGGCCCACAAAACAGAGGGAGAGAGAGCGGCGGACAGGCAGAGACGAATAATGATGAGTGTGTGTGTGTGTGTGTGTGTGTGTGTGTGTGTGTGTGTGTGTGTGTGTGTGTGTGTGTGAGAGAGAGAGAGAGAGAGAGAGAGAGAGAGAGAGAGAAGAGTGTGAGTGTGTGCACGCGTGTGTGTGCCCCAGTTTGTGTGCATCTGTGAGAGAGTGTGAGGGAGCTAATAAAGTAATGTGATGGATGATCTCCCTTCTCCCAGAGGGACCAGCACCATGTAAATTGGCCCACACAATGCATTATGGATAAGGCAGTTGAGATTATAGCTTGTTAATGTGTCCCTCCCTTGTCCCCTCCCTCTCCATCTCTCTTTCTCTCCCTCTCTTTCTCTTTCTCTCCCTCTGCTTCGTCTCAGGCGCTGACATGGTCACCTCATTGTCGGGGTGCGTGGGTCTTATAGTTGCAGATGGAAAGGGAGAGGAGATGTACTGCAGCGATCTGCCAGAGTTAGTGCAGCAAGTTTGTGTACTTATTAGTGTGTGTGTGTATGTGTGTCTGTGTGTATTATATAACTTAATTTACTAACATAACGGGGACTGAGGTTTTTCTGCATGGTCACAGCCACAGGTCCTCGTGAGGTTAACCAAATAACATTTTGACCCATTAAGTGACAAAAACAAGAAAGCGTGTAAATGTGTGTGTCTGTACGTGTGTGTGCCTATAAATATCCACATTGTTGGGACCTAAGTTTGATCAGAGTCAGCGGGACCGTTCCCCACATGTACTGCGAATTTTTGAGAGACAAAATAAAAAATAACAAGTGTGTGTGTGTGTGTGTGTGTGTGTGTGTGTGTGTGTGTGTGTGTGTGTGTGTGTGTGTGTGTGTGTGTGTGTGTGTGTGTGAGTGAGTGTGTGTGTGTTTGTGTGTGTGTGTGTGTGTGTGTGTGTGTGTGTGTGTGTGTGTGTGTGTGTGTGTGTGTGTGTGTGTGTGTGTGTAAGAGAGAGAGGGAGAGAGACATCATGCCAGCCACTAGGAAGCCAGCAGAGACAGTCCATCGTCAGGGACCAGGGCTGTGGACATATGTCTCCTCCCTCCCTCCCTCGTCCCTCCTCTGCCCGCCCCCCTTAGCCCTCCTAAGAGGGTGCCAACCCCCTGCAACCTCTCTCCATCTCCTCTTTAACTCACCCATCCTCCCACTACCCCTTCCCCCCTCCCCCAGCCCTCCCACCACCTTAGAGGCCTGTCCAGGGACCCGTCAAGCCATCTGTTGAAGCAGGACCAGAGGAGCTGATCTACAGGAAACGCTACTGTCGGGTGGCTATGTGGCTAGCCTGTCTGCTGCTAACTAGAGGTGGGGTGTGTAGTTGTGTTTGTGTGTTTGTCAGGGCATCCCACAGCAGATTTTCTCTAGCTGTCCAACAAAAACAAGCTGTTGTGTTTTTATTATTTTATTTTATTTTATTTTTTTAATTTTCATCATCACAGTTTGGTTTTAAGGGACTGCTACATTTAAAAGTGGTTTAAATAAATTATCAATGAGAGGAACACATCACTCACATCAAAAGTCTAATTAATTAGCATTTAAGCACCACTTTTGGTGAACTGATGGAGTTGGAATAACATAAATTGTGCAGAATTAAGTAAAAGGCTGCAGCAGAAGAAGAGTTAACATGCAAAACAAGTACATCCTCATGACTTAGTTGTGTTATCTAACTGGCAGGAGTAGAGAATTATCTTTGACTTAAAATATTGTTGATTTACTCAGATTAATTCAAAATTAATCAGTTTAGCCACATGTCTTTTTGAGTTCTGGATCAAATTTAGGGATGTCTTATCAGCTCTTGAAAGGGTCTAAAAATTTCTATGATCTGAACGTTACATTTTCTTGCTACTTTGATGTTCTTATTAACAAAAAATAAACATTAACATTGGCATAAATAAATGCCCGAGAAAAAATAATCAATACTTACCTTGTTTAATTCTGGGTCATTTTGTCACATGTTTGTTTAATCAGATAGTAATGCCAAGCTTCTTCAACAACTGTCATCAGTGACAGATTCAAAGATACCTGAGAGTTGAGAGCTGAAGACCCAGTGCCCATTTACCAATTGCTCATTTACCTTTCATTCAGCAGCAAACTCTCCATCTGGGATTAAACTCAAACACGTTTCATAATGCTGCAGAAAACAAAGGGGCACAGCTATGCTGTGTTGGAGTATGTCTCTTGTGTTTTCAAAACCTCTTTACTTTCATTTTAAGAAACATTTTTAAACCCTCATCTTGCTTTGGAGAAATGGGTAGCTGGTATTTTAAACAAAATTCAATAAACGGATCAACATCCTTCAAAAACAGCTGTATGGTTCTTAACTCCAGGTGCGTCTCAAAGTGTTAAACTACAGCCTCCACTCTCTTCTCTTCTCTCTTCTCTGTGGCACCAGAGGTAACGCCATATTAAAGGATGTCTTGTAGCAGTAACTGTGCTTTGAGGAGGAAGGAAGTCTTTTAACTGTCGGACAAGCCCTCACAAGGAATATCACTCTCTGACTGGATGCTCAGGCTAATCTAAAAATTCTCATCACTGGAATTTAATTACAGTAAACAGACGAGCTGAAAACAGTCACTGAGGGTGGTTCTGGAAAAGGTCATAAAACTTTGAGTTCATAAAGTTTCATTCATGAGCATGGTGTTAGTTTCAAAGTTCACGATCAGATAAGCTCTAGACAAAGGCAAAATAACTCATGAATAGGGATGGGAACCAAATCAGGTACTTTTATAGGTACCAACTGAATTCAGCCAAAAGTACTGGGTATAGATTCACATAAAATCAAAAAGTACCATGTTTAGGTACCTAAACGCATCCTTGTGAGTGTGAGGGAGTGGAAGAGTAGATGATTTTCCATGCTGGTCATGAACACAGCATTGCAAGGTTATATATTGAAGAATAAGTATGTTAATTAAAAAAAAGGAAATTTTACTATGAAACACATGGAAATTTTTTAACAAATAAATACAGTATCCAGTATAGTTTATAGCATACAGTATAAAGTATCAAAAATTGTTACTGTTGAGTTCCAATTGCCATGTACCAGGCATCACTACCATATTGTTTCAAATGTGAAAGGTACCCATCGCTACTCATAAATAATCCAATAATGACACATTTTACCAGTAAATGATCTGTGTGCCTCTAAACAGCTCACAAAATAAATAGAGTGCAGGTTTCCTTCATGTGAAAGTGTTTAACAGGTTAAAAACAGAGACAAAGCACTGTTACTAGTTATATTTTACAAGAGTTATTAAGGCGCAGACACACAAACACCGACAGTATAAGCGCCAACTGACACCACCACTAAAAGACGTTGCTTAATGTGACGCTCCGGAAGAGAGGACATCTCATTTCTCTTTAAACAAATATCATTTTCTCTCTCCTCTCTTCATTTCCTTGCATCTCTCCATGCATCTCTGGTGGAGAGGACTAAGATGCAAGTGAACGACACAAGTAGAGGAAGCGAGGATTCAAACTTTGGAGCTTTGAGACGCACCCTCTGTCTAATAAAATAGTTCACAGGAACCAACAGGAAAATGGTCGAATGATCCCACTGAGAGCCTGACACCTGCACACACCAAGCTCACTGAAACAACTGTTTAGATACACAGTGATGTGACAGTGAGAAATAAGAGATGATGTCAAAACTACACTTTGAACTTGTTTAAATTTTTTTTAGATGTTTGTTCAAATGTGTAGTTTGCACTTATGATGGTGTCATTATATTTTATATGGCATTTTTACCATTTATAACCAGGTAAAGATTCAGCCCCATTAAATCATCAAATGGTGTAACCACAAAAGCATGAAAAACATAAAATAATTCAGATAATACCTAGAAGTTGTGCAAAAAAAAACATTTCTTAACTTAACAAAATGTGTTTTGTTGTACTGAGTAAGTCAGTATGCTGTGGACATCAATGTCTTCTCTCTATTTCTAGGTCTGTTGGTTAAAAAAAACAGTTTAAATTTAATTTTACAGTGTGGCAGATTGCTAAAATCATACTCATAGCAACTTTTCGTGGAATATCTTTTTTTTTATATCATTTTCACCAACTGTCCGCATTTTTCACCCTGTTGTCTTTTACTCATTTAAGAGACTTGCTCAGATTATCTGTGTGCCTTGACTAATCCAAAAAGTCATGGGTATGGCAGTAAAAACACCAAGCAGTAATGAAAATCATCATATGTGAGTGATTTGTAAATTGTCTGGAGAAGGATAAAAACATGTTTTAAAATTCCATTTTCCTTCATCATATATTTCCAGTTCCTGTTGAGGTTGGAAGAGGAAAGCCAAGCATTCAAAACATAATTATATATTACATTTGTCCTCTGTTATTAATGTAGAAATATGAATTCAATGTTTAGTTTTTCTTAAGGGGGGGAGAAGGTTCATCAGCTCTCTGAACAGAAGTGGTGAAAAGTCTTAATATGGGTTAAAAATACAATGTGTTCCAGACTCTCTCAGTCTTATTCAGGCAGCTCAGACTATTCCTATAGTGAGCATATTGAGTTGTAGTGTGTGTGTGTTAGTGTATGTGTGTGTGTGTATTAGCTGGACCCTCCGCGGCTGTGTGTGTGGGTGGTTGCCTCCACTCATTAGAACGGGTCATCTCTCTCCCATGGAAAGTTTTCACGGCTATGAAGCGGATTAGGAGCTGAGAGAGAGAGAGAAGTGAGAGGAGGAGAGATTACTGGGCATGCTGGAAGGAGAGAATGACTAAAAGAGAGCATTAGCATGTACACTCCAGCATTTGTTTGTGGTATGTGGCTTACACTCAACCAGAGTGCCTGGGTTTACAGTCAGACAATTGGCGGAACAAGAGAAAGCTGGTTTCTCATCATGAGTGGTCTTTGGAGGACAAGAGATGGAAGTATGTTAGGTTAAGGAGAGACGATCTTAACATGGATATAATTACATATTGACATTATGAGAAAGAAGTGAGGTAAAAGTTTGATCAGTTCACTTCTGAATACACAGCAAATGTTTTGTAAAGTGAATCTAAAAAAATTTACACTTTGCAGGCCTGTTTAACTTTGCTATCTTTCATGTGCATTTGTGAATCAGACAGGGGTAAGGGGAAAGGGCCTTTTCAAGTGGAAATGTGAGTGCCAAAACTTTTATGCTTTTGTATTGTTTACTAAGGAAGATCAAGCAGAAGAAGAAGCTGGTAGACATTTTATCCTACCAAGTTACCTCATTGTAGTGGCCTTTCTCATAAGTGCAGAAATGGTCCAGGAATGGTTTCAGGCCTACAACTAGTTGAAGGTTTGTCTTGGACTATAAATTCCCCAGATCTCAGTCCTATCAAGCATCTGTGGGATGTGCTTCAAAAAAAAAAGCCCAATCCATGGAGGCGGAAATTTTTATGACGACAGTCCTTCAAACCTTGAGTCTGAATTTCTTAGGGCACGGTCACACTGGCAATCTGTACTTTACTTATGCATGCTTCAACTTCAAAGACCATTTTGTTTGGCCAGTGAGACCACAAGCATGCCATGCTTGAGCTCGGTTCACTTTTCTGCTTTGGCAAGTTTCAGAGAGGTTTGCTTCTCTGAGGTACACTTCATGCACAAGCACGCGGTCATGAGGTATGATCCATGTCTCCCCCCTTGTACCCAGGGGTAGAATGAATCAGAAGACCAAGCTCTTAAGCCACGTTTCCACCAAGCAGTCTGGTTCAGTTCGGTTCAGTACGGTTTGGCACGGTTTAGTACAGTTAAGCCTGATCCCGTTTGCGTTTTCACAGCAAAACTGTGCCCTCTCATGGTAGGCGGCATGTCAGCCAGATGCCGAAGTCTGCAGCTGTAAATATTAGCGTGACGTCGCCGTAGCAGCAAGACACAATTTACTCCACTAATAAATTCAACTAAGAAGAAAAACGCGACACAATAAACAAAGAGCATAGATGGAGGACATGCAGCATTTCGTCCTCTCTGTGATTGGCATGTAGCTCTTTGATACAAAGCACCAAGCTGTCTTTCAGAGAAGTCTGTGTGCTGCCAGGAGAAATGCAGCCGCTGTCGCAGAGTAAGTGACGATTCTTTTGACCAATCAATGGTCTGCAGTGTGTTGCTCCACCTTCCGAGAGCGGATCGGTTCAGTCTGGCACCCATACGAAAGAGTCCCAAAAAAGTAGGCTGGCTTGTCTCGGTTTTTGGGGATCTGTCGGTGGAATAAGTGGATAAGTCAGTGGAATCGCTGCAAAATGTGTGCCGTACCGAGACGAACCGAACCGGTCTGCTTGGTGGAAACGTGGCTTTAGTGAATACTTAGCACTGGTTTTTGAATGTGGTTGAAGGTTGAACTATAGTGTTGCAGAAATTAATTGTGGTTGGTTATGGCTACATAATTCTACATGGTAAAAAAAATCCGTATGACACTCATCTTGAACAGTAGTGCGGGTGTGAAAGAGCTGTCGGATCAAATCAACTCATCATAAGCCAAAAAATCACTAAAGTGTTATGCAGTTTGACCTCTGGCCATACACTCCAGTGGGGGAACAATGGCTTATCTACCAAGCAGAGTTTTTGTAACCTTGCTCTTAATTTTTTAATAGATTCAAGTTTGAACAGACCACTGCAGATAACTGCTGCATGTGGATTAGAATGAACAGTATTACAACCAGTGTAGCCTGTGTTTTGAGCCTTTTTTCTGCTCTTCTGTCCCTTTTCTGCCAGACAGTTCAGCTCCTGTGTCCAGCATTACTATAAAACCAATCCAAGAAATCGCTTTCAGTAGAGAAAAACCCAGATCCCCATTTTCACTACTAAACTTCATCATCCAACGTGGTGTTGTCATAGAGACTTCAACATGCTGTAAATCAAAACAGTCCTGTCCGATCCCAGAGAGAAGCATTTCAAAATAACCCTTTTTGGCACTGATAATCTCATTTTAAGTTGTGGCCAATGATCAGTTTACATCTAAAAGTGAGACTTTTTCAAGATCACTTAGAAAGTCCCCAAAGTCCCTTTGAACAAGAAATTAAAACACAGGGAGGTGAATACACATGATAGCTCTTGCTTGAAAGTGTATGAATTATAAAGGACTCAAAGATCATTGTAAATGAAGAAAAAAATAGTCTTATTCAAGACGACTTAAAATGTGCGTAAATTTCAACTGAACCTTCTTTTCAGTCTTGTTCAGCAGTATGTGGGGTTTATTAGCAAACTTTCCAATGTGAACTGAAGTCCTCTAAGAAACTTACTTGCAGCACTTAAAAAACACCTGTCAAAATCCCTCATCTCACAGTGATTGTAAAGAAAAAAAAGAAGACAAAAACCAACTGCCTTAAAGTGTCATTGTGCCCCATATCATATTTGTAATGAATGGCTGCTATGAAATTCAGATGCTTTTATGAGAATGTATTATTTTCTTTATGGAATGTTTACCTCACATCTTAGTGGGTTTCTGAATGGAGCCTGAAGGTGATTAAGACTCAGAGTGAACCAAACATTACACCAGACAAAGTTTCTCATTTACAATTAGAGTTTGAACGATAGTCTTAACTACTGTTTCTCTCCTTCTTACACATAAATACACATAAATACACACACACACACACACACACACACACACACACACACACACACACACACACACGCACACACACACACGTGGCGCACCAGCCGCCAGTTGGTCTTAAAGAGGCAAATTCCTCTGCAGCATTTTCTCAACATCGTAAAGCGTCTGCCGTTAAAGCGATGTTTTTTCAATCCGTCTGCTCTCCCTGACATTTCCAGATAACGTTGGCGTTAGGTTGATTTGGGGGAATTTGCGCACCATATGCTGCTGTGTCAAACACCTACATTTAAGCTGGCAATGGCTCTGCATTCCTTAATAGCAGCATCATTGGAGCTTGTTTATCTAATGCGCCTGTTAATGTTATTTATTGTGAGTCTGCCCGCTATCCAGTTCTTCCATGCATGCTAAGAAGACAGACATAAGATATGCAAATGCTAACGTCGGCCTAACTTCACGGCAGTAAAACAGAGCATTTGCATTTGATGTAGCACATAATAAACTGGTTATTAGCATTTTAAATGCGTCAAACAAACTTGAAAAATGTGGCCTGTGCTGGTGTGGTTTTTATTATTGCTCTGTGCAGTCGAACACGCATACACATGCCACACGTGCCGTCAAACACGTACAGAAAAGTGTGCATTAGCAGACATAAATATAAAACTGCTGCACACAAGCGCACACTGATGTGCAAGGCAAGAGTCATAGGATGTGATGATGTGTTTGATGAAGTTGTCTTCACTTTTTTCTGTCTTTTTCGCTCTTTTGTCAAAAACGTCTCTTATAGCTCTGAAATATACAGACAGTCCTGTCACCCAAGATTCATTGCTCAAGCCCCAGAAAAGAAGGTTCAGATTCAGCTTTGACAAGCAACCGATATATACAATATGAGTTAACAGTATTCTCTGCACCAAAAGGCCTGTTTATGATGTATTTACAACCTTTCAGTCAGGGGAGTGCTGACCTTTGAAACACAAGATAAACCTCTGAAACACTGATTTAAGGCAGTCCAAGATATTTGCACTGCAGAAAAGGAAGGCAATGGCATTTTTTCTTTTTAAAGTTAAAACACATGCTTTCAAATATGTTTTAATTTGTCCATTATGGTGTTTTTTTGTTTTTCTTTTCTTTTCTTTTATTTTAAGCTTCTTGAAGTGTAATCAGTGCTTAAAGCACCATTTGGTGCAGCCAAACAGCTACAGGGTTTCCCCTGTCTGCCAAGTCAGCCATGCTCTGGACAAAACTTTTTGGTCTTATAACTTTAAAATCTTAAAAAATAATCCCCCTGAACAGTGTATGCTGAGAAAGCATTGAAAAAAAACAAATCAACTGAAGTTTAAGAAAGAAATCATATCAATTTATGAAGGAAAATATAAAATGAACTCAAAGTAGACACCAACAGCCAAGCACACACAGCTCTTCCTAACTGTGTCACTAAAGTTCCCACGAATGTTTGGCATTTGTAGGTTGATTTACTTTAACTATCCTGTCTATTTTATCCCAAACTGGCTTGATGGGGTTTACATCTGGAGACTGTGCTGTGCCATGTTTCCAACTAACCATCTTCTTCTTTTTCCTCAAGTAAATCTGATACAGTTTGGACTGGTGTTTTGGGTTGTTGTCTTGCTGGAGGATAAACCTCTGACCAACTCGGTGCACATAAGAGAGTACTGCATGGTGCTGCAGAATACTGTGGTAGCAGTTTTGTATTAGGGTGCCTCTCACTCTGTGCAAGTCAACCCTAGATCCTTGAAAGAGTCCCAGACTATCACGCTTCCTCCTCAGTGTTTAAATTTGATGTCACACACTGAGTAACCATCCTTTCGCCAACTTGACGGCTTACAAAAACCCTGAGTGATGACTCACAGATTTCAAACTTTGGTTCTTTAGTCAATAACACTTTACTTTCAGTCTTCAGTAGTCCATTGGTGGCGAAAATGAGCTATTGTCCTGTGAGCACCTAACACACAAGTTGTTGACTATCAGAAACTTGTCTTCTGATACCATTGCAGCTTTCAGAACTCTTCCTGTCAGAGTTTCTAAGTGTTTTGTGGTGATGAAGGAAAATATACTCATTGACACCTTGACCTTTTTTGCAATCTCTCTTTAGGAAAGACCATCGTCATTGGTGCATCCCTCCCTTTTATAGTTAATTGACTTTTCCTTGTCATTTTTACAGTATCACACTTTTTTCTGCAATACTATACTGTTCAAATAATGCTCACAAGGTTATGATCCCAAAGTGTGTCTCAGCACTACTGCAGATGATTGTATGCAGTCAAAAAAACTTGAGACATCTGGTAGAATTCATTGAACCAACTTTCAAGACTTAATCAGTCTCCATTGCTGCTGAACAGCTGAGTTGTAAAGGGCCTTTTTGTATAACTCTAAAATGTACGTTTAGTTTTGGGTGACCTTTATTTTTGTAACCTCTGGCAGTTCATCAGTCTTCAGAAATGTACCAGTTTATGATATTCACATGACTTGAACTTTTTGAATTTCAATAAAAAAGGAAACACCTTTTGCTTCAAAGCAAAATATCAACATAAATACACAAACAGTTGTGACTAGCTGCCTTTGTCCCATATAAGTTGTATTGTATTGGATAATGTGACACACTGTGGTCATTTCACTGTTTCTGAATTGATAATGAGCCACAGAGACCAAAAAGAGTGAAAACCTGAAGAGAGGCCAGGCCATATTTAAAGTCTGAAAAACATATCTGACAACCTGTCAACTTAAAAATACAGGTCGTGTTAGCATGCAGACAAAATTTGAGATTGGACACCTCTCTGCTTCAAACAGGGTCTTACTTTTTCTTTCAGGAGTCTAATCTGCATAACCACCATTTCACTACATTTTACTGTGCTTAAAACCCAATTATTGTACTATCTCTTACGTTTGATTTAATCCTTCTGAAGGTTGTAAATGAAATCTAATGTATTGGAGGTGCTTTGCAGTTCAAGTAAATTTTTGTACCATGCTGAGCTGAAAAAGTTTGGCATTCCTGATTAAAGAAAATGTAAAAAAAAAAAAAAAAGGAAATAATTCAACACACAAAAAAAGAAGTAAACTTTTGTCATGCAGGTTTCATGGTAAAGACAAGTATAACAGCAGTCCAAATCATTGAATCATTGCTGTGGAAATAAAGAATATTACATTGTGTTTTTGAAGTCCTTTTTAAACATTTAATAGATGACTGACATGCTGACAGTTAAACAGTGTTTTGCTCTTATTGTTTTGAATGGCATGTGACAATAAGAGCAGGTCAAAAAAAAAATTGCTTACTGAATTTTTCTGCTGTTTTTTTTTTTTTTCTTCTTTTTTTTGGGGAGTCAAGAATTTGGCAACATTTTTCTGTTGGAACTTGGCTACCATGGACAAATATTCTCTTCTCTACCCCTATTCTTAATTTGCTATGGATAAATGCCACGATTTTAACTAAAGAAATAAAAATTGCATGGCTGGTCAATGTTTTATGGCTGTGTGACTGAGAAACTCTCAGAGTGAATGAGCGGGGGCGAGCACAGCGCAGGAGGAGAGCTGTCTGAATTGGTTTTTCATTAGCAGCTAATGATGTGATAATCTCTAACAGTAACCAGGCCTCACTCCCTGCAGCCCGCAACACTCCTCTAATGGAGTGTGTGTGTGTGTGTGTGTGTGTGTGTGTGTGTGTGTGTGTGTGTGTGTGTGTGTGTGTGTGTGTGTGTGTGTGTGTGTGTGTGTGTCTGTGTGTGTGTCTGTGTGTGTGTGTGTCTGTGTGTGTGTGTGTGTGTGTGTGTGTGTATGTGTGTGAGTGTGTGTGTGTGTGTGTGTGTGTGTGTGTGTGTGTGTGTGTGTGTGTGTGTGTGTGTGTTTGCACAGTCCAATACGACTGACTGTTAAAGAAGAATGGAATTGGAGGCATTCTTGTGTGGTGATGTTTTGACATTAAAGCTCAGGTGGATGGACACACACACACACACACACACACACACACACACACACACACACACACACACACACACACACACACACACACACACACACACACACACACACACACACACACACACACACACACACACATACAGAGGGAGAGAGTCACAAACCTGTGCACAAGCCAGACCTGATCCCAACCCTCCTCTCTCCATGTAACCTCACTCACACTGCCTCACCCCATCACTCCATCTTAAACCCTACATGTTAATCTCTCCTCTCCCTCTCTTTTTCTCAAACACACACAGACATACTCGCTTTCATTCACTGCTTGCAGAGACCCTCGCTTCATTTTCTGGTCATGTGAACCTATTGCAAGGGGGCGAAGCGGACACAAAGTGGCACAGAGAGCAGTATGGGGAGGAGTGGCTGGGGGGCGAAGCTGAAGCTGCAGCCTGAAAGGAGGCGATGGGAGGTGTCTTGATTGTCCAGCACTGAAAGGGACAGTTAAAAGGAGAACCTGGTTGCAAAAAGCTGATGGGCTGGCCCAGAGGCTGGTTAAGTGCTGGTGGTGTGTGTACATGTGTGTGTGTGTAGTGTCTGTGTGGGTCTAAAGGATGACTGATGGCTGGGGTCAATACTGAAAGTATCAGTACAAAGAGTCAAGGAATAGATCAGGGGTGGCCAACCAGTCAGAGACCAAGAGCCACAAAAATTACCTTTGTACTACAGACTTCCTCTCACACATTGACGAAATGACAAAATGAAAATCAATACATTTCCAATTTTCGAAATGAGGCTTATTGTGTTTGTAAGTGTTTAAATTCGTCCTAGAGAAGAGAAACTGAAACTCAAGTATCAACGTGTACACCCAAATACTGATCAACACTGATCCCAACATTGGCATCAGTATATCAATACTTTTGATTGATCGGCACACCACTACTCATAACTATATTTATGTATATTTTAGGAATGGAGCTGCACACCGAAAGGCAAAGAACCACATGTGGCTCGCGAGCAGCAGGTTGGCCACCCCTGGAATAGATCAACTTACAAAAAAAAAAAAAAAAAGTTTGGTTCCACTTTCCTCTGTGGGCTTTTTACAAAATAACACATTTGTTGTTTGTCCATAAGTTGTTTTTTATCCTCCATACAGCCCATTAAGTTGACCTGGTATAGGTTTTATCTTTTGCTCTTTTACAAGCTTTTATCTTTGAGTCCCGAAAATATTCAAACAGACAAATAATGAACCAAAGGCCAAAATTACCCATTGCCCTGTCAGATGTCAATGACCTAAAAAGTTGAAGATCATCAGTCAGTTTAAACAAATGGATGCAGTATCAGAAAGTTTAACATTCTAGAGGTAACAGTAACTTTTTGTTTTCCCTGCCAAACCCATCACTTTCCTGGTCACTTTCACTGAGCAGTTTGAAAGTGAAATTAACACCATGAGAGAAATCTTCTTGTGTCTGTGTAAAAAAACAAAAACAAAAAAGTGGTATAACTCTTTATGAAAGAAAATGAAGTTTCTTTAAGAAAGTTTCTGGTGATCAGATGGCATAAATACTTACTGTGTCTTTGTCAAAGCTCCTGTGAGGTACTTTCCAACTTTGGCGCCCCCTTTGGAAAAAGTAGAGGCCTTCATCTTTTGGAGTCCCTTAAAGTCCTGTAAAAATACTTTTTTTTCTGGCTTCGTATCTCCTCCTGCTATCAAACATGTTTTCTTTGCTGTTGAAAAAAGTAAAGAAATGCTGTTTCTATAACGTCTGACATTCTCTCTCTTTGTAGTGATTTCTGGCATTTGAAATTACAAAATAGAAATAGTCAGTCTTGTCGCGGATAACTCTAAGAGGCAGTGCCCTTAATTTCAGTTTGTTTTATTTCCAGATAAACTCTTCTCACAAGCACTTTCATAATAAGCAAACTGTTGTTTAGAGTGGCAAACAATTATGCCGACAGACATTTCACATGTACATCCTATGCTATAGTAAGCTTTAAGAACTGCATTTCTTTGAGTTTAGCCTTGAGGCTGGCTGCAGAAACACTGAAAACTACATTTACATCAAGCCAAAGAGCTGATCTTTACAGCCAAAATAAACATGTTTACAGCCTGGTTCAAAAAACAACTGGAGTCCAAAAAGCCGACTGCAAAGGCCCACCTCTTTACCTCACTCAAACTGGAACAAAGCTGAGTTGAGTTCATTCCCATTTTGGCTTCCATCTAAAATGGACTTTAATTCTGTGTATCAAAAACAAATGGTTGATGTCACAGGTCGTTCATCCACATATTGTACAGTCCATGCTCCCTCGGGATGTTATCAAATGGAGTAACAGTTTGCTAACCAATAACGAGTCTGTTACATTACATGCTGTGTCCTTTTTTTGCCAAGTCTGTTCCTTTTTTCAAGAACAACTTCACTTTATAATCTGACCTTTTGTCTTGATTGGAGAGCTCTAGCATTAGACTGCCGATTACAAAGCAGTCACAATTTTAAACCAATAAATAAAATAAATAGATAAAGAAATAGAAAATAAAAAACTGGAGCTGTTTTGAGCATTGGGTTGAAAAATCCGAGACAGGAAACTTTATTGCCTCTGTTTGATAAAACTCATCTTCAGCATGCTTCAGAAAGCTTTGAGATGTCAAATCTGTATCAGAGCATGTTCAGACAGAGAGAAATAAGAACATGAAGGTATGTTTCTTCATTACTGAAATGTAAATTTGACTTGTTTTTGCCTAATTAACGCCAGTGTCTCCCAAGAACAAAAACAGCCCCACAAATATTAATTAGGACCTCAATATTCATGTCAGCAGAGATGGTTGTGAGGTCTGTAATTAACAAGCTTTTAATTGTTTGATCATCTCCTTAATTAAAGGCTTGCTATAATTTGAAGGTTTGTTTACTTTGCACATAACAGGACAGAGGAAGACAGAAATCTTATTGATATTCTCTTTATTCTGGGATTTATGAGACAGAAATTGGGCTTTTAAAAGTTATCCAAACATTTCTAAGAGGGGGGAGAACATTATTTATACTTTTTATATATTAAGCTTTCATTAAGAGCTACTTTTGATGGGAGCCTGTGGGCTTTGCTTGTCCTGGCTCTCAGATCTCAACGCGTTCCTGACGTCCATCTGTCGTTTGAATGCTCCAACCTTTGTGGATGTCTTCCTGTGGAACTTCAAACTCGGGTTTGATGGCGTCTTTGACTGGAAAATGAAAGAGGTATAGATCCACAGCTATGTGTTCATTTGGTGCAAGAAACCGAAGGCCAGCTCAGCACAGTTGACTGCTCTGAATTTATGAAGTAAAATGTTTCAAACTTACCTTTTAAATCCATTTGAATTGTTAAATAGTGCTCAGATATCATTTGAAATATCTTTAAGTAAATGCTTTTATTTCAAAGATGTTAATTAAAAAAGTACACATTTGTTAAAAAATGTGAAGAAAAAAGAAAAGTCAACAAATTCCATCAGAAAGCACTGAAACATTTCCATCCCAAATAGTCCTTTCTCAGTCTTCTTGTAGCTTAAATTGAGAAAAACACCTCTGAACATACTTAGAGCTACAAACAAGATCCATCCTCAGTAAGTCAAAAAATTGCTGAGAAGTTTTCTCATTCAAGTTTGAAAAATTACTCATTTTCCAGTAACAGATAATCAGTAATAGTAAGTAAACCAACCTCATCTTCAGGGGGAACCCAACAAAAATTGTTTCTTATTTAACAGTTTTCTGTTGTCAAAAGCAAACCTTGACTTCTTGGACTGTGACCTTGACCTTGTGTTTCTGTGCTCCTCTCAGCTCAGAGATGTTCATTGTTAGTATCACAGTGACAGTGAGACGGACACTGACCCATCTTCTCATACTGCTGTAGGGATGCTCCCAATAAACGTTTACTGCCTTCAGCTCATCAGAGGTGTGTCATGGCCTGGCTCACCCAGGAGGGAGGCATGGAAGAAATTTGTTTCTCAAACTGAACACTGAACCTCAAATACACAGGATTTCTGTTTAACAAAAGGCATAAGTCTTACCCCAACTTTAATCTTTTCCAGGTTCATATCAACAGTTCTGGATGTTATTTGTCTTCTTTTTTTATGCTTTTGTATGAGGCACCCATGGACTTGAGTGTTACCTGTTCTGGGTGTTTTTCTGTCGTAAGTCTCAGCAGTCTTGTAACTGCTCTAATGAAATTAATAGCAGCTTTAAATCTACCTTACCATAAGTCAGAGGTCAAAGGTCAAGCTCACTGTGAATGCAGTATCCCAATAACATGTGCTCGTTTTCAAAAAGGAAGAACGTGAGGGTGATAACTGCAGTTTGGCACAGTGGTGGAGTTAAACGGGCAAACAAGGTGAGTGTAGTTCTGGTGCAAGAAGTATCTCCGGGAATAAACCAAGATGTTGTTCAGGTTTGACTCTGCTCCTTTTCCTGCCAACAGCAGGATCTCTCTCATCCAGCAACTCATGCATGCCGTTCAGTCCAGCAGGTGCAGGACTGACAGAAAACTGGAGACAGGGGACCAAGGAGTTCCCTAAATTCCCACTCCATTGACGGGCCTCTCTTCATTCATGCTTGGCTGTAAGACCTCGAACCTGTTGATTCTTGGCCTGGCTGCACTCATTATGTTGGTTTGTTGTTATAGTCAAGTTAGATACGATCTGATTTTGAAGGTCAATGGATGTTTTTAGGTGGTTTCCATGCATAACTTCCTGTTCCATTCAATCTGCTTTTTGCAAACTGATGCATTGGCAAAAATAGTTCACTTCATCTGCTGCAACCTACAGAATCATCTCATCCCTTGATCAGGTCAATACTCAATAGTTTCTCATCTGTGTCTATGTTGGCTGTCTGTGCACTTATGTCAGTGATGCATGCTTGTACTAGTGTCTCTTTGATATAGATGAGCAGGCGTTGATGACCAAAGATGAACTGGATCTAAGTTGGGGTCAAAGGTCACTGAGACTCAAAAGGTTTTTTTTTTTCTCTAAATCTGACAGTATTCCACAAAAATTTCTCATTGTATAAAATTTAAATTATTCTTCAGGTTGTCCATCTTCTGGTCAGTCCATCCATCTGTCCATTACATCTAATTCATGTGATCAGCACATCTTACTTTCAGCCACTTCGAGCCCACAGTAAAGTAAGTGATGACCACATGTTTCCACTGGAGGAGACTAAGGTGTGCAATTAAATCTAAAAATAATAAAGTAAAAAGTAACTCTAGCCGTGATTTGAAACATTGTCCCAAGCAGTTAAGTTCGAGTGAGGGTTGATCTGTGACTGTTATAGTGTGGATTACTGTCCTTTTGCTGTCCAGGAACTGATGTGAGAGGGCAATGAGCCACTTAGTACAGAGAGACGGATAAAAAGAAAGAGGTAAGAAAGAGAAGGAGGGAGCAGAGCCAGGGGCTGGAGAGAAGTGGAGACAGCAAGGGAGAGTGTGAGAGGAGGAGAGATAAAAAGGCATGAACAGGAGGAATAAAAGAAAAGCAAGGAGCTTACGCAGTGAAAAGAGCACATTAGGGGCGACCTGCTGCGACAGTAGTGTGTGAAACGTTGAATAACTGCCTCCATTTAGACCAGTGTCCTGGTGGTGTGGAGCTGGGGCCTCAGACGGACACACAAACTCAAATACACCCCCTAGAAAAATACATAAATAAAGCAAAAGAACTCCATTCAAAAGTATGTGTTCCTGCCCAAAATGATACCTGACGCACACACACGCTCTCCTCTGTCCCTCTCATTCACACATTTCTCCACATTGGCCGGATTAGGAACACTTTCTTTTGGATGTGTGAGGCTGCTCCATGCACACAAAGGAACACTCGGGGACAGGATTAGTAGGCTTACAGCGGATTCACATATGTCCAGTTCAAGCAATTGGTATTCAAAGCTTTACACTTTCAAATGCCACCAAGAGAGAGCAAAGCCGAGCAGCGCTTTTTCTTTGCATTGGCAGCACCTTTATGAGAAGGGCTCTTTTGCTGGGCCAACAATGAGGCCGTGAATACACATTTTTACTGTTCTACCACGGCGATCTCACAGAGCAGGGAGAGGAGACTGAGACAGACTTCATTATCCGGGTTTCAAGTGATGTGTGTGTGTGTGTGTGTGTCTGGTTGGATAGATGGATAGATGGATGGATGGATGGATGGAAGGACAAACAGATGGATGGATGAAGGGATGCAGAGGTGGTGGTCAGAGGAAGAGTGCTTCAGCCACTTCTGCAGGTTATTGTTGGAGGCCCGATCCTCCACTCCACCTCCACAAAACCGATCTGGAGGAGACTCTTCAGAGCTCTGAGAGAGCTCTCAGCGGCTCAATATACACAAGACTGAGTCAATTTAATGCTTTCTCTCCATATTTAAACACTGCACTTTAAGAGACCCCTCTGTTCGCTTATTTCATCAATAAAACATGCTTTATTAAAGATTCAGTTTAGTGTCAACGTCATACATTTTTTATCATTGAGACAAACAGTTTATTGATGATTTTATTGCATTTTTTTTTACATTGGTAAACCTCTTTGTCATGTGTTTAGAGTTTCAGTTTGTGTTTAACTACAACCCTATTGGAAAGACAGAACATTTTGAATTTTTTTTTTTTTTTTTTACAAATTTCTTTCAAGATTTTTAGATTTTTAGATCTCCATATATATATATATATATATATATATATATATATATATATATATATATATATATATATATATATATATATATATATATATATATATATATATATATATATATATATATATATGGAGATCTAAAAATCTAAAAATCTTGAAAGAAATTTAATTTTGATTTTTATAATTTTCAGAATATAAAAAATTGAAATAGTTAAACAGTTTTCTGATTTTATTCTGAAGGGGAAATTGTGGGAAAGCAGCCATGAACATTGAAATATAAAAAACCAGGTGGAATAAATGTGCCTCTAATGGTTAAAAAAAAAACGAGTAAAAACGTGAAGTAATTATTCACACAGAGAATCGATGAGCAGTGTTAAGGAAGCCCAGACTCTGACGCCCACATGCTGCCATATGGTCAGCAGAGAGCTGGGTGTCTGAGCGGGGATGTTACCTCTGTCCCCCCGGAGGCCGAGCACCCTGCTGCCGCAGAAAGGGAGAGCAATTTCCCTTCTGATTCCTCCTTGTCCCCTCAGGCAACAAGCAGCGACCGGAGCGCGATAGTCTGCCTCAAAATGTGACCGTCCGATAGAAACTGCGTAAACATCACTGCGTGAGAAGATGATAAACGACTTTTATTGTTTTTATCGGACAGAATTGGATCTCCCTTCTCATTCATGCTGCATCAAGAAGACAATTTTGAAGTCTCGGAGATCAAATAGGTGTAAATCGTGTTAGATTTAATTACATTTTGTGCAACGTTTTGACTTAATTTTGTGCACAAAATTGTCAGAAAAATACCCAACAGACACGCTAATGCAAAACGAATAAAAAGTTGAAGTTTGTTTAAAGAAAATCGGAGAAGTTCTTAAAATGACTTATACAGTGTACATAGTTTTAGTTCAAAAGCAAAACAAAACATATAATTAAGATTAAAGAAACTGACCACTTTGCCCCAGGAAAAGAAACTTTCTGATCCAACAGAAGCTGTACGATGAGAAGAAAAAAAGACAGAAATTGCTATGAAAAAAAGACAGAGATAAGTAAAAAGAGGAAGAGAAAGGGAGGAGATAAGAAATAAACAAGAAGTGAAAAGAAAAGAAGTAGAGGAGGAGAAGAGAGGCGCGCTGTGCCCCCCAACAGTGTCCTGACAATGGCAGTGAATGGTTACGCACCGCGGTCACTGGGACAGTCAAAGCACACCGCCCCCTTTTCTAACGGGCACGTCATCCTCCTAACGAGGCGTTATGAATAGGAAAGCCGCTTTTGTCTGCCCGCGTGTATAAATACCATCATCAGTGTCCTCCTCACCACAGAGACACACAGGGACACAGAGAGAAAGTCACTGGCAGTGTGAGCGTGTTAAGAAGGACAGAAGTGTGGGACAGGAGGCATCCAGAGAGCACCAGGTGACCAGAGTGACTACAGAAAGAGAGAGTGACACAGAGGAGGGTAGAAAAGACTCAGAGAGAGGAGAGAGAAAGTGAAAGAGAGGGAGAAAGAAAGTGAAAGAGAGAGAGAGAGAGAGGGAGGAAGCCAGCAGCGACCTCCTACCCAACAACCTCGGAAGAGAACCAATAAAATGAATTCAGACTCCAGCTCGAGCAGCAGATCTTCCTCCCCGGACATGGACGGCATGTCTCTACGCGACCACCACCCTCACCACCATCACCACCACGTCGGCTCTTCCGTGTCCTCCTCCACGCAGAGCAGCGAGCAGCAGCGCCAGAAGAACTCAAGCGGAGAGCACGTCCTGCGCTCCGGAGATAAGTCATCTTTAGAGAGCAGCAAGTACAAACTGAAGAAACAAGTCACCGAGGAGGAAATGTACCACCTCCGGCTCAAGATTAACGGCCGGGAGCGGAAGCGCATGCATGACCTCAACCTGGCAATGGACGGCCTGCGCGAGGTGATGCCCTACGCGCACGGGCCTTCGGTGAGAAAGTTGTCCAAGATCGCCACGCTGCTTCTCGCCAGGAACTACATCCTGATGCTCAACAGCTCCTTGGACGAGATGAAGCGACTGGTAGGGGAGATTTACGGAGGACAGCACTCAGCTTTCCACTGCGGCACCGTGACGCACCCCTCCGCCGGCCCCGGTGGGCACTCCGGTGGTTCTGCTGCTGCAGCTGCAGCCGCTGCTGCAGCCGCCGCCGCGCACCAGGTGCACCCTCTCCTTGGCAGCGCGTTAACCTCGTCCACATCCTCCACTCTCACCAGCGCGCTGCCTGGACTCACGTCAATCCGGGCACCCCACCCTCTGATGAAGGGCTCCCCGGCTGCGCCCCCGGCACTACAGCTGGGCACCGGCTTCCAGCACTGGGCCGGACTACCGTGTCCCTGCACCATCTGCCAGGTGCCCCCGCCTCCGCACATCCCAATCACCTCCACCAGCCTCACGAGACTCACAGGGGAGGGCAAGGACGGGCTGAAATGATGCCCACAGACACGCAGAGACTGAGATGTGATGCTGATTGTAAATAGAGATTTCAGGGCATGAGGGTGGATTCGGCCTCACCTGTGCATGCGGTTGTTCTGTCTGTTTTCTTGTTTGGCGTATGAGAAAAAAAAAAGTTATTTTCCTCCTTGTAACAAGGACTTAAAAGACTGCTGATGAAGGTGAAAAATGAAAGTTGTGTGTCATGCAACAAGCTGCCACGAGCCTCCTGTGTGTGACTCAGCTCAGTCCCACAATGTGAAAGGTGAACGAGGCTGCATGAACAGATTATTTTGGTTTGACACTTTTCTGCATCAGGCGTCATTTTGTGAAAACGAAGAATGCTCTCTGTGCCTTGTACCAAGGATTTTAAACTTGAGTTCCAGCCTGTATGAAGATATGAAATGTAGGCCTATACGTGTTTGGCTAAAATGATTCTGCTGCCATTTGTTTGTTTCGGTTATTACTATGTTGAGTGTGTCTCGCTGTTTGTCCACCTGTGCTCCGAAATTTCTCTTTATTTGTATCTTATTTTCTGCATGATGGTAGCTTCAATAATCGCAGCATGATTGTTTTTGCTGAACTGACTTTGTTATGCCCAGAGACTCCGTGTCTTTATTTTTGTACATTGTTGATGAAATATTTATTATCGCCCAGCGTCCCTGGAAGAAATTTCAATAAAACTGAGATTATGGATCAGATTCACTGACCTCACTTCTCTTATTTCTTAAAAAAAAAAAAAAAAAAAAAAAAAAAAAAAAAAAAGACATTTTAAACTCTTTCCAAAGTTTAAAATTAAATAAAATAAATAAAAAAATTACACACACTTTCGCGTTCATTTTCACGTTACACAACCTAAAGCTTGATCAATTTCCTATTATTTATTGATGTAATTTGCCCTTTTTTATAGTTTAAGGTTAGCTTCTCTAATCGAAAGATTAAACTTTGTCGAAAATGACATAAAAATAAAACTCAGTATTCTCTAAATCTACACTCTTATTTAATCTAAAGCTAATTCAACTCTGGCTCAAATTTTATAATCGAGGAAAGTGCAATCACGTTTGTTTACACTCAAAAATAACACAAGGCCTAAATGAATGTCAAACCACCGACGAGTTTCCTGTTACAGACTCCATTCATACACTGTGAGTTCACTGTTTTGCTAGAAATAATCCGAGATGGTGAAAATAACACGATTAAGACTATATTGATTTTTAAAATGTAAGATTTAGCCTTCTTATAACAAAAAGGGAAACAATGAAATCTGTAATCCCAGATTGCTGTCACTGTTTTCTCTTGCAAATTGAGGCTCCTTGCTTATATCTAAAACATTTAAGGATTTTGCACGTCTCCATATCATCTTTTATATTATTAATATTTAAGAAATTAAGCAAAGAAATTCAAGAGGATGCAGATGGAGTTTATCATAAAATTTTCAGAAAAAATAAAAACATCATTTCCTATTATCCTCCATCTCCCCAGAGCAACTCGGGGCCCCATGTTGCAGCAGTAGCCTAATGATGAGTAAAAACACAGCCAGTGTAAGGTTGCATTTATTTAACATTTCCTAGCAGCCAGCACAAATGTTTAAAAGGGAAAAAAAAAAATCAGGAGGATGAAATGAAGAAGTGGGTCTGCAGCCTTAATGGAGCCCGGCTGAATAGTTCGTTGCAGCAGCCTGAGAAGTGATCCTCCTCCTCGGGGAGCGCAGAGCGGTTTGTCCGCCGGGTCCCATGGGTGTTCCCCCGTCTCATCTCTGCAGCGACAGAATGTATGTTTGTGCAGATTACAAGTTAATTGTTCATGGGGGACCAAGAGGAGAAATTCACATCACAGGAAAGGCGTCGGGATTACAGGCTACTAAATGCAGAAGATTATACATTCAGACCCCCTCCTCGGCCTCGACGAATGCAAATGAGTGAGTGGATTAAAAAATAAAGAAAGAGAGAGAGAGCTAGAAGAGAAAAGAAGAAGAAGAAGGCCTTTTGTAACTTATTCGGAGGGAAGAAAACGAAAGTTCTGTGTCTAAGTTTGGAAAGAGTGAAAGAGTTCATTTTACACTTCGTTTTTTTTTTGTCTTTAGGAATGAGTCGAGCCTTTCTGTCCCTCGCAGGCTGCCAGATGGGATGTAAATAGCTGGGTAGCTGCAGTGGCCTTTTAACCACACAACACTGAGGAGGATGTTGTCAAGGGAAGCTGGCGGTTTGCGAGTTAATAGTCATGAGTTGGGGTAATTACTTAAGGTTTATTATGCTCTGCTTTCAAAGGAAATGGACTCTTCAATGGGCCGAGAAATACTTCTTAATTCTGGCTAATTAGGAGCTGGGCAAAGCAGAGACAACTGCTGCTGCTGCTGCTGCCATCCAGTTCTGTTACATTCATGCAGAGGGGATCAGTTGTGAGTAAGCCGCAAAATGATGCACAAAAAACAATCAGCCACATGCAAATAACATGCACTAAACAAATGGCAATTGCGTGTAAAGGAGAAAGATGCAAATGAAAGCTTTTTCACAGTTTTGCTTCTGAGGAAGAATATGGCCTGTGATCACATGGTTACAGAGGGAGTTTATGACTGAATTTTAACATGTTTCTTCTGCAGATCAGCTTGGAACAAAAGTAGTTTAACATTTACAAAAATGCATAAATACAGCTACTCTTGTGTGTTTTCTGTTACAGTTTCTACAGTTTGTGTTTTCTATTACAGATTCTATTACAGTCTTTAATAGTGAGGCTTATCTTCCTGGTGGGATTCAGAAAAATCATCCTCATTAGACTCAGAGTTTTATTTATTCCTCTGCTTCATCATGTAATCCTCCTGAGACTCTGATTCCTCTGTTTGTTCACTGAGGCCCTACACTGAAAGTTGGCGACAATGATGTGACAAACAAACAGAAAACAGTTGCATCTGAAATGTTGAACAGCAGAAGTAAGAAGGCAGAAAGTGATGGAAAAAATGCAGGAAACACTTCTTTTGTGTGTGCGTCACAGGTTTGGAATTTTTAAAACCTCTTACTTTAAGTATCAAAACTTCACAAATGCAAGATTTGAATTGTTTTGTTGTTTTTTTTAAATAGAAAACTTAAAGACATTTGACAAAAATGCTGCAGAGCGTGTAAAAGTGTTTGTACAATCAAACCATTAAACATCAGAACTACAAGAAATACCTGTAATGCAGGAGTCAGATATGCCTCATGGCACTTTTTTTATATAAAGGCAGTCTAAACTAAAAAATGTGGTTTGTAAAACATGTATAAGATTTACCATCCAGATCATGTACAACCTAAGGAAAATTTTCTTTCTTTAGTTTAAAATGATCTGAAATAGTCATAGGGTCAAATAATGAAGCACACCAATAAGTCTGACAGACACACAGTTAAATGGTTTTTTGCACATTTGTTGTTCTAACATATTATTTTAAGTCAGTCTGACAAAAGATTACTGAAGTTGTTTTGATAACACCACAAGCTGGCATCATCTCAACATATTTTAACTTAAAAATTTATGTCCACATAATTTAGAATGCATGACAACTTGACAATGAAGGTTTTTGGGTGGGAGTAGGAATAAAACCAACCTGCAATGTGAGCATTTTTAAAGTTTATCTTTTCTGTTTTAAGTTGTAAGAGCGCTTATGTCATTTACTGTTGTCAGTGAATTTGGTAAAATCCTGCTATGTTTAAATACAGCACTGTAAAAAATTACACTGTAAAATAACGGTAAACCAGTGGCAAACCTGCGACCTGTATTTTTACGGTTGTTTTACAACAACAATATTTTTTGTTGAGGTGGCGCTTTGTAACTGTGATTGAATAGGAAACAGAGTGGATATGAGACCCTGCCATACATTGAAATGTTACACTGTGGGAGAGTACAGGCTGGCTGTCTGTGCTCCACTGCATGGACCAGCTGTCCATGCTGATCTGCATGGACCGAATCTCCCCCCACATGACACAGACAGGATATCTGTGCTCCACAGGGCATGGGCCCATGAACTCACTGATTTTCACTGTGTGTTTAATGTTTATGCTAATAAATAAAATGTGTTGATGGGTTAGGGTTCAGACAGACAAGACAGCTGGTCATTGCCATGGAGCATAAACAGCTGGTCTGTGCCATTCAGAACACAGACAGACTGTGCCCTCTGTGCAACATCTCAATGTACAGCAGGGTCTTATATATGTGTTCCCCCCTCATCCACAGTTACAAAACGCTATCAAAACGAAAATTATTTTTCTGTGAAATAACAGTAAAAGAGGGTTGCCAGTGTTTTACTGTTATTTCGCATTCATATGCTGTAATCCAATCTACAAAATAAATCTAAAAAATAAACTACAGCACGTGCACTGTAAAATAACAGAAAATTACTTTCAGCCCTTGTTGCCAGTATTTTGCCATTATTTACAGTGCAGTGAAATGTTTTACAGTTTAGAAGTTAAGTGAATAAACAAATCTATTTCAACTCACCAAAAAAGAAGGTTAACATAACTGAAAGTTTATCTGAGTTGAAATAGATTTATTGTTTTAATTCATTGTTTTTTGTAATAACTACCTGAAGAAGTTTAGTCAACTAACAAGTTTAAATCAACCAAACTAAGACACAGGTTAAGCCAAATGTTTTTTTTATTGAAGTTAACTTCTGTTGGTGTTAGAACGAATAAATGTATTTTTCTTCTACCTTAGAATTTAAGGCAGCCTTTCAAAATCTTTTTTTTTTTTTTTTTAAATGTTGAAACAAGTTACATTTAACAGTGTACTGCTTACAGGACATATCTCAGATCTTTAACCTATCTGAACTTACATTTCATATTTAACCCAACAAATGATTTTGGGTTAACTACACTCAATATAACTGCCATGTAATGAGTTGTCTGAACACAGTTCCTTTCAGCTTAAACAACTTTCAATCAATGATCTACTTAACTTGGAAGTTTCAAGGCAATTGGTGTCCAAAGTTTTTTTTGAGTAAAGTCAACAAATTACATTTTACACTGCAGATGTGAGATTTATTTCCTCTACTTTTGGTTTTCAGGGCGGCTCAGCCATGTCTGAATGGACTTGTGGCCATCCGCTCCTCTTTTCATGAAGCTTGACGAACGACGGGTCCTTGAAAGAGCACACACCTGTTACTGGGAGCCACTTGAGGTTTATCACTTAAAGCAGCACTGCTTTGTTCACCCTCTGCACACACACACACACACACACACACACACACACACACACACACACACACACACACACACACACACACACACACACACACACACACACACACACACACAACAGGCCTGTCTTCACTCCTGGGCACAGATGCTAACAAGGCAAACAAATGCTGTCAGCCTGTTACTGAGCTGCCTCTTTCAAAGCGATCTGAGCAGAAGTCCAGAATGAGTCACATCATCCTGTCCACGGGGACTTAACAACATTGATGAGTAGCATAAATCTGAAAAACAAAACAAAACAAAAAAAATGTATTTTGGTGAGGTAACATCAACAGAATATGGAAAAGGATCAGGTGATTTTATGTATTTATTTATTTATTTATCTTATCCATTAGCGTGGTGCATAGTTAGGTTTTTTTGTGTCTTTTCCCAAAACACGTTCAAGATAATTCGATTTTTGGTTCTGTTTATTATTCATACATTTCCTCTCCAAAATCTCAAATTTTTCATTATTTTGAAACCAGAATTTCAGAAAAATGAGTCCATCTCAGTGTATAGGCAGTTGAGGTGGTTAATAATCCAGAGTTAAATATCTCTGACTTAGGCACTGATTGTTGTTTCATTCAGCCTTAAGTGTGTAAGTGTGTGTGCAGGTTTGGGTTTGTGTGTGTGTGTGTGTGTGTGTGTGTGTGTGTGTGTGTGTGTGTGTGTGTGTGTGTGTGTGTGTGTGTGTGTGTATGTGTGTGTGTGTGTGTGTGTGTGTGTGAGAGTGTCCGCTGGTGTGAAGTCGCTCGGTCAGTGAGTGGCTGCAGGGCTTTAGCCTGAGGGCAGCAATTGAAAATAAATTTCAGTTGAACAAGGGGCAGCGAACGCATCAAGCGAGCTGCTGCTGCTAGAACAAAAGCAGTTGAGGGGATAAGTTATTGAGCGCGCTGACAGCCTGAACGAGGCTGATTAAAACAGCCTGGTCGTGCTCTTTGTGTGTGATTGTGTGTGTGTCATAGTCATAGTTAGTGAGGCAGGTGCAGAGGCCATCCTCTGTATGTGTGTGTGAGAGTGTGTGTGCGTGTGTGTGTGTGTTTCTGCCCTCAGGGAAGCCTCGGGGCCCTCTGCCCTCTCGTCCTCAGCTGATTCCACAGACTAATGTTTAACCCATACTGCCAAAACAGAAAGCATATTTCCATCATAAGAGCGCTTTGCCATAGCCATTAGCGACTGGGCTCATTTGCATGTTAATTGTGCAGTTAGAGAGGTGGTGTTGACACTTCTCTTTGTCCACGCAGGGTCGCAGGGAAGTGAGAGGATTGGGCTGCAGATTGACATCCATGTGTGTTATTGTTGCATGCTGGTGCGTCATCTGTTGTGGTTTAGACTTCCAAACACAATGAAAAACAGATAAAGTCCATTTAATAAGGTGTTATCATCCACACTGTCAGTTTCAAATAAAGCTCTCAGCTGTGAAACTTTTATTGGTACACATCATGAAAGTAAAATCAAGTCATAATGCAAAAAATATGTAAAGTGGGGAAAATTCAAGTGCTGTTCTTTACTAAGGTATCATAACTGGACCCTGCTTTTTACTCTGAGTTCACAGTTAGAGGTAGCTGAAGCACTTCCCATTGTGCTGCTTTTATCTGACAGCTGTAGCTACTAAATAACAGATTAAAAACTCCATGCAACGTTAAAGTTCTGCATTAAAACGCGTTAAGCTAAAGCTGCTAAAAGGTAGAGTATCTACTGTAGAGAATGTTAGCCCTTTATATTATTATGTAATGAAGTAAAAGTGTTGTAAAGCAGCTTTTACCCCTTATGGTAGCTCAAGGTTGAGCTACATTTACCCGTTAAATACACTTTCTGGTAACTCCAAAGTAAGAAGTTACATATTTTTTAGATAATGCAAGGAAATGTAGGTATGTGTGACTCTAAAATGCTGAAACAGAAAAGGAAATACTGTTTATTTGGCCATTTCATTGGTGACCTGGTTAACAGTTTGAGTTTAATTCTAATAATCCACTTCTTCCATTTTAAAGGTTTTTTCTTTTTTTTGGTTGACTTTTTATGTCTTTATCCTGAAAGAACAGGACAGTGGATAAAGGAGGATACAGGTTGAGAGTGAGGAGTAGGGATGGGTACCTTTCACATTTGAAACAATATGATACTGATGCCCGGTACCTGGCAATCGATATCGTTGCTCAATGGTACCAATTTTCGGTACTTTTGTGTGTTAAAGGGGTAAATAATATCAATTTGTTTACTACCCCCCCCCCCCCCCCCCCCCCAAAAAAAAAAAAAAAAATTCAATTAAACATATTTAATCTCCGATATATAAACTCGCGATGCTGTGTTCATGTCCAGCATGGAAAATCGCCTACTCTTCCACTCCCTCAAAGTCACAAGGATGTGTTCAGGTACCTAAACATGGTACCTTTTACTTTACATGAATTGGCACCCGTTACTTCCGTCAGAATTCGGTTAGTTCTTATAAAAGTACCTGATTCGGTACCCATCCCTTGTGAGGAGGGATGTCTGCAAAAGGGCCTGCAGGTTGGAAGTTAACCTGGGCGGCTAACCTCATGAGGTGTGCGACGTAACCACTAGACCAGTTGTTCCCAACCTTTTCCAGCACAGGGCACACTTTAAGTCTCAAACATTTTCTCAGTCCACCTCTAAACCTCTCCACTGAATACATAAATACCCCCCAAAAACAACACCACAACTTAAAGCTTTCAGAAATGAATAATTTATTCAACACAAACATAACTAAGCCCCATCTAATCTATCTTCAGAAAGTTTTGGTCACATGTACAAGAGCCAGGTGCAATGTAATTTACATCTGAAGAAAAAAAAAATCATAATTCAAAAGGCATGGTGGCATTGGCGTGGCGGTATGCTACTATCCTATAATGTGTTCTGAGAGCACATTTTTTTAATGTTTTTTTATTGAAGATTGAACATGAAGGACTGAAGTGAATACAATAGAGGCTCCATAGTCACTGACACATTTTTTTTCTTTTTGTTTGTTCTTGAAACAAAAACAGGCATCCAAACTTTCCACTTTGGGCATAAAACAATTCAAGCAATTAATAAAAAAAAGAAAAAAACATAGTTGTAGAATTCTTTCACATTTTGTTTTATTGCCTCATTTTTTGAGTACACAACTTTCATACTGTAAAGATAGTTTACCAATAGCACAAACACAATTAGTGTCAAAAAAGTTGATTATCTTTTAAAGCTCCTTTAATGGAACTTTCATTTTAGTATCTTTATTGGCGCCCCCTGTGTAAAAACCATTGTCTCTACCTATTAATTGCATACAGTAAATGTGTAAGTGGTGTTTTCTAAAAGAAATCTGATCCTGCTGGCTTTTAAAAGTCTAATGTGTCATTCATTGTGAATCTTTGCTGTGGAAATTTAAGTGGAGCTTTAAGCAGAGTTTCAGGAACAGAACCACACCTAATGGGGTCCTAATAAAGGGGGTCCATTGTGCCTCGAAGCTACGGTGTACTCCTTTTTGAAGCTTCCCCACAATGCTTGCACCATACAACATTTAGTTGGTAAACCGTTTAAACACTATGTTGATGTGTTGACCCCTCGGCAGCAGTTTCAGGCATTGATCAGTGCAAATTCTGATTATTAAATTCTGTCACTGATGTTCTTGTTTGTCTATGTTGATCATAAAGAGGCATCATTATTTATTTCAGTCTGTATTATAACTGGCTAAAACCTCATCACAGGAGCTTTAAGTAAGGAAAATCTGCATTGAGTCTGAAATGCATTTAAACCATGAAGTGAGCATCGTCGATGTTATTAATTAAAAGCCTGTTAGCTCAAAATGTAAAACATACACAAACCTCCCTGACAAAATGGTCGTGCTGTGTTTAACCAGCATGCAAAATATGCACGAAGCAAACTTGTGTGCACACATATTCACACACACACCAACATGCACACACACTCACATAAACACACACAAGCTGGTTTTGGTGTGAATTCTGTGTAATAAATACAGATTCAGCCAGACAGTGTGTAAGTGTGTGTGTGTGTGTGTGTCAGCAGTAATATCCTCCTACAGTGACTGACAGATGGCGTTCAGTGTTTGGCCGTAAATGTGCTCTCTGAGTGTTTGTCTGTGTGCCAGTCGCCTGTAGTTTGGAGACTCCCCGTGAGAGTCTAACTGTCCTGACACTGCTCAAAACCAACTGTCCTTGATTGTCAACCATGGATGAACCACAGCGTATGTATATGTGTGTGTGTGCATGTGTGTGTGTGTGGTTTGGTGTGTGTGCTGGCCTTCTGGAACGAGCCGAGCAGGCCAGGGGAGCAGATGTTAATGGGAGAGATATATCTCGCTAAATCTCTGGCCACCACATGCTTCAAATCTGCCCGGAGGAACCAGTCTCTCGCAAAGATGACACCAGGAAAACAGAGCAGGAGAGCTGATATATGAGAGGAGAAAAAGCGAAGATTGTTTATATGTGTGTGTGTGTGTGTGTGTGTGTGTGTGTGTGTGTGTGTGTGTGTGTGTGTGTGTGTGTGTGTGTGTGTGTGTGTGTGTGTGTGTGTGCCAGCTCCAGGCCTGGCACAGTGCTGGGTGACAGTCCCCTCTCAGCGGGGAGAGTCAGGCGACAAAGTGAAACATGGTCGTGAGGAGAGCGAGCCATGACTGAAGCCAAGAACAGACATCACAAATAGAGAGATCAGACCACCTCTTTGTACGGTCCAGTCCAAAATGAAATAAAAACGTGTTTGATTATGCTCCTTCACTGAAGGCAGAACGAAAACAGGGGCGTAAAGTGTCTGAAATGAGGGGAAGTTGAATGTGGACCAAGTTGTTTTGGCTTTGAAGGCAACATGTTCTTCTGTGGTTGATGGGTTACTTCCTCTGCTGTAAACTATGCGTCATTATAAAATAAAAAACTTTTAAACACCAGGAAAAAGTGAATTTAGCCTCTACATGGAAGTGGAAGAACATAAACAGGAGGTTTTTAAACACAGTTTTTAGAGTATGTTTGTCAGTTTAATGGAGTAGAAGGAAATGTGTTATTCATTCCTACTGTGGATTTTACTACTTGATTTCCCCTTCCAGTTTTTTGCATGTCCTACAAGCAGGAATCAAATTGGTGCAAAACAAATAAAATTTGTGAAAAGTTACAAAATTCTTCTCTCAGTATTTATTTTGATATTTAAGAGACGCTTCCTCTTTTGTTTGCAGCTGCTTTAAACATTGAGAAGACTGACACCACTCTTCCTATTTGCATGCTAAATATAAAGTTACAATCAATGGAGACAACTAGCTAAGCACAGAAACTGGCCAAAGCTAACTGCACTGAAAAAATAAAATAAAAGAACTTTCATGAGTTAACCAGCCAACTTTCAGGTTAGCTAGTTTACAGTCAGTTTACTAGATTGAAACAGTGTTTACTCTGAATGTGGATAAAATCATTTTTGTAAGTGGACTACATGTTAAGACAGTATTGAGACACAAGTTGATGAGAGCTCTTGTCTGGTTACTGGTACGAATCTTAACACACAACCTGTTTTATTCACTTGTTGGTGAAAGTTAAAAAAAACAAAACAATAAGACCTTGAGTGAATTATTTACACCGTGACATCCTAGATTTCTGAGGCTTCACTGGTGTCTGTACCAGCACTCCCTGTTTTTTTTTTATGGGAACAAGAATAAAGCGACGCGTGCCTCAAGAAACTTTAAAGAGGAGGTCAGATATATGAAACATTAGTCAATAATCATAACTTGTGATGTCTATGGGCACTCGTGACTGAAGTAAGTTATTTGCTTACACTGATTCAATGCGCACAAAACAGTCACACAGTTGTGTAAGCACGATTGCATTTCATGTGAACACAACATTAGCCCACCGCTGCTCCATCATCATTTGTAGATAAATTGATCAACTTTCAGTCTTCAAGTTGTCGCTTATTGTAGAGTAACTGTTGTAGCATTTAGACATTTCCTGTGTCTTTGACGTTTACAGTTTTCTCATGTCTGTATGCACCACTTTTAAAAAGGGATCCTGTTTTGACTGAAGATTTATCAGATTTCTTTGTTTGCGTCCAAACTGTGCAGGGATTCAAACAGACCTTCAAATATCTCTCTTGGCAGCCGTTTAAAAATAGATGTTACTTTACTCCAACATGAGGTACGTGGCTTGGCATCAGCCCACGTTCAAACTCCACCGCCAGGCTAACATCATGTCCATCATGCACCAGTTGGCATAAGACGTAATAGTGAGATTTCACCTCTCTCTCTGTCCAGATGTTACTCCAGTTCTACCTGCCAGCTGACCTGATAAAAGTATATCTGAAAGAGTGTTCAACAAAGAAACTCCGTCACCTTTGAGGTATCTCTGAGGATTTCCAACCCTTCATTACATTTCTGTGAGCTCTGTTTCTGAGCATGTGATCTGGCTGTTAACCCAGGCGTTAGCTCGTTACCTGACCCTCTCTGTGAGCTGGCGTTGATGCTAAAGCAGACATTAGCTTCCTCCCCCTGGCCTGGATTCAGCTGGCACGCCTGGACCTCATTGATGGCTTTGCCAGGCGGACTCTATCACAGTTGGTGGTTTTGATCAATATCAACGTTAACAACACCCTGACAGCTTGTTGGAGAACAAACAAACATATAAATAATGCATCAACACGTTCTGACGTCCTGGATGAGATAGTTATTTGTGGGAGGTCAAAGAGAGACATGTTTATTTCACCTCTGAGATCAGAGTGTGTCACTTCAACATGTACGAGCATGCCATAATCTTTTATGTAAAATAATATCACTTCACTTAGTTCCACTTCATGTAATTGTCTCTACAGGGGAAATTCACCTGTTTGTAGCCATTAAAAACATACGGAGACAGCTCTTACATTTGAGAGGTGGTTAGCCTAGCTTAGCTGGGCTAAGCTTAGATACTGCAAGCTGAAGGAAACATACAGCTGAACTCTTCACAGGTTTAAAAACATTTTGTTGACATATTTTGTCCTTTTGACTTAACTGTTTGTTGCTTAATGTTGGCAAATGTTTGCTCATGGTGGATTGATGTCTTCAGTCTGTGAACAATATCAGGAGTACAGGAGTACCTACTCCAAAATTGTCTATCTATCTATCTATCTATCTATCTATCTATCTATCTATCTATCTATCTATCTATCTATCTATCTAAGATAGACAGATAGACAGATAGACAGATAGACAGATAGATATGAGCACATGAGCTATTGAGAGGAGCACATGTAGAGAAGAGAAAATGAAACTTAAGTATTAATCCTATCACCCAAATATTTATCAATACTGATCCTAACTTTGGCACCAGTATATCAATATTTTCGATTGATCGGCACACCGTTACTCATAACTATATAGTGGATAGAAGAGCCGCACACAGAAAGGCAAAGAGCCACATGTGGATCACGAGCCGCAGGTTGGCCACCCCTGGTCTAAGAGATCTTTAGACTGCACCTCTTATCTGCAATAGTCAAAGTGACTATGTAAGTTAGCAATGCGTAACAATCAGGAGAAAAAAAAATGAACGTTTGAATGCAAAATTTTTGCAAGTAACAGGTTAAAATTCATCTCACAAGCACATAAGTTGCCGCATGAGTTTAGTGATAACTCTTTGACATGTCTGGTTTGAGACAACTCACCTGGTTGACATTTTTAAGTAGGCAGACTCTCTGATGTTGCTTTCTGTTACTCTTATGACTCCCAAATTCACCTCAAACATGATTACCTCTGCCAACCCTGTTATTCTTTTGGGAGAGTTTGTCTGTTTGTTTGACTGTGAACAACATAACTCAAAAAGTAACAAACGGATCTTGATGAATTTTTTGGCAAATGTTCCAAATGGGATGAGAAAGAAGTGGTTAAACTTTGGAGGTGATCCCGAGATCTTAACTACAACAAAATTTCAATACACAATACGTGTATACAACTCCATGATAAATGGTCTGATTACTTTGCAGAAGAATACAAGACACGGTCACAATAATTTCTGACAGATGTAAAAGTACGATCCAGACCCTGGCAATACTCTGGATACCAAGATCCAGAATTTGAAATATGTACTTGGTCATCATAACTTTCAACACAGTCAGGTAAGAAATTATCATACAAACCTGTAACTAACACCAAATTGTAGCAGACAGTCTGCTGAAAAGGAGTATAACATTAAAGTAGGACTTAAGGGTTGCGTGACAATCACAATATGCTTGCTGAAGGTCTGCTTATCATCTACTACTGTCCATTGTAGTGAGTGAGGTCATAAAAGACATATGACTGATAATGTTAGTTAAAAATAACAATCAAATGATTGGTTAATCACGAAGCCAGCTGCTCATAGGATACAATATATTTAAAAGAGGTGAAATCGAAACTTCAGCAGACTTTTTGTCTTTCTTGGCTCCATCAAAGCGTTTCCAGAACAGCTTTCAGTAGCTTAATGGCACAAATTTGCTCTTCAAACTTCCAGTTGAAATCCTGGCCATAAAAAAACTTGTTTAGATAAATATAGATATAATAAAATTGATAAACTGTCGTTTCATTGCTTTTGTTAACCCAGCTTGTTTGAGTCAGAGTTTTGAGACATCCTCTGATTCTCTGTAATTTGAAATATAATGTGAGGTTAGGATCCACAAACCTCTTTCTTTTTCAATCCCAAAGCACACAGTATTTTCAACATGATGGAGATGTCACTTGTTTTGTGAAGAAGTCCACCCGAGGCTCATCATCAGCAGCGCTGCTTGAAAACATTCAGCAGCGTGAACGTAGCAGCAGTGAGGAGAGAGAAGCACGCAGCTCCAATTATAAAAAGGCATTATCATGGGTGTGAAACCAGAAGTGACAGCAGTGTTGGTCTCACACACACACACACACACACACACACACACACACACACACACACACACACACACACACACACACACACACACACACACAGCGTCTGTACGGGCCAGAGTCATCATATGGACAAATCAAAACTGCTCTGGCTCAGTAATGTCTGGCAGATGTTAACGCTTTGTACTTAATGACTCCCTCAAGACCTCACCCAATCAGACAGGACACAGTGACGGGCCGGGGGATGTGTGTCTGCTCTGCTCTGCTTTGCGTGAGTGTGTGTGTGTGTGTGTGTGTGTGTGTGTGTGTGTGTGTGTGTGTGTGTGTGTGTGTGTGTGTGTGTGTGCTGCAGTGGGTGTGCTGGTTTGCCGGAAACAACGGTTTGCAAATTCATACATGTCATTAAACCTGGTTGAACATCTGTAATATTTGATTCTTATGTGTTTCAGTTTAATCGGGGGTTTCAGATAAACCATTTAAAATGTCTAATGAGGCTGGTGTGTGTGTTTGTGTGTGGCTCTTTGTGTGTGTGAGAGTGGGAGCGAGACATAAAGAGAAGGAGAGAGAGGAACCCTTCTGTTACCAGAGAGTAATTTCATGCTTGACTACTGCATATTTCAAAGAATAACTAGATTTTTATTGCACATCACGACAAGTTGTGTTAAATAAAATGATCAAAACAAACAAGGCAGGGCAGAAACACATTAACAAACTCACTCTGCGAGGATTACAGCAATGAAAGTCTTTGTTGGTTTGTTCTGTGGCTAAAGTTTTCGGTTGTTTGTGGGGAATAATTTTAGAGATTGCAGTTTAGATTCTCCAAAACTAATCTCAAATGTTTTCTCTTTATTTCTCTTTTCTTTTTTTTGTCCATTTTTTGTGTTCTGTATTGTGTCAGATTCAAGCCTTTTGAGAGGAAAATGTTTAGTCTGAGCGTCAAACTTTAAGTCACATTAATTTTTTCTGAGTTGTTGTTATTACATATTTTTTATCCTATGAAAGCCAAAAGCAACTTAAAGGGTGTTTAAAATCTGTGATTCAATAGATCATGATATAGTGAAAAAAGGAGAAATTTAACAAGATAGATTATTTTCATCTTTAGCAATCCCACCTGTTAGATGGGCTCAGTGGAGAAAACAGAAATTATTCATAAAGACACAAATAACACGTGCCACCCAGTCTCCAAATCTGCATTTATTTAACTCTGTCTGTAAAAAAAGTGCTTGAACATTCATAACGTACACACACACAACCCTGCTTCATCAAAAGAAAAGGATGCATTTTTATGAAAGCACCTTTTCTCTCCACTACACCATGACATAAAAGCAGCAGTGCTCTGATTTGCTATATTGAAAATGTCAGCCGCAGCAGATGCTGCGCTAATAGCCACTGGATGCTACACTGGAATGCAGCAGCTGCTAACCATGACACAAACTACCACCAGGGAGGACGGCCAAGCGATCCACAACTCTGTCTCAGATGAACAGCAGCACACAACTCATCACAGTCTTTAGAAGCAATGCTGTAAAGGTACATCAGTTTGTCTCGTGTAGTGAATCACCAGCAGAGCATCATCTAGAAAGTGTGTGAAAGTTAAGAGTAACATTCTTCCTTGTTATCAAAACCATGGTACCTAAACTACCCAGAAGTGATGTGTCATTGTTGTAGCAGCTAATCTGGTCTTTAGTGTAGAGTGAAAAATATTTTCTTTATCGCCTTCTTTTTAGGGTTTTAAAGATGCAATGAAGAGGATCTCTTTCTTGGTTCAAGACAACTCGCGACAACTCGCAAGACAAGGTATTTATCAGTACAGTTACGTGGTGCTACGGTTTGAAACGTGACAACAAACAGACGTAGCAGCTAGCTATATGTAGCGCTGTCAGCAGCCTGGTGCTCTGACGTATCTGTAGGCTAACATGACAAGAAGTAAACACTGTCAGTTTGTAAGTAGTTTAGTTTCTATTTAGCACAGCTGGCAGTCCAGTGCTCTAAGACATGTCCATGATTTGTAACATTAGTAAATCCTGGTTAGCTATGTCCCACCAGTCATCCACCAAGCAGAGGTAACATAACCTCACTCTTCATTTTAGTGATAGACTCTCAAGTTTGAACAGACCACTGCAGAATAACTGCTGACTGTGGGTTGGAATGAACATTATCACAAACAGCTTAGCCCCTGTTTTATAGAGTGATACAGCCTGAGCTTAAGGCTAGTTAGCCATTAGCTCAGGCTGTATCACTCTCCTGTTCAGCTTTCTTCTGCTCTTCCATCCTTTTTCTGTCTGACAGTTAGGCTCCAGTGTCCACCATCACTACAAAATTAATCATAGAAATAGTTTTCAGCAGAGAAAAAACAGATATCTGTGTTTTATCTCCTCTCACTACTAAACTTTGTCAGCTGGCGTGGTGTTGTCATAGAGACATAGATGTTCTGTAAATTAATCCAGTCCTGCTCGACCCGGAACTGGAAGCTAAGAAGTAGCAATTTCTAATAACCTGTAACCAGCAATATTGGTGTTAAGTAACTCATTTTAAAGTGTGGGTTAGGGTCAGGCATATATCTAGAAGGGAGACTTTTTCAAAATAACTTTCGAACTCCTCACAGCCCCTTTAGGATTAAAAAAAACTAATATCTTTGTGTCGCTCCATCAAAGTAAGCCAGACAAAGAAATAAATCCCACCTTTACCTGTAAAACATCAATCCAGCACCTCTAAAACATTGTGATGTGTTATATTGCTGTGACTTTCTTCAGAGATGTTTGTCAAAATATAGCTTTTCACATTATTCAGACCCTCCACAGCGCCCCCCAAGGCTTCATGCAATTTTGTCATACATTTAAAATGTACTAATCGAGAAGTAAAAAATTTCCAAGTGAGAGTTGGTCCATGTTGAGAAAATGTAGAAACTAAAAGATAACTCTTAAAACAGCATCGAGGAATGCACTGTGTGTTCCTTCATAGAGGAAAAGTTGCACCGTCACTTTCTGAGCTGTCACTCTCCCCCACTTTTCCTCGTCTGTCCGTCAAACAGGAAGAGCGCCTTTCCCCCCTCCATCTGTTATCATCTCCTCTTCTACACAAGTGCTGGGGGGTCGGTGGGGGCCGTCCACGGGCTGGTCATCCCGTTAGAGGCCTATTAACTGTCCCCAGGCTCTCTACTGGGGCCTACTGGAGAGAAATCCATATCAATACCTGTCTGTTATGCCTCCCACTGTTCGACACAGCCGGGCTGCCTGCCTGGCACAGACAGCCCTGCATGGGCCTCCTGTCAACACACAGAGAGGATGGGGTTTCAATCAGAGTGTGGCACTTGAGTGCGGACCTCCTGTCAGTCCTCCTGTTGCACTGATGGACCCAAGGAGACAAAGCCGAGTTTGAAAAGGCACACTTCCTAGTCCTGTTGGCGTCCTGTTGGCGTCTTTAATACCATCAGTTTCTCTTAAGATCACATCTGGCCTGCAGGGTTTACAGCATGCTGCTTCCTCCAACAAGCTGGGGGAAAGGAGGTAACAGAGAAAGTGGGTAAGGGGCGCAGGCTCAGGATGTTTAAACTCTGGTGATTACTCTGGGAGGTTAGTGAGGTTTTGAAGTATGCAGTGAGTCACAACATGCTCCCATTAAGAGGCAAACACTTTCATCTGCCAACAGCTTTGACCATTTCTATCACATCTTTCCCTTTTTTTGATGTTGTTGTTCCAAGGAATGTCCTGTGATGTAGTGGAGTCATCAAACCTTGAGTCCAAGTCTCTGTTCACGTCTGAGTCACCCACTTACAGAGAATCTGAGTAAAACCTCTTTCAAGAATGTATACTTTAAAAGCTATTGACTGTATGGGCTAAACTGACCATGTGGGCCCTTTGAGGTAAGCAGAAAATACTTCTTTTGTTGTGTTTCATTGTGTTTAAATACACACTGCAGCTCTCTTAATGAAGAGACTCACTCTTGATTTTTGCTGCGTTTGGATTACTGGAGGTGTCTCATTAACTCTAAAACACCTGCAGTCCACCTGCTATGAATAATTTAACAAAGCAACCACTTTGGACCCAGTGGCTGAGTCCCTGTAGAGGCTAACATCACCATTAGCTTGCTAACAGTAATGTATTCAACAGTCCAAGTAACTTTTGAATTTTGCTTCTGGATGCATCGTGGGCAGATGATGGTTGAAGACTGAGTTCCTGTCTGTTTTTCTTCTCTTTTACTTAGCAGGCTCATTGCACTGCTGTCGTCTGCATTGGCTGATGCGGACAACAGCAAATATGCAGGTGAACACATGAGTAGGCCCTTACTGAAAATTGAAAAGGCTTTTGCAATAAAATCATCTTTTAAGCTACATATGAGCCACAATCACCTGAAAAACCCAGAAACTGTCTTATATCCAGATGTTAAAAAACAAATGACACTTGAATTGCTTGTAAAGAGTAAAACGAATCAGCCGAACAAGTAAGAAAATGTAATTGTTTAGTTTCTCATAATAAGATATTATTCTTATTTCAAAAGCAATGGAAAATCAAAAATCTAACCTTACCCCAATGGCAGATTTTAAGGCATCATTCAAATCCTGAAATAAGGTATTTTTTAGACTTTTTTGGGCAAATTTGGCATATATTAAATCTAAATATAAGACAGAAACACACTCTCAGAGTTCAGTTTTTGAAGCCAGATGTGAAAGAAATCTAATGGATGCCCTTGATGCACTGTCTTGAAAGTTTGACAAGCATGTCCTCAGATGATGATCAACTCACAGAAAACATTGCTTATCCTGAAATGAGAGTAACCTATGTTTTAAAGACTTTACATAACGCACACCTCATAAACTTGTAACCAACCCTTAATAATCATGTTTTTTTTTCAATGATCAGAGCTACTTCAGTGATTGTTAACAGAACCTTTAATAGGTTATATGAATCCCTTATCCCATGCTTTATAAACTGGTATCACCGATCAGAGCCAAGCCTCCATCTGATTGGTCATATCAGTAGGAAGTTAAAAACGAACATGTCGTGTGCCTCCATCTGTCTTGATGTTAGCAGAGAATGGAGGTCTGTTTCCTCATTAGCAGCTTATTAACAGCCCCGGCCCAGCAGAGAGCCCTCTCCCTTGAGGACGGGGGCTCAGAGGGGGGGCATTCGGATGGCTCAGAGTGCTTTGTTTCTGGGTCTGGCCCTCCAGACCAGCCCCCTGTCCGAGCCAGCCCAGGGGACTCTGTGTTATGCATGGAGAGGATAAGGAGAGCCAGAAGAGAGGGATGGCAAGAGGTGGAGAAGGAAGGATGGAGAGGGGCGGGGAGAAAGAGACACAGAGTTGACCAGGAGGTCATCCATCAAACCTGCTGTCAATTTTCTACCTCCCATTGAGACACAGAGAGCAGCAAAGAGAGATTAAAAACAGTTTAAAATACAACTAGAATTACAACCTACTTTGAGGTTAATTTATTGTTTATTTGGCCATAAGATTAAATTCCTGAATAAGTTAGAAGAAGAAGAAAAAGAGTCTTATTTGATAGCATCTAAATAGCAAAAGTATCACTTCAGGTCAAACAACTTAACAACTGCCTACAGTCTTGAGGGCTGTAGTCTTCAGGAGTCTTTGGATGTCAAAACTGGACACTGGAAAAACCTGAAATCTTATCCAGTGTTTATGTCTTATTTCAGTAGAAAATGTCTTTTTTAGACATTCACCAGATTAGTCCGGAAAAATGTCTGATTTCAAGTTATTTAAAGACAAAAATGAGGTCTGAATTGCTTGTAACAAGTTATATTAAGAAATTATTCGAGTTTTAAGAAAAATTAAGAACATTTTCAAGCAAGTTTTTTCTTGTTTTATCGGCAGATTTCGTTTTAATTGTTCCAAGAAATTTAGACCTCATTTTTGTCTTTCAATACCTTAAAACAGGGGTGGCCAACTTTTCAGAGACTAAGAGCCACAAAAATTAACCATGGTGCTACGAAGAGCCACATTGCACAAGTGGTCTTAGAAATGCACTTCCTCTCACGCATATGACATAAAATGTAAAATCAATTCATTTCCCATTTTTCAAAGCAAGATTTATTGTGTTCATAAGTGTGTTTAAATTTGTGTTTGGAGCCGTGTCAAAGACAAATTAATCTTTTTACTGCAGATGTGACAAAGTTCAATCTATCATCTATCTGTCTATCTATCTATCTATCTATCTATCTATCTATCTATCTAGATAGATAGATAGCTTTGAGAATATGAGTGATTAAGGAGAGCACATTTGGAGAACAGAAACTGAAACTTAAGTATCAATCTATTCACCCAAGTATTGATCAATAATATATATATATATATATATATATATATATATATATATATATATATATATAATTTATTCATTTTTATGAATGGATCAAAGAGCCGCATACCGAAAAGCAAAGAGCCACATGCGGCTGCCAAGTCACAGGTTGGCCACCCCTGCCTTAAAAGAAGACATTTTTCTGGATTGATAAGTTGAATGTGGCTCATAACAAGTATGAAAAGAGAATTTTTACTTAAAGTAAGACAAAAACACTTGTTAAGGTTTCAATTTTTTTTGCAGTGGAGCTTTAAAATATGTGAGGTCAGATGCATTAGCCAAAGAAGAGTTTTGGAGGAAACAACAGCCGGGGTACAGTACTAGAAAAAACAGACTCAACACTAATTTAATCATGCTAACACAAGCTAAAACGTAATACAATATTTCAGTGAGAAATAATGTTAAAGTTGTGTGAACATGCCAGTGATGAAAGTTTTTGTTGCACTGTGATATCTTTAGAGCAGTATATAGTGGTTTGATTTACACAGGGAAAGAAATTCATAAACCTCAGATATAACAATTTTACTAAACGAAAAGAAAAAAAAAGAAAAATGACACTATGTGTCAGTACAGAAAAGAGCTATCTAGACCCAAACATGTTTTTTACCAGCCTGTAAACATTTTTAGTTTTGCTACAAATAGGGTCTTTCTTGGCTTGGTGAGCTTGTGATTTTCAGTGTTTAAGCATGATATTTTTAGACCAGAGGCTGGTTCTTGGGATACAAGAAGTTCCTGTTTGTCCACCATTCTGTCTGCCCATCTCTGTCCAGCAGTTATACATTTTTGGATGTGCACAATTTCTGCTTGAAAAGGACCTCATGGGGGATAAAATTACATAATTTGTCTGCATGGAGCACATACTAAGCTTTACTCTTCATGTCTGAACCAAAGGGGCAGATACCTTTTGCTGCCACCTGTTGGCTGGTGATGTGTAACGTGTGTTGGGCACAGTTATTTGCCCTCTAAGTCACTTCTAGTTCTAGGCCTGTATGCACGTCCAGACATTACACAAAGGGGGCAGTCAGTCATGGGGTACCGATATGGAACAGCCAATTAACTAACTGTACCATGAACGCGAGGCAGGTGCAGATCGTCACATGTCTTCCTGGAAAACCCCTGTCCCACAAACTCGAGGTGTGGTAATCCTGCAGTTAGCGCCTGTAATGATGGGATCTACCTCCATAGATTTGATTCTCTGACGGGATGCTTACCTGGCTCATGCATACTGCTAATTGATTTTTTTTCACTCCAACAAACCAAGTCAAACCAAGTTCATCGCTGATGGCTAGGTGCGCAAAACTTGTAACAAGGGTCAATGGAGGCCTGAAGGTGCAAACAATTGTGACTCGTGACTGAACAGTAATCTTAGGCCCTGTTTACAAGACGTTTCATCTGATAACGCTGAAACGCTGTGAAAATGAAATAAATCTGCGTTTACACAGACAAGCAGAGGGACTGAAAATGCTGCAGTAAGCATGCCAGGCCTGTAGTTAGCGCTATAACTGTCTTGTCCAGAAGCCGCTTTTGGGAGATTTCCACCGAAGTAGAGTTGAGCCGATAACCTGGTGTATTGGGGAATACTAAGTGCAAAAGTGAAGCAACGGATGCACATTTGTTGAAAGACTGTCAGCAGATACAATAGATTGAGCAGCGCAAGCACAACACGGTAGTTTGTGACGTTCGTGACAACGGTACTGTTGTATGTGCTTGTGAGGAGCTGAGTGTGGCGTCATCGTTTCCACGGCAACGATGTCTGCAGTGTTTCAGAAAAATCCCACTCTGGAGGCCGTTTTCAAAAGTTTGCGTTTTTAGGTCGGCTAAAATGCAGTTTCCGTGTAAATGCAAGGTTAAAACGCAACAAAACTTTTGCGTTTCACCCTGAAACCGTTGTCGTGTATACGGGCCCTTTGACAGAACATTTTAAATCTTCATTTTATTGCAGCTTCAAATATGTGAAAGTGATTAACTTTCATAAATTAATGTAAAATGTTATAATGTCTACCTTCACTTTTCAGTTAAAGACTATCAGTTGACAACCAATAAAAATTTAGGGTATTCTTCCAAAATGTCAGCAAGCTGTCCCTAGATGGTTTGTACTCCTATATTAAATGAAGATCATTTCGTTAAGGAGACAGATGATAGTTTTAGTTAGCCTTTTAGGATTTAATAAATTCACTCTTGAACCACCCGATAGCTGTGACATTACTTTTAGAGGATCTGCTATTTGTCCCCAGATTTGTATAACACATCTGTTAGTTGGTTAGTGCCAGCACAGACATGTGTTGACCTCAGACTAGGCCTGGACCCCGCAAGTCTCCTGGTATGTGTTGGTTGTACTGGTGATCAGAAATATGGAGTTCAGGTCTCTGTTGATCACACCCATGCAGCTTCCATCTGCCTGGTGTGCTATATGTACTCTAGGTGTAAGGACAAAGATCACAACATTCATTACAAGAACAGACACACAAACAAAAGCAAACAGAAGAGCATATGCTCATAATCATAAAGATATTCTCACACAAGTTTAGGGAACACACACATGGCTGGTTTGCTTGGTTGGACACATTTTAAAAAGAAAAACAACATATTTCACATGTTAACCATCTAATTATACAGTCATCCCGGTATTTACAGTATTGTAGGAGTGAAAGGCAGATGACACAAGCTGGCAGTTCCTCACAATGCTTTACTGGGCTCTGTGAGGCAGCTGGTTAGCAGAGGGCCTGAGGAGGAGGAGGGAGAAGGAACAGCTGTTGGAATGAATGCGAGTAGTTAAACACAAGTCCTCCAGAGGCTCTGTGTTTCAAATGATCACCTGAAGCTTCGTATACCTGAAGGATGGAGAAAGGAGGATGAAAATGAGAGATGGGGAAATAAAACACAGAACAGAAATGCTCCTAAAACAAGTCCTTCAAAGTTGACAACAGAATTGTTATGCTGGATGGTTTTGAGACTGGCACAGTTTAGCATTTTCAGAGTTACAGGAATTAAAATTTATTCCATCTTTACTTTTTCATCTGTGCTCTTAACAAATTCAAAATGTCCCTACAGTCTCCACCCCCACTCTACCCTTCCCAGCCTGCTTTGCGGACCTAGAGGCGCCAGCCGCACCCTGTCCCGTGCAGTCTCCTGCCGTCCCGCTGAAGACCGTGAAATCAGCATGATTAATAATTATAATTATTGGCAAACGTGCCAGCTGCTCTGTGGCAATGGGCACTCTGATTTATGGTTCTGTAAACGCAAACAGTCATTGTCCATATTCAGAGAAGAAAGGAGGGAAGGCAGGAGGGGAGACGCAGGCAGACGGGGAGTTTTGGACGCCTGCCCTCCAAATATAATTTTATCTTCGGAAGTCAGCAGCCCTGTCCCCAAGGCATTGTCCTCCGCTCCTCTCTCCTCGCTTCCAGCCATTCGTCTCTTGTTCTGCCCGTGCTCCTCACCTAGTCCATGCTCCATGGAGCATTGCTTTTTGATCTCAGTGGGCTTCAAAGGAGTCTGGGGCCACAGGGTTTCAAGCTTTGTGCGCACAGACTGCTGGCTTTATGGACAGCCCATCATTAGTATTGTATTATTTTGGTCTTAGCTCTCAGGGCTAAGGTGTATGTCTGCAGCCCAGCATAAGGACGCAGAGAGGACAATAAATGATCTAGAGGAAAAGTAAATCCAGCCGAACATATCAATTGTGTTTGCATAATTTGATGTTTCTGATGCGATACTGAACTGGAGTACAACCAGGAGGCTGTCAGCACGGACACAGTATTTGTTCTTGTGTTACCTGTGTGAGAATGTGTGTGTTTGTGTGTGTGTGCTTTGACTGATGGAGCTGCACAGTCTGTTCATCAGGCTCCGGGGGTCTGCTGATGTGTCTATCACTGACAGAACGAGACTATGGATTACCTCGCTCATTAATCACCATCAACATGGCAGCTCGCGCACACTCACTCACACAGACCTGTGCACCTCATGCATGCTCATGCCTTCATATGCAAACACTCACACACACATTAATCTCTCCACACACAGACAGAGTAGTTGTGACAGCTACTGGCCACAAACCTGTCCGCAGCCTAATCTCATTAGGGTCCTTCTGGCATCTGGGCCTGTTCTGCTGAGAGATGCTGTATGATGGAGTGAAGACGACAAGGCGTTCAAGCGTATAATAGATGTCTAAATCATCTGGAATCAGCCAGCAGGTCCTCTGGCTTCTCTGCTCCGCAAGAATGTGGGAAACATTTAAAATGTTGAATAAAAGGTGACAGATAAAAACAGAAACTTTTAATAATCTGTAAAGTTAAAATCCCAGCTGATCAACAAAGCAATGGCCACTCAACAGTAGCACCAAACTACAGTGTCTGACGATGGCACCGTGACACTCATCACACCTGTCTGCCACTCTCCAGTCTGCTGCAGGCCTGTCCTGTGCTGTCTGCTCCTGGAGTGCAGTGTTGTACCTGTCAGTGTTGTGCAGATGGGCCCTGGCTCCCAAAGGTACCTGGGCTAAATACCCGTCATTAATCACCACATAAAGCCTCCCCAGCGGGAGATGCCCCAGGTTAGACCACATCAAGAAATAAATTGGCTGAAAAATGGCTCTGGACGAAAGCTCTGTCCCAGGAGAAGAGAGGGGAGGATAGGAGGAAAATCTGAACGCATCCTTCTCAAGCCCTACTAAGTGATCTGTCAGCCAGCTAAGCGACATCATCATTCACATGGCCCCGATTGTGTTCCCGCGGTGCTGACAATCTCGGCTGTTTGCTTTCAGATTTGCACAAATTCATCTTCTTTATTTTGCCAAAGTGGCTACACTTAGACGGGAGGCTGAGCTTTAACACTTTAAGTGTGAAGGCCTGCAGGTCCGTCAGGTCTTGAGTAAACACTACTGAAGATAAAACGACCATGTGAAAGCACTGGAGTAGTAACACAGATATGGGCGGGAAAAATAAGCTATGGGACAGGAGGTTTATTTAGATAACTCCAAATTCATACATCAGTGCTGGATTATCTGCAGGTCACAACATCCAAACTTTGCTGAGTTACAACATAAGATATCAAAGCTCTCCTTGAATAATTTCTAAAAAATCTTCCTGTGACCCAACTTGGAGTCATGACCCAATCCTAGGACAACATAGCTTTAGGGCTAACACTGATTTAAAGTCCAATAACAACAGAAAAGCTAAATTGGGACACTGCCCCCTGTAACACAGGGTCCCATCAGCAGAGGAGAGAGCTGTCGTTTTCCTGCACTTAATCAATCAATCAATCAAAATGTATCCTGGTAAGACTTGATGGCCACAAACATACAATAAAACAGGCAAGAAAAATGCTACAAACAGGAGTGCAGAGTAAGAAAAATAAGTCAAATCAGCTAATGAAACAGATTCAAGAGAAAGTAAGGTCAAGGACGTGTTGTAGTCCATCGGCACAGACCTGTCCTCCTCAGAGCCGTGAGTCTGTGGCTGTCCAGGCTGATGATTAATGACCACATGGATTCCCCTGGACAAACACTGGACCTTTTGCTCTATTGACACCGCTCCACCTTTCACAGTGATATTCTGCAGCACCTCAGGGCCTCTCTGAGACTTCAATATCGGGCTGCACAGTACAGCTTTTCACAGATATCATTCAAATCAAATATGTGATGATCCACTCCACAACTGAGCTCTTAAAACTGTTTATCTACTGTCTGTCACCAGCAAGTTTGTTACACTGACACAGCAATACAAATGCTATTTCATTTTTGAGTTTAATCGTACTTTTAATCTGTGGAGTGCTTCTTAAGGTGTCTGTATTTACTTAACACTCATGCTCCATAACATTTCAGGAGGATTTATTACAGCCTGTTACATTAAATTGAAAACTAGAAAAGCACTCAGAGAGTGCAGACCTCCACTGAGCTTATTGTGATTGTTATGCAACACTTTAGTCCTACTTTAATGTTATACTCCCTTTCAGCAGAATGTCTCCTACAATTTGGTGTTAGCTGCAGATTTATATGATACTTTGTTACCTGAATGCATTGAAAACTATGATGACCCAGTACATATTTCATATTCTGGATCTCAGTATTCAGAATATTGCCAGGATCTGGATCCTACTTTTACATCTGTCAGAAATTATCATGACCTTGTCTTGTATTGTTTTGCAAAGCAATCCGACCATTTATCATAGAGTTATATACACATATGGTGTCACAATCTCACAATGATAAAGAATCCTTTAAAAAAAATCCTGGATCCAGACAGTGATTTGGATCACCTCCAAAGTTTAATCACTTCTTTCTCATCCCTTTTTAAACATTTCGTGAAAATTTCACCCAGATCCATTTGTTACTTTTTTAGTTGTGTTGTTCACCGACAAACAAACAGACAAACTCTCCCAAAACCGTATCCTTCTTGGTGAAGGTAATACAAAAAAATGGATTTTACAGATCAAGTTTCTTATAGAAATTATTAGTATAAGTATCAATCAAAAAAGAAAAAAATATATTTGATAGAAAAAGAAAAGGAAGGCAGCAGTAAAAGTTTTCCTCTGGAGAAATTCAGAGGTAGACAAACTGGCACATCATGCAGCAGACAGTGGAAACATGAAAGTTCTTTCAGTAACTCGGTGACTTAGTATCAAAAACTACTAAAACAAACAGAAGAGAAACTTTAAAGCTCCTTTATAAAAGTTTGATGTTGTTTGATTTTGGCACCCCCTGTTGGCAAAGTGGTACTTTTTTTTCTCTTTACTCATTTCTTCCTATGCTACTTTATATATCTAAAAGCTGTTTGCTCCTGTTCTCATACATCTGTGTTGTATCTACATTGTACCTTACGACATAGGTTTGCCTAAAATGAAACTACGCTTCCTAACAATGCTGATAGTAATGGCACAAATACACCAGATGGTTCTGGTTCCACAAACAATGACGAGACCAGATTGTAATCGACTTGACTTTAACAACAAACCAACATAATGAATGGATCCAAGCCATGAGTCAACAGGTTTGATGTTTTGCACCCCAAAAAAGAATAAGGAGAGACTCATTGATGGAGTGGGAAGTGCAGGAACTCCTCATTGACATGACTCCAGCTGTTTTGTGTCCTCAAAGGTGCCAACTAAACTGGTGTGAGCTGATGTACCCAGTTCACAGGCAACAGAGCGGAGCCGGACCAGAGACGCACCTGGTGTATTTGGGCTGTAAGCCCTCTGATTGGTCCGCTAAGGGGGCTCTACCTCCATGTCCAGATCACCATGTCGGCCATACATTCAAACCGCTCCGTACAGTCGCTGTATGATGAACTGCAACATGCTTCAATTTAACATTATACACTCAAAATCTCTGCGGAAAACAAGCAGAAAATGTAGCAGGACTGGAAACAGGTAAAGGCCATCAAACCGATGACACTGACCCTTGTGAAGGAGAGCAGGGTGACATGGACACATTGACGCAGAAGTATGTAGTGATCATGACTGCATCAGCCAATATGGCGTTAGGTCAAAGAAGTATAAATAAGACTTAACAGTCTTATATAAGGTCTTAAGTTTTTATACATATGGTTACAGATATTTAATATATGGCTCTATAAAGACTGAATCTTTTTGCTAAGATTATGTTTGCTGAGTCCTTTTCTGTTAACTGTTCCTTGATCCTGATAGAAAAGGACCCGGCCATAAATTTTTGAAAGCATAAACATATTTTTAAACAGACTGGAAATAAAACCTATGCAACAATAAATGTAAAAAAAAAAAAGTTAATTGGAGTACATTTTAAAGGATCGCAGACACAGACAATTCTGTCCCACCACAAGTCACTGCATGCCTAAAAACTTGAAGCTTGGCCTTTACCTCAAGGTTTAAAAGGCCCTGTCGAGGAGCAGAGGCCATTATGTGTTTTAAAAAGAGAGGCATGGTGAGCAGCCAGGTTATGCTCCTCTATTCTTCTTATCCTCCCCTCAGCAGAGCGCTCAATGTCAGTAGGAGATGTCGGGACAATGGAGGTGATCTCTCTGATCTCTGTGCTTCTATTGTGGCACGTCGTATTATTAATGTTCATCTCTGAGAAAAGCCACGGCCTCTGCCTCGCTGCCTGTGCATCGCTCTGTCATTTTCTCACTGCTGGATTTTCTCTCTTCTCTCCTTCATAATTTTTCTCCACGCAGCTCTGCGGTCTCCGTGGCATAGCCTTAATGATGAACAACCAAATTCATGCACAGAAAAGACTAAAAAATAGATAACTAATTTTTTAAATGTGCAAATCTGCTACCAGAAATCACTTTTTATTCATGGATATGTTTTTAAAATTTAGCCAGTCATCCCCTCAGCTCTGCTTTTAAAAAGTCCTAAAGTTGAACTAAAACATGTTTGGACAGCATCATGAGGAGAGCAGGTTGTTTTCCAAAGCAAAAAGAAGTTGAGTTGGTGTTGGATTGGTCCAGAGTTGCTTGATCTAATTTGATGCAAATACCAAAGTTCAGTTTTTGCAACAAGTGTCTTGAGATTTTTCAGTGATCTTTACCTTTGTGGCACAAACAAGTCGCACCATGACACTCATCCCTGTGGCTAAACCTTTAGACCAAACTTTGGTTCGGACTCCCATTTCATCTCATTCCTTCCCTCTTTGTAGTCACACAATTACAAAAGACAGGGAGCACTTTGAAGGTATGCCGCCCACCCTCTTTTCAAAACACACAAACGAGTAAAACCACGGTCGCTGTCGTTCATTTATCAATGTTGCCCGTGCCTTGCTGTGCCGTGTTTGGGGTCAGGCCTCTATCTCCGTGGTCTCGGAGTAATTATTAACTCACTGGGATTGTCCCACAGTCCTCTGGTCATCTGGAACTGCTGGGTGTCAATCGGGAAAGGTCAGAAGAAGACCGGAGCTGAGAGCGAAAATGGACAGCAAGAGAAAGACTGATGAATCAAAGTGAAACTGGAAACTCAGACCTGTTTAAAAGTAAGAGGTGTGGATCATTGATTACACACTTCTTTTCTCTGAAGGATTTACAGTCAAAGGATCAGTCTGATTAGGATGTGTTTGTTTTCCACTGATCCTGTTAAACAGTAATGCAGACAGTGAAATGATTCTTCTAGCAGATAGATTTGTTTACTGTGTCATGCATTAAAAGCTTACAGTGATGGGTGGTGTTAGAGAAAACATTTTTGAAGTTACAGTACAACTAACACTTACATCACATCACTGTTTCATTTGTCATTTTTGGATCATCTCTCACCAGAAGCCTGTAGGTGCTTTCAATCCCTTCTGCATGTAGACCCAGTCCCTATGTCATCCATGCTAAGTCAACCACTGTGTTGAACGTTTATCTTTGATTACAGATGTCTGCATCTTGATTTTTTTTGTCCTTTGGCAGAGTGGTGACCCTATTTGAATGAAAAGAAGAATAAAACTTTCCCATTTCTCCATTTTGCCTCTTGTCAATCATTGGCTACTTCCAGAAGCATGCCGTGCTCTGCAGTACTGTTTCACTCCCACTGGTACCATTGTTTATAGAATGACCAACATGCTTCATTAAAGAATATAAACTTTTGATTATTACCATAAAATTATCATTAAAATTGTCCTTAGCTAAATTTGTCTAATTTTTTTAAAGACTTCTGTAAATTCAAACCTTTTTTTTGGAACCAGTGGGGTCGCCCCCTGCTGGCCATCAGTCAGAATAAAAGTTGGAGCCTGGCATTCATATTCAGACCTGGAGGCTTCTTCTGTGGTTTCTCTCTTAATGTAGTAGGAAGCAGTCAACTTTTTATTAACCTTTTATTGAGTTTATTTCTGTTTTTTTTTTTCTTTGTTTCTTTTTTTGGCAAACATAGAACAGAAAAAGTTAGTACAAGGGCGTTACTGAAGAATCAGTTTACACTACAAGTAAATGTGATTAGAATAGGCACAGGCACATTACACAACACAAGTAGTCACACACACACCAATGCAAAAGTCTTTGTCGTTGAAGTAATCCAGTCTTTCCCCTGATGAATGGTTCTCCCTCTTCTTTTGAAAGTGAAAAGTTATTGTTGTTTTTTCTCAAAAGTGTGGACAGTTAGTAATGTTTTTAAGTACTTCAATAGCTAAAGTTTTAGTTATTGCTTTCTTACATTCTGCTGATACAAGTCCTATACATTTTTTTTTATTTTTTTTTTTTAGGAAAGACAAAGTAAAATAAAAGAAGAAACTAACATCACATTCAAAGTACGTGAGATTGAAGGCTCCACTCTTGGACAAAAACTAAAATAACCCTTCAACTCTCCAGGGACATGAATTGTGGAGACTATTGGTGAGTTTGTTTTGTTCATGGTTTTTCCAGAAACTGACACAGAATTCAAAAAGTTACGTTCAAAAAAGTTTAACTCCCAGTATTGTGCTCAGTCACAACTGTTAGTAAAATAATCAAATGTATCACAGCAAGAAGAACATTTTCCTTTCCTTCTCTTGCTGTGTGTAACAGAATTGCCCAGATTCCAAATGAAATTTGTCTGTCAGACTAAATAAATGACTGAATAAATAAACAAAATGTGAAAATTATTTGATAGTCAAACAATGATTAAATTCAGTTTTCAAATTAAGCTTCACTCTTTGCTTTGGAAACTTTTAACAACTTTAAGATGAAATAAGTCTTGCACCTAATTTTAAATCTTGAACCTTAAAAAGTATCTCTTTATATAACTCTTAAAGTCTACTCTGTAAAACATTTCAAGATTTCATGATTAGCAAAAGTGATGATTGACATAGTCATGAGCATCACTGCAAAACCATGAAAACACACAGCACAGAACTGTTTTTGTGCTACGGATGCCATACTCTAACTATGGTCTATGTTTTTGAGTTTTTGTGCATCCACAAGTTTTCTTCAGTCTAATGTCTCTTTTGGTTCCTCACAGTCACTGAGCCAGACCCCCTGTGTGTGATATTACTTGGGAAAAGTTTCTTTTTAAATCATGGGAAGATCAGGGTGCAGACGTTCACTACATAAAACCTATCACCTCAAACTGAAGCTAATTTATGCTGCTGCTGTGGCATTGTGGCCTACAGAGCCTTTGTGATGGAGCACACAACACATCTTCTAAAGATGTTTGGGTTTTGTGGGGAATAAATTGTTCCGTTATGTCTGCAATCAGGCTTTATATCATATTCGGCTGGCTTGTCGGTGCCACTGAGGAGGTGAATGGGCGTCCAGAGGCCCAGCCACTGGCGGGTGGTCTGACACAGAAAGGTTAAATATGGTTCAGCCACGGACGCTCTCAAAGGGCCTGGCTGTTAAAAAAATAAGTTATGTGGGTAGTATGTCTTCACGCAGTCAGGAAATTGACAATACTGGCGCAGTGAGGCACAAGGCTGTCCCAGGGCTGAACTTCATGCTGGACTGTCTGACTGAAAAAAAGAGTCACAACATCACTTGTTTCCGGTGGATTTATTGACGGCTCATCAAAGCGGCGGCTAGACAAGAGGTGTAAAATCAGCACAATGAGCGTGCCCGTATAATGGTTAAATTCATTTAACTTTATGATGATACACTTGAACTCTTCAACGACAGGAAAAGTAGCTGAAAACATAATAAATGATCCCAACATCAACTTAAAACAAGAATTCATCGAGTTAAATACTGGAGGACACTGGGCTCTGTCACATATGGGGGTCAGTGTACTGCAAGAAATGTACATTCTCACACAGTATAGTTATTAGTAATTCTTTCAGTACATTTTTTTTCACCCCCACAGTCTTGACCAACATAACACTATGAACTTATAAGATAAGATAAGATAAGATAAGATAAGATAAGATAAGATAAGATAAGATAAGATAAGATAAGATAAGATAAGATAAGATGATAAGATAAGATAAGATAAGATGATAAGATAAGATAAGATAAGATAAGATAAGATAAGATAAGATAAGATAAGATAAGATAAGATAAGATAAGATAAACTTTATTGTCCCCAAAGGGAAATTTGTCATGGATAAAGTGCAGTGCTGCTCACATTTGATGCATCATTCACTCATTCATACATTCATTCATTCATACTGATCAAAAAATACAAAACAAACCCATATTGTGCTAAAATCAATGTTGATTAAAAAAAATGATGCAAGAAAGAATAAGAAGCCCTGCTGCTCATACACTTGAGCATTGTGTTAGGTCACCGCAGATTGTTTGTTAAGTAAAGTAAAGTTATCTACCCACTTTGTAAAGACGGTAAAAGTAATATCTTAATTTCCTTATTTCAGATAACCACAGTGAAAGTCAAATGTCTAAATGCCCTGATCTATGAAGTAGCATTAGCTGAAGGTGAAGACAAGTCAGAAATATGATTTAAAAAAAGAGAAAGACATAATGTTACAAAACAAGCAAACCCCTATTGATGAGAATAAACTCAGAGAAAACTCAAAATCTTAAAAGATTTAAGTCAAAGAAAAGTTAGAATCCCAAGAATAATGTTTTTGGAATAAAGTTGTAATAAAACCATAGATGTGGTAAACAGTTGACCTCCAACATGAGTTTTTGAGTTTCTGTTTTTTTGACTGTGGGTGGAGGAAATCTCTCTCGTAGGAACAACTAAGCTAGATGTAAGAGTAACTACCGATGGATCCTCTCTAACACAGGTCAACTGCTCGTCTCTCTTTCCACCAAACACCTGGCACACCTGCTCAGACAGTCTGAGACAGAAATATGTCCGTCCAGCTACTGTGTTGCTTTTCTGTCCGGTTTCTGAGCAGAGCTTAACTGATCTCCTGTGGGTAACTATTGACAAGCTCCTCATACAAGCCATTAATGTCAGATAGATGTAACTGTACATGCTGATAAATAACAGGTCAGAAGTGGAAAAAATGTAGAACCTGTTTGTCTATAACGCAGTCATTTTTTTCTGGGCTTATGTGTAGCCAACTATTTTCATGAGTGTGTACTTGACCGTTGACCATTTTTCACTGCCAGAGATTAAAAAAAATAAAAACCTGAATCTCAGTCTGTCAGTATCTGGTTAAATCCAGAATTGCATCTTGATTCTGTGCATTGACTGACATGATATCCAAAAAAACAGGACTAGAGGATTAGTCAGACTTTTCTGCCAGACGCAAAACAATTTATAGTTTCTATGTCTTGGTTTGCCTCTGACAAGACAAATAAAAGTGATGTTTTCATAGTTTTCACAGGTTGTGGGAATGGGAAAGAGGGTGTGTTGGAGTCGGGGGGTCTGAGAAGCAGAGAACAGGATGGGAAGGAGAGCTTCAAAGCCCAGAGAAGAGGTCCCTGGCCCCCCACTGCAGCCTTGTTCACATGAGAATCAATCTGGTGCCAGCGTTTGATGTGAACTGCAGATAAAAGAAACTAAACAAAGAACGACAGCGGGGAGATATGGAAAGATTGGGGCACAAACAGACAGGGAGATTAATGGGACGGGAAGATAAAAAGTGTTTAGGTATGAGGAGGAGCAGAGGGCTGGATACGGTGTCTGAACAGGATGGGATGTACAGATGATGTTAGAGGCTAGTTTTCCCAAAGACTGAAAGGCAGACAAAACTCAAAGTGATTGACAGAAACATCTAAGTAGGAGGACAAAGTGAAAGACAGACACAGTCTTTTAGTCAGACAGACATGATTCATCAGTCCGTCGGACATCGAGGGGCAAAAGAAGGTTCAAAGCCAGCGTGGTGGACACCAGTGCAGCGTCTCATCGTGGAGTCTCCCCTGGATGCCAGGAACTTGCATTAACATCACAATGCAAACTGCATTATCATCATCGCCATTACCATTATGATGAAAAATGAAAATCATATTGAGTTCAGAGCGAAGCCTTCAACCAGACAGCTTCCGATGAAGGATTCACTCCTCTGAAATGAGCAGGATTTTCTCTGCCTTTGGTTTTAGAGGGGTCCACAGGATGCCGACAAAATTTTAGCCTTACACTACTGCAGTGCTAACAGTATGTGTCAAAGATAGAGGGTTTTAAATTAGAATAAAAGCACAGTAATAAATCAGGATTATCCTCTTTTAAACCTACAAGATCAGAGCTGAGAACTGCCCTCTTGTTGGTCTGTCAGCCGGTCGTCATGCTCCTCATGAAACAGTGTAGGAATGTTGTTTTATTTGTACTCAGCTGAACAGAAAGTCAGAGCTCTGTTATCACAGGCTTCACATGGACAATGAGAGGCGGAGAGAGCAGCTTTTGGGTCTATTCTTGTTTTTATTTCAGTCGAAACAGGCTCTGACATTGTTGTTCTTTCTGCTAATTAAGCTGTTACAGAGAGGGGCTGGTCTGACAGGGCCCTGCTTGGCGGGGAGGCCAAGAGTCAATGGGCCGAGGCTGAACAGGAGACATTTATGGGCCGCCTTAAGCCATTGTTTCCCCTCACCGAGGATCTTTTCAGGCCTGCCGACTCTGTCTCGGTGACCTGTACAATGAGAAGAATGCCACTCCGAGAAACCCAGAGTCTGCCACAAAGAGCAGCCCCGCAGATGAGGATTTCACGGCACTGGGCTGAATTCGGACTCTGCCAAGATTCCTCAGATAGTTCTCACTTCTTCTGATCTTCAGACACTCTCTGTCACTCTGTGTGTTTATGCTTTGAAGGTGAGGAGATATTTTGCATCGAGATGTTATGCAGGTGTTACGAGTTTCTGGGATGAAAGCAGAAAGTAATAATTTTCAAACAAATTCAGCCAAAAAAGTGGCGACCGAGAAGCGTGAAAGTTTGTCAATCCTTCAAAGTGTTTCTCCTCAGGAGTGTTAGTGTGTAAAATCCTAATTAATAAGCTCAGAAATTCAGATTGGGGCTTTAATCACTTCTTGCAGATTGTTTTGTCGAAGTTTTTCTGCAGCAGTTGTTCAAACCACCTGTTCCTGTTACAGAAGCTGTCGCCCAATCTTGCACATTAAACAGGTGAGATTAAGGCAAAGCTCTGGGCAGCTTGCAAAACATCCTCTAATACGTTAAAAATGCGCCCTTCGCTGAGTGTGTATGCATGTCTTTGTGTGTGTGTGTGTGTGTGTGTGTGTGTGTGTGTGTGTGTGTGTGTGTGTGTGTGTGTGTGTGTGTGTGTGTGTGTGTGGATGCTCTGGTCCATTTGATGGTCATCCAAGCGTCTCTGTGTGTTTGCTTGGACGGCAGGACAGATCCCTCCTCTCCCTCTCTGAGTCACACAGCTCCGTTGCTGGCCTGAAGATGAATTTGTGATCTGCTTAGTTGTCGCAGAAACTTTCTTTTTTTTTTAATTGCTGTTTTCTAGTGACTTAAAACAAACCATTTCTGTGTCAACACCACCTGCTTATGTCTTATCGTTGTGCCAGATTTTGCTCCTTTAGCAACTGCCATGTGTTGTCATAATGTAACTCCATTTACCACAAAGTGTTGAACGGCACTTTCAGACGAGCCAGCACCTCGCACAACAAAGCGGCCCAATTATAGAGCCATTTATGTGTTTGTCAGGGGCTTCAAATGGGCACTGGTTTCTCAGGGTAGCCATATTGGCGAGGTCAGGCACAGCATCTGAAAAGGCAGCTTTATTACAGAACAACCCATCCCCTCTCTTAGATGAACACCCAAGAAGAAAAAAAGACAAAAAAAAGGAGAAATAAAAAATGACAACTTTGTTCTTTATAACAGTTTGGCTGAGCCTGCCTGTCTGGCTGCTCTGCGGAGCGCAGCAGCATGTGTTTCAGGGATTGTCCTGGAAGCGGGAGTGCAGAAACAGCAGGGAGCAGAAGACAAACAGGCAATTCGTGACTCATTAAACACGGCGACGGTGGCCAGCACAGTGGAGGGGTGTGAGGACCCGCGTTCCAACCGGGCGATAAACCCCCCCTGTACCAGCTGGAGCAGGCATCTGTCAGCCGCACGCCGCACCACGCCATGCCACCGATTATCAGCAACAAGCCATATCTGAGTTACCGTTCGCCGCCATTTTCCAACACCCTACACTTACATAACAAGCCTGATTGGTTCACAGGGGAGCCTCAGGTCCTCAGACAAGACTTCATGTTAAACACTGCAGGAGAATAAGCTTTAGACGGAGGCACAGTGAGTCTCTCTTTGCAATGACCAAAGGTCAACTCATGAAATTTTGTCATTTCGTTATGAGCAGCAGGTTGGCAGTTTGGTTTGGGAGGCCGTCTGCTAACGGTGGCCCATAACACCAAAGCAAAGAAGGACACCAACCTTCGAATGACAGCCTGTTCCCAGGGCAAGAGAGGAGATCCAGGTAATTTTAACTAAAGACGTATGACACCTTGTTACTTTTCATGGGTCATTGTGCTCGTCCTTGAAAAGTTAAATGAATGTGTATTGCTCTGAGTGTGCCTCCAAACTTAGCTCACAATGGTTGTAAAAGCTGAAACATCTGATTTATGGTTGTGAAGCCAAACAGAAATGCTTTATATGTAGTGTGAGTTTATCAAGAGAATCAATACATTTAAAATTAAAGCAATCAAATATTTTACATTGTTAATGGAACACATCACTCCTTCCACTGTCAGAGGTTTGTCTATAGAAATATCACCACATCCTGTATATACCCTTATATTTTTTTAATGTCATTTGGCATTTACAGCTAATTGTTTTGATTTATTATGTGCTAACAAATATAGATTTTCAGCTTTTATAAGGGCTAAAATGTTGCTTTAGCCCTTAAAGCATACAGTTGTTTTTTGCTGAAATCTTCCAACAAACCCACTCTTTATTACCTTAACAGGTCTACACAGCAAAGTATGCTTCGAGCTAGTTGACATGCATGATGTAAAAATTAGCTACTAGTAATTAAAAATACAAGCTGAGTTAGTAATTAGCTTTTTAAGAGCCACAAGAGAGCTAATTACCTTGAACTAGTGGCTAAAAAGAAGAACTTGCTAGTTAACATGTTTTAGCCATTTGCTGCTTGAGAGGTACAAATAAGCAAGGTAAAGTTATTTATGCTATGTTTCAAATCTGATATTACACTGTGTACTTAGTAACACATTGTAACGTTTTTACAGTGTTGTGTTGTTGCAAATCAACACTACTGCTTCACTCTCACCTGAAATCTCTATCACAGTTCAGAGGTGTTGTTTTGCTCATCATTGTTTGCAACTGTAACCCATAGTTTTATCCTTCCCTTCTACCATGTAGCCAAGATGGCGACCATTCAGGAAGAGAAGCGCCCAATGTTACGTTCTCAATGTTTTGACTGTTTTGAGTGCGCCAGCTGAGAAATCAAGGTGTACTATATTTTTTCATACTGTCAGTATATACATACTGACAGTATGAAAAAAGAATATATATATATATATATATATATATATATATATATATATATATATATATATATATATATATATATATATATATAAACATACTCTCAAAATAGTAAGTGAAAGTATAGAAGTATGTGATTTGAGCAAGGAGCAACATCCGGTCAGTAAAAATAAAGCCTATGTGGAAGTGCTAAAAGTCGCTGTTCGTCGAGAATCCGCTTGAGGCTGGCTGCAGAAAGACCAAAAGTCACATACACACCCAGCCATAAAAACAGACTTTTACGGCATTAAAGGACCCATATTCTGCTCCTTTTCTGCAGTTTAATGTGGATCATTGATGTCTTAATGAAATGGTAGTAACATGTTTTGGTCCAAAAAACCAATAAATCAAGCACAGCAGCATTGTTTCCAGGCTCTCATAGCCCCTCTGTTCAGAACGGTCTGATTTAGTGGGCGTGACCTTCATATGTAAATGAGCCATTGTTGATACCGCTCCGCTCTTCCACGTCACTGAGAGCGGCGCCACAAGCTCCGAGTGCCCAATGTTTAGAAAACGGCAAAGCTCGTTTACCGTAGCATTACAGGCTAAAACAACAGGCTGGCCGCAGCTACAGTTAGCATCCTGAAGCTAGCACAGAAACAGAGGGGACGCTCTTACATTTGCTCCACAGCACACAGCCTTTAAAATACTCACATCTCCAGGGTCCGAGGTGTATTGTCTTCTTCCCAGATGGGAAGCTTGTGCATGGAACTATGTGGCTGTTTACAGCCAAAAACAAAGCAGTGATGGCTCTCAGCGGGGAGAGGAGTGGGTGGGGAGGGGGTCCGTGGGGAATCTGCTCCGGTGGATCAATCAGGTCAGACTTGCTCCTGATTGGTCAAAAAAGGGAATCCAACCAGCTTGTTTTAGGTCAGGATTGTACATTCACAAGCACTACTAAATACAGGTTTTGTCATTAAATATCATATTTTGTGGAAAGCCAAAGACCCGCAAATTTCACTAAAAGACTTAAAGTGATTTTTGCATAATATGGGACCTTTAAAAAGCACAATTACTGCCTGGTTTAAAAAACAGCTTGAGTCTAAAATGCTGATTTCTCTATTGACACACACTGTACGGTGAGTGATTTTTTTTTTTTTCTATCTCTGCGGTTTAAGTTATCAGGATCGTTTGATTTTCCAATCAGAGGCACAGCTCAGGTCATGTGACAGCCAGGCGCCCTGTAGCTGCTCGAAGAAAAACTAACTGTCGGCATCATAGCGATTGTGACTGTGTCCGCGGATTGGCTTCATTTCAGGGTTTCAGGAACAGATGGGTGACGTTACGGATGCTACCTCCATGTTTTATACAGTCTATGGATTTGAGACACAGCTTTAGTAATAAGACACTAAAGGGCTAGCTAATAACAGTAAGCTTGAATTTCCCTCGGGATCACTAAATTACTATCTATCTATCTATCTATCTATCTATCTATCTATCTATCTATCTATCTATCTATCTATCTGTCTAGTATCAACTGTGTAGCTTGATGTAGCAATTTGCTGCTTGAACCCTGCACACTAGCTAGGGCACTTAATTTAGCCTCCAGAAGCAACATCCAGCTAGTTAACCTGAGCTACATGAGACTTATGCACTGGCTAACTGTCACCCTTTTGTTTACATGATACCCCATGATGTTGACAACTTGCTTAGGTAGTCATTGTTCTGATTCAGACTCTCTCACTGGCAGAAAACTTGTGTCTGTGTCTTAATCAAAGACAACTTGACAGTGTCATAATCAGACCATACTCATACTGACTGTGTCCACAGTTATTTCAAGTTTGATAACTTACGAACTGCTGTGACCTCAGACAAAGTGCGTTTTTCCTTGTTGTAATCTTTTAAAATTCCTTCACAGTCAATTAATGGTTGCTTAACTACAGACATCGGTTTCTTTAACAACTATTTATCCCTCCATCTGTCTCAATAAAAAGAAAAAAATGTAAGAGAAGAATATCCTCCCTGAAAAAAACAGGTGCTAAACCACAAAGACATCATAATTCAATAATAAGTTATAATGACACTGTGGATGCAAGGTAATCAAAATCCTCTGCAGCTTGGAAAAGCCCGACATCAGCACAACTTTGCAGGGAGGTAAAAGTTTTCTCTCAATAGAATTTAACGAGCTGCTAACTGCCTAATTAAACGTGGAGAGCAGATAAAGGCATTAAATATAGATAAGCTGGAAAGGCTGCCTATAGCTCCACGGATCTGTTCTGAGGAAGACGCTGATGTCTCCTAAAACCACAATCAGCAGAGCAACTAAACCTCTCCTCATCCTCCATCCGGTTGTGAATGTTTAATAAGAAAACAGTGTGAAACATGCTGCCTCACTTGTAATGAATAAGAGTGAATCGTCTGCCAAAAGAGTAAACGTTAAAAGAGAGCATGTAACTTTCGATGAAAACCAGCGTTAATGGCATCTTCCCGAAGCCCATGGCACTTTCTCGGACTGAGGGATTGGGGGCTGTAACAGTGCTCATGGTGTGACAGAAGGGGCCTCTGCCTCTTCTCACCAGTGGTAGCCAGGGTTGTAATTCTGACTTTAGCAGCCTTTACGACTCCCTCTCCTCATTTCTGCAGAATATGAAAACATCAGCATATGGCCGCTGACAGCACCAAGGCTAAGAAGTCAATTTCCCCTAAGTAACATTGGGACAGGGGTGACATTCATTTCAGTACGGCCCCCCTGGCTCGAGAGGAGGACAGAAAGAGATACAGACAGAAATCAGACAGATGGTTATGTGAACAAGGACAGAGAAATTCATGGATAAAGAAAGATAAAGACAAAGATGGTTTGACTCTTTTTTTCGTGAACCAGCAGGTCTTCATTGCCTCTCCGTCTCAGTGTTTTGCAGTTCACAGAGTTTCATGTGGCTACCAGGAACAGAAAATCTGTCCGTCAGCTGCCAAAGGTTCCAGCTCCCCTCTGAGCGCTCTTAAAAACCCGCTGTTTCACACCCATGAATTACACTATTTATGGCCCTGGTTAAAATGGGCAGTTTCTGGGCACGCTGTGTGTGTGTGTGTGTGTGTGTGTGTGTGTGTGTGTGTGTGTGTGTGTGTGTGTGTGTGTGTGTGTGTGTGTGTGTGTGTGTGTGTGTGTGAGTCAGTGCCTGTGCCTGTGCCTGTGTGTGGGTGTGCCATGTGGCAGATGGGAAGCAATATGGCACACCTCTGCCCGGACAGATGTGGCACAGCACATCCCAGCGAGCCAGGAGAGGGGATCGGAAACCTCAGGAACATCTGGACCTGTGGCAACCTTCACCCTCAGCCAACAAGCTAACTTTACGTAGCTGCTAAGGACCTGTGAGGTGAGAGAGGAAACACTGGCTCATAACGTGTCATGAGTCCCCATGATCCCCTACATTGCGTCTTCATCCCCAGCAGCGTTTTGATTGACAGACGAGGAATCCCACCTCCCTCAGTGAGAGCTGTCAATCAGTTGCTCTGTGGAGTGGAGCGCTGAGGCCAGTCCCAACATGGGCCTGTCATGGCCTGCTGCACAGGAGGACATTCCCACCACTCAGGGGTCAGCCTGGCTGGGATGAACTGAGGCTGCTATCAGGGCCAGAGTGATGAGAAACAGAGTATTACGTGAGTAACACGGGGACAGGAGAGAGAAAGTTGGAGGAACCTCTGAAGACACAGAGAGAGATGTCTGAATGGATGTCTGCACAGGCTTAAATTTCAAGATCAAGCGATAGGTTGTGGTTTTGCTTCATTTGACTAAAAGGTGTCAAGTGACAGGTACAGTGCATCTGGAGAGTTTTCACTGAGCTTCCATATTTTGTGATGTTACAGCCTCATTCCTAATGGAATAAATTCATTTTCTTGCTCAAAATTATATTGCAAATTTATCAAAAAATAAGAAACTAAGAAATGACATGTACTAAGTTGGCCACCTGTCTGAACTGAGGGATCAGAGGAGAAGGGCCGTAGTGCGCAGCCATCCAAACCATGCCGTGCTTGAGCATGATTGCCCACCCGCAGAGCCGTTCCTCCTCTGGAGAGTGCGGCCAGCGGTCACACAACTCCAATATGAACCAGACTTTGGCGGGTATCGCACGCGCGGACAGCCCGCCTACGTCACGTGCAGCGTCTGTTGTTACAACTTTAGAGACTTTTTGACTTATGGTAAGTTGTTCTGGTCAAATACAGCGCTCTAACAACCCGCTTTGTTTAAAATAATTGACGAGAGATGAGCTTGCGGTGATCATACGTCATGGATCACGCGCGCTGTCCATGTGCATGAAGTAAACCGTGCCGAAGCCCACCTCTCTGAAGCGTGCCAAAGCTGAGAAGTGAATCGTGCTCAAGCACGGCATAGTTGCGGTCACACTGGCCATTCAAACGTGCTTTAGGGCTGAAGCGTGCGTAAGCATAGTACGGTTTGCGAGTGTGACTGTGTCCTTAGTCAGGAAGGTCACTCAGTCAGTCAGCCAATACCATCCCTACAGTGAAGCATGGGGGTGGCAGCATCATGCTGTGGGGATGTTTTTCAGCAGCAGACACTGGGAGACTAGTCAGGATTGGGGGAAAGATGAATGCAGCAATGAACAGAGACAACCTACATGAAAACTTGCATCGGAGCACTTTTATCAAGTATCAAAGAATTGGCTTCAGGACAGCTCTGTGAATGTTTGAACATCTCTAGAGAGATCTGAAAATGGCTGTGCACCAATGCTCCCAGTCCAACCTGATGGAGTTTGAGAGGTGCTGCAGAGAGGAATGGACCAAACTGTCAAGATCAATGTGCCAGGCTTGTGGCATCATATTCAAAAAGAACAGGAGGCTGTAATTACTGGCAAAGGCTCATCAACAAAGTATTGAGCGAAGGCTGTGAATACTTATGCACATGTGATGTCTTCGTTTTTTCACTTCTTAGTATATCAGTACTTTTTCTTGAAATGATCCTGACACCACCTCAGGTCCAGACATCACTTGGGCATTTATCCTCACTCTCACCCTGACACCCTGAAGTGTTTTAAGTATACATTTACCAGAGCTGAGAATATTTTCTTTTACAACATCATCTAGTCAGAATCTCCATACAGAGATTACTGTCCAATTAAGTGAAGATTCATCAAAATATGATAGATATTTGATACAGTCCACACTTATGAATTTGATGAATTAATCTTAAGTAACTACTTGTACTATTCATCCAAAACAAATGCTGGGCAAACCAAAGGATGTCCAGTCCAGGGGTGTCTCAGTTAGACAGATTTGACATGAAAACTTGTTTTCACACAATGAAAAATTTTGCGTAACACAGAATGGGAAAGCAACATTGGCAGGCTAAAGAGTCAAGTGGGCATTTGAGTGAATGAAGGTAAAAATAAAAAAAATAAAAAAGGAACAGCTGACCTTCAACAATCAAAGATATCCGCAGGTTTTGGAGATGCTGGAGCTTCAGAGGGAATGATTGACCACTGCAAGACAAGAATGGTACAGAGCTAGTTTCAACTTCCAGAGAGAAACACCTTGTAAAAGTCACATTAAGCCCTGTGTGAAACAGTAAAGCTAGGGCCTTCTTCAGAAAGCCAGTGTGAATTACCAACTGAAGTATAGTTAAGATAACTGAAGATTGTAAACTTGTCCAAAAAACATACCGGTTGCTCTTTTTTGGTAAAAAAGATGAATCACAATGAAAATGATTCTTTTCAAACTGCAGTTTAATGACCCCAAAATGTGGAAACTCAAAAGTTTTTTGAAATGAACTTCATCAGATACTAATTCTGCGATTCAAACACAGGAATAAGTGTTTCAATCACTCCAAAAAAACAAGTTTCCCTCCTGCCAAGACTGTGATGAAACAAAAATAATATTTCCCTGCTTTCTTCACAGATAATATTCAACATTAGGTAAACCATAATAACATACTGAAGCTCAATTAAACAATCAGAGAACAATTTCACAGTAGAGCAGACAACAGTTAATTAGCTGACTTTCCTGAGTAAGAAAAGGAAAACTATTGTGTTTGATTTGACGGTATGATCTAACAGACAGGACAGCTTTGAGGGATCTTACAAGTTAAAGCTCTTTGAAAGGTGACGGGAACATCAGCGCCGAACATGATACGAGCAAAGACTCCTGTGATATAGTATGAGAAGGCTGGACCTGCTCCTTCCTTATCCCTTTATTACATTACACAGTGAACATGTTGCCATAGATGTGGTGTTCACATTGTATGAGCAACTCAACAAAATTTAAAAGAAACACAATCATCTAAAAGTCTCACTCTTGTTTTATTTTGCTGCAGTTCATATATTTTTCTTAATCTAGATGGTTTGAGTATTATAAGAAGAAAACTTTGAGTGTCGCTAAATGAACGTCTTTTGACTGTTTTTTGAGGACCAAAGAGTTTTTATTTTTCAGTAAATAAGATCAGCACCTGGTTAAGTTCAACTTTTAGCCCTGAAAATATTCAGCTCGTCCAGTTTGACCAAAAACTCAGCAATAAAAACTCCTGTTGAGATGTTTTTCTTAAGGAATTGTCTTTGGGGTTGATTACAGCCATGATCACACATCTCTTCTTTATTTTTTCTTTCTTTCTATTTCCTTCCCTTGTGTATCTATCTCGAATTTATTTCTTTTTTATCTTTCTCCTTCCTCTCTTTTTTGCCCCTTTCAGTCTTTTACTCTGTCTGTCTGTATTTCCTTTCTCTTTCTTTTTTGTCTTCCCAAATTTGATGGTTCCATCTTTCCTTAGATATTCATTTTTCTTTTTTCTTTGTCTTTCTTTCTTTCCATGTTTCTTTTTCCTTTATTGACCCCGAGTTCTTTATATTTTTGGGGACCCCTAAATGAAGACTGGGGAATCTGTTGGTCTCAGTTCACATGCAAAAATCAGTGCTAGTCTCTCTCTGACTGAAGCTGATCTCCCACAGCCTCTGTCAGAGAGAGCACACATATAAAATAGATTTCACACTTATCTTCTGGGCTGAAAAAACGACACCCCTGACATAGTGGTCCTCTACGCAACCGTCTGCTATTGGCCAAAAATGTAAACATGTGCATGCCAACAGACACACATTTCTCTTCAGAAAAATGTGTTACATTATGTGTGTGTATGTGTGTGATTTTCCCAGATGTGTAACGAGAAAGGAGTAAAAAAAGAGGAGGGAGAAGGTAGGTAGGCTATTTTTCTCTTAATCAGAAGAATGACCTTGCCTCTGCACAGTGGAAAACTTTACACTCAAACGTGTGAAACAAACTATGGGAATATAAAACCTTGTGAAAAACCTTGTACAAAAATTATAATATACATCCTGTAAATATAACACCTTCATCCATTCTTTCTCAATGTTTTTTCTTTTTTTTCTTTTTCAACTCTTTGATTCTTTTTTCTCCCACATCATTCCTACTTAAAAAAAATAATGATGACAATTTCATTAAATGAATTGAAATGTTTCTATGATAAAAGTTACAAAAGTACTTAGAATAGAATAGAACTTTATTTGTCATTGCAACAAGTGCAACGAAATTACAAAAGCCCTTCAGTCAGTGCAAAACAGTCAAAAGTGCAAAAAAAATGCTACTATGTTCAGGTGCATTGATGACATGGAAGTAATTGTTATGTTGTAATTATTTGACTGATGTGGCATATGTTCGACAAATTCAGCAAAATTGCAGTTACTGGTTTAAAAACAGCATTATTGACTTAAAAATAATTAAATAAACTTTGGTACAAATCTTCATCCTCCTCTACCATAAAACAATGAGTTTAACCTCACCTCAGACAGAAGCCTGGATACAAAGCCATGGAAACACAATGTCTTTGTAAATCAGTTTTTCTGTTCTCTTATTTCTAGACTACTCAACATTTCTTTTTGTTTTGATGCATGCTTTTGTGTTTTCAAAAGAATTTACCATCTGCTTTTGTTTTCCACCTCTGCAGATATACGGCGTCACATCTTTTACTGTCAGTGTATTCTTTCCCGAGCCTTTGGAGGCTCCTGTGGGAATAAGAGCAGACATATGTCCGACAGAGGTGTGTTGGATGTCTGAGGACTGAAGCCCAGCTGGCCTCCTGCTCACACAGGGCTCCGTCAATATGGATGACATCCTCTCACTCTCACTCCACACCAACACTTGACAAACTTTGACTTGTGTTAAAAGCCCTATGAAGAGTGGAAACAATACTTCTAATGAAGCTGGTGAAATGCCTCTGTCCCCTGAGTTTGCATACACTGAGCATGGAACGTAACTTTGAACAAAATGGCAAATTATGCTAAGCTGCTAAGCTTTTTTCTGCATTTTGTTGTTGTTGTTGTTACATAAGTAAAGAGGGATTTGTTTTATGATCTAGGAGTATACTCTAAGCAAAGTGTTTGCATTATAGGTTCCTGAGTTAAAGCAGGGGATAATCTGGAAAAATCTGATACCACATGTGATAGGTCTTGGGTATTAAAGACCCTTTTTTTCTGGGGTTTGCATTCACATGTATTGAAACAGAGTGTAATCTCACATTACATTACAGAAAGAGGCACCCCTGAAAACGCCTTCCTCATCTCCTCTCTGCTCTTTGAATAATTAGTGATGTGTGTCAATATTGTGGCCCATAGTAACCATATGGTGGGTGCAGGCAGACAGGCCATTGTTGCGAGCTGTGAAATATTGTGTATCCCTGCGAGGGCTGGAGCCAGCGGAGGCAGGAAGTGTTGTCGGGACTGACAGGGACATTGTGCGCCTGAATGGACGAGTCCTCGGTGGCAGGGAGCACCGCGGACCCAGACAGAAAGTCTTGACCCTGGCGAGAAAGGCTGATTAGGCATGGTGCTGCAGGCCTCTCCTTCATCCACCCCCACCTCCACCTCCACCACCTCCCCTCTCATCCACACCCCCCACTGGAGGCCGTTAGAGCCCAGGCAGAATACAACAAGGCCACTTAACTCAGCGGTGCCTTTTCACTGCGCACATAAAAACACTCATATATTCATGTCAGGAGAGGAGGACCTGGAGAGGGACGGGGTCTCGGGGCTGCAGCATCAGTGTATGTGTGTGTGAACTCAGGAGTGTGTGACATTGAGAGTATGAACCCAACTACTGATCTGATGCATGCAAGGATAAAACAGTTTTTTTCCACTTTCTTTCACTTTGAAACATATATCAAATCTAAGTGATGTCATTAGCGTGTTGCAGAGACGACAGATTGGAAATGATGCTAAGCTTTTTGTTTTAGAGTCCTCATCTCGCCGCAGCATAATCACACAAACACATTAGTTGTACGTGATAGAAGGAGGCCAACATTATCCTGTCACATTAACAAGCTGTGGAGAGCAGGAACACTGAGCTGCAGTGCATCCTGACAATAGAGAAGTCCTTAAAAATCCAACATAACCCCCCAACAAATATCTGACTCTTAACTGTGCAAACATTTAAAGTCAGGAAATCCTCCAGGCTGACTTTCCAGTGCAAACATCTGAGCAGTATGGCAACAATTTTTCACACTTGACATGTTAAATATATATTGTTTTTTGTCCAATAGCAGAATAAATGAGTGAAGTGATTGGTGAGGATTCAAATTTTACAAAATATGTAGCGAATAATTGCTAGTTTTCAAAACAGAGCACTGAGCTTATGCTAATGCTTAATATTTCCACAAAATTGATCATGTTTGGGGTAATTAAGAAGCAGCTCGGGCTCCATTGTGTATTTTCTAATTATTGATTGGGGACTTATTTTCTCTCCTGCAAAACAAGCTGGGCAGCTTCAACAGAGGAGCGACTTCATCTGGTTCAGTTTCATTTTCACTCCTCTGAGTCTTCTGCTCCATAACCGCCTGATCAAACACGCCTCCATCCCCGTTCCCGCTCCTCCTCGTCTCTCCGTCCTTTTCCTCTTTTCATCCTGTCCTCCTCTCCCCTCTCTGCCAATTATCTCTCCGTCAGTCTGTCACACTTTGTAGTCCAATAAAGGCGTCCTAAATTGATGCCCATCCTGCCTTTATCCCCCTGATAAAGCACAACAATTAAGGCTCATGTCTCTTTGCTCTGGGCCTTTGATGGTGCACAAAGCTGCACCCAGAGAGAGAGGGAGAGGTGGTGGAGCTGGTGCTAACAGGACGGAGCTCTCACTCTGTTTCTCTCCAGTCCACTCACTGATCATGTAGGTAATCAACAAGCACATCAAAGGTGTGAACTCCAGGCAGACCCAAACGTTGATCTGATCACTGGAGCTTGAACTTCACGTCAACTTTAAGTCAAGTGACATGGGAATAAAATCAACTTCTAACATCTTACCTTTACAATGACTTTCAAATAAGTTCTCTTTCTATTTTTTCTTTCTTTCTTTCTTTCTTTCTTTCTTTCTTTCTTTCTTTCTTTCTTTCTTTCTTTCTTTCTTTCTTTCTTTTGTCTATCTGTGCTGACTGTTATCTTCATGCAGGACAGAAACTCTGCCCTCCTGGTGGTAAAGTTTTGTTTTAAGTTGCCATCATTTTTGAAATTGCAAGACCAAACTCTACTGCATCCTATTTAAATATTACTTTCTGAGTTTTAAACTGTGAAACTGCATTTGGAAGATGGAAGACATTTTTTAAAGTTGCCTAACCTATCCCTTCCAGTGTGTTGGATGATGACATGAGAAGCTCATGGTATGAAAAAGCTGGTCAAACTGCAAAGACTCAGCTGTTGATGGGGAAATGTTGGATGACGTATACAAGGCAGGTGAGATAATGAAAATATGCGTGAGGGTGTCATGACTGAACTGGAATTGAGGGAAATCTCAAGTGTTGTGATACAGGTTAAAGGTAAAGGTGTATTTCAGTGCTGTTGGAGAGACCAGGTGATGAAAAGAGCTGATGACAGGACAAGTGAATGCTTGGAAACCTGGATGTCTACCGGTACCTTCTTCCTATAATGTTCAGACTACTTTACAATGCTGCATTTGCTGCATGTTTGGTCAGTCTTGTGGATATTGCATTTTAAGAGACCTCCTTTTTGAATGAGTTTGACTGAGACCTTGCGCAGCTGACATGACAAACTCCACAGAGGTTTAAAATAAAAGGAAACACCAGTAATGAGCCAGTGTGATAATAAAGCTGAATCTGAGGGGAATGTGCCATTATTTCCCCAGATAGCTTGCTGTGAAATGTGAAAAACCAACAAGCTTGTTGCTCCCCTCTGAAGTTTCTGTTTTTGAAGAAAAGAGAAAATTGTTTGGAAATGATTGATGAGAGCCCTGAAACAGCAAAACGTGGTAAACAATCATATTTCCTCAGGGTATTTCAAATTTGTTTGATGAGAATTACAGCAAAGTTAATTACTGAGTAAATGCCAAAACATTTAGAACAAAAACAAAGAACATTTAAAAAACCCAGCGTGATTCCTGCAAGAATGTTCAACATGTTACCTTTTTGTTTATTGTGTCTTCTCCTGCTATATGCCATGACACCAGGGGGCTAGCTGTGGATTTGAATAGTCAGTGGAAATAAGTGGGAAAGGTGTGAAGGAAAGCAGAAGACACTCTGTCATTTTCTAAATCTATCTTCAGTCTGTGAAAGATTCAGCCTGTGAAAGACTCAGAAACACAAGAGTAATCGTGTTGTTGTGGTAGACGGTGGAAATCTAATCTGCAAATCTGCACCCTGTGATAATACCACACAAGGTCTGAGCACAAACTTTTCAATCAAAGAAACACCAAATGATGCAAAACAACAATTATTTCTCTGATATTCTCAATTGTAAACTCAAAGTGAGCAGCTGACCTCTATTGTTTTGAATATTAAGATTTAGTGATGAAAAACACAGACCTTTCTCCCATGTAACCACATACAGGTAGGTTATGGGATTGCATATGACAGAGAAAGAGGTCTCTCCTTATAGGTGCAAATTCACTGTAGCATATTCAGCTTTTATGTTTGTTTTATTTTTTTATTTTTTTATTTTATTTTTTGTTTGTTTTTATAAACTTGAGCCTTACAACAGCACATTCTTATTATCTTTAATCACTTGAATGGTGCATTTAAATGTGTTTCCTGCTGAAGCATACTGGCTCTCTTAAACAGTTCTTAAAGCACTGAGCTGCACCAAGGAGTTATGAAGGAGTGGGTCATTTGTGATGGAGCAAGAGAAAAGATTTGATAAAGAAAACCAATCTTCACAGCATCTTAGCTGCAGATGAGCATGCTGCTTTACCATAAGAGGCAAACTTACAGTAACAATGCAGCTCATTCCTCTCCTATAAAAGTCATATAGCAGCACCTGCAGCCATATAACTTGTAGCACTTTTGTGCACTAACCAATGTTTTCCCTTCTGTTTAAATTCTTGTTTGTGTTGTACGTGATTTTGGACAAAATCCTCTGCTTAATGAAATTGTAGAATTGTAGAATTCTTTAACATTATCCTTCCATCCTTGTTATCCTTCATTAGTAGCAACTGGAAACATGCTAGCATCCTCATAGCTGGAACAAGTTGTCATTTTGGCAACTATTATTGACTAGTTTGCCCAAAAAGCAAAAACCCAATAACTGACTAAATCAATATAGGTGAACCGCTGAGTTGGTGCTTTGAGAAGAAGTTTTTTATATATATATATATATATATATATATTCATGTAGAACCTGTTTCTATTATCTTTCTACAGTGACCGGTGAAAAACATGTAACTTTATGTTCTCTGTGAATGTTTGTTTGCTGATGGGACAAACCGTTCACAGAGTGATGGTCTGTGAGAGAAAATGTTCATCTGTGTTTTTTTTTTTATTGCACAGGGGCCTGAACTGTAAGTATGAAGGATCTCAGTCGCTGTCGGGTGTTGTCTGCAGTTAACTGTGAGTTTCTCCTCCTGCAGCAGCAGCAGCTCAGCGTTTAGTTACCTGGGAGGCCGGCCGTGTCAGTGAGTAATGCTGCTGAAACAAAAGCGCTGACAGCAGAAGTGTGGAGAGAGTGATGAGACCCCCTGCTGGTGTGTTTGCCGACCCGGCCTCGGAGCCTCCTCTCTGGCTTTCCCTTTCAGACTCCTGGCCCTGAGGGCTAGAGCCCTGGAGACACCAGGGTCCTGCAGAGGCCAGGTCTCGGTTTAATGCTTAAGGGACTGAGCCCACTTGGGATCCTTTCCAAAACAGGTTTTTGGTAGTGGAAGAAATGATACCAATATTTATATGATTTGTTTTCTATCTATAAATATAATGAATCAGATCCTGTAGAGACATTTTAGAGCTCTGCTTTGAAGAGTCCAACCTGAACTGCAGTTATTTTATTTCTTACTTGTAAAAAAAGTTTTCTGCTATTTCAAATCCTATTTGTTCTCAAGGGAAACTTCTTTCTTGGGTCCATGTTAACTACAGTTTGAGCAATAATATTAATCCTTAAAATATAAAATCTGGAAAACTATGCGCTTTAGATTTTATTACACTTAAGTGTGAAATATTGCATGAAGATTGAGCTAAGAAATAGTTGACTCAAAGTTTTGCGTTGGCTATGCACTGAACATTTGTGTGGTTGTCCTGTATCAAAGCATTTGTGCACTCATCCAGTCAACTTGCTACAGTTCAACTCCTCTAACTTCTCACAGCTCCTCTACCTCTGCAGCCTTGAGCACTGGTGGTTGAAAACGTCATGGCGACTGTGGGCTCAGAGGGACATCCAGCCGTTACGGGGGGCTTGCAACATGATGCTTGACAAAAAGATGCCATGACAACCTGGTAACAATGCTGTTGATTCAGCAACCTGAAACGTATGAGGAGCTGCAGACAGGGGGCAATAAACATTTTCAGGAAACAGGGAACACAAGGAGATGATGAAGTCAGTTTTTCCCCCAGTTGGTCCATGTCTTTGGATTTGGAAGTTTAAAGGCAAACTGAGGTTTTTAGATATCTGTCTTATATATTTAATTATCAATATTACCCTCCAAATAATCAGAACTTTCAGTATCAGGTAATTAAGCTACATTGTCTCTGATGCTGCTTGCTCTCAGTGAGCTAAAAACAAATTGCTTCTCACAGGAGTTTTCATTGTATTATGTGTTGCACTGGGCTTCTTCTACCCCTGTTGTCTTGATCTTTGTCATTATAAACCTAACTAGAGACTTTCCCTCATAATTGAATAAGAAATGTAACAAAAAAAATACAGTAAAATGCTCAGACTTGCCCAAAGTTGGAAAAGTTAGAGAAAAAAAATTCAATGTTGTAGGTCAATTGTTGTTGCTGTTGTTGTTTTTTACCTTTTTACCCAGGGTGTGCTTTTTTCGTGCACAACAATCTTACAGAGGGGAAAAAACATCCAGGGAGACTTAACTCTCACTCCTGTGCACACATGTGTGCCTCGAAAACTTCCCCTCCAATAACTGGAGGATCTGTAATACTTGAAAGTCTCATCTTAACATGACCTAAATCAGATCAGTTTATAGCATCAGGGCTAACTTAAAAACTAAAATCAAACAGCCTCAGTTCAAACAAGCCCGCAAAGATACTTTGTATGAGACATCAAAATAATTGCATGCCTTCAAAATAAACCTTAATGGTGCCATTGTTGACCTTGACAGGCTCACATTTTCAAAATGTCAACATCCTGAAGAAATACTGAAACAAATAAGTGAATCCTTTACATGATTTATCTTCTGAAAAATGGAAAAAAATAAATAAAGATAAAATAAAATGTTCTTCATAATAAAAACGAAGTGACATGTCACCAAGGATTTCGGACATGTTGTATCACAGGTCTTGGGGAAAATATGAGAACATTTCTTTTTAAGAATAGTTCTATAACGTGTACCCATTCCTGACATGTTGCTCATTATAAAAGAAACATGTCAGGAATTTAAATTCAGTGTATCACCTGAAGTTACAAGCCAGTGTTTGAGAAAAATAAAAACTGCATTCTCTCCCCGTGGGGTGCACTCTTTGTCCCTATTGAAACACTATTCTTGTTTAGGTAAACTTGAAAAAACTAAACTGAGGGATAACTAAAGCTCTGGTTGGAATATTCCTCATGTCCATGCATTATTTGCTTTCAGTTTGTTTAATCTGTGAACAGTCTGGTGGTACAACACTAAACCAGGTCCACACTGCCACCTTGTGGTTTCATGGATACACAGAAATAAGTAATCCGTTCCTAGCAAAAAAAAAAAGCAGAAGTCAAATATTATTTCATTAAATACAATTTAATGTTATGAAGAAGCTGTTTAGGATAGTTGCATTGCCAATTCCTGATTCACGTGACACTCACGATAATTTGAGAATATTTATGGTTTTTGGCCAAGTAATGGATATGTCTATTTGAGTTGGCTTTCACTATTCTTAGCAATTTTGCCTTTATATTGCCTGACCCTCCAGATTGTTCAGAAGAGTGAAAAACATGGCTGTGACCCAGAGGAATGGAAGACATCTGATCAGGACCCAGATGCCCAAGCCAGTCGGGCAAAGACCAATTGAAAGTTAAAGCACATTAAGCCTGACTGCTTCTATGGATTTTTGATGCAAAAACAATCAACCACATCCCAATGCTGCATTACTTAGTGGAACTTGTTCTGTTATTTCTCTGATGAGTCACATTAAATTCACCCATTTTCAGAATTCTGTGGCTCTGTATTTTTTGAAGATATGATTCACACTGTGCTTAAAAAAATATGTTATTAGGAGAAAATCCCCAGCATCATGAAGCACTGAAACTCTGACTCTTTTTCCCCCAAGAGTTTTTCATTCAATTGATCATTCTGAACAGGAGTTAAAAATGTTTTTATGATTTTATCCCCAAATTTGAGCCAGAAAATTGGAATCCTTTGAGAAGTCAGAAATGCATTAAAAATAACATCCAACCACTTTAACTCTTTAAGTTCAGGAATGAAAGTAAATAGATGTAAATTGTTAATCAAGAAATATTAATGTTTCACTTTTTCTGTTTTTTTTTTTTTTGTTTGTTTGTTTTTTTTTTGGTGTGTGTGTTTTTTTCTGTTTTTTTTTTCTTAAAGTAAGTTTGAGAATGCATGGATAATAACTTTTTTTCAGCATTAAAAAAATATACATTTTTGATTTAAAAGTTTACACATCCTGTGGATTAACCGTTACAGGAACATTAAAAAAGTAAATTGGTAGTCAACTAAATACTCTGAATTTAGGTCAGTGGTGGCAAATGCTTTACACCGGGCGTTGGGCTATGAAATTTGCACTGTCTACATGTTTTCTTTATTTTGTAGCGCCCAGGGAGTTCATAAAAGTCCTCCAGTATTAGTCATACATGTCTAAACCTTTATAAATAATAAGGGGGGGGGGGGGGGGGGGGGGGGAGAACTGGTAAAGTCCTGAAGGCAAAGTGTAGCAACTTAAATTAATATTTTTATTTTAAGGAATTAAATTTCCTTTATCAGCACTAGAGGGAGCCCTCTGCTTACTTTCCACTATATCCATAGTTCAAGTAACGTAAAACTGAGTGTGACATCTCATCTATCTAAATCATAGCAGCATTGGTAACTAGACATTAAATAGAAACCCATGTACAAAATGTATAAAAAAATAAGTCCCCAAATGAAAGCCCTCTGGTGGATGGCTTTGCACTCCAATACTTTCCCTCTGTGCCACTCCAACACATCCATACACTTTGTACACACACACACACACACACACACACACACACACACACACACACACACACACACACACACACACACACACACACATCTCTGGGGTTTACCTCAGTCCGGGGGTTCTGTCACTGTTCTCTGACCCTCTCTCTAAAATTATCGGGTCTTGTCATCACGTGTGTCTCTCATGTTTCTGCTGGCCGATGGGACCAGCTAAGAATAGAAGAGCTCTGACACAGATTAACACGGCTGGTCTCTCCTTCAACCACACTCTTTCTAAAAAGCAATTATTTTCCATCTGTCATTCAAGCATCCGCAAACTTCCTCCTTCTGCGTATCTCTTGACCTTCTCCTATTTTTAACCTCATACCTCATCTGTTGAACAGGTAATAAGGGTGGACAAGCCACCTAAACTTGGAGCCAAACAGCAGAGTCAACATACAATAACTATGGGTTCCTCTGTCTATCTTAGGTGACTTATTATATCTTCTTAACCATATCTTTGCCCCTGACTTTCCTGCAGTACAGGAAAGACAGGAGAATCCCTCTGTGACTTCTAAATGTCACAACTAATCCGCGGATAGAGTAGGATCTCCAGCATATGAGGAGTTGTCCCTTCAGAAAGAGAGTGTTGATCCAGCACTGGTCAGACTTCCAATCATAGATAGCCTTCCAAAACCTGATTGGCCCATGTGCAGGGTCATTTAGGGTGAGCTTCCTCTGTGTTTGTCTCCCTGGCTTTGAGTAAACACCGAACATGTGTGTGTTGGTGTGTCCACCTGGTCATATCAGTTAGACTTCAGAGCGTCAGAGTTACTTTCTCCTTACAGTGCAGCTTTGTTAGCCAAGGCTTAAGGCAAGATTAGCTATAGACTAATGTAAACACACTTCATTCCTGGAGCTAATGTCAACACACTAGGACTTGTGCTACTGATTTCAACATCAAGTTGTGAGAGCCAAGGTAAGGAAATAGTGACAAAAACATCAACATGTGACCAAGCTGGTCTCATATTTCCTTTACAAACCAAGTGTTAGGTGACAAAGACAAGCAGCAGTGACCAAACCAACTCAATGAAACATACGGTGGGAATAAGAATCCCAGGTAACTTGTTTAGTAAAACACAAAAAAGTAAAGTTGTGTTTTCATTCGTATGTTTTACATTTCATACTCGGCATGTAGTCATGCTCCCCAGGGGATAAAGTATGATGTTGATCCCAAGGGTCCTGTTGTAGCACCACCATGAGGTTGAAATTTACAATTTTCATTTCCCAAACATTAACTGAACAGACCATAGTGATATTAAGGAGAAACAAATTGTTTGTGAACATGTATCCCTCTGGATGGATATTTGCTGTGGTATATGTAAAAGAAAACAGCTATTTGTGCATTTAATATATTCCTCTGGAATCTCCTACAGCAGCAGTTTCAGGCATAAAAAACTATTTAGAAATCTTCAGCTTCAATGTTGATGATCTTGCTTTGTGCCTTAAATGGAGGCTTAAGAGTTACATTTCTTTTTTTTTCTGACCAGCTAAATATGCCCCACAGGAACTCTTATGTGACTGCACTGTAATCCATTTGGTGATTCCTTAACACCTTAACTATTTTTTTTCCCATCAATATTTTTATTTTTCTAAAACCTGACTTTTATTGCAACTAGGGCTTTTTTTAGGGATTTTTTTTATTCTAATCATAATAATTCATAACCATGTTTAAGTCCATGTTAGCAATGATTACCAGCATTTTGATTTGGTGATCAAATGAATGCAATCAAATGTGTTTTATGATGTTGACTTTTGGATTAATCAATCCTATGAACCCTGTAATGATATGCTAGTATTACCAGAGGTCAGAGATAGCTTCAAGCTGCTTAATCTGTCAAATAGAGATGACACAGGAAGAACAGGGTGGAGTGCAGTTGCTCCAAGATCATTTTGATTACTCATTGATTACTCACTTCATTGACAGCATTTGCACTCTTCAGGTTCCAGTTTAGTTGCTTTCATACAGACCCTGTAACAGTGAAACTCTTGATGGTAAGGTCACAGTATGCCAACTTCAGAGTTGAATCTTCCCGATTGTTGACTGGCCTGAAGTCAGTCGCCACCCACTTAGCAAATACTGGCAATTTCCTCAGTTCAGTTTCATCTTTTTGTAATTAGATATTCACAAAGTTGAAATCAGTTCTCTGACAGTTTTTATGATGCAGTAACCCACTGACATCAGTCTGATCAGCTGCGCCTGTATACTTAGCTCGAAGAAGGTAGCTCAATTGAAGTATTTTGGTGATATTCATCTATGCTGTCTGAGAGGTTTTTTATTTCTAATGAAGTGTACGATCTAAAAGTGTTGTGTTGTCTTTATTTTTCTATCTCAGTGGCAGCAGGAGAACACCCCCATAGCTTCACTGTGCTGTACCAAAAGGGACATAATAATGAATTATTAAATTCTTATATCAGACCTTAAACCTTGTCACCCAAGAATCACACCAACCGCCCAGATTTTTTGTTCTTTTGTCAGGAAACAGCCAGAGATCTCATCCTCTTTTCTTTCAGGAATATATATTTTTTTTTTTTGCTAGCCCAAATGGTTAAAGAGGCACATGAAATGTCATTGCAAGTGAATTCCTGAGCAGTAACGTTATACCCATATATTGCCTCAAAGCGTGTCTTTTCTTCTATAACCCCGCAAAGCCTGAACCATCAATAAATAGCCATAAAACTCAATTTTTTATTTAATTTTTGGAACTAAGATGTTGATTGACCCTTTTAGCAAAATCCACAAAAATAATATTGCTACATCATTTTGGTTTTTGATACAATTTTTGGTATAACATTTGACATATCGGGCGCATTAGGCAGCTTTTTAGTGAAGTTTTTAGTAAATATGCATTCTTTTAAGGCAGAAAATACTTGTTTCTAAAATGAGTAACAATTTAGATGTTATTCTTACCAAAACTTCTTGAAATTATTAATGATTTCACAAATAATTACATAAGAGCAGACAAAAACAACTGAAATATAATTCAGCTACCTGTAGTGGTATGATAATCCTCAAAGGAGATTTTCTATTATTATTATCATTTAAGAGTTTTTTAATGAAACTGTTTACCATGTTGATGAAATAGAGTTCTTGGAAACTAGTGTATCAACTATGTTTGGCAATAAATTCTCTTGCTTGTCAAAATTTTTGAGGAGTTGATCATTTATATGGTGATTTAAAGAGCACTTCTAAAATATGAGCACCAGCGGTCCCATGGATTGTAAAGCATTAATCACATTTCACAGCAACTGGTACTTTATATGCTAACCTGGTATAGTCTGGTAACATTATCCCTGCAAAATGCAATGTCATTGTGAGCATGTTTGTATTTAGCTTCTCACAGAAAGTCTCACAGCAATGTCAAACCAGCTAGAGACTTTTGCTTGGAACAAATCATAGTATATTAAAAACTTATTTTATTTTCTAGTCATTTATGTAAAACTCACATGTATTACAGCCCAGATTCTAAACGTTATGTCTCTCCTGCCATGTGGAATCTGACATAAGATTACGAGGCTTGAAGAAAAGACTCTTCACTATAGATGGAGCCCTGTAAGCAGATCCTCTTTCCAAACTGTCGGTACACAACACCAGACAACCTGTGAACAGCTGGGTAAACACATAAAGCAAGTTTATCAGTACATCAAGGCAAAGAGCTTCCATGACTTTCAGTTTAGCAGGCATTATCACTGAGAGCAGTTTAAACACAATAAAGTTAGTGAGCCAGATAGGACATATCTCTACTGCATTTTACAGATATCTGGATAAACAGTTGTTCTTATCTTTACTGTGTGTCGTCAGTCTTTTTAAAGAGAAAATGATCCTTCAACATGGTAATGACTACATAGGGAATGAGCAGGCTTCAGTGTGTGGCATGCATACAGTTAGCATGCTACATACCAGGGTGTAATGATTACAGTGAGTGAGTCAGCAAGTAATTTAATGATTATTAATTGTGTCATGTTTACAAAGTTAACAGTGAAACTAAAAGCTATGAACTAACTGCTAGTGTCTACATGTAAATATATTATTAAGGAAATGTCAACATGTTGTTATCTAGGTGGCATAACATTTACACACGTTATGAGCATGCTAACATTAGCTAATTAGCAATAAAGAAGCGGTCAGGACTCAAGACAGTATACTATGAAGTGCAAACTGTAATCCTGTGGTGAGTTATCTGCTTTGTAGTTAAGAAGAAAAAAATGGGACAAGAGAAGTCGGTTTTGAGTTGTTTATCATTCTCAACAAAGGACAAAGTTACACCATTTATCCATTTCTTTGCTAACCTTTTCCTCCACATGCATAATTTGAATTTTTGATTAAAAAAAAAAAAATCTCAGAAAAATCTGTTTCTGCAGCATGCTGTTCACCTCAAATTTGACACATATCGTTCTGCAGTGTAGGTTAGTAGTTAATATTACCTAATAATCCATTATCCTGCAGTTGGTCGTGTTTATTTTGTAGGTCATGAAGAGGCACCAATATTGATTCAAGTCCATTTCATGACCAGCAAAAATATCCTTACAGGAGCTCCATTATGAATAATGTTTAAAACAACAACAGCAACACAGTTTTTTTTTCTAATTCATCAATTCATACCTTGCTGATACACAAGTCATTGGGGACCTAACTCTGGTTTTTCACCTTGACTGACATCTGAAAAAGAAAATGACAGCAATGTGTCGATGTTTCAAATAGTTTCGAATATGCATGCTAGTTTTATTTCTGCCAAAAACCAAACACAGACGTAAGTGAGTGCAGGCAGAAATCTACTGAGGAAACAGGTCCAATTTTCTCCCAGATTCTTGTTTCACATTCTTTGGCTGGATTGTGGATGATAACAACATTGGTACATGTGGCAGAAAAAGCTGAGGCAAAGCTCCTCCATGACCACCTTTGCATTGAATAATGTTGAGGTTGTTGATGAGGTTGATGATATTGAGTGTTGATTGGAAAATGTGAATTGATGATAATAATGGTTGTAATGATTTGATAAAAGTAAGAATTAATTTAGTTAGTTTACAATTTAAATGATAAAGATAAAAAAAAAGGATTTGCTCCGTGCACTGCCTGTTCACACTGGTGTCCAATCAGACTTTGGGCGTTTTGGTACTTTACTTTTATTTTGAATTCTCTATTTACTGCCCTGTTCTGTTCTCTCCAAGTATAGACATGATAAAATAATAGCTTTAAGAACTGTAAGACTGTAAATATCCTCTGTATTCAGATGGGAATATATGATGCTTTGAGCAATGAAGTAAAGGCACCTTCTAATATTATACCAAAATTAAATTCTCAGGGTAAATAACTTAAGGATGGTGGTGGTCTACTTCCTGGTTGGGCTCAAATTATCATGAGCATGTGTCACTCAGCTATCTGCCACATTTAATGAAAGAAATACACCTACCCCCAAGTTTGTCTTTGTTTAGATGTAATTAAACAAACTCATCCTTTTAAACACCTCTATGTCTTGTTATTTGCCCCTTAAACCTATTCACTTTATTGGCTTAAAGTTATAGGCTAAGTGATACCTGCTATTCCATAATGAGATTGTTTTTCTCCTTTTCTCTGCTGACAGAGAAAGCTGGCACATCAAACAGGAAAAAAATGCAAAGATGGTTCTGATGTTGATGTAGGTCAGCGGTAAGTTTTTGTGTTTAAAATTCTATTGGAGTTATAAAAAAGAAGGTTTATCTTGAACTAGAAGTTCTATCTATCTATCTATCTATCTATCTATCTATCTATCTATCTATCTATCTATCTATCTAAAACTTTATGTCGCTGTCCCTCTACAGCCAGACCACTTATCATTTGATGTGTGAATCTCGGTGTCAAACATCAACTTTTAGATTCACTTTAGATAGATAGATAGATAGATAGATAGATAGATAGATAGATAGATAGATAGATAGATAGATAGATAGATAGATAGAATCATAATCTGTAAAAACAGAGATCTAGCTTTTCTCTGCTGAAAATAATTTATTGGATTTATTTTGTAATGGTGGACACTGGAGATGGACTAGCAAAACAGAACAGCAGCAGGAAGCTAAATGGGAGAGTAATAGAGCACAAGCTGAAGGCATGGACTGTATAAAATATGGACCTAGTCTCTGAAATGTCACCTGTTTTTTCCCAAAACAGTGCAATGAAGCCAGTAGGCCTTACTGGATAAGACATTGGCTTTATTTATTTATTTATTTTGCTTGTTGTGTTGTTGTTGTAATTGTTTTCTTTTTCTTTCTTTTTTTTTGATTATGCTTCCTTGACAACCTGTCATACATAAACAACCAAAAAAAGCCATTAAATCAACAGTGCTGTAATTAATCCTGAATATTTTAGTTTGTAAGTTGAGGCTGTTTGGTTCGAATAGTTATTTGGCTGCAATGGGAACATACTGCGCCTTTTTTCATACAATTTTCTTTTTTTTCTTTCTTTCTTTTCTTCTTTTGTTAAATAAATTTTTTTTTCTTTTCTTTTCTTTTGGTAGCCCATTATCTCCCGATTTGTTGCATTGAACCCACATTTTCTAAAAGGACGTGCACAAGCGAAAAAGTCATACGGGAGTTAATAAATCATTGCTACGCCCCTGAATTATGCCTCAAATTTTTGCCAAAGGTAACTATTGTTCTCCAGCATAACAGTCTACTGAAAACAATGTGTGCCTAATGCAAATGAAAGGAGAATGTGTTCTGCAACTGGGAAATTAGGAAATAGTTGTCATACTTGTGCGGCGCACTTGGCCCAGCTGCGGCAGCCTCGGGGCGTCCTGAACTTCAGCAGACAGCGTGAGAAGAAAAAAGCTTCTTTGACGTCAGCCACGTTAGATTTCAGTAGTCCAAGATGGCGGAGGTGAGCGGGTTGAGGAGCAGAAATCACATCGAGCCCAACTGCAAAAGCCGAGTCGTTGACGAAGGTAAACTGTTTCTAGTTGTGTGTTATTGATTTATGACAGGGAAATAACGGGAGATGAAGCTTAAAAAGATAGTTGAATTGTTTTCGCCTCTGTCGTCTTTGTCTGAGTGAGTGGCAAACTCTCGCTTTCCGTTAGCCAGACGCTTCTGTTTTCAGTTAGGACCCACGGTGTTTTGCCAAATGTGGCTCCCCTGCCAGAATATGCCCCCTCAACTTCACAAATAGGTTATGCTTTCAAAGGAGGGAGGAAGTGAGGAAGTTTGCTCAAGTGGGAAACCAGTTTATCGGAAAGTGTTTACTTTGTGTTAGAACGTGTAACCCCCTGCCTTCAACTTCTTGACGAGCGGTTGTTTGAAAGTTATTTTGACGGGATACTAAATTGAACACGACATCTGTCATATCAAATGGTCAGTCCGGGCAGCCACTTTCACTCGGCCCGGTCTGGGGTGTCTCGCCTGTAAACCTGCTCGTAGTTGCACTGTCACCGTGTATTGGCTTTGGCTGCATGGTTTCTGAACTTTGAAACTGTCCGCTGTACAACAGTTTCCTGTGACGGGGGTTCAGCCTCACTACACGTACGTTAATCTTCTCATCCCACTAACGGCTCGGATATATTTGAATGCTCTATTATTAGTCTGTTCAGTCTGAAAGCAGACTTATCCGCGTAATTACAAGGCTAATTCTGTCCACAGAATCATGAGTGTTTGTGCATATTTCAGACAGACACTGTGGAAATATTGTGAAAAATAAGTATCTAAAACGATATTCTGGTCCCTTAGAGGTTTGCCCGTGGTATTTGTTTCTCGTTACTCAAGAGAAATTAAAAGGCAGTTTGAAATTAGATTGAATGTAGAAAATTAACAGGCATGTATCTATATTGACAGTATTTAAAGCTAGCAGTAAGGATTCAACTGTCTGTGGTGGTCATATCAATGTGTCTGATGCAATTAACAGCATTTTTTAGGTTTATATCCAGTGACCTATATTGAAGAGAAGAGAGATTTTAATTAGTGCAAAGTAAGTTGTTTTTAAGCCTCAGGGGGTTTGTTTTTTCAACTGGGGTCAAGATTTTGATTCAGAAACAATGTTTCAAGTAGGGTGTCTTACACTGAATCTAAATCAGTATTATGATATTTCTGCTTTGGGAGAAAAGGAAGCAACAGTATGCATTTAAAGTGATACAAATCGTAATTTTTTCAACCTTTGAGAGAAACACCAGCAATTTCTTGGATTAAATTAAAGTTTTAAAATCATTAAATCCTTCACTAGGGTAAGTACTTAATGTTTTCAGCTCTTTGGATGTAGAGTTGCAGCTTTCTCTCTCACTCCACATGAAATAACACTGTTTTTTTGTAACGGTGGGTTTTTAAAATGTCACATTGTGCTTGTTGACATTTTACACAACGAACTTGAATGGATTTCACTGAAAATACTGGACCAAGTGACGAACACGTCTTCAGCAGCAAGTGCCCTACTTTTAAATCAATACAGCCACACTGTGCTCTGCCAAAACAAATAGAGGAAAACAGCCTGACATCTTTTCTATGCCAATCTGACAGCAGGAAATAAATCACCCAGGCACAGCACACGTTTGCTACCATCACATTTCTCTGAACCTTGTGAAGCAAAAAGCTAAAAGTCATCCTCCAAGATTCCTCACTGAGATTACATCAGAAGCTGCTTCATCATGATAACCCTTGTGTTTACTTTCATTCTGGCCAGCTGACTCTTTGGCAACCAGGCTCAGTAACAGTGACAGCTCCTAATCTGCACTTTGTCCTTAGACTCCCCCATTGGTCCACTTTCTGTTGAGCATTTGCCCTCCTTGACTCTTGTCCAGTGAGGTTATATCAGGTTGTCTTCTGTACTGGTTTGTAGGGACCTCAGCATACCTGCATCTTAAGAGGGTTTAATGGATTGCCAGTCCTGTGTCTTACACACACACATCTGCTCTCCTGCAATGATTTCTCAGTTTTCAACTAGCTTTCATAATGCTTGTCATACCAGTTTGCTCTTTTGCCTTTCAAATCTGAATCTCTTGCCCACAAAATGCATGTCTGACTAATTTGTTTGACTCAGTTCCACTCCCAAAGATCTGTTCAGGCCTTCTTTCATACACAGCATCTCTTCAAAAAGCCTCTTTAAAGGACAATCCGCCCATATTTAGACAGCTGGTGAAGCTAAGTGGACCATGGCCTTATCAAAGTGTGCCTCAGATATAGCGCAGGAGTCCAGGGAGAGGAGAGACGATTTGGGACAGTGCTGATGTAGGGTAGATACTCTATTCCTGCCGTGCACAGTTAAAGATAGACCCCTGGAGTACCAAGGAGATGCAGACCCCAACATAATTGTTTGTTTATGTGATGCAGTGTGCAAACTGACTCCATCTGTGTTTGTTTGTGTGTATGTGTTTGGGAAGAAACATGTAGGTGAGTGAACATCTGCTCAGAGCCACCTCGAGATAAGAAACGATGCAGCTAAATTTAGTTGTGCCCTGGTTTTCTGCAAGCTGAGGAGCAGGACGGGGCGTTAGTCACTTTATTATTAAGAGTCACTGTAGCAGTGAGTGCACACAGCAGCAGAGTTAATGCTTTCTCTCTGCTTGTTTATTGTGTATGTCTGTCACACACATTCTGCTGCAGTACAGGCTCCTCGCAGTCCCAGCAGAATAGCGTCTTTGTGTGGGTCCCCTCTATGGCTGCAGTGCAGTTGCCACTTCATCGTGCTGAGTGCTGCTCTGGCCTTGAGGGGGACCCTGCCTGCACCTCCACAGACCAAGGAAATGTGCATGGCTATTTTATGTGCCGAGCAGATTACTGTTACTGCCCTCCCTGTGCCATTGAGATCACTTCCTAGAATACCAGCATTGCTGCCATGCTTTTTGACTTCTAGCACCTTTAGAGCCACCGTAGTCTGCCCCACTTACAGTTGTCTTATCCTGTAGCCTAGTCAGATCTGCTCTCCCACCACCTTGAACTGGAAAAGGGCTTAGACAGGGTCCTGTGCCAGCTGCTGTGAGTGCTCAGCCCTGAACTCAAATGAGCCAAACAGAACAGAGTCATTGCTTTAATCACTGTGTTAGTGGGAATCTTCTTTGGTGGGCCCGTCAGTATATCCAGAATAGTTTTTATAATATGCTAAAGTTGGTTTATAAGCATCCTACTCTGGGAGAAAAAGGCTTCACAAGTGTCTCTGGAAGGGGTTGCTCTTTTTCACTTACCAGACAGACTTCAGACCCGGAAACATACTGGCTTGGAGGTGTTAAAAACATTATCTTTTGGAAGGCGTTAACTTTGCTGCCATTTAGAGCAAACAAGCCACATGAAAGCTTAAGCCATCTCAGGCTCAAGTAACCAGTTTAACCACAAACGCACACATTTAAATGTGTCTTTATTATCTAGACTAAAATACTGCCCTTTGTTTACCTGCCAAATGTTTGCCTATCATCTCTTTTCACTCTGTCATGACTCTTGGTTCCATGTGGAGCATAGTTTTTGTAAGTAACAGCAATAAACGTCCATGATTCAAAAATATCACACACTAAATACAATCCAATGTCTCTGTCAGACACCACCATGAAAAGTGCAAATGTCCTCAGTTTGTAAGTTGTTGTTACAGTTTATATGATTGTGTCAGAGAAAATTTCCCAATGCAAGGGCGATTTTGGAAAAATCTGCAAAAAAAAAGTTATTCAGCCCATCAAAAAAATTTTTTTTTCTTTTCAAATTTATATTCTTCATTTCAGTCTTTGCTATATACTGGATTGGAAAAAAAGTTACCACCTTCTCCAGCAGAGGGTGAAATGTTTCTCTCTGACTCCCGTGATGTGCATTTTTGGGGAAATATGGCTCCTGATATAGTCTGTAGACTTATCATCATCATTTAACCCTTTCACATGGTCTGGTGTAAAAAAAAAAGCTTACTGAAAATCACAAAAGTCATCAATATCGGAGAATCGCAATTTAAATTGAATCGTTTCCCCAAAATTTGTAACAGAATCGAATCATAAGAATATCATATCGTCCCAGCCCCACTGTATGCTACTGTAAGGATCCTTCAGCCAGTGCTGAAGCATGGGCAAGGCTTGAGTCAAAATTTTCAGCCTGCAATGAAGACACATACTTTTGAGGCAGTTGTTTAACGGCTTGATTTCTTTGTCCCCATCAGCCACTTGTGTTTACTCCATTAGATATTTTTATGACTAATTCTTTATACCTGTCGTCCAACCTGTTGAGTGGACTCTGTGACCAAAGGATTGAACATTCAGTTTGTACCTCAGGGAGTGTAATCTAAATCCCAGCTGTGATTTCTGTTAACTCAGTTTATGACATTTAAGAATCAAACCTTAGACTCTCCAGTTTTTGAATACAAAAGAAAATAAACCTTGAATTAGACCAGAATGCTTCCTTAAGAAATGAATCCATACAACAGTCTACAGATGAATGAATACTAAGTTACTAATCCCACTCTGTAAATAGTCTTTCCGTGGCATAATACTGATCTGAGTGCATTCCTGTTTGGGGTTCAGCGCATTGCTGAAGTGCTGCACTTGGGGCTGTGTGGCATGAAGACAGGAATCCTGCCGTTCAACACAACACATGTGCTTTGGATTAGATTTGATTTGAAGCAGAGACTTCCTCAGAAATGTCAAAACAGCAGGGAAGAAAAATGTAGATGTGCTCTCCTTCCAGCGTCCTTTTCCTGGCCCTCTGTGATTCTCTCCACTCTGCTATTTTCAAGCTTGACCTAGATGTGTGTGGAGCAGAGTGGATCACAGTTTTTGGTCCAGCACAGGATGTTGGAAAGCTTCTTGTCTACAGTTTTACCACATTCTTGGCATTTCGCTTATTTTAACCTCTAACAACAGTTTAAATCCTCTGAAGCAGAAAAATATGAACTATGAAAGCTACTTGTGGTTCTCAGCAGTTAACTCTTCTTCTACATGTATCTCCTTCTTCTCTCTTTAAACCCTTTTTCTCAACACTAACACAGTCTCTCATCTGTATTTAAAGGTTTGAGCGGTGTGGAAGATGTCCCCATTTTTCGGCATAAGAAGAGGCCTCCCTTAGCCCGTCCTGAGGACCTGGAGGATGAACTTCTTCCCAGGGTTCTGACCTCAAACTCAGGCAAAAATGCCAGCCTCAAACCCCCACCAGATGAAGACGTTCAGGAGGAAGAGGTAAATATTTGCTGCAGTTTCTGCATTATTGTCTCATATTCATAGTCCATGAGCCATTAATTCGATTTAAAGTATTTGTAGTTTACACTTCTTTTTTCTTTACATTCTGTGTATGTTTCTACTTTGGAAGAAAAAAGTTTGGAGGTTGGCAGTAGACCTGTCACGATAATCAATAAATCGATTAACCGAACGATAAATAAAAATGTCCTCGGTAAGTTTGCCAGCCTCGATAAACTGACACGTGCATGCATGTTTGTTTTCCTCCTCTTTCGACCAAAGAGGCTGAATGAGAAGATGGCTCACTACGTCTATCTTTCCTAACATCGGAGTGCATAGGTTCTATAGCAGATTTATAGCAGAGTGAGCATCTGTCAAAAATACGACCTTTGGCATCTTTTGCGACGGGGCTGCTCGAGTGATGGCACGAAAAATACAGTTCTTAAGCCGCCTGCCACAGTCCCAGTGTGGGAATATTTAGTTTTTTTATCAGAATGAACAAAGTGTGAGCTCATGAACACCAACGAGCTGATATGTCGCATTTGTTTGAAAATAGTGGCGATGAAGAAGAAGAAGAAGGGGAGGTGCAGCGGAGCCTTGTTCTTTGACAATCCGCTCTTACTGAGGCTTTTGGTCTGCAAAGTAAATAGAAATAAAAACGCCAAATGGTGGGCGCTCAAAGACAGCTACATTGCCAAAGAAATTCAGCCCTTCAATACAGTTGAAAGCCAGAAATGTTAAAAATGTTTGACAGACAGTACAGATTGACTGGGAAAAAGTACATGTTACAAACAATTCAGGAACTGTATAAACTCCCTCTTATTTAGACTATAGTTTTTATTGTTGTTTTATTTTTTAGTTTTGTTTTTTCTTTAGAGACAGGGTCTATGGTTTATTGTTTTTGATTAGTAATAATTATTTTCATTGGCATGTATTTTTTTTCTAAAAGAGTCCTTTCCATTTTCATTGTATTTTTTTCTCTTTCTTGTTTGTTAAATTTATTCTATTTTTTGTTTAATTTATTTTATGTAAAAGATCCTGACCTTTTAATTACAGTTAAATACTCTTAAGAAATTAAAGTTTCTTGCTTTTGATATGGTGTACTCACTTTATTATCCCATTTATCATAATTACATCAATGAAAAAATGAAAAAAAATCAAAATAATATTGACAATAATATCGTTTATCGGCAACAATATTTTGGACAATTATGGTCTAGCAAAATTTGTTATCGTGACAGGCCTAGTTGGCAGGAATTCTCTCTAAGTCTGTTTTAAATCTGTAACAACAGGTTTTGATGTTTATAAATGTTCAGTTCCTTACAAGTAGCTGAAGCCATTTTGAAATGGGGCATAAAAATGTTAATTTTCAGGGATGTATTTTTGTTTACCATTAGAAAACCATCGTGGTATTTGATGGAGGAAAAGTTTTTGCCTAAATTGGTGATTGTGTTTATAATATGTTGGCCAATGTCATGTGTTCATCATCTTTCCTTAACTCATTTCACACTCTTTAGGCTTGTGTTGAAGAAGAAAAGGAAAAAGCTGGACCCATCCAGATCGTCGTGGCCAACGAGGATGAGCACAGCTTCGAGCTGGACGCCACAGCGCTGGAGAAGATCCTGCTGCAGGACCACGTGAAGGACCTGAACGTGGTGGTTGTGTCAGTGGCTGGGGCCTTCCGTAAAGGGAAGTCTTTCCTGCTGGACTTCATGCTGCGCTACATGCATCGTCAGGTGAGAGAAATACTGTGTAGTGTTCATGTTTTTATTTTATGCTGAAGAGCTACAGGACCTCTGATGAAATCACATTCAGATAGACCTTGACACAGAGAGCGATCTCATTGACTCTTTTTGTATACCCTAGGTTTTGTATTTGTTTAGCTGCTGAATCTCTGGGTGTCTGGGAGGTTTTGCATTTTTTAGAGGTGTTTTAGTAAGAAAATGAAAGATGAGGAATCTGATCTGCTGCGCTTCTTTCACTATGAACTTCAGGAATTTAAACATCCCCTGCTGTGTGATGTTTACAAGTTCTAAGTTGACATTTGGCAGCTCATCTTTCATTCAAATACCGTCAACGTTCAGTCAGTAACAGATTTTTAGAGCAGGATGGCTCAACGATACAGTGTGCCAGATGTCATTACAACCAGTACAGGCATGTGCACCTGAATGTGACAGGCAGAGACCAGTGCGTCCTGTTGGGTCTCATACTCAGACAGGTGAGTAATACGGGACAGGATGGATTAGCTGGTCTCAGAACGGTTGAGTTTGCTCAGTTTATGGGATTAGACATCAGGTTTTAAGAGTTTGGTCTTACACTCCCAGTTTGTCCTCTGGCTTGACATTTGAGTAATGTCAGAGAACACAAAATGCTACACACACACAATAAGTATCTCATCTGGCAATAAATGCATGACTTGTGCAAGCACAAGTATCAACAACTAGTCCTTCAGACCTCCTGACAGCAGCTGGACACAAAAGTAGCCTGGATCACCTTACACACACTTGAAGAAACTCTCGTTAACACACACACACAAAGGATGAATATAGGAATGTTGTAACTCTGTCTCACAGCTGTTTAGTGGTATGAACATAGGCATTTATGTGAGTAGTCAGTGATACTATCTGTTCAAGCTTTGCTTCTTCATTTCCAGTGTCTCACAGCAGCTGATGTGTCCAAAGTATTTTTTTTTAATTAGTAGTTACTTGTTCATGTAAGGACTCAACACAATCTTCTGCTCTGCTTCAGGATGATTGTATGAAACATGGCTTTATGTTGAGCAGTAATCTGTGTTCATACACTCTTTGCCTTGCAAAGCAGTTGTTTGTTAAGTGACTTTTTACATTTCCAATTTGTGGTCAGTGATTTTACTCCCACGCGGCCACAAATAAATCAGTGTCATGATGTGGCTTTGCTTTTCACCTTCCTGTCTAACAGAAGGGGTAAGTCATTTATCCTTCACAAGAAGCAGGTGATTTTTCTTCTTGTGCCTTTTTATAATCGGAAATTTAAGTCTCTGTGCTACAGCTCTACCCATCCTTGAGATCTACTTTTCAGTCTATGCAGTCCAGAGCACAGACTGGTAACTCCAGTTGTCCTCAGAGGTGGTTAGATAAATTCTCACAGCCACACACAAGCACTATTAGGTAGTAGGCTGAAAGAGGTGTGTTTTGTTTGCCTGTGAGTTTCATTCTCACTCAAGCCACGTAAAAAAAAATGGTCTGTTTTTTTCAGTTTGGTTTGATTTAAAAAAATGTATCATGTTCTTTAATGTCACCTCGTTCCAACTTTGGGAACCACTGGACCTGAGTGAAATACTTATCTGTGCTGGTTGCTGATTCTTGTTGGCTATTAAGTGGACTCAAACATTTCTGCTTGTTACTGTGGCTGGCTGATTGTTGTGTGTGGAAACGCCAAAAACAACAACGCTGACTCCTGTTCATGCAGCACAAATAAGCCTCATAAATGATGGATGAACTGCCAGATATTGACCATAAAAATAAAATCCAAAAACCACCTTGATCACATGATCACTGCTGGCATGAGCTCATTCAAGATGTTTTACATCTAAGTCTAAGTTACAAGGTCACCTAAAACTGGATTATTTTGTTTGCTTGGATCATTGGATCAGGCTGCTAATGTATTGTTCAGTTTTTTTTATTGCAGCGATGTCACTTAACAGATGGCTCACTCATGAATCAAAGCTACCATGCCTCTAATGACACAGAATTAAGGGCCTTCAATCATTAAACAATCAAACTACATGAGGATCAGCATGTTTATAGTTTCTGTTCTCCTGAATGAGGACAGGAGCTGTAGTGAAAGTTTATGGGAAGTAAGCATGCTCCAGATTTATAAATAAGGTCTTGGGAGACTGGCTTGTCTTTGGGTTGCTCGTCAAGTATTCATAAGAGGAAATGCACTTTGCAACTACATTGTCTTTGAGGTTGCCGGCCAGCAGAGTGGTTGAAAGCTGTTCCTGTGTGCTTTTGCACACTGTGAAAACATGTGGCTAATGGTTTAGCCAAAGTTGCATGTGATGCTATGGCAACATGAGTTGGATTAAAACTACAGCCTGGCAAACAAGAAGGAAGTCGAGTACAGACTTTGACCAAAGCCTGATTATCTTCCCAGATAGCAGACTTTCTCAGTCGACCCTGCTGACATAGATTAGTTACATAGGTCTATCAGAGTTTGGTTTGATGTTGTTTGAGATTCAGAACAACTGCATGAAAAGTTCAGTGTTTATTTTTCTGTCAGGAAACACCCACTAAAACTTGAAAACATTGTGGTGCAATACAAAAGCTTACTTCACCACCCCATCTTCCCCTGCCGTTTTTTCCTCATAAGTTAAACTTCTTTTGCTACATAAATCTCAGCGGATTCTCCCTTCTTATCTTCCTCTACCAATCTTGGCCACTTACTTCCTCTATCTCACTCTCCTCCCTCCTCTCTTGTGTTACAGAGCGACTCATGGATGGGAGGTGATGATGAGCCACTGACAGGGTTCACATGGAGAGGAGGCTGTGAGAGGGAGACCACAGGAATCCAGATCTGGAGTGAAGTCTTTGTTGTCGACAAGCCTGATGGCAGTAAGGTAGTAAATTATTAGTGAAGTGTATGCAAAACAAAGAGCACACTTACTGCCTGAAGCTGAATTCAACGGTAACATGTATATTGTGTCTTCTCTCTTCAGGTGGCTGTGCTTCTTGTCGACACTCAGGGAGCGTTTGACAGCCAGTCCACTATCAAGGACTGTGCCACTGTGTTTGCTCTCAGCACAATGACCAGCTCTGTGCAGGTGCGTCTTAAATGTGGAAAATGCATTGTTTTTAAAACCCTCTTAAACATGTCACCAGTCATGTCTCATGTGGTGTGTGTTGTGATCTGGTTTTGTTATCAGGTGTATAACCTCTCCCAGAACATCCAGGAGGACGACCTGCAGCACCTGCAGGTTTGTGTCTCTTCTTCTTAAATCACCAAAGCTTGAAACTTCTGTAAACTGAAATCGATTTCTCGTATTTGCAGCTCTTCACAGAATATGGGCGACTGGCAATGGAGGAAATCACCCAGAAACCTTTCCAGGTGATTACAGCTGCTGTTATTAAAAAGAAAGATTTTTGGTTTCTATTTAAAAAAAGATACAGCCAATGGATCAAAAAATAAACCACATATTAAGGCCCAAAGTTATTGTCCATATCAGGACCAGGTAGATCTATTTCATATCTGAATAATTCTGATCTTTCTATGTGCTGCTTCAAGAGTAGCACCTCTATTTTCAGTTATACTTAACTTGTGATCCACACTGAGCACATGGTCTCCTCTGAAAACGAGTGACCAGAGACAGTAGCATAGTCCATTATATGCTATTGCACGTACTGTTTCTCTATAAAATTCTGTTTATTATATTTTTACACAGAAAGTCAGGTGATTTAAGGCACTATTTTAAATGAAATACACATAATCAGCCATCACACAACTCGTGATCTCTGTGACTCCAGCTTAAGTATTTCCACCTGATCAAAATTAACGTATCCCTCTTGTGCCTGTTTGTTGTATTTTAGTCCCTGATGTTCCTGATTCGGGACTGGAGTTACCCTTATGAACACGATTACGGTCTTGAGGGAGGAAACATCTTCTTGGAGAAAAGACTACAGGTGAGTATTATCATCTAAATCAAGCTAAAAGATGTCCCTGCAGCAGCTGACACACTTGCTCTTCCTGTTGAGCACCTCATCAGTCTCAAATTAAAAAAAGAGGGAGAGAAAAGAAAAACAGACATGCATGCTGTCACTGTTTGCTCACATGTCACATGTTTAAACATGACAGCAGAGAAAAGCACACAGTGTCTCTGTTCATCTTGAATGTCCTCTCCTGACTCAGGTGAAACAGAACCAACACGAGGAGCTGCAGAATGTGAGGAAGCACATCCACTCCTGCTTCTCCAACATTGGCTGCTTCCTGCAACCACATCCTGGCCTCAAAGTGTCCACCAACCCGAACTTCGATGGCAGGCTGAGGGGTAAGAGATCAGAATAAGGGCCACGCGTGTGTTAATTAATGATTAGTAACTGAGGTGGGCTGGGGATGTGAGGGTGCTGAAGTCAGATAACATGTTTGTGTGTTTCAGACATAGATCGAGATTTTAAAACATATCTGGCCAAGCTGGTGCCTCTGCTGCTCGCTCCAGAGCAACTGGTGGAGAAAGAGATTGGAGGAAACAAAGTCACCTGCAGAGATCTACTGGAGTACTTCAAGGTCCTGCAGGACTTTATTTAACTCAAGTTTTTCACCCCTAATTCACACATACAGCGTGAACGCCCCACAGTTTTTAGGTGCACCCCAATTCATACTGGATGCGTCTCTGAAGTGACACGTAGGGCAGGGCAGCACCCATAGCAGCTCCATGCTTTGTCCTTTCTGTTGGTGTCCTCACAGAAAGAATGTGTTGGGTCGTATAAAACTAGTTTTTTTGTACCTCCATGGTTAACTTTTCCTCATCAAAAATGTTGCATTTCTTCTGGATCTGACCTGTTGATGACTTCGATTTACGCCTGGGAGCCTGAACATGGTGCTTTATTTTGAAATCACTCTGATCGTTAACGTGCCAGATTTCCTGTTTGGTACAATCTGCTCCACAGAGATTGACGCGTTTCTGCAGCGCACTCTGGCAAACCCAGACTTGCACCGTAACAGTTGCTCACAGCCGTTAGTGTTTGTGGCACCAGCGTACTGCAGGACATGCTGTGTGAATGCAGTGATTGACTGCTGCAGCATTGGCGTAGTGCATGGTGCTCACGCTTCATGTGTGAATAAGGAGTAACACTGATCGGTCATGGCTTATCAGAGAAACAAATCACACTCTACCAAATAGTCTTCAGATGTAGACCTGAAAATAAAAAGAGTTATAATCTGTTTTGATTTTTTCCCCTTTCTGCAGGCTTACATTAAGATCTACCAAGGGGAGGAACTGCCTCACCCAAAGTCCATGCTGCAGGTTAGTGTCTGTCTCCAAACTAAGTTGTCTTTTCACTTTTGAGTCAAATGATTTTTTTTGTTTCATTATTATTAGACATGTATTTATATTTATCCAGTCTGCATGGGTTCACATGAAACCTGGATTTTATGCAGTCCAGGGTCAGAGAGCACAGCAGGTCTATTGATCCTGATCACACAGCTCACAAAGTCTGTTTTCCTCTGGATGACTTTCCAATCGACCATCCTCATTGACTAAAGGAAGAACTCCAGACTTTATCTAGGGCATCGAAAATTCTGATCTCTAAACTGCTGTTACCTTGTTTATCAGGCAACTGCTGAAGCCAACAACCTGACAGCTGTGGCAGGAGCCAAAGACATGTACGGAAAGAGTATGGAACAGGTAAGAACACAGTTTAACTCCATTCAACAACACAGAGATATCTTCTGCTTTGGCGTCAGTTCAGATACCACCATGGTAGCAGTTTCTGGAGCTTTTAAATATTAAATTGAGATGTCTTCAAAGTGCTTGAATCTTATTGTTTAACAGCTTTGTGGAGCGTCTTTAACAGAAATATTTTCATACCTGTAGTCATACTTGAATCTCATCAAACGCTGATTTCTGTTTCCTTGTCAGGTGTGTGGTGGCGACAAGCCATACATCGCCCCGGCTGACCTTGAGCGCTGCCATGAAGAGTTCCGTGAGCACTCAGTGCGTTATTTCCGCTCCGTGAAGAAAATGGGCGGTGATGAGTTCTGCCAGCGCTACCAGAATCAGCTGGAGGCCGAGCTGGACGAGGCCTACATCAACTTCTCCAAACACAACGACGGCAAAAACATCTTCTACGCTGCGCGCACACCCGCCACACTTTTTGCAGTCATGTTTGTCACCTATGTGGTGTCCGGCGTGACGGGCTTCATCGGTTTGAGCACTTTGGCGGCGCTGGCTAACCTGGTGATGGGCATAGCTCTGCTGTCGCTGTGTACCTGGGCGTATGTGAAGTATTCTGGAGAGTTCCGAGAGGTGGGGACGATGATAGACCTGGTGGCTGAGACACTTTGGGAACAGGTGGGTGTTGAACCTGAGAGGAGGGAGGCAGGGCTTCAGGTTATTCATCATAGTTTTTGTCACTTCTGGACTTTGATGTTTTACTGTTTCGTTGCTGACATAAAAGCTGGGTTCTTAAAGTTTAAACATTAAATAAGTGCAAAAAAAATGAAAAACACTTTTTTCCCCAGGGATACAACCACATGAAGTGTGTGTTAGTTTGATTTTCCTTTGGTTTCAGCGAGTGCTTGTGTATGATTTTAAAATCTCCTTTACTTTACCATTTTGCTTTATTTCCAGTTGCTTGAGAGTTCTTCCACAACTTTTCATTTCCTGCCTTATTTGTGTTTCTGTCTTCTTTGATCTTCACCTCCATCGTCCATCAGACTCTAGAGGAGTCACCGTGTCACTTCCAGTTCGATGTTTCCTCTTTTTCTTCTTTTGTTCAGTTTTTGGCCTGCAGACCAAGCCCAGAAGAACAACTACGAAATCAGAGTGTGTTTGTGTCGTGTCTCCTCTGACTTCTCCTTCATTCCTCTGTCTTTGTCTCTCTCCTCTCCTCCTTCCTTGTGCTCTACAGAAGATGATCAGAAAGGTGAGAGGTGTCACTCCTCTGATCTTCTGCTTGTTTTTTTTCAATCACTCTTCATTTTTCCCCATCAACACACACAACTCTATACTCCCTCTTTTTTTACTTCCTTTTTTCCTTTAGTCTACCGTATCACTCCCCTGGATCAATTTCCCATCTCTTTTTCCCTTTCTTCTTTCAAGTGTCCCTGTCTTGTCAGCTTGACTTGTTAACTCCTCTTTCTTCCTCCGCTGTCCTCTCAGGTGTTTTCCAAACTCATGGAGCCTGTCAGGAGGCACCTGGCTTGGCCTGTGTCTCTCCTCGCTTCACTCCCACCAGGAGGGACGCTCCACTTCAGAGCTGTGCCTCTTAACAACAACTACAAGAGGAGCTATCACTAAGTGCTGCTAAAACGACTGGCTGGTTACAGACTGTTAAACTTCCCTCTCATGTACACCTCTGCAGTTAGCTGGCTTCTTTGTGTTCATTTATATCTGGATGCATCCGAACCCCGGCAGGATTAACTCGTCTCAGGATCTCGAGGACTCAAGTGTGCTGAAATGGTTTTTACATGTCTTAGATTCATTTCTGATTTTTCTTTTTTTGTTAAAGGTTTTCTTCAGTTGTGAATCTCTGTTTAAGTTTTGATGCGTTTCTGTGGTCAGCATGCTGGAGACGACCTTCATTTATGTTCTTTTTTTTCTTAAAGGTTTTTCTCCCCTGACCTTCTTCCTTTCTTTCTTTTGTCCCCATTTGTAGAACTTTTTCTGATGCTCTAACTTAAGTAACCTTAAATGAAACCTGTGTTTGTCTCCTCTGCTGCAGGTTCTGAAGCCACTAAGCGAACAGTATATGGAAGACAACGTCCGACAGACGGTGGTTAACTCCATCAAAGCCAGTTTGACAGAACAGGGTTCGCAGCACACCAAGTTAAAGACTCACTGACGATCCTCCTCCTCCTCTTCTTCACCTTCCCCGTCGTGTTTATCGTCCTCCTGCCCACTCGCTCCATGTGCTCAGTCCTTCAACTGTGGAACTCGCTCAACACCAAAGCCCCCCCCCTTCCCCACCGACACATTACTTCTCGCTCTCCATTTGCTGTTATGGACCTGTTGGCTTACTGTCTGTGCTGCTCATCATCGCCCCCCAGTGCCTCAGAGCAGGAACTGCATGTTCACAAGAGGACTGAGCAGAGCAGCCAAACCAGGACCTGACATACTGTCAACTCCAGCGTGCCATGCTGTGATAGACACGTTGTGTTGTAGTGCGTACTGTAGACACACTGACATGTTTTCATCGCTTCAGGATTGAGCTGTAATTCAGGGAAAACTGACACGGCTGTGAGCAACAATGAATGCACTTCTAACCTGGTTTCTGTGCATCTGTTTGTTCTGTCTCTCAGGCCGGACGGTTCAGTTTACTTTTCTTCTGTTTGTTTCCTACAAGCACAAGCTACCAATCCACTCTGAAGACGTCTCTCCCTTTAATACTGTGTGAATGTGACCCTGAAGAGATCTGATGTTCGTTTTTAATGCAGAACTGACATACTCTTTTTAAAATGATCTGGCCTTTAGTGTCTCTTTGTGGACCTGCCAGTGTTTGGCCCTGCTTATGGTGCCACCTAGTGATAGCACTTAGCTAGCTCAGGGCTTTTGAAGCCAGGTCTGTTGATTTTCATGTTGAAGGATTTCACTCTTCTGCTGCCTTTCTTTAAAGCTGATCCAGCCCCTTTTTTCCTCGCTGTTTTAGGAGCTTTTAGCTTTTTGATGATAGAAAACTTAACTTTAATTTCTGTCAAGGAAAAGTTTGACATCATGTAAGATTTCCCCCTTACTTAAGGTTGATCCCATGTATGTGGTAAGACCATGGTGCTGAAGCCAGAAGCTAAAATGGTTAGCTTAGCATGACACACAGAATGGAGCCTGGGATGAATGGCTGTTCAAACGTTAAAATTGGCTTCAAACTGTAAATACAAAGCTCAGCGACACTTAATTGCTTAACCTGGTTCTGAATTTGTAATTTTACTTTCATTACTTTCAGTACAACCACAAATTATCATTATGATGTCTTTTTTTCTGCACAAATCAGTGTCAGTAAGTGAGCTTTCCAGGTGCTTTGAGGCAGATTTTTGACTGGTTTAGCTGTTTTTCTCACCTCCAGCCTGTGCTAAGCTAAGGCAGCTTCATGATTCGCCTGTGGACGTAAACCCTTTTGATCTTCTGATCCAACGACCTGTGAGAAAGTGAACATCTTTCTTTTTTACAAAAGTTAAAGGACATCATAAACTGACAAAACTGATTCAGTCCCCTGCCTTCTCTTGCGTTACATAAATTGAAATTACTACGTTTTCTTTTTTTGCAGAGGAGGATTTTTCCCTAACAGCTTCATTAGATCTCTCGACTCTTTAGCGTTGATTCCATCCACATTTTTTCTCACCTCAAATGCCAATCTCATACTGTACAGTTGTTTTTTTTCTCTATGGTCACTCATTACACAAATTGGGCATGTATGTTGGATTAGATATTTAAAGAAAATGTTTTCATTTTATAGAGAATCAGTTGACATAGGCTGTTAATTTTTTTCTTCTCTTGATCAGCATAACAGTCTGTGGTTTGTTAAAGATTGATAAATTGCTGCTGTAGGGTTTACACTAGTTTAGTCCTCGTGAGGATGGACGCTGATAGAAATGTGATGTGTATACTTGGATTGTGATAGCAACTTCTGGTTGTGATGAGTGGGCTGGAGACAATGTTTGCCTTTTAAAGATATCTGGTAATTTATTTTTGAATAAAATGCATACCTTAAGAATAAATAATCAATACATTTTTGGACTCTCTTTGCATCTTTTTTGAGGTAAATAATTCTTAACATTTATTAGAAGATGCTTTTAATGACATTTTCTGTTAAGTTGTTCTGAGAAATGTACTGTGTTCAAACATACTGGATTGTAGTATATAGAAAAGTGTTCATAGTGTGCATAACCAGCACACGGTATGAGGACATTAATCCTCAAAGAGGACAGAAGGCTGCAGTTGCTGTGAATTGGAGCTTAATGAATGGTGCCCATTTCTGTTTCCTACCTTAAGACTAGTCTAGGATTTGTAACTTATGTTACTCAAAGAAACTCATCTTAAACAATGGGAAAGGTTTAGTAGTAGTGACGACTTAACAGCTAGTTATCACCTCTTTGGTTGAGCACATTTACCACTCACTATATAAGCCCATTGCGGCAAGTAATTAAAGAAAAAAAAAAAGAGAGAGAAGAAGAAGAAGAGACAAACTAAAAAAGAAAAAAAAATAGAAAAACAATATTGCTAAGTTATAATGAGATTCTTAGTTGTTCTAATTACGTTACTAACCCATGATTATTAAAAAATAAGTCATCAAAATTTTATACTAAGTCTTAATTATGACATACTGTCATTAATATTATTATTATGACAGACCATTTTTCTATTTTTTTTTCAGGAAGAAATGGACTCCCATAACTCACTATGTGTTTTTTTTTTAGACTTCAGAAAGAAAGAAACTTAACAGCTGAGGCAGCTCATCCTTTCTTCAGGTGGTTGAAACCAAACTAGAGCCTGAAGTTATTCATAATGTGCTGACAAACAGGACATCACTTTTATTAATAAAAAGTTTTTTGTTTTGTTTTGTTTTGTTTTGTTTTTTTTGTTTTGTAACTCAAATGTTAGCCGTGCACTCTGTTAGGCTAGGTTTTGTTTTGTGTCAATGTATTGAGGTGAAAATACAGATCATTGCAGGGTAAAGGTCAAAAGGCAGGATAAAAAGGGTTTTGACTTTTTTATTCGTGAAGTTGTTTTCAATTTCTTATCTCTGTTTCCAATGTGTGTTTGAGAGTTGCGTTCCCATGACTGATCTAAAATATGCGGCTGAATGAACTGAGTGTTTAACCATGAGAAAGTTGAAGTGAAGTCAGTTACTTGGGGGTTGTGGGAAATCTAAAAATTTTGATATCCACATTTGACAAAAAGGGAATTGTATACAACTTAGAAGGCGAAAGTAGCTTTTTGTTTTGAGAACAGATTCTTATTAAGTTACCTTGTTCCACAAAGGTTAGAGAGACAGGGTTTTTCATATTGTCCCACAAATATTTTAACTAGGTAATAGGGAAAAGTAGACCTGGAAGGATCTAGAAGCAGGATTACATAAAACAAAGGCTGTGTACACAAGTTTCCAATGAGACAAAGGCAACATGAGAAAGAGTAAAGGCTGCGTTTCTTCTCTGGACATAATGTGTTTCTATGAGTTTACCAAGCTTTAATCTATAGCTGCAGTTCATGCTTTACCTTAAAGTGTTTGTAGATAAATCCTAACTAAGCATAAGAATTTTTCACAACTATGTTGTATGTCTTAAAATGACCAGCAGAGGGATCCAGACTCTTAAAAATACAGTTTTATTTTATCACAAACTGTTTTCATGCCATACTGTAAAATAAACCACAACACAATTAGACCAAAGTCTTGCATTTAAACAAACAGGCCATTAGTTTGCACAGCCAAAGTTACGAATAATACTGTGTACAAGGAAAACAGATGTAAAAATGTTTTTTTTTTTTTTTAAAAAAGGCCACAAAACTGCAAAGAAAATAAAACACAATACTGATAGAAGGGAGGCCTGTTGGCAAATCCTCCACTTCATAACAAAAATAACCTAGGAACAGATGTGGTAGAGTTTGAAAAACATACTACAGGCTATATTTATATAAAAATTAACTTCCCGTGAACATGTTGATGAGAAGAGTCACAGTTAGAACTCAAGTCTTGCTCAGAATGGCACATCCCATGAGAGACAAATATTTTTCTCTTTGCTAAAGACACCGTGGCTAATTCTCTTCAGGAAGACAGTAACTGTAAAAACAAAAATCACATGTGCAGAGGACATGACCTCCTGATCTATTTGGTAAATTTAACTATAACGAGAATACCTACACTTGTACAAATTCATCTAATCTACAGACACTCAAACTGTGAATATACAGCTGTTAGTAGCCCAGATTGTTCATTAAAACCTCTTCTATAGGGTTCAGTCTGATCTGACAGGTTCATTATGAAGAAACTTAAAACACACAGAGAAACACAAATGACTTGAGTCCATGGTGAGAGTAGAGTGCCGTTTCCAGGCTGCTCTCCAGCCATCTAATGGGTCATGACTTCCCTTCAAAGTTCATCATCAGTGACCCACGTCGTCTTTTTCTATTTGGCTTGATCAGCGTCAAAGCTGCAACAGTCCAGAGTGAAGATTTCTGTTTCATGTGCAAACCTCATGATGATTCTTAAAATCAATACACGCACTTAGAGTCTCAGTTCAATAATGATAAATTGAATTTACTGGTTAATGAGGACGAGCTGAACACCAGAATCAAAGAGCCTCATTTATAAAAATGTGACGACATGACATTTTTGGGCAATGTCATGACCTCTCATGTTCTCTAATAATGTGTCGAACAAAGTGAACCAACTTTTGGCTTGAGATTAAAAGAGAAAACTGAAATTTTTAGTTTTTTCTTCTTCATTTGGTGCAAATTAAAGTTTTATGAATGAAGCTTTTTTGGGTTCAAGGTCTTCATTGACACTGCCTCCGCCCAGGATTTTAGTATGTTGGATATTTTTAATCATACTCAATAAATTTTTCCAGTCCTCTAACAAAATGAGCAACTAAAACCATTTTTTTCTGTTTTGGGGAACCCTTTCATTAGCTTTCTGTTAAACTGACCTCAAACACAAAACCTGTTTGATCATTGGCACTAATAGAAAACGTCCTCAGGGAACGGGTAGAACAAGCACATGTGTACACACTGTGCTGATCAGTCTGTAATAAACTAAAATGAATAACTTGTTTCAGCTTTATACTGCTGCTGAGGTTTCCATGAGGTGAGTCTCTGCTGTACACTTCAGAAGACCACTGTCATCGCGTCTCCTTATCTACGCCCTCCTCTCCTCAGGAGGGTGAGGTGGTCTAATCTGTGGGGTTTATCTGATTTATATCATAGCCCGGAAAGCGAATGAGACTGCAGCACCCAGCGCCAAGCCCAGGGACAAGAAGAAGGCCATAATGGCCCCCGCCGTCTCCGCCTCATGCTGCGACACCTTCCTGTGTGGAGAGAAAGAGCAGGGGGACGACATTCATCAGGACCGGTCTGTTCGTCTTTTCACTCAGTGTGTCACAGTGAGTCTGGTGTTCTTACTTGGGTCCAAAGCACATGCACAGGCTGGCCAGGTATCCGTTGGAGAAGGAGAAGAAGATCATGAAGATGATGTACCAGGCGTCGTGGTGGAACAGCACGGGGAGGTAGTGACGAGGCTGGACGTTACACAGCATGAAGAGCGGGATGAAGATGACCCTCATCGCCACAAACACAGGCAGCCAGATGCTGTCTTTACCGGGCTGAATGTGAAGAGAACAGAAGAGTCAACCATGTGGAGAGACGAGGACTGATTACAATAAAACACAGACTGAGACGTGAGCGCAGTGTGAGGTCAGACAAACACTCTGCAGCTGATTCCTGTTCTCCCGTAGGGCTGCAAAGGGGTGGAAAATTTCCAGCAAGTTTTAGGAAAAAACTCTAGAAGTCCTGAAAGTTTTGATGATAGGAACGAGGTAAAAATAACTGATGGTATGGTTTGACTTTAAGTTATGGACACATTTAAGTTAAACTAACACACATTTATTACATTGGGTAAAATTTTTAGAGTTTAGTTAAAAAAAAATATCCACATCTGTATTCATGACAGTTAGTTGGAAAAATTTTCAAGATTTCCAAGAAAATTCCCATGGAAAGTTTCCTATTTTGAAAATTCCTAAAATTTTGCCACCCTATTCTCACATCAGGATTTACTGCTTTACTCTTCTTTGTTGATCTTACAGAAAAACTGACAGGTTTTAACTATTCATTATCAAATGGAAACAGTTATACTTGACGTTATAGGCTCAGATTTCCAGAGTGCTGCTTGGGTCAGACAAGCTGCATGCCTTAGCTCTCTATAGGGTGCATTGCAAAAATCCCCCACGTGGGTATATACAAGCATTCATATAGACTCAATAAGAGGAGGCAGCAGCTGCAGAGTGAGCTGTGAGGATCAGTGAAGGGGTGAAATGTGTAAAAAGACAAGTTTAAATACACCACCTTATTAGACAGAGCTGTGATTGGTTGCTGTCAGCCCGTAACAGCTGGGTGTACAACTTTTGTGTCTAGCATGAACTTGAACAAGCTCCATTTTCAAAGTGTTTTGTGTTTTTGACTACGAAATGAAACTGGTAAACCCTAAAGTGATGATCAACCAAAGCACCTCAGAGGAAACCTTCATGTGACCCTGCTTATTGTTCTTAAAAATGATAAACAAACTCATATGATCCACAGGCAGATGACTCGTTATACACACTGAGAGTACAGAGCTACTGTCAGTCTGTAAACTATTAATTCAATTTGATGGTTTCCTCTAGACTGCAAACAGAGAAATCAACTGTTCCACGAAGGTTTTCTGCTCATCTGGATGTGAAGGCAGGAGAAGGCCAACTTTCAGGATCAACAACAAAACTTCTTTGCGCACAGAAGAATTTTTTTTCCACTCTTTAGCTCAAGACAGAGATTCACTGGAAGGTAAACATTTCATGTCCTAAAATGTCACATGTGTGTTTGTAATCACATAAATCCCAGAGATCACTGCAAATACCATGATATGGTCAGCTGAATAAGGCGTTTGTAAACAAAATGTGTCTCAGTGATTAATGCTTCTACAGCTCTTTCAGTAAATCACCGTCAGAGCGAGAAACTGGTACATTTTGACAGAAGTATTTTCGAGAAGTCAGGTCTGTGTGAGTACCAACAAGTTATGACAGGATTAGCTATCGAGTTTCACCTGTATGGATCCACTGAACCAGCAGGGAACTTGACAGCTAGCTGGGACAGTCTTTGAAGTGTTTAATCCATCTATGAAACTAAAAAAAGGAGCTCGAACTTTCAGAGAGGATTAGCGAGACTGAGCGTGATGCTAGAGAGTGTTACTACTGACCCACATACAGACGGCCGTCAGACTCCTGCCCACCCAGTCCATCACGTTAAAGAGGAGGAAACAAGACACGGGGATGAAGTACATTTCTGAGGGGAGAGAAAAACAAACAGGCTGTTCACCACCATGAGACTGTGTGAAGAGAGATGATGCAGCATGTGTCAGATCAGAAAAAAACAAGGTACATGTCAGAGGCTGGGCGGCTGAGTGTCATAATTTATTTACGGTAAACGTTGTGCTGCCGCCATAATAATATTTTATAAAAGGACAAAAGAAAAAAAAGGGTCTTTCTATTATTTTTGAGTTTTACATGTATGTTAATCCAGTTGTAAGTTAAATATCACGTTAAACTGATGCTTTCAGACAGGAAAGATTTACTGTCATGACATTTTTTATTTTTTTTTATAAACTTAGATCTTAATTCCAATCTTGTTCATAAACAAAGCACTGCTCACGGCCAGGTTCATCTAAAGCACACAGCACTGCAGTGAAAGCAGCAGTGAGGTAGGAACAGGACAAAGATCATCCTACTGTTAAATAAAAAGCTACCAAACTATTTTCCTCAGAGATGAACTCCAGTTTCCTTTCAGTATTTTCACGAGGAAATATCACTTTCAACAAAGAAATTATATTTAATCCTTGAAAACGGTGTCTCAATTTTTATCTGTTTTGAGAAATGAAGACTGTGTCCGGGTTGAGAATTTAGAAATGTTCCCAGCCTGTTTGCTCTATACAGTGGAACAAACAAAGTTTTGTTTCCAAACTTGTGTGGGACTCACCCCAGGCGCCTTCGTCTGCTACTGTGGACTTGACCTCAACTGTAACCGCTGGGAATGTCCCGATGGTGACGGTGAAGATGAAGCACACTGACAAAGCCATCACCCAGATCTGATAAGACAGCACAAGACCAACAGGAGACCAACAACGTTTTTACTTCACTCAAAGTTCAACATCCGTCATACAGGAAATTTAAACACGTCACATGCACACATGTCAAATCTATGTCAACAGGCCACTGCTTTTACCTGTTTGAAGATGCTGAACACGGACGTGCTGGATTTGGGTTCTTCATCAGTCAGACTAACCACAGGTTGCTTCTCTGCAGCACTTTCTGAAATCATACAAAAAAGCCATTCATTGTTTTCCCTCACATGAGACACATTTAAGGTCAGGCCTTCATTCTCTTACTAAAGTGACTGTTTGTTACACAACAACTGAAATCTTGAGTACAAAGTATTTTCACTGATCCCCAGGACAGTCGTTAAAACAAACTGCAACAAAAACTGTCGTTGAATTTGGTTTCAATGATTTAAATAATGACTTTTTGAACTGACTGACTCTCTTTTATAATCTTTTTTATTTCGTGTTTTGATGCTTGTTTCCTTTGGGACACGTTTCTATCAATGCTTTTGATGTAACTGTTGTTTTTCACTTAGTGAAACATTTTATATTGCTCTTTGACAAGAGAATTAAAGTCAAAAAGATATTTGGTGAACAAACTGTTTCCCATCTTGAGAAGTGATCTTTATTATGAAGTATCAGCACTATCCCTTTAAAGCTCTGCAGTGTAACGCCACCTGTTTCTGGACATTTCTTTTGATTTGTTTGTCTTCAACATCTTTTGCTTTAAACACTGAGGTTGAACTAAAGAGCAGACTGCACAGATTCATCTTCCATGGTTACATAGTTTTGGAAAATGATAAAAGCTGCGTATCTGGGCATGCCTTCAACATGTTGTGTGTACCTTTTCTAAGCAAGTCCATCTTGTTTTCCTCATCAGCAGAGGGTCTGGGTACGTTACTCTCCATGTAGTACTGGAAAAACTCCTGTTATGGGGGGAAAGTTAGCAGAGAGGACAACATGTTAGTGGTTAAGTTATCGTCAGAAATTTAGAGTTTAATAAACACAGAATGAAAGACACACTTTAAAAAAATCCATACAGTTGATAACTATGAAATCTCACCATCCGGGGCAGAGCGAGGTAGGACATGATGGCCAACAGGATAACAACACAGGCTGTGATGAAGTAGCCGAAAGCGCTGTCTTGCAAAGCTGATCCAGCTACAGACAAACACACAAAGAGTCATTCAGGGTGTGAAGACTTGTTGACTTGACTGAATAATGCTTCTCTACAAGTTTTCTCCAAAATCATTTTACATCAAATGAAAAATTGTTCAATCATTCAAAGAGAAGATATTTTTTCTGACTATTGAGTCTGAAAGTTGGATGTTACTTTGACTCATGTTACTGAACAACTTCAAGACACATCAGTGCATTGATACACCTACACACAAACATGTTTCACCTTTTTGAAAACATGCTGCTTGCATCAAATTTGTCATTGTTTTCAATTCAATACAGAGTCACAATGATCTCCAAACAGACAGGATCTGGTTTGATAAGAACTCTGCACTCGTTAAGAATTAGGGCTGTAGTTTCAGTCAAAATGGTGAAATATGTGCCGTCCCATCATAAGAACTGATCTTGTATCAAATACCACATTTTCAACTTTATATCCTACCAACTGAATGCACCAAGTTAGCTGGTGGGTTTGATTTAAATACTCTTGTTTACCTTTCCACCTCCTGTATTTCATGTTTCTTGAACTAGAAGTGGTGTTATCATATTTAGACGTACATGCCAGAGCGCAGATCATGGAGAAAGCAGCAAAGGTGCCAGCCAGCCCCTGTCCGCTCATGATGGGGGTGGTGTAGGAGGCGGGCAGAACTCCTGCCAGCCCAAACAGGCTGCCCTGAAGAATGGCCCCAAACGCTGGAGAGAGATGGGGAAAAAAAAATAAAAACAAAATTGTTTGAGAATTATGACGCAATGAAAAGGACTCCACTAAGAAGGAAAAAATGTCTGTTTATAACATTGAGTTTTGCAGTTACATAACTTCATTTTCTGTTCATCCATCTTGACACAACATGCAGCCAATGAGGCTGTTTTTCATTCACCCTTGCATCACAGAGAGATCACTGTGGTTTGTTTTACTGCTCACAGTTAATTTGCCGTAGAAAACTTGCAACGTGAGTTCAATCAGAGGAATGTGTAGAAGATATCAAAGCATCGAGGACGCGGCGCCCTCCCTGCGAACTGAAACGCTCATGAGGTTGTTCCTCATGAGGACTGCGAGGTCAAGGCTGAGTTGGCCTGACGGGGATAAAGACGGGGGTAAACTTTTCCCTGCTGCTGAGTGACTCATTGTAAACAAACACACTCTGCTCTGTGGGGTTACAGACTGTGATCTGAAGCTCAGTGTGGTGTGAGAGAGGACGGGGAAGACTCTTCCCAACACAGGGGATGTTGAAAAGGATCAAAGAAGCAAACATGTGGAGATAAACGTTTGCAAGGAAGTAGAAATAAGATGGTGATGATTGTCTAATACAGCTTTGCAGTGAAAGCTGCCTGCATTGAATTAAGGTGTTTGTGTCACTTTACCACACTGTATATTTTGACAATTTTATGGAAATTATAGCTTTTTTAAGTTATGAAAAGTTTGGGTGAGACTGATGCAGCAAAAACAGGTTTTTGAAGATGACTTACAGAAGTCTGATTTCTAAAACCAGAAAAAAATATAAAAAGCTCACAGCTACAGGCAACAACAACAGCTTCATGTCAGCTTTGACAAATTTAACCCAGACTGGACTGAAACTAAATCAAACTAAAGCAAAAAAAATTCACACTAACCATCCCTGACCACAGACCCCAACCCTCCACAGATACAGTGAAGCTGAAGGAATTGAGTGGTAGGAAGTCAGACAATCATCACAAAAACAGTAAATTCATTTTCTGTCAATGATTGTTCACAAACTGTTAATGCAAGTCTCTTCTTCTGCTTCTCTTCTTCTTTTTTCGTTGCTAGGCGCTACCGAAGTAGCTGCCTGTTGCAGCAGCTCTCTCGTCTTTGTCCGTTTCTTGTAATTTTTTCGTCTCTTTTTCATCATCTTTGTATTTGGAGTGGATCATCACTTTGTGTGGTTCATTGTTGGTCACAGACACCAAACTTTTTGTGGCTTCGGCGATATTTTTTACTACTTTTCTCCTGTGTTTGTCTGGAGATCCTACATGTAACCATGACTGCATTGTTTACATGCGAAATTAGCTGTTAGCAGCCTGTAGCATATCAATGCTAACTAGTGTAGGGCTTGATGATTTCCCTCGAGCTGAGGAGGAGGAGGTGAGGACGACGTGCTGGTTCTTGGATGTGAGCTGGGAGGTGACGACGTGGACCTGTCCTTCCATCCATCATTGTTGGGAACGTGGGATCTAGCCCTGGGGGATGGACGAGCTAGCTGTGCTAACCCAGCGGCATCGTGCTGTTCACGGACGTGGCTGACGGAGCTGACATCGGACGCTGGCGCCACATTGGAGGAGCTTCACCTGCTGTGAGCAGACAGGATCCAGGAGACAGAGACTGAACAGACTGCTGGGGAGGCTCAGTCCTGGACCCTGTGGAGGTGGAGACTGGCTGGGCTGGAGAGTGGTGGACGAGTGGTGGACGGGATGTCGTCATCTAATTTCTTATGGACTTTTTTGCACTTTCTATACTCTTTCTTACTTTTGTTTTCTTAAATGCTGCGGTGACTCCTGAATTTCCCCTCAGGGATAAATAAAGTATTTTCTATTCTATTCTATTCTATTCTTTGTGAGTTGTGCTTTAAAAACTCACAGTTGATGCAGACGATTTTGATCATGGTGAGGGTGAAGAAGGGCAGTGGAGCAACGTCAACCTTGACAAGCACTGCTGTCAACAGGAAAACCACCAGGATGACCGTCAAGCTCCCAGAAATCCTCAGCTTCTGGGGAATCCTGGAGCACAGGATGAAATGAAAATTATTGCACAACCAACCAAGAGCATTAGTCATATCTGTTATGGACATTTTTAGGTTTCCAATACACTAATACAGGGTATATGCTGAAATCCTGAGGTTAAATTCAATACCTTTTTGAGACTTTTTAAAAAACCTTTCAAAAAGTTTTAAGACCTTATCGCGACTTTAAGCTGTTGTCAGCAACAGATCTTTGATAGTTGTAGTTTGCATTTTAACATTAATTAGGTAAACTGAGAAGGAATAAATCTTGAAAGAATGAATGAAACCAAAGGCATGTTAATTGACATTAACATTCCCACAACAAGCAGCAGTTATTTAAGGCCGACTTGCATACAAAAAAAAAAAAGAATTATTTCATCGTTGTCAAAATTTAGGACATGTGCTTGAGATTGTGTTTGCTTTCTATCAGCGCTACATACTGACGGCTACTAAACTACTGTATGAGTTTGTTGTCACATTAGCCTACGGATATGTTGGGCTGCTCGCGCTCCATACAGCCCATGCCTCACAAAATTACAACTTTGCTTGTTGTAACGTCTCAAACAACAGCTCTATGTAACTGTATTGAAAAATACCTTATCTCATCGCGTAGTATCCCGTAAAAAGTTGATTTGAACAAAGAAAATTTGTTCCAAAACAACTGAGATCACGGGAAGCTTTCTCTAAATCGTTAGGATCCAAGATCCCAGGTCATCAAAAGTCAGAGAAATTTTCTCAGCAGGCTTGAGAAACTCTGATGATCAAGAGAGAAATATTTTGAGACGCTAAAGCTTTTTCTGGATCCTCACGCTGGTCTGTGATGAGTGCAATGAGCAGAATGATCGTCCAATCACCAGGTGTGGTTATTTTTGAAGGTTAAGACCCTGAAAACATTTCTGAACCAGGTGGACTATTTCTGTGGTGGATATATGGAACTGTCTGTTTGGGGTGTCAGGTTAGTTTGTAACATACGCAAGGAGGAATATAGATATTCATGGATACTTTTGGAGTCAAAGCTTGAATACCAATAAAATGTACTACCTCATAACATAACGATTAAGACTTTTTAATACTTTTTAAGGGCCTTAATTTACCCACAACTGATTTATCAACTTTTAATACTTTTTAAGACCCCGCGGACACCCTGTAATATATGTGCATTATCTTCACTTAAATAAGAAGTGGTCTGTAAAACTCAGGAGAATGGCGGGTTTCCTTTTTCATTCTGAGGGAAGAAATGTTGATGTAAGAATGGAAAACAACTCATTGTTGAAGAGAAGGAAGAACATTTTCTTATTATGATGACAGAAGGGTCAAGTGTGTGTTCTTTCAACGCACAGATAAAGGAAGAGGAAATAGAGATCCAGCAGGAGTAAAATGAGCGTATTCAGGAAACAATGAACAGCAGGAGAAAAAGAACAGAGACTGAAGAGAAACAGGGAGAGGTATGATAAAGATTTTGGGAGGGGGGTGTAGAGAACATAAATAGCATTCCTGGGTGTGTTTGTCTAAGGGAAGAGTCAGCCCTGGTCAGGGTCCACCCCAGAGGTCTCTCAAATCCTTCTCTAATTAAAGCAAACATCCCTGAGACATCATACAGACATACGTTCACGTAACAGGAGCTGAGCAGCACGGGGTGAGAAGGGGCACAGAGGGCAGGAGGGGCAGCAGAGAGAGCAGGACAGTGACAGCGCTAAATCTGCTTCAAAGAGTTTGTCTTTCAGTCACACTCTCTTCTTCAACCTAATCTTTAAAATAAAACTATTGTTTGGTTTCCTGAAGACAGGAGGGTGTTTTGATATGGCTGTGGAGAAGGTTTGATACCTCTGGTGAATGAATGAGTTGAGGCAGGTGAAGATGAGGAGGGGCACCATGGCGCAGAGGGTCATCACGTTGTTGAACTTTGACTCCAGCACATTGCGAGTGTCTCCAAGGTCCAAAGTGACGTTAGTGGTCTGATTAGAAGACAGGTCTGTAGATGGCGTGTCCTTCAGTCTGCTGGTGAAGTACTGAAGAAAGAGGACGAAATACAAGCTTAAAGAAAGACTCAGCAGCACTAAATCAGTAAGGATAGACTGAGAAAAGGAGTGATGATGTACAGTGTTGTTTATGGTATAATGTTAATTCAAGAGTGTCAATAATGGAGGGTCCATCCCTTACGAAAGGAAAATATATTGCAGCATATTGGAAAATATCATCATAGATTAGGTAATATATTCCCATATATGAGATTTAGTATTTATATTTTCCAATATATTGCAATATATGGAAAGCGGCAATCATTTGTATATATTGCAATATATTTCATGAATATATAATATATTGTATATGTGCCCTCAATATATTATTCCATGTATATCATAATATATCACTAATATATTACAATACATTTCAAAAAAATATACTGGTAAATATATTTTTCTTTCGTAAGGGATGTTTTGGTCACCTGTTTAAGGCTGGAGTAAATATTTGCAATAAAACATGATTCAGCAACAAAACAGATGATAGAAACCCCCCCAGAACAAGGTATCTAAAGTGAACTGGATTACTGGAATAAAACATAACCTGCACAGTGTTTAATATTTCTGACCCCTGTCCCATAAGAGCAACTTATCTGTGTAAGAAGCTGTCTGTTTAACCTCTATGAAGACTGTTTAAGTTGAAGCTAAAGTCCACCCTCAGGTCTGAATCAGCTCCCTAAGGATTATGAGACTGAAATTCCACAATCTGAGAGGTTAACCCCTCGCTGGACAAAAAGAAAAGCCACCCCAGGGATTAGAGAGGCAAGTTAATCCACCTGGCTGGAGTCAGGTCAGCCATCCTGAGTGAAACCAGGTGCTTTTGGAAGAAAAGGTAAATAATCAATCTTTGTTTTCTCAAAATGCCCTCACCCTCCTCTAAGAGGAGTCAGACCTTTTAATTAACCAACCACAGGGCCACCAGCAGGACTCCATTTCCTCCCCATCTGTCTGTTTTTCTGAAGATTATCTGCATTTAACTTCAAATTAGCCTCACATTCAGATTAGTGTAATTATCCTTTAATGTGACTCAACTGACCATTGTTGCTGTCATGAAAAAATTCCAGGGTAAGAGGGTTCCCAAGCCCAGGATGAAGAAAATAATCCATACGGCATTGTATCTGGGAAAGAGACAAGAGGAAGTTTACATTTGAGCGCATGAATGAAGTGTTTGACTCAATATCAACAAACAATGTTCAAGAGTTCATTCTCTGGCTTTTGTCCAATTCTCATTTTGCACGTTCTGTGACTTAAAGAAAAAAAAAACAGGTTCTCCTACTTGTCCCGGGGTGCGTTGATGGCAGTCATGGCTGTAGGCAGACGCGTCTGTCAGGGTTTAATCAGGGAGGTACAGGGTCTGAAATACACAGATAACAAATACATGTTTACTAACTGTCAACATTTACAGTGAGCAGGGCAAGCATGTATGTGATGTCAGTCTTTCTTCCATATTTGGAAATTTTAATTAGGTTTTAATCAACATAGCAATTAAAAAAGAGGCTCAGACGTTTCAGCTTTGAGAAGGTAACTCTCACTGTTTAAATTGTTCAGCTTAAGATGTTAGGATGCAGCAGATGTTTGACACATTTAAAACCAAACTGATCTTTTTACAACTAAACCTCTCAGTTATTACAGAGAGAAAGGAACCAGTCACAAGAAGGAGAAGCGAGCAAACATGGAAATATGCAGCAGAGTATTGATCAGAAATCAGCCAACTTGAAGTCTAAAGTTTTCAAACACATCACAGGGTAACCTCCTTATTGTTAAAAACAACGCAAACATCAAGGTTAGAGGAACATTTGACTCTAGAAATATTTCAGAGAGTCTCTAGAAGAACCTGACCATTTGCTGACCCCCTCCTCAATCATCTCTGGAGGAACTAGATTTCATTAAATTACTCACAGCAGGCTTCAGTCACGGTACACAGACTCCTCTTTCTTCCCTGGTCAGATGCCCGACTAATGAAAAAAGCTCTGCAACACTTTTATACCATGCAGAGGTTTGGTGGGTTGACACACCGCTGTCTGCTGCCCATTAGACCTGCCTCCTCTCCCCTCTGAATCACCGTGTCCATCCCTCCCTCTTTCACCTCAAACTCCCCCTTTGTCTTCAACTCTTCCTACAGATTAATGCATCTAAACTCCAGGAATGTGTGAAGCTCCTTAGCAATCCATCAACTCACAGTTTTTATCATTTCACTTCATATCCTTCCAGTGTTCTTCAGTGCCTTTACACCAGACATCTTCTATTTCAACCTTCTTATGATCTTTTTTTTAATGAAGACACCCATGTCTTTCTAATTTATCCCTCCATTTCCCCCACTTTTCATACTGCCTACTAATTTCTCACCTCATTTCATCCTCTGTTACTCTTCAGCACCTCTATTATTTTTTTTCTCAACATTATCCCTCCAGGTTTGTTTGTTGCAACTCATTTTCCTGTCTTACTTACTAGACCCTTCTACGCCAATCACTTATCTTTCCCTTCAGCTCTTATCTACACTCTTTACCTATCAAACTATGCACTCTCTTCCTACTCCCCTCAAATTCCTTCCCTGCATCTGATGGAAAATCTCTAAACAGAGACTTTTCTTTGAGATGCTTCCCTCCTTAAATTAAAAAGGTCAGTGGGATTTGGCACCAAATCAAGCACAGAAATGACCCATTCAATTTAAAGACTGTGGAAACAAAACAGGCGTTAAACGTTTAGGAAAATTGCCTTTGTGTGAGTTTCTGTGGAAGGATGTGCGTTCATCAGGGTCATTAACATTCTGATGAATCCTTTTGATGATTCATACTAAAAAAAACCCACTTGTTTTTAAGAGAACTCCAAAGTGAATCTGTCTCAATCACAAAACCAATCAGCAGCTTGCCCAGTGCTGTGTGATCTTTTTTCGTAGCCAGAACCAAAACAGATTGCAAGATGTTGATGAAACCAATAACTGAATTTTGAGGCTTTTTAGGATCTTTACTCCATCATGAAACTTTGCTGAAAAGAATTCATAAAACTATAACTCTCTCCTTCATATACAGGAGTTAAAAGTGTAACAATAACACATTCAGTGCAGATACTCCCCACAGTCCTGTGATGTCCAGCCAATCAGAGAGTGTACGGTGGAGACGATTAGATGGAGTGGGTGGGTGAAAACAGAGCCAGGGGGAAAGACACACAGAGCCAAAGTAGAGCTCTCTTTAATTAATTTTATCAGTCATCTGTAAAATAAAGTGCTGCTGTAGAAAATTGGTTAAATGACAAATATTAGTCCTGGCTTTCAGCTTGCGGCACACTTGCTGAGGAGAAGTGACAAAACAAACACTGTGCCCTTCTCATTCAGCTCGTAATGGTACAGGCTCATGTCAGTAAATTCAAATAATGTGAAACAGTTCATTTATTTCAGTAGTTAGATCTAAAAAAGTGACACTCCTCATTAGTTAAGCACAGTAATATCACGGTTGATCAACCAGCTTTTGGGACTTCTGGCAGTGTGGGCAGGTGCCAAGTCCTGCTGGAAAATCAGCTTTCTTATAAAGCGAGTAATTTGCAGGAAGTATGAAGTGCTCTAACATTTCCTGATAAATGGCTTTGATGACTCTGGACTTGAGAAAACACAGTGAGCCAACAGCAGATGACATGGGGCTCCAAACCATCCCTGACTGAAAACTTTACTCTGGACTTCAACTTGGATTCTGTGCCTCTCCACTCTTCCTCCAGGCTCTGGGACCTTAAAGTGATACTCTGGGATGGAACAAGTTGGGTCCTATCACAAGGTTTAGGGCAGAAATTACCCCTACAGCAGTGTTTTTGTGCAGCAGAAGCCCAGGGCGCTCGCACCAAACACCCCCTCCCTGCTCCTCTGCCGGTTTCCTCTGCACTCAGTCGGGTATTTTACTTTAGCATATTTTACTTGACCACAAACACAAATAAACGGACCCCCACTGAAAAAATCTGATATCGGTCTGCATTCACACTTAGAGAATTTTCAGCGCGTCACTTTCCCACAAAAACACCGCTAAATAAGGCTCTAGTTCTCATCTTGTCGTAAAACGGCACTACCTCCGCTGCAGAGCCACAGCTGGCTACGAGGCACTCGCCGCTTAGTGTATCAGTCCACACGCCCGGCGTGCTAGATATAAACAAACGCAGGTAGTCTGCCAGGACAAAGAGACATGATGAGAACTAAAGCCTTATTTAGCGGTGTTTTTGTGTGAAAGTAACGCGCTGAAAATTCTCTAAATAAAGCGTGAATGCAGACCAATATCAGAGTTTTTCGGTGGGAGTCCGTTTATTTGTGTTTTTGGTCAAGTAAACATTGGCCCCGTCTGAGTGCAGAGGAAACCAGCAGAGGAGCAGGGAGGGGGTGTTTGGTGCGTGCGCCCTGGGCTTCTGCTGCACAAAAACACTGCTGTAGGGGTAATTTCTGCCCTAAACATTGTGATAGGACCCAACTTGTTCCATCCCAGAGTATCACTTTAATTTCCACATTAAATGACTTTCATCTGAAAAAAGGACTTTGGACCACTGAGCAATATTCCTGTTCTTTATTAACCCATGACGCTCCTGAAGTCTCTGGTTCAGGAGTGGCTCGACATAAGGGACACATGGATCCTGTCATATGAAGTCCCCCAAATTCTTAAATGGGTTTTACCTGAGAATCCTCCCCAGGCTGTGGTTAAACCTGTTGCTAACATTTCTGCTTGAATACAGCCCACTATTAACAACTTACTTCCTTAGCAATAATCTTTAGTGTCTTACTCTCCTTATGGACGGGGCTACTGACTGTCTTCTGGATGGCTGTCAGTCAGCTGTCTCTTCACTGTGGTTGAACCAGACTAAGAGACCATTTAAAAGCTCAGGAAACCTTTGCAGGTGTCTATGAGAGTGCGACACCTTTGGTTTCTCACAATGTTTTTATTTAAGGAGAAACTGGATTTGGGGTTTTATTAACAGTGAGCTTAAATCATCACATTTAAAAGAAATTATTGATTTTTTTCCTTTTGCGTATACTGAATATGTATAATATATGAATTGAGCTTTACTTTCTATATTAAAACACTAAAATATGTTAAATTTTTCCCCAAAATCATATTTTATTCAGATGCACCTGAAATTAATTGCCTGTATTTTGACAAAGTAGGTGCACAGCAGGGGACAGTATGGATGTCATTTTCTGATTTATCAGGACTGGAGTGTAATTTTTGTGTAATTATTTTAAAGAAAAACATTTTCAATAATCTGAGTGTTTTATAATCAATAATTTAAAGGTCATCATCTTCTAACATGGTGGCTAGATGTTTCTCAGAACATATACAAAAATGTATATATGTAGACAGAGATGAAGTCTGAGTGTCAGTACTGATTGTAACAGGGATGTTGTTATAGTGGATTGAATTCTGACTGTTTCCTCTCCCATTGGACTGTTTTTCTTCCATACATCAAAGCCTAATGCAAACATGACCGGTCAATACTTCTCAGACGACAAATAAACTTCAAACGGAAACCAGAACACTTAACATCCCAGAGTCTGGACTTGCATGTAAGCTTTTTGTTTCAAGAGCTCGTATAACCTTGAGCTTATATTAGAGTTTGGCGACAGCCTCTTTTTTTTATTAAAACTTTGACCATAGATCAAGTTTCAGTCCAAGAATATTTGGCAATCTGTGGCCAAACAAATGACTCAGCAAAGAGAAGTCATTCTGAAACTACTTTAAGAGCTAGAACATTTTCATTTGTTGGTATCCATGCAGTGGTCTAACCAGCAGAAGGGTCACTTCACTTTTATCTACAACCCTAAGTAGCTGCATGTGTCCAGTGATGCACCCCCACAGACTTTGCCTTGACAGGGACTCATTTGACAGCTCAGATTGGCCACACAACCAAAGTTATACTTCACACTTGTGTTATTTTTCCCCTCTAAATTTTATTTTAGCAAATAATAGATAATACTACAAGTCACAGTTAAAAGCATACTCGCTCCATTATGTCCCAGATTCCTGTAAAGTATTCCACTCCTAACCAAACGTGTCCTCAGACTGAGCCAGCTGGCCGGAGTGGCCTGGTGTTGAAATGGTGCCACCACACACACAGTCACACAGGCACTTTGTAGTCAGTAGAGTGGTACAAAACTCCAGTTTGGCATCAGTTGGACACTTTTACTAGGGAGCCTCTCAGCCACATCCAACTGGAACAATAGGCACTCCAATGGCAAAAGATTTACCAGGTGTGACTGCAATTTATTGTTTCCTCTTCTGTCAAGGGCACAAACGGAGTTCAATGTGGCCGAACAAGTGCAGTTCAGTCGGCTCACTAAGGTAACAATCATGTTCACTGGCTAAGTGGTCAAGGACTTCATTTTTGCTTTCCAAAAAGAAAATCTGGTATATTTCAGCAAACACGGATTGGCATGTGATTCTTTGTTAAAATGTTCCCTCTCCGTCTCTGTTTCCATGACTCCATTCAAAGAATATTCACAATTTAGCAATCTCCCAGCTTTAGCTCCTCAGGCGCCAAATTCCAGGGTTTCCCCCACACAGGGTTGCAGAGGTGGCTCTAAATTCAACTCTCACTCTTGTCGGTGGTTTAATACACCCTGAGATGGTGTGGACCGGACCCCCTAAGTTTTAAGCTCTCCCTGCAAATCTCAGAGCTGGAAGCTGAAAAGACGAGGCTACTGCTCCCATGGGTCTTGGAGGTACCCTGTCCATCTGCAGCTTTGCCCCAGCCAACAGTTTGGATAAGACTGATATGTACTGAAAACACAGGTCGTCTTCACAGATTGAAAACTGGAAAAAACAAACACTGAAATTGAAACATATGAGACACAGGGATAGATCTAAATAGAGAAAGACTGGAGTACATTTTTCTCTTCTCACCAACATACCTCTCTAACAGGGCTGCCTTTATTCTCCAGGCTGAGCCACAGGATAGTTTGATGCTGGTCATATGATGAGGGGAAGAACACTCTTACCAGTGCCTATAGTAACAAAACACTCTTATCAAAGCCCATCTCTTCAGGAATGGGTCAGTCTTGGGCCAGATTCTAGAAATTCATCATGAAGTTTTATTACTTCCCAAAACCAAATTGACTCTGGTGTCCAGGATGTCAAAACCTGCTGGTTTTCATTGTAGTAATCTATTTAAGACATTATTTCACAAATGGGAGAAACCTGATCATAATTAACCTCTCTTTACTAATCAGGAGCAAAAAAAAAAAAAAAAAAAAAAAAACATATATTCGACAATAACAACCAAGTTGAAAAGGTTACACTGGAGCTGCAAACTATTTCTATATCAAAGATGCTCAGATTTTTCTCTTCAACATGCCTGTTTGAACACTGTAACACTGTCATACTCTGCATTAATATCAAGCGTGCGTTGTGTCCTCTACAGTCAAACCAACAGAGACAGGATGTACTTCTATAATTTAAACAATAACATAAAACAAACAATCATTTCCCCACATGAGAAGCAATCAGTGGCTGAGTTCACTGAACACAAGACGACCTGGCCAGGGTTAAATCTGTATTCTCTAAACCTCATGAGAAGTTCAGCTCTTTGTACAGCATAGACAACAGTGTGTTCACCAAGTGGAAGTCAGTGCTTATGATTTATATGCAGTTCACAACTGTGGCTCCCAACTTCAAGTTTCCTATTACACATCTTTCCAAGAATGACCGGCACATGCACGCAGAAATATAAAACGCTTGCTCAATGGTGCAAGAAATCAAAGCCTCCATTTCAGTGACGCTGCAGTACATTGACTTTTACAGCCTCAATACCCATTTCACACAGTGTCACCTTCTGCTCCCCCATCAAGGACAGTGTTTAATACTCTATCCTCAGTCTGTCTGAAGAAAACAGATAAGGAAACAGTACAATGCAGGAAGAAAAAAAAAGAACATGGGAGATTACGGTTATTAAATCTAAGAGAATTTATTGCTAAAAGCATGAGAACAATATTTATTAGGCTTTTCTACTCTACTAATACCCCTGATCTTGTTTTTTTTCATAATCAAAAGCAAGCATATGGCAACAAAATTAAGGAGGATTAGTGCTTTAATTTATGTTCTGCATTTAAGTATTTAGCTGCATTACTGTCCACAGACAACTGTAAACAGTGACAGCTAAAAAAGTGTCAAATGACTCTTGAGCTGTCATGTAAAGTCTCTGACTTGGTCTGTATAAGAAGATGGATGGCACAACTGCCTCTGAAACCTTCACTGGTAATTGGCTCCAGTAGAAACAGCTCCTAAGGGTTGATATTAACAGATAGCACACAAACAAAACTTTAATTTTTTTGGAGTAGTTCATTTGGTTAATAATTTGATCCTTAAAAAAGAGATAATGCAATGTCGCACCAGATATAGACGAAACATGCCAAAGGATTTGTAAGGCAAGAAAACAGACACAAACTCTGTGTTCCCCTGACATTTAGAAGCAGCAGTTCTTCAAATTTGTTACAGCTATATTCTTAGAATACACATATCAATTAAGAAATACTTGTATTGACGCATTTCCAAACAGTACACTTCCCCATGTAGTGTCAGTGAGGCTTTGGTAGCACAAGCACTCCAGTGGCCATGGCTGAAAGTAAGCCTGCCTCAAAACTCAAAAATATTCAGAAGATTGGTGCGAAGCTAATTTCACAGACTTCAACAGCTTTTATTCCACATTTGGCTTTGTACAAATGTTTGTGTTGAATGAATTTGACTGTATGAGTGATAAGCAAACAGTATCTCACCCTGACCCCGACTTTTTTCATCGACTATAAACACAAGGACCCTGACAGGTAGTCAAACGCCGTCACTACATCACTTCCACATGGATGCCGATGCATCATGGTTTTCAGGGTAACACCAAGCAGACACAGCAGGCCTAAGTAACACTTCGGGATCCTATTGCTGTATCTGACAAGTCCACTGAAATCAACTCAAACAACACGGACTGGACCTTTACTTTCTGGGGTCAGGAATCATGCTGTCATCCTCTGAAAGGCTACACAACACTAAAAGACTTCAGTACACCGGTTTGACCCGTTTAAATGAATGAAACTCTTGTTTTCTTGGTGTAGATGGTGGAAAATGAAACAACCCACTTACGTCACAATTCATCTTTTATGTTCCACTTAAGAAAGAGAGAGATGACACTAACAGTAATGTGTAAGCCCTCTCACTTTAAAAGTTAGCCAAATCTGGCTAAATCTCACTTTTCCACATCTGCACCGACAGTTTTTGTCTTCCAGCTGTCACAAAGCGCAGGAAAGTTTTGTGTATCATTATCAAAATTCTGCTGAAGCAACTTCCAACCTGATGCATGGCGGCAGAGGGGACAGATCCTTGTGCTCTGTAAGGCTGGGAAGTAATCAGGATAATATAACACAAGGGCTGGAAACAACAGCACAGTGACAGGAAAGAGACTTCTATGAGACACTTATGGGGCGGCAAAAGGTGGATCCTCAGGGGGAAACTGTAAATAGAACAAAAACATGTATGCCAAAAGAGGGAGGGTGCCTACTCTATTGTCCTCATCCGTACCCCCTCCCCCTTGATGCCACAACTCATTTCCCGCCACTCACAGGCGGCAGGAACAAAGCCCATCTCTAGCTGCTCCTCTTTTATGTTTGTTTAAGTGGTCTGGAGAAATAACAGACTGATGAACTGGCAAAAGTAGCTACCACCTATCAGCATGACTGTCAGCACTCGTGGTTTAAAATGAGCAACACAAAAGGGGTCATGACCCCCCTCCTCACATCACGAGTGGGTTAGCCTTATCTAATCTTCTACAGGCAGCTACCACCACCTCAAATGATAAACGCTGATGCTACACGCACAGAAAAAAAAATGCTGTACGGTTTATTTTCTAATCCATCCATGCAGGCAACAGATGGTGAAACTTTACTCCTGCTCCTATAAAGCAGATACTTGTAGGCACCCAGCGGTGGGTCGACGCCGCTGTCCCATCAGCTGTTCAGTGAAAGACAAAGCCAGGCATTCTGGTGCACTCTTCTCCATGTTTAAGGTCAGCAGAGTCCCAAATAGCACCAACACGCGTGACAGGGAGCTGAGCCAGGAAACACTCACTCATAGCAATACAGATCCCCTTGTCATTTAGAGGAGTTATAGTAATCCTGCAGGGAGTTAGAAAAGAATAAGGCAAATCTACACTCTAAAATCATTAAATACCATGCATCCTTTGAGTCAAAATATTGCGTCAGATAGTAATAGAAGACTTATTTGCATATCACATTATACCAAAGTTATAAAAGAGCACCACAAGCACATATCGAGTCACTTCATATTTCTGACCTACATACAAACATTTGACAAGGATCACTCTCAAGGAATGCAAACCGTTACAACCACACATCCGTTTGAGTCACTTGCATGCAAAAAAGCTTTGAATGGACTCTTTTCTTAGTGGTTTTGACTGTCAGGTGGTGTTATAGTATCTTCCCACGTGTTACCAATAACTGCTTGATTAAAGCTGCATGTCACACACGTGCTTCCCCCACATGCCGCCTCATGATTTATTACCAGCGTTTGTCCATAAAAAAGGAGAAATACTTCAATTTACTAAAATAAACGCTAGATTAACTCTGTAATTAGACCTTGCTATATTTGAGACATAATTTTTTACATCAAAATAAATGGTTTCTACTAGCCGTCATTGTCCTTTACAATGGTAAAATGTCATCTCAGTCGGGTTTTTTTATAAGGCACATCAAGAAGACGCGAAAATCACAGCAACGCAAGGTGAAAATGATAATGTTTAAAAAACCTTGTTCAATTGTTTTGAATTTCACTAACCAAATTCTAAAACATCACACTAACCGGTTAGTTTATCGACCCTGCATACATGCATTAATTACGCTACCTTCACTGACACTCTGGACAGGACCACGCATGGAGTTGGCGCTAAATTTAATTCCATGCCGCAGTCAACAAAGGAGCCATGCGGGCGTCCAGCATCACAACACCGGTCTCACAGCCTATATTTACTACCTCACGTTGACGCTAAAAGATATAAAACGAGCAGTGGAAGCGCTAGAATGAAAACAAAAACATCGAAAAAAGGTTTGACTCAAACTGAGACGTATAACCGTTTATGTTTTTCTCAACAAAATTTCCCGAAAATCGTCATTTTTGTCCTGAGCTCGAGCTCACCACCATTAAGAGTGAGAAACATAACCAGGCGACGGAAACGCCGAGTTAATGCTTACATTAATCAAGCATGATAAGAATCCTACCTTACAGCAGTCTGTGAAGGCTGGTTGTGCGCGTGTCCTAGGAGCACAGACTCGAGCCCCCCAGTGTTACTTTCAGGAGCTCCTCGTAAAAACCAATACTCCAGCTGTAGCTGCAGAGGAGCAGTGCACGGATCAGACATCTAAACACGTTAAGACAATGAAATTTCCTAGAATATAATTAAAAGGAAAAAAATCGCCCAAAAAAATTATGAAGCTTATAATGAAAGTTTTTTTATTAAAAGAAAAATCAAGGAAACTTTGCAGCCAATCATCAACATATTATTAAATGAGAATCATTCAACAGTCAGCATACCTTAGAAATAACCTTTGAGAAATGTCATATTAAAAAATTCATCATACAGCTATAAACACCTGAGTAATTTAAGGTGTTTTGGGTGACCTGGAGATAAAATCGTACAATTTACGACGTCCCTGAAGTCATCCATGGAACCCGTCACTTCGAGGGGGCGGGGGAAATTCATAGTGGAACCACATTAAAATGTTTTCGATAACCCATGACGATTTTTGTGTGTTGCAGTGTGCCAACTCCATGACTGTTTCTGAACCACACCACGTGGAAGTCTAATCTCTGTAGTAAAAAATCAACAGAAATAGACACTTACAGTGAAGACTAGCAACCAGCAATGTTGTAGAGGCATTTGGAGAACCAGTTAATGTTGTTTTATGTTTGTAATATAATCTTAAGGTGTTATTAACCTTGTAAACACTATTCAAAGTAAGTGGTAAGATTTTGGGTAGGGCTCCCAAACTTGTCAGCCTGTGAACCCCCAAAAAGCAGTTCCAGAGACCAACTAACCCCTACTGTGGAAAAACATTAAAGCAAACCTGAAAAACAGATAAAAATAAATAAAAGAAGGCCTAAGACATTTATATGTCGCACCGCAGATTCAATGTACCAGTAATGTTGTGTACCATCATAAATCATAATGGAAATGGTGTAAATACATCAACTGTGGGGTTTTTTAAGCTCCATTTGCAAGTAAACATAACATGGTCCAACTACACAGTCACTTCATTATGGTCACTCAAAGCAATAGGTATTCTCAGTCTCTTCTCAATGAGATTTATTTGTTTGCTGCTAGACACAATGGCAAAATATAAATCTGCTGCTTTTAATTTCCTGCCCTGAGCTGAGCTGCAAAATAAAAACACAGCTGCCAAACTGACAAGAGCATTACAGATGTTCAAAAGACTACAACTTAACCCTCCTCCAGTTGTGAAATTGCGACAAAGTTGGAAAAAAACAATAAGTGTGAAAAGCAACTTTTCCTCTGTTATTCCATGTTTACACAAAAATGAAGGAAACTCAAAAGTTCCCTGCCAACACAACACAACAGATGCGTACTTGACAGCAGAGCCGTGGTGTTTGTGTGGATATATGGTACTGTGTTTGAACCAGCATGAAGGGATCTGTCCTCATTCTGTACTCTGAAAACAGAAATCTCATTATTCACATGGGTTCTTTGCCCATATGCAAAACAGCATATGTTTTCCAGTGTGTTTGAGTTTGACATTGTTTACTGGTCTGAGGCATTCAGTCAAGGACAACACAAGACAAGCACAGCATTAGGAAGACAAAGTGTTCCAGGGGGAGCTTTTATTTGCACCGCTGTGGCAAAACTGATGTGAATGCAGGAGTTCAACCCAAGAAGCCTTTGCAAATGTGTAACTTTTCACTTTAAATTTGAGGAAATGGCTAACTAAATCTTGTTGGATTTAAGTAATCCAACATGATGTCTTCAACATAAAAGAGTCACAAGAACAAACCTTTTACTTTCTTCTTTTCCTTGCTGTTAAGGTACAACTTCTTTTCGACACTGGCTGCGAGAAGTGACACCAATGTACAATTTCGTCATAACACTGGCCTGTCTGGACCGCTGTGCGTAGGCGTTGTTTTGGTGCTGCATGTGAGCCTGGATGCACTCTGTTTTCTTATATAGTCGTGGGTACACAGTCATCCACACCCTGTCTCACCCTGTCTATAAAAAGCCTGCTGTGGTTATGGACAGAAACCATCTGTGAAGGAGAGTAATAGTCTGTCTGCCTCCTCACAAACCCACTGAGGAAGAACTGGGCCACAGAGGACTAACTGTGTTTCTCTGCTGCCATGAAGATACAAAGAGGCACTTTATTTCTGTCAGTGGCCTTAAAAACATCTCCATTTCTGGTATCTGAATACGTCTATCCACTCACCAGAATTGTCTGAGTCTCAGATCCTCAGACCTGTTATTTGGTCTGTGTAGGCACAGAGGAAAGTTAGTCAGCAGCGTCTGAGTGCAGCAGGGCACACCATTGACTGCATTTTTCCACAGAGGAATAAAATGAGAGAAAAATGAGAAAGAGAGGACAAGGGGAAAGAGGGTGGTCATTATCATCTATACAGATGTGCAAAATCTAAGCAGAAATTTTAGCGAGGATTAAAAAAAAAAAAGCAAAAGACAAAAGACGTGGAGCAACACCAACCAAACTTGCATACAATTTTCCAATTCCTCTATTTCCACCAAAACAACTAGATGTCTACAAAACATCACCCACACACTGGCTTTATTTCTCAAGACTGCTCGGTCGAAACCAGCAAAGAGATAACATGTACTGCTTAGTCCACAGGGGGCGCTAAAACTTGCACAAACCAAATGTTTCTCATAGGAGCTTTAACAGAGGAAGCTGAAACCAACTTAAGTGTGTTGTTTATGATTTGTGAGAGTATCAATCGTAACATAATTCATTTAAATAGCCGCTGCAGTTTATTTGAATCACATGGTTTCATTGTGATGGTGTTTGATCTCGTTGCTTTTAAAGTTGCATCTTGTTCCTTCCGTGTTGTTCTACATCATGATCAGATCGCTTACAATCATTTTGAAAAATTATTGTGCACCAATTTTTTCCTTTTCAGCACAATTTCATAATGTTGATCCAGCCCATTGTCCTCCTGTGTGTCCATTCATTTCATGTAAAATTAAGATTTGAATGAAATACCATCTCATGCTTAGAATCAAAAAGTCACACTTATTGAGATATTCAGGAAAGCACAGGCACTTTCCTATAGTACAGGTGCTATGCTTCAGTATTGGTCATGTAAGCCTCTTCCTGGGCCCTTGTGCTGCTGTATTATCAGTGGAGTAATTTAAAGTTTCCAAAAGTTAAACAAAAGCCAAATGAACTTAATGAGCCTCATGCTTTCCCTTAGCTAGTAAGGACAAACCCCTTTTGTAGCATGTTTGTAGACATTTCTATTGTCATAAAAAATCTTATATCATCAACTGGTCCACTTCCTCCTGACCTCTCTCGTGCCATTTTTAGACCCACAAGTTTATAAGCAAATAAACACCATACATGTCTAATTCAGGCTACCCTGTGAAGTTTGTGGCATGAGAGGGGAGATCTGGTAAAGGAGCAAGGCATGACCTTGATGGAAGGGAAGTGGCTTTCTGACCACATACTGAGATTTAAGAGGACAGCGGTAGAAAAAGAATTCCAGTGGATGGCCTCTTCCACCCCTAAATGGCTCCTGAGAGTGACAGAGTGAGGTAAATCCCATCTGGGATTAGGAATTTCAAGTTCTGGCTCTGTTTTGGAGGATTAAGGTTTTGGACAGGAGCAACCACGACAGGAAAACAAAGACAGAACTCCCCAAAGAGGTCTGTCAGGATGAAATCACTCCTGGTCTTCACCTTAGAGCTCCTTCAGGCCCCAAAGGTCACATATCTTGGATCACACCTAAGTCTGCTGCTGCATGGACAATGAATTCCTCTCAAACTTGTGGTGCATTTAGGGATAAGAGATAATTGTGAAACTGTCCATTATGGGATTCACCTTCTTAGTTTAAGTCAACCACTGCAAACTTGGCCAAAATTCTGCATTTGTGATGGTTTGTTGCACACATTCCTCACTGCGGCCATGGAAAACACCCAAAAAAGCCTCAGAAGCCCTTAGACTTTTGTTTGCTGGTTCAACCTTTCCGACTTTTAAGCCTTCTCTAATCTAAAACCGGTACACTGTAAATTTATCAGCCTATTTCTAAGTGAAATATGGATCCCTTGGTGACTATAAGATTCGACCATTAAGTTGTTTTATGTTCTAGCATGCTCAGTGATTTACTCAAAACAGTTGGAGCAGTGTCAAAGATTCTTGTCAATAAATTGTCCCAAAGGGGTTTGTTAACCTTGGAATGAATGTGCAGTGCATCAACAGCCAAGATTCTGTTAAGCAATCTGAGGAGGAGGTTTGCGTTCTTTCGGTTCTACTGACCCCAACTTTTCACATGTTAAGTAACCCAGAGTTGTGTGGAGGGTTAAATCCAAACATATTCATGCAAGCAGAGACTCGTTTGGTCTATTAGGGTCAAAACTCTGGCCACACCATTATCTAAAATGTCACATCTGGTGTTTTTCATTATTAACTAAGAGGTGGAGCAGACCTTAGCTTCTGTGATGGAAACCTGCTTTTCAAAATAAGAGAGATCCTGTGGTAGATATACCCACTTTAAAAAAAAGTGCTTCCCTCTAAAAGCTACATAAAAGAAGGGTATATCTCTAAAAAAAACATCTTCTCATTTTCTTTTAAATATGGTGTACAACAGGGGTCATTCTTTAGGGCATTTTTTCTCTTTGAACATGCATTTACATGTGATCTTGTTTATCCTACTGATTTTCAGCTCTTGTAAAATATAACCCTTCGCCACAATGTGTGCCAGCGTCTTGTCACAGTGTCAACCAGCACAAGTGTTAAATTCCTTTGTATAGTCTGTTTTGATGCGATTTGTGTGATCAGGTTATCTGTGGCACTATTACAGGGTTATGACCAACTACAATCAGGTATGTAACACAGCCAAGCATGAATTGATTAATTAATTAATTAATTAATTAAGGTGTCAGTTTATTCCTCTGCTGCAAACCAATTTAAACTCTATATGTCAAAAACAGCCCCAAGTTTTGAGTGCACAGAAATTCATATTGTAATCAATGCAATCACATAACATTACATGTTAAAACCATTTTTCTGTATGAATTAATTTCCTGGTGAAATTCAGATCCACAGATATTGGGTTTCATTCCTTGAAACTTAATTTAAAATCCTCCTATCCGCCCTCATCCTGGTCCATCCCTTTATCTTATCACAGCCCGTCAGCCATCCTGTTCTCTGCTCCTGATAAGGAAAATATCCACACAGAGGTAAATGAGTGCAAGGTCCTATTTTTTGTAAAACATTTTGGAATGCTTCCAAAACAATGATTACTATGGCGCAGTTATGTCCATTCCTCATCCTGTTTGCCCATTTAAAATCCATTACTCAATTGTTCTCTGTTTAATTCTGCGTGAGACGGCTCCGGTTGTATTTTCCAGTTATACTTGTATCGGACCTACTCCTCCTTGTTTGCTTAACTCCTTTGGCCCTGGGGGCCATCTGTAGAAGCCATCAGAGCTACTGAGATATAATCAAGGCAATTGAATGTAGCTAAAGTGTCCTAAAAATGATAGAGAGAAGATGATCGGTGATTACTATAAAATCATTTTAACAATTGACCTCGTGGTTTTAATGAAAGGCCAATACTGTCTGCTCTTTTACAGACTTTATTTGTTTTATTGAATCTCCAAATTCATTCATAAAAGGAGGCACCAAGGTTCTGATCTACCGAAGACTCTTTTAATACCAGTGACACTTACATTTAATAAAGAAAAAAAAGGTTGTCAAAAGCCAGTTATGACAGCAAAAGCTGATATTGACAGTTTTTGTTGGAATTTGCCAGGTGGCCAGAAAGACAACCCCCTTCAACTCTGAGAGCGCACTCACCAGAAGTGTGACATTTGGCATTGTGAAGCCTGCATCTGAAAGCTCATGTTCATACCAGACAAAGTCACACATGAACCAGGAACGTGCCTCTACATTAGTAAGTCAGGGAGTACTGAGTTAGGGATTGGACAACTATGGTGAATCTTCTACGTCAGTGCACAGACATACAGGGCCCCTAATGTTTGGCTTTCAACACTCAAAACAAGTGTTACAAGTGTTCAACATTAAGCTATGCGGTATAAACTGTGACACTTCCCAGGTTAGCTGAATTAGCTTCTAAGAACAATATATTCTATCTATTGTCCACAGTTTAAGAATTTTAAAGCCCAGGTGTTTTCATTTGTTATGACTGATTTTTAAAAGTGTTTGTAATAGAAATGAAAGTGGTAATCATCCCAGATGTTTGTCTGGAGTGTTGGCACATATCCTCATGTTGCGAAGAGCTTTAATCAGCCACAATAAGTGAAAACACCTGTGTAAGTGTGCCTGTGTGTGCAGGCATTTGACTTTGATAATTGCACAATGTCCCTTGGTTTCTTGCAAGCATTGGCGTCTGTCACCCATATGGCCCAGTCTCAGTGTCCACACTCACTGACTTTGAGGCTTAGGACTGTCCCACTGCCATTTCATGCAGTGCATGAGGGATCTTGCGCTGTCTTTTTTGAGCCTTTTAGGTACCCTTTTCCTTAAGTGGGCTTATGTGTAGACATGGCATGAGAAAACTACCCAGAGACCCTAATAATGAGACTCAAATACAGGATTCCCACAAGCATGGCGGGAGTAAAGTATGGCGTATCAAAGAAAGACAGTAGGTAAACAAACAGCACAAATGATGAAATCAACACCTAATATTTAAAAAGATATCAAGTCTGCTTTAAGTACTTATATATAAAAAGCCTTAACCAGCTTAATCCTAAAATCCTTATGTCTGTATGTACACTAAAATAAATAGATCATTTTTTATATCAATGTAATTCTTAATATTACTTCTCATCCGGTCTAGATTAAGACATGGGGTCACATGAAAACCAGGCAGTTTGTCCTTTCAGTGTCTTAGGTTTGGGAAAAGAAAAAACTGTAACATAAAAATTCCTGATTCTAATAAGATGAGCTTCAAGATGTAATTCTGGTTATGTTAGAAGTGGTTAAGTGCTGTCCAAATCCTAGGCCATGCCCACATGTAGCTGGGTACCTGGGAAATCACATATATTTTTGAAGATTTTGGAAAACTCTGCTTTCATGTAGATGCCAGGAAACAAAGTTTGGGGTCTTAAACGTCACAGCTGAATGTCAGGGGCTCATTCTTATTGGCTGGCACAGGTTTAACGTCTGAAAAACACTGCCAAATATGGGTTTGAAATGCCTCGAGCTGCAAGGGTAGATTTACCTGCTAAGTGTGGACGAAAGACAATATGGACGTGCTAAAATCTGCTGTTTCTTGAGTGTCCACTTGAAGTACCGTAAGTCAAATACACACCAAGCCAAAAAGAAGCCATTTTCTTGGCAGAAATTGATCTATTTACAGCCTGGTTAAAAAAAAGTCTACTGTCTGAGTTATTGCTAATTTTACTATCACAGACTGCACACACTGTACAGGGGGTACATTTTTTTCTAACGAGGAAGTTCAGAGGATATTAAGATATTAAGATATTGAGCTCGCCCTATCAGAGGCACACCTCACCTCGCGTGACTAAAGGGTGCACTACAGCTGTACGCAAAGCCTTTGCCACTGCCAATATGGCTGCGATTCCAGATTTGCTTCATTTTCCTTTTCAGAAACAGACGGATGACGTCAGGAAGACTACATCCATGTTTTATACAGTGTATGCCCAGGTCTCATGGCTCAGGGTCTAACAGGGGCATTAAGATCCAGCTCAATTGTTTGTTTCCATTCTGAGCAAGGTGAAATAGTAAAGCATCATTCACAAGAAAAAGGAAATTTAACTGCATTTCTGACACAGCTTTGAGCTTCTCTGCATTGTGCATTGTCCCACACAAGTTGATGAGGGAGAAGCCTCAGTTTACACAAGGTTACCTGACACTTGTTGGTATTTAAAGAAAGGCAGTAAAACAATTGTAAGCATTAGCCTGACAATAGGCAACAGGATGCCTCTTAGAGGTGTTTTCCTAAGTCAGATAATTGCTGTTCTGTTTACACAACAATTTGAGAAAAGGTTCATCTGTTCAGGTTAAGTCCTAGTCCTGTGGCAAACCACTTGGCATCTAAATTGTTAATTAATAACTTTAGAATACAAAGTGAAGCGAATTACTTGTATTGCTCACTTTGAATAGTGAGTTCACACAGCTTCAAATGAATTAGCCCCTTGCTGTCTTTCTTGGTCGCTGGACTAATCTCTAGTACTGGACTCAGGAAGATTTGCCAGGAAAAAGCAAAGGAAATGCCAATTTGCTACACACTGCCTCCTGTTAACGCTAGCAGTGTGCGACAATTGCTAACACAACAAGCTACCTGTACCTTCACAATAGTGACTTCACAGATAACGGAGTTCGCTGTTTTGTCAGGCAGCTCTGCCCAAAGTTGATTGACATCAGTGGAGACTGCTTTCAACATTGGCAGGTTATTCAATTAGTGAGAGGACCTTTGTTTGTTTTTGTGAGATAACAAAGATTGCTAACACAGACAAACGGAAATTCAAACTTATGGGCTTATCCCAATAGAAAAATGCCAGTTTGCTTCTTTTTCCACAGTATGCTAACCTTAAAAAGTAAAGCTAAATTCTTAGTTACATTTACTTAACTTGTGTGCTCGTTTACTTTTTAAGCAGGAAGAATATGATAACTATGGCTGTGTTGTTTGTGAATGGTAAACTGTGTTACATTTCACATTTACCCATTCACAACACATTCACACACTGATGGTAGAAGCCACTCTGTGCAGCGCAATACTAACTAATCAAATTCACACATCAATGGCACAAGCCTCAGGAAGTTAGCCTCAGTCCGGCATGTCAACAGCAGGGATCTGAGATAGAACTCTTGACCCTCTAATCGATAGATGACTGCCTATCCCTGAGCCACAGCCACCATTTGTCAACAGTACAGGATGTGGGTAACAGTACTGAGTTGATTACTATAACTATTACAATGATGATCAACTTTGCCACTGTGTTAGATGATAGCAACAGTGTGTTAACTGCATTCTACTCAATGGCCACAGGCGTCATTGATTAACTGTTTTCTAAAATGTCACATGGTGCTCTTAATATGCAAAAACTTGGGTAACCAAAGCCCAACATTTGATCTTCAACACATAAATTATCTGATTTTTTTTTTTTTTTTTAAGAGATGGCAGTTGTAAAGGAGAAAGCGTGTGTTTTATTTCATAAAGAAATAAAAACAGTCAGTTACTCTGAATGTTAGCTCTGCTTGTTGAAGATGTTTTATACATATTATAGAATGAATTGCAAAGAATATCAAACATGTTTCTATAAAAACAAGTTACAGAGACATGAAGACCCTGGTGCTTTAAAATATAATTTAGACTCAAGAAAGGTGTAAATGCCACCATTGGTTGTGTCCTTAATCACTCACCCATTCCCTACTCACTACTCACTATATAGTGAGTTAGATGTAGTGGACCAAAGTGTCCTGTACATTTCGGACACTACTCACTCACTCGCCAGCCGCTAACAGTGAAGTAATCACTTTCGCGTTGCTCATGGATGGCTGGGGATTTACAGTTTTAATTTTTCTCAAACACTGCAAAACGTTTTTATTTCAGTGATAAATAATATTATACTTGGTGTATTTCCCGCAACAGCCAAATATAAAAGAAACATTTATTGCACTTAATTTTTAAAATAAACCATATATTTGCACAGCAACTTGTGCTGTGTTTGAGAATTTCAAGGTCCAGTGAATGCATCACCTGCAATTGACACTTCACAGGCTAACATTTGAGTTGTTTGTTTCTCCGCTCCAAGTTGTGAGACGTGCTCGTCCGAAAGTTAAACAGAGAGATAAGTGTTATTCTCTGACAGTTTTTAATGTTGTTTCATGTTATCAGTAATCATTAATCATGTAATTAGCCATTCTTTCTAATTGAATTGCATGATGGTATATATTGCTCATATAGTGAGCATCGCTAATGAACTACTTTTCAAAATGCATTGTGGGATACATTGAGTGGACTATATAGTGAATGACCATGCTCACTTAGATTTTGGACAGCACTACAAAATGGGGTGTTCACTATATAGTGCACTATATAGTGAACGGGGAGTGATTTCGGACACAGCCATAGTTTCACTTCTGTTTGTCACATGTACTCAAGACTGAAGCTTCTGTTTTGGCTGAGCTGACTAAACAGTGCTGAGGTTTTTGGTCACCTTGAAAAGTAAAACAGTCCAGCCCTGTGAAAGTGATGTCAGAATCATAAAACCACAAACCTCCAGAGGGTTAGGCGATTGTGAACTTGAGTGGGTGTTTTCTTTCAAAAAAATAAATAAATAAGGCCCCATATTTATTCTTACACCTCAAATATGATTTCCTCTCTGGAATATACAGCAGCTAAGCCTGTGGGCACTGTGACTAACAAAGGATGCAACATTATACTTCCTGCAGGAATATCTCAGCTGTACAGAGCTAAATCAGAACAGAAGATAAAAATCATTCCTGAAAATTGCGGTTTTGTCATCCTGGTGGAGCTTTTGTTACAAATGTTCTTCATGAGTACAGGAAACTAGAATGTTGTCTCATTATAGATCAGTGCATTTCAAGGAAAAAAAAGACAGCTTTTTCCAATGTCTGCTGTCTGTAGTTTACCTTGAGAAAAGACAATCTTTATCCCTGTATTTCCAGGTGATGGAATCAATCTTTTATAGGCATCCTAAACACACCGAATCAACAACCATTCTTTTAGACATATGCTGAACTTAGAATCTGCAAATAAGTCTGTCCTCCTTTTTGACCTATATGAACATGTTACTCTCAGATTTAAACAAAATCCAGATTAAAAAAAATCTTAATGGGCTTATTTAGGATTTGCTTGTGGTATGCTGCTTTTACTGACCCAACACCAATTAGAGATTTCAGTCATTTAAAAGTCCTCTGAGGAGAATATGTAAATTCCTTTCAACAAGACCAGGGTTAATCTAAATAAAGTCTAACGGACACACGAGGGGGAAAACTAGGAAACCAGGCGTTTGTGCTGTGTGATTCTACAACTTATTTTTCATTTTCACAATTCAGGCTCTCACTGGCCAAATAACTAGGTCTCTTTTATTAGGTTTTAAATTAAACATTAGGATAAGTTCATGAAAACACTCTGTATGCGGGCACGACTCAGACTCAGAATTACTCGCTTCTTCACGCCACAATGTCTAAATATTGGCATCAGGCCTAAAAAAGAAAAAGAAAGAGGAATTTGCTGAAATGTCAGATAAACTTCTTACTCAAAACACTGTCTCAGTCTGAATGTATCAAGGCCAATTGTAATAACTCAAAACCTGGATATTCTTGTGGAGGTTAAACAGATGCACAGTTACACAGCTCTGAACCTTCTGCAAAACACAGGTTGACATGATTAAGAGACCTCTCCATTATCTGTTCACTTGCCTTCTCTGAATCTGTGGTTCACCTACTAATTCCAGACTCTTCATTTTAACACTATGCAATCAGGCCACCCTTAGCTTCAAGTTATACTAAGAGCTCTTTTATGTTTCCTGACTGGGCAGTTTACTTTGTAAGCACACATGAAGCCAATGACAAAACGAACAATGTTCCAATGTTAGTGGAAGGGTTGAAATGGCAAACACATGTCTGAGACTGTTCCTAGGCGTTCCCTAAACCAACATTAGGAACTTATGTAATGTCATCCCCCGATGAAAAAATGTCTGTGTGTTTCAGCCTTCCTGCAGAAACATTGTGGCTACATTCTTTTATTGTGAAATAAAGCATATTAATCCAACCAGTCTTATGAATACAGGTCAGTGTGAAAATGTGTTGATAAAAGCCAGACTGACCCCAAATTCCCTCCTTTGAACAAAACAAGCTTGAGTGTGTGTATGTGATGTTGAAGGTGTAAAAACAAACCAAAGCTTATTTACTTACAGAAAGTTAATGAGACCACATTCCACTATGTCTAAACTGAACTGACCTGCATAAAGACCTATTTTCAGGACAAATATGCTAAAGGTGCATACATTGGGGTTTTTTAAGCTCAGTTTCAGGCCTCTTCGTTCAACCTCTTTTTTTACGCTCCCCCAGCTCCAAAAATGATAAATTTATGGACCCTCCACTGACAAAGACTTCTAACTTCTTTAGGAGTGGCCAAGTGTGGTGAACATCAGGAGCTAACCCCAGACCTGGGAGGGTTGTCTCCACCAATCACATCTACTTTAACTTCAATAATAAAAGAATCCAAAAATGTTAGTTTCTTGTGTCAAGTTTGAACTTGGAATGGCAACTCAACAGACTCCCAGGGCTCTAATTTCATGGCGCAGTGCAGGGGGCGCAAGCCTGGCGCAGCCTGCGCAGTGCTAATTACGTGTGGCGCACCACCGTGCGCTGCCAATTTGCCAATTTGGTAGACTGTCTGCGCAGAGATGGGTGTGACTGCGCGCCAGGGGGAGTTGACGGCGCACCAGGGGGAGGTGTCAGCAGATTCATGTTGGCGCAGTGACAAATTTGTGCCAAAAAAGCGCCTGCGCCTGGTCTACAAAATTAGAGCCCCCAAGGTTTAAACTGCTGAACTTGATTCTTTGAGGGCTGAAAAAGACAAAATATGTCCAAAATCATCTTTGAAAGATCCAACTACGGAAAATGTAAATAAGCTATATGCAGCCTGTTGAAACACACAGCTCGATTTCTACTTAAGTGCTGCACCTGCCATGTGAAATAACCAATCATGGTTTAGGATTTAATGGTAGTCACCCTTGTGGATTTAGTGCATGATCTTCATGAAGTATCGCGTTAAAGTGATTTTGACGTGTTTTTACTGTAGAAACTGGCAACGTTTACAGTAGGGATGCACATATACTGATCCTTGTATCAGGTATAGATGTATCATTGCCTCTCATAGTTGGATTGGTATCGGTGGGAAAGGGCCGATCCATGGTGCCTTTTATTTTTTAACCAGCGCTCTTGGCTACTTGGTTTGAAATGTTACCTCTGATGCACTTTCTTTGTTTTTTTTTGCTGCATTACCAGTCTACAGGGAATAAAATTCAATAGAGTTTCTGTATGCCCTGATGCTTTGTTTTTATCAATCTGCTGGTAAATGTTTTAATATTTTACAGTTAAAATGAATATTAACTTCAGTCTTTTTTTTTTTTTACCCAAAACATTACCAGTCTTATCCCACAATAGGGCATGCAGGTTATCATTTAACACTGGTATTGATATCCAAAGCCCAGATATCGGTATCGGAACCAGAAAAGTTGGATCAGTAAATCCCGAGTTTACAAACTTGGTCTCAGTGGCTCAGTCTGCAATTCATAAAGACTGCACCAGGGGGTGAATACGTGTTTTATGACACATTCATTCTGATGATATTGAGGCTAAAATTGCATTGCAATTGCTATAATTGCAAAATTACACACAATTTGGCGGTGTGGTTGAGTTCACAGACTGATGTATTGTAGCTGTTTTTTTGTTTTGTTTTTAGCATTTGGGAGCTACTACTAAAACCCATCATTAGTTTAAGTTCATGATTTTGTTGACACATTCAAGTCTGGACCACAATGGCCTGAAATAGCTGTTAACATAGGGCTAAAATCTGGAAATATTTGCCTGTTGCAGCCACTTATCCTATCTTTGGTTGTGAATAGGACATATCGAAGTTTTTGGCTCTGATTAAAACTATAAAACACCTGAAGACTTCCTTTTGATATATTTAAAGAAAAAACAATCAGCAGCAGCTCTGCTTCCCTTGCCTCCTGTAGCTCTTGCTTTACCCTCACAGTAAATCTCCCTGACTCATCATGACCTTGTGTGACGTTGGGCATGTGGCTGTACACACCATGACTGTTTTGATGATCCATTACTGGTCACCTAGTTTTACCCATCTGCGTCACATAACCCCACGACATACTTATGTGCTGTTACCCCTGTAGGTCCTCCTATTTATAGACGTAGAGTTGTCCTGGGACAGACGGTCCTGGTCTGTTCAGAGATCAGGTGACTGAGAGAGCTGGATAAAGGAACAGTACAATTAGTTAAATATCAAAGCAGTGCTAAAAAGGCTAATTGAAAGACCAGCAGCAGACAAACTGTCCTACTTCAAGGCACTTTGAAAGGGACGACTGTAGGGGTGCACTGATCACAACTTTCTGGCCAATCACCAATCGCCAATCTTTAAAAACCCTGACCTGCCGATACCAATTTTTATTTTTTATAACTGACAGCATATACCTTCAATGTTACAATCTTGTTTTATTGAAAATCATTGAGTAATACCTGTGAAACAATAAAATCTGACTAAGTTAAACAGCCAAAGTATCCTGAGTTTTAGGTCTCAGAGCAAAAAGCAACAAAGGCTGACTGTCAGACCTTCCTGAAGATATAAGATCAGTTTCATATGTAGGATAGGCCGATCACCCATCCCCTAAAATTAATGAAATTGGCACCGATTGATCAGTACATGTCTAGACAACTATGATAGAAAGCCTCAAGACAACAGTGAAGGTACGGAGACTAAGAGACACAGGGAAGAAAAGGACATTTTTGTCCTTTGCACATAACAGCTAACATAAAATCATTAACTAGCAATTAAATGTGTTACTCATTAATTTCCAATGACTTGGTTAGTGATCACTGACCATTGCTTCAGTGCTGACAGCAACAGCACTTCCACCTGACTTAAGCATTTTGAACTTACTCCTCTGTATGGGCCCAACATGGCACACCACAGGTGAAAACTGACATCAACAGACCAACTTATCACTGTGAGAATAGCAGCTTTCCCAAAACCACAGGACTGCTGACAAAAGCAAACAGCTTCAGAAGTTATCCAACACACTCCAACAACATGGAGCTACAACTCAAGCAGAGCAAAAAGAGAAGGAAATAGGCTTGCTGTGAGACAACTGAGGATACCAAGAGTTTATACATGTCACAGTAGTGATTTTAGCTCAGTGGGTTTTATATTTGGGGCTCTTTCATGTCGTCCCCTGTTGTGTGAGAGTGTGTGAACGTGTGTGTAAGAAGGCACTGTATTCTCACACTGTCTCCGGCTGTTATACCTTAACTCAGACTGTGTACAAGTCCCAACCTCTGGCTTAAATCAACACCGAGACCAAAGCGAGGTCAGCTTTCAACTTCCTCCGCAGCTATCACAACATGCATGCTGGACATCTCTCAGGTCTTGAGATAAACTGGTAAAGCATATGCATGCTGACTGACTGATATCCCGTACCAAGAAAAGCTCTGTCACACGTCACCTGGCGCACTTCCAGCAATGTGGTGCGCCCTGTCACGTCCAGGCAGCGCACTGCGACTTTTAGTGACCATCTGACCTTGTCACTGTTCTTGCTGGAGACGCACCTGCTCTCTACAACGGAGTGCAAACGGAACATCTGCAACCACCGTGTTGTCAAGCAGAGAAAAGCAACGTGCATTTCGTGTGGGCATCCCATGCCACCACCCCCGCCTCCCCCTGGAGGTATTTTTGGCAGGCTGTGTCAGCAGTCTGAACACCGTGCGTTACTTTCTATCACCGATGTAAGAGAAACACTGACTTACCCTCACACAACCGGCCTGCGATGCGCTCACATGTGAGCTGCACGTCGGTTCATGGACAACAACGTTCAAACGTTCATGCATTCATTCTCCTGTTTGCCCCTCGTCTCACACAGCAGCGAAACTCAACTCAGCGCTGCGCATTCACGCAGCTGGCAGTGAGAGACGGGCTGTGGAGGGAGGGAGGGGGGGGTCGACTGGTCCAGATTCCGATAAAAGCAGTCAGAGCAGCATTTGTTCTGGATTTATTATATAACAAAAAAATAAATCTTTAGATTATAATGATTTTAGGGCAAATGCTGAAAATAGATTTGGCACACAGATGTATTCTTTTTTTTTCTCAATGTTGATCAGATATGGCAGAGTGGAAGAAGTGAAAGGGGCGCAACTTTAGCACAGGTCACTATGCAGCAGGCTGTGGGCACCACTGTATCTGGAACATCTGTAAACCCTTACCCCTCTCTCAATTTTTGATCACTTAGAAGAAAAATGAGGCAAGCTGCTGCAACCTAGATGTGCATTTGTTTGTTTTATCAGATACAGATCTGACTCACAGATTTCTGTTCCTTTTGGAGTTTTGATCCAATAAGAGTTTGGATATTCACAGCACACAGGTCATAAAAGAAGCTGTCACTTAGAAAGAAGACTATCCTGAAAGGTCTGTGGTTTAAGTTGGTTTATGTTTGAGGACTAAACTGTGTGTTTGTTTCAGTATCAGAAATAACATCATGATTTTCTTCCCCCATGAGGTATCAAATATGTTTAACAAGGCCTGACATTTTCAAGATTCACATTTTAAAAATATACTCTGTTGTTTTGCAGATTTTCTCACTAATTTTGTCAAAACTACTTGTTTATTTGTTTATTCTAAAATATTATTGTTATTATTATTATTATTATTATTATTATTATTATTATTATTATTATCATATAACCTATGGAGACTGGGCTTTTATTAAGTTGTTAAGATTTTTCATCTATGAGCTAAATAACTGTATTTATTTTTGGGGGGGAACATCAAACTTCCTTGCAGAGTGCACAATGTAATATTGAGACCTGAAATCTCAGACTGCTGGTGGATGATTGGATTTACTGTAATCATCTGAAGATAATCCAGTGATCATGGTTATGAGTTCAGAATTGAGCTGTGCAAGCTCATTATTTTTGTAGAACAATAACATTTAATTATTATGGGCATGCAACTAGTTCTTTATGAGAAGTGTGGAATTTGAATAAATTAATACATAAATGACGCAGAATTATTATTATTATTATTATTATTTTTCGGTGCATGAGGACATGGTTGTGTTGGAAACGACAACATCTGCAGCATCATTCCTCTCTGAGCTCCTCAGGGTCCATGTTGATTTATTTCCACTAGGGGTAAGCAATAGCAAGAAAGCAATCAAGCAAATGCATCTTCTGGTCTTCTTCCAGACAGAAAATGAACTGTTTTTGGATGGACATTGACCACAGGAATGAGATAAGATGGACTGAAAAAGAAGTATTTGAGTTATTTGATTTTTTCTCCGCCAACACATGTTTAGGATGCTCCTGTTTTTGCACTCCTTCTCCTCCTACATGAAACAGGCGTGTGTAGAATAAAAAAAACAACTTTTTGGTGCGTGTGTATGCTCCTGTCCAACAGATGTTTGTCATCCTCCTCTGCATCAAAACTCAAAAGGATGAGCCTGTCAGTCCTCCTCCGTTCATCTCCTTTGCACCAGAAACTCCCGTTGGCCCCACTCCATCCACACTTGGGTGTAGATTTTGGCCCTCTCATCCAAACACTGGTGCTGTGTGGAGACTTCTCCTGGTGGAGTAACTCAATGACCCAGTTATGCAACTGAGGGCCGGCTGAATTCCTGATAATTGTGACGGGCCAAGGGAATTTTTGTGGGTGCAAAATGTCACTTTTCAGACACCTCCCACCACACACACACGCACACACACACACACACACACACACACACACACACACACACACACACACACACACACACACACACACACACACACACACACCGTACACACACACACACACACACTCACACACACACAGAAAATGTCAATGTAACCTCTATAACTGTCCACAGTGAAAGTCTATGCAGGGCCTGACCCACATGGAGGAAATCCTCTAGTTCCCATGAGTTCGTTTCACATAATTTCACTTCACAGGAGATTAACCTCCTTCCCTCTTTTCTTTTTTTCAAAAGAAAAGTATGGAGAAATGTTCTCAAGTAGCTGTTGTCTAGGTCAAACAGCATGGAGTTCAAGCGAAAGAACATACAGTACAATAGGCTAACAGTTACCTAAGTCCATAATATGCCCGAGATTCAGATCATCTGATTGGAGCGACTGAACCCTCTTAAGGCCATACGTGAGCCGACATATAGGAAACCATTCCCAAGAATTTAGAAGTGTCTGCTGGAGATTCTGGGTGTAGAAGTCGGGTAGAGGGGGCTTACATAACCAGATTAAGTAGTTGGTTTAAGGCTTGAGGGTCACTGAGGCCTGATCAGCTCTTTAGCTCCACAATCTAAAACCTGAATCGCCCAAAGCAGCTCCCCAAACACAGAGATTCCTGACTGAGCTCCTGTTCTGTGTGAGGTTTTCAGGCCACCTGGGAGCAATCCAAGTAGAGCTTTATGGTCCTGTGATAAGACCAAAAAGTCATGGATGAATGGCTCAGGACCCAGGGGTTGTGTGAATACAATTTTGCAGCAGCTTCTCAATCATTCAGTGTATGAGAAATTATTTTCAGTTCATCTGAGGTACTGAGCCCATTTTGACCTCTAGTTAAAGTTTAAAATCTAGCAGGGGCTGTTGACACGACAACAGTTTTAGGATGAAGTGCTTAAGTTTTGTTGCGTTTCGGCCTCTCATTACAGGGAAACAGCATTCTAGCCAACATTAAGCGTAAATTTTTGTGAACACCCTTCGGAGTGTAGATCTGCCAAAACCTCCATGTAAACGCAGATTTCTTTTTCTCTTTGTTTTATCATTTTGGGGAGAAACATTGTCAGGTAACAAGGCCTATCTCTGTCCTTGAACTTTGAGTGTGCTCAGGTTATGAAGACTGTGCAAAAAGTTGTGATAACAAAGATGCACTTGATCAAAAACTGAGGAATATATTTTAACTCCTGTCAAAAAAAATCTGATAGTTATTTAAACCCAGTTTGTTTGTTTTGTTTTTGAGGAGTCATGCTGACTTGTAGTGAATCTAACAGCTCCTGTAGTGCCATCTACTGGTTAATGATGTACAAGCAAGGAAAAGGTAGATCTAATGCGCCCTGTGGGAACTCATTAAAGGCCAACACTCAATACACAAATTAAGTTGTCTCGAAAGACATTTTGTAACACATGACAAATCTCTACATCCGTCAAGACTTATAAATGTCACCTTATAAATGTCAGAGTGTTCTACACACTGTTTTGGGTTTTCTTTATCTATTCTTTCTCTTTTGATTATTAAGACAACAGGAGTGAGGGGTGACATGCAGGAAGGGGTCAGACTTAGAGGTTAAATTGGTGCACCATTTTTTCCTTATGTGTGTTAATTAATGTTATCATTAAGCCTCAACACCCATTATTACAGAATTTACACACCAACATTACCAGTTATGTTTCCAAATTTGTTAACCGTCTGAGATTCCCTACACTTTATTGTACATGTTGTCAATGAGGATGACATATCTATATGTCGAAAACAAAGTGTTACCTTCAAAACTTTGTTTTAGAAAAAAAAAAAATCTCTATCCTTAATAAAAACTATTTCATCTTCAGATTTACATTTTAGCAAACATAAAAATCCCAGAGTTTGAACCTTACATTCCAGTAAGGTTGTTTCAACCCTTAAGACTTCTGAAGATTATCTGAGAGATATTAGTTCATAACTGGGGTCAGGCTGACAAGAATGATAGAATGTTACATGAATGTTTTGCATAGTTTTCAGGGCAACTTCAGGGAAACTGTCAAGTCCGTGAATGTTTCTATCATGGAGTTAATGGTGCATAAAGACTAAAATTATTTTCCTGGTAGCAAGTCTATGTCAGCACTTACATTGTATGTAATCTAACCACCAAAATAAATTTCTGCATACTGATGTGACTGTTTTCATGCCTTTCAGATAAAGTGAATGTGGATATCAGCAAAACAAACAGAAAACATTCAAAGTCTGGTACAAAAAGTCAGTTTTTAGGTTAACAGCAGAGTTAGAAGTCAGTGAAGTGGCACGGTGCTGGTTGATGTTTCACATCAGAGCACAGCTGGAAAGCATAGAAGAACATGTGTGATACTTAACAATGTGGGTCAGGTATTTTTAGGGTCCTCGGCCTGAGCCAGGGCACCTTCTAGCAGGGCTAGAAGGTGCCCTCGGCCGAAGGCCGAGGGCACTATTGTTCCTGCTGCGTTTCTTTTTTCTTATTATTATTCCACCCGCCCCGAGAACGCAAATTACACCCCCTAAACATGCTCGAAAACTCACCAAAATTGGCACGCACATCAGGATCGCGTGAAATTGCGATTTGATACCAAACATGACCCCCGACATCCCATAATAATCTCCATAGAGCCAAAAAACCCAAAAAACACACTTCAACGGCCCTAGCTCAGGCCAGGAATGTTGCAGAGAGATGAAACCAACACCAAAACGTTCAGCTCATCGAGACGCACAAAAAATATAGGAGGTATTTTCGCGTAGCTCCAACAGGAAACCGGCAATTTGCCCGCCAAAATAAGAGTTTTCAGAATATTTACCCTTTCTAAAAACATTAACTTGTCAATATCCAAAAATGGTACTGGCATGAAAATTGGCTCACATGACAGACCAGACCCTGTTCTACAAAAGTTGTGAAGGAAGTTGTTATTTCGGGCCCGGTTTTCGAATGGCGAGCCCTCAAAGTCGCCGCCCGCACAATGTTAACAGATGGGAGAAGAGCTTCTCTGAAGCAGTTGGGCCTCTAGACAAAAAAGTAAAAGTCGCACAGCTTTAAAAATGACATGGTTGGATTCCTCACAAAATGTTCTTCAAGAAAATCATATTTTTACACAGATTAGGTCAACATTCTGGCTTACAGGATGAGAAGTTTGTCCCTTCGGAATTTGATCCTCCTGCACTTCTGTGATGATGTCACACACTGATTAGGAGTTCCACACAGCTGGTCACATGACTCAGCAGAGGCAACAATGACTCTCTCCTCCATTAAAGTGCTTATTAGACCCCCTGAACATGCTCAAAAACTCACCAAAATCAGCACACACATTTCAAGCATCAAACTCTTCAATATAATACCAAACATCCCATAATATTCCCTCTGTCCACATCTACACAGTCAAACAGCCATAGCAGCCAGTAGGAATGTCCTAGAGAGATCAAACCAACATCAAAATGTTCATCTCATTAAGACGAACAAATTATTTGCTGACACCCTGACCTTTCCCAGACAGAAAGTTGGCTATTTCTCTTCAGCATAGCAGAGGATACGTTGCCATGGTATCAACTGACTCCCTGACATCCCATAATATTCTCTCAGAGCCATTAGGCTCACTTCCACCTATGCACAGCAAAATAGCCCTAACTGGGGCTAGGAATGTCGTAGAGAGATGAAACCACCACCAAAATGCTCGTCTTATTCTGTTGGACACAGTGGGGCCAACAGCATGATAGTAGGGCAAAACCGGCATGAGCCCCGAGGACCCGTCTAACGCTGCTTGCAGCTTTAATTATGAACTGTTCTTGCTATTGTGCAGCTCTGTCTCCTCCCCTCACAAAGATGCTGCCTTTTAGTGGTTCAGACACAGGGCGATTTTGAACCCCATCAAAATACATCCAGTGGACCCAACTTCTACCTGAGTTTGTTTCAATTTCAGTCAAAATAAGTGAGTAAAGTTAAGTATGACAAGTTAACTTCAAAACCTAGGTTAAAAAAGGAATGATTCACTCTTTCTGCCGACAGACATTGTGTCTTTGAGTGATAAACACTGTTTTATTTTAGTTACAGTTTAGACAAATAAAGATCAGTTTGAATGAAAAAAAGTCACATTTTCTGATGATGAGTCCCTAAGTGGGTTTTCAGGTGTACACTCTGTAGAAACCCTCTCCCACAGACATCACACTTGTGCGGTCTCTCTCCTGTGTGACTTCTCATGTGCTTCCTCAGATGTCCGCTGTGGGTGAAACTTTTACAGCACAATGAGCAACAGAAAGGCTTTTCTCCTGTGTGAATCCTCATGTGTATCTTTAAGTCTCCTTTGCGGCTGCACTTCTTCCCACAAACAGGACAGCGATGCAGTTTCAGCCCCCCATGGCTGGTCATGTGCTCTGTGAGGGCAGTCACACTGCTGCAGCTCTTACCACACACATGACATTCTAAGCCTTTGTGAGATTTGAAGTGAACAGTGAGGCTTTCAGCGGACTCGAAGGTTTCTCCACACAAGGCACAGGAGACATCAGTCCCATTTGAATTCGTGGCACAAGCATGACTTACCAAGTCATAATAGGAGGTGAACGATTTATCACACAAACGGCAGCTGCTATTATTTGCAGCTGAAGTTTGTGTCGAACATAGACCTGCTGAAAAGGAACTCTGACTTATTTGGTTTGATGTTATACTTTCATTCAGGGTCAGAGCTTGGTAAGAGGGGAGAGGTGGCACAAAGTGGACAGATTTAGCTCCCTGAGGCTCCTGAAACTGCTTTCCTTCATTGTTTTGAGTCTGAGGCTGCAAAGGCAGCTTTGTGTCATCATCATCTTCATTTGTCTCCCAGTTAGCTGAATAAGGTAAGCACGGCTGATTTTCTTCCTGTTGCTGATCAGCCCAAAGTTCAGTGTCTTCCTCTTTAATGTGTGGTGGCTCTGAGTCGTTCTGGCACATGCTGAGGCTCGGCTCTTGCTCCAAGTGTTGCTGTTGAGGTGAAGTTTCCTCTTTACAGAAATTCAACTGAGAGGGTTCTGAAAAAAGGGATGAAGCAGTTAAAACTTTATGCAAAATAATGATCTCAGTGTTACACAGGTGCCCACCAAAAGTCAATCAATCCTTGCCCTTATTCAAAAAACAAACGTACCAGGGCCCAAGTCATCTTTCCATATTGTCTGAAATCACCTTGACTACGCTCCCTCTGAAACACTTCCCTTCAGCAGGATATGATGCAAAGTGAACCTAAAATGTTCCAGGTTTGACCTTTGACTAGGGCTGGACAATTAATCGGATTTTAATCGTGATTTCAATTTTGCCATCTGACAATCAAAAAAACAATATAATCGAAGAAAAACAATAAATATGCCACACAGTGTAGATGTATGCAAGTTCCTGTGCTTCTTAGCTCTTCTTTGTTCCATGTGCTGAGTGTCACACACACATAAGTCACACACAGCGAGTGTGTGACCTGTGTGTATCAATAATACTGTATGTGCCACTTGCTGGTTCTTTAAAGTTGTGTTTAAATCAGTACTGAAGTTTTTGAATAAATGAATAATTGTGTATATTAATTGTGATTTCAATATCACTTAAAATAATTGGGATTCTTATTTTTACCATAATCGCCCAGCCCTACCTTTGACCTCAACAGAGTTGAAAGGGTCAAAAACAGGATTGATTTGAGCAATTTTTAGGTGATCCACATACGAAAATATATATAAAAGATTTACTACAACTGTAATTTTCAGTCCTAGATACATCAAGAAGTCAATATACATTTATTTTACCCTAACAACAAACTTTGAGAACAAAAGCAAATGGAGGTATTATTGTCTATGCTGTAAAATCTATATGGGCTCCAACTAATCAGTGCTCATCAATAATGTCAAATAATTTAATGCCCACATAATTTGGAATTGTGTTTATGTTCCCGAAGCTCTATATTGCCATAATCCTAGTTTGACACACACACACACACACACACACACACACACACACACACACACACACACACACACACACACACACACACACTTTTCTGTTAGAAGTAAAAATGTCGTTTAACTTAGAAATGTGAAACATTGGGCTGTGGGAACAAAGGGATAACCACCACAACTTTGCAAAGCTGAAGATGGACGCAATACCTATCATTATTTGTCTAAATCTGCCTACAGTTGTACTAATAAAAGTAATTACACTCTGAATTATCCAAATACATAAAGCATTTAAGTTTTATTGTTAACTTCCCAGTCGACTAAATAACACTTAACGTTAGCTTCGTTAACTCTGTGATATTACTTTGCATCTGGTGACTTGTAATACATTCTATTACTTACAAAAATACTTTAATGCAAATTGGTCGAAAATTAAAAATAAATAAAAGGGTTTAACATGTTGGCAAGCAAGAACGGGCAGTGATTGCTGGTCCATGAACACTGGTCATTTTACAGAGAAAGGAACATACCCACAATATGCTGTACTTAGTGAAAAGCTAGCCTTTCTGTTTGAGTCTAGTCTGATATCTAAAGGTATAAAGTAAAAAATTACTTCTCAAACCTTGGTTTTGATTTGGCACAAACTCATGCAGCAGACCTCTGAGACGTTCAATCTCCTGTTTGGAGCTGGAGGCTTCTTCTTCATATTTTGCGATCGTTCCTTCAAAAACCTGAAATATCTCCTCGGCAGCAGCTTTTAGGCGCTCGTTTAAGAGAGTCCTAATAAGTGTCATTGAAGCCATTTTCACAAAGCTGTTCCGTTAGAGTAAAATCAACGAGAGCAGGATGAATGCATGAAGCTCAGATGCTACGGAAGTAGGAATCAACAAACCAGATAACTTAAGTTTACGCGCATGTCAGATAACTGCTGCCCCCTACAGGACAACGCCGGAAATGGTCGACACCTTTGACAGTGATTCAAGAGCCAATAAAATAACATATTCCAGGTTAAGTTACTGTATTTGAGTATTTCCACTCAATACGTGCATTTGTGTCCGTTTTGAAGGCGCTACACTGGATTGACAGCATTTGATTGTTTTCACACTGGAACTTCCCTAAACTTAACTGAAAAAAAAAACCCCAAATAAATAAATTTTGTGACTGGAATATAAAGTTTAAAAATATGTACTAGGTTTGGGTTGAAAATATTCTGCTACTTCTTATTCTAAATAAACTTTATGAATAAAACAGCATATGATATGTCAATCCAGAATTAAGGGCACTGTCGAATACATGCAGCAGGTAAACGAATTAAAAATATACATCAGCCACAATGAAACACTCGAAACAATAAAATCCCTCTGTAAGATATGGGTTAGTTTGCCATGAGCTCAGGCTCCCAGGTGCAGGCTACCAGGCATGGAGCTATTATTGTAGTACTGTGCCTCAGCTGTATGGAGCTGTCATTGCTGCAAAATTTACACCAACGCAAAAAGCCTCAGCTGTTGCCAATGATTTGTGTTTATTTTCACACTTATATTGTTGACAAATCATTCTACACATTTGTAGATTTGTGTAAAAAAATTGTGGATTTGCTTGCACATTCTGAAATTGTTTACACATTTGAAAATCTGTTAGCACATTTGTGGATCAGTTAATGCATTTGCAAATCTGTTTATACACTTGTGGATCAATTTATGCATTGGTGGATTGATTTACACAAATACAATTACTGTATTTTTGCTACAATAATAGTTCAATCTATTTTTGTTTTGTTTCTTTTGTTTGATCTAACTGAGTTCAGACAACCAATTTGCTGTCTAATTTTTTTTCAGGTACTAATCCAGTGTAGAGCCATTTCTTGTGGACATCACCATGAGTGAGAGGGTTTTCGTTTCATGCTAGTGTTATCACCACTAGAGGGGGCCAGATTTATGAGTTTAACATTTCACACCCCAACAAGCTTCAGTAGGTGAAATCTGTTTTACACAGATGCTTGATGCTCACTTTGGAAGGGAAAACATTGGTGGAATCTGAGACACCATACCTTTTGGGGTATCTGCAACAAAATACAATTTTTGTTTATTATTTTTTATGCCAAGCACAGATGACCAGATCATGTAAAGTCTCATATTGAAATATTTCAACAAAAGACTTCCATTCAATCTGTCACCTTTGATTTTTGGGCTTAAGCCTGGGATGCTGAGCATTGGGGGCTATTTAAACTGTGTTTTCCAAATTCCATCACTAAATCAATTAAGTTAAAGTAATCCCCTTGAATATTGTAATAATGTCTCACCATGTACTTCCATTTTCCCTCCCTGTCAGTCAGTCTGTAATCCTTCAGACACTTGAAAGCAGGGGGACTGGAAATGTCTGTGAAATGACTATGTAAATGTATCAAATGCATGGAGAGTTGCCAGAGCATGTCTCCTTTTCTCTGCAACTATGCAAGAAAAAACAGTTTATTTATTGACTTGTTGTCAATGTGACCATGACATATCTGTGCTCCCAGTCTCTAAATCTTCACTGTTTGTTTAACTGTATGAGTCATTCATGTATTCATGTTTCTATTTTTATAACTGCTATTGAAAACATTGAGGTCCTTGTTTCTAATGTATAACAGTCATCACGCTGGATTTGGTTGGAGAATTATGGTACTAAGTGAAATTTAATGATAAAGGTAATGACAGCCTTCTTGACAGTCACAGATCTTACTGCAATGAATTTTTTTGGTTGATGCAGTCGCCATACTCAAAATCAAAAATGAACTTGGGATAACATTGCTACATTTTTTTTGTAAATGTTTCTGTTTCCATATTTCAAAATATTTAAAGTCTTAAGATAATTTTTATCACGAAAAATAACTGAATTGTGGACTTGAACACACCTCTGGAAGAGTGGGAGTGTCATCTGAGATTATTGTAGTGTCAAGAGCGTTCACCCAAGATTTCAAAAACCCTTTCCGGAGCTATTCAATAAAAAATACAGGAATTAAAATATTAAGGCTCCTACTGAAGAATACCCTCGTTGAGGGGCAGGTTTGCCTTGTAAATGAGGTGTCAACCCGGAGCGGGGCTGGTCATACAGGCTGTTTGTGTTTACACCTGGTAATAATACTGGTGATTCGAGACACTTGTGCGCATGTGCGAGACGTTTAAATATTGCCGTGCACGGAGCTCTTGGTCTATCCTACTATCTTTGGTGCGGCAACGCAGCAGCGCGGTGGGAAAGAGCGCTCAAGTGTACTCAGCGGCAGCGACCCAGCAGAAATGTCGAAAAGTGGGTGTCAGGAACCCGCCGCAACGCAGGCGGCCTCCCGCACCGGCGGCGGCGGCAGCCCGACCCAACGGGCTCCTATCCCGTCCGTCGGCAACAGGGTGACGGTGGTGCTCGGCGCTCAGTGGGGCGACGAGGGGAAGGGGAAAGTTGTGGATCTCTTGGCACAAGACGCGGATATGGTGTGCAGATGTCAGGTTGGTTAGCCCATCATGCTGCATTCACTTGTCCTACGTTATCTACAGGTTAAGCTAGTTACCGGAAACACTGTATCCAGGTGACAGCAGCTCGTGGGCTTACACACGTAAACCATACATGTCAACCTGACGGCTGGTTGTTAGCTTGCTGACATCTCGGCCACTGTGTTGTATCAAGTGTTTCGCTAATGTCACCTTGAATTTCTGCTAGCTGCTTTTAGCTCCTCAGACACATTTAACGATGAATTGTCTCCTGATGCGTGCACATGACAAGAAAACGGTCGTCCAGTGGATCTCGTGATCAGGTGCATCACCTCACACCGAGCTTTAAGCGGAGCCGCGAGTGTGTCAGAGACAGACCGTGAGACTCATTAACAGGATGAGTGCTGACTGCAGGTTAGAAGTCATTTAATTTTTGCAGGATGGGAGATGTTGATAATATTTCACTGTTAAATTTGAAACATCTGGGATTATGGTTAATGAAATACGCTGGTCATGATGCCTTAATGACGCCTCAATGATTCGGTTTCCTGGTCTGATTTGCAGCCTTAAAGTGTGCATGAAAGAATCTTTGTGTTGATTAGTTACCTTAAAGTTTCTGTTTTTTTCCATTAAAAATTGATGCTGCATTCTAAGAAATATTAAAACATGCACCAAACATTAGTGTGACTGATACATGTGAGTGAATATTCAGACTTTTTAACAGACCATATAGCACAGAAAGGAAAAAGGTTATTATCTGTATCTATCTTAAAAATGTTTCAAGTACTTTTGGCTCTGAGCTACAGTCTGCAGTAACCTTTCTTTGATCTGGAACAAAGGATCACAGCTAAGCAGGCACTGGTTATCAACAAAATATGTCAATAACATATTAAATCGTGAAGATGCTGTCTATTTGAGAAAGCAGTTTCCTGATTACTTAGGTAATGCCATAATGAGGCAAAGTCTGCTCAACTCAAGCAACATACTGCCCTGCTTTACATCTACTGACTTGTAATTTCTGGCAGGCTGGGAGGCAGCATGGTGCTAAAATGATCACAGATGAAACATGCATGTGTTGATAATAGTTTAATCAGGTTGTGCTTGTAAAAGTTGCTCAGTTCAGCCCCTAAATAATGCTTTGTGATGAATTTGCATTTGTGGTTTGTACAACAGGTGGATGGAGACTTAAAAACGTGATGAGTTGTCATGTTACAAGAAAACCGAAGTCCCTTCAGCTTGTAGATGTCTGTTGTTCAAGCCGTCTGTCTGAACTAAAAGTAAGGGAATGTAGTTAGGAGAGTGAAGTCAGAATAATAAATCTGCAGTGCATTGGTTCAATCTCAGCATAAAGAAAAAAATAATTTTAAGATTTGAAAAGTTTGGGTTGTGTGTTATGCAGTTAAACCTTATCTGTGGGGGTAAATATTCAAAACTGATCACCCTTACTGACATTCATACTTCATAATCTTAATCCCTTTTGGGGGGTTGTGGTGGACTAGGGCCTTTCTTTACTGACAATGTACTCTCATCCTGTGTCCTGCTAGTTTGTGTCCTTGCCCTATAATACAACAAGCTGTTCAACTTAAAAATCTGATAACTGATATGCTAAAAATTTCAAACTGTCCTCTTAAAGCAACAATCAAACACTCTCACATCCCAGTTGTTCAAAACTGAAGCATTTTAAGAAAAGCAGCAAATCCTAGAGAGTGTCTCTCATGTGTCTGGTTCCAGTTCTGTGGAGTTCAGATGTCTATTAGCTGTTTCTGTTGATAACAAGTTGACACAACAAGGATTCTTCTCAGTTTCTGCAGTTCTGGCATGGCAGGGCACGTGTAAAAATAAACCCCTCTCTGGCAGTGGTCCGACACCGCGTCCCCTGCGTATGTTTTTGTGTGTGTGTGTGTGTGTGCATGTGTTTGACTGAGTGATTGAGAGAGTGTGTTGAAATGCAGTGTGGATAGTGTTGATCTTTTTATAAAATAAGCCTCGCCAGCAGTCTGACTGGTGTTCCTAGAAGTCACAGTGAGGATTAAGAGAAAGGGAAGAAGGGTGTGTAGCTGAGAGTTTAAGCCACCAACAAAACATTAAATAACTAATAGCTTTTGTTGTTGTGCATCCTGTTCTGCTACAAAATGTGTCATGCTTTATCAGGACATAAAGTTGCCTATATAAGTGTACACATGGACTATTCAAAAGAAAGTTGTTGCTTTTGTCGAAAAAAAGATGATTCAGAACCAGCTCTGCTTATTTTCCACCTCAACCATAAACAGCGTGACCACAGGCAACACACAAATCTTCTTAAAGGTTTATTAAGTTATCCATTGCGTCAGTAAATGGTTATAACTACAGTAGCACTGTTTATGAGCTGTTATGCTGTAACGATAATCTGGAGCTAAAAAAAAATCAAGACATTCAAAGCTTGGGTCAGAAGGAAATGAATTGATTTTTGTTGTTTTGCTTGTTTTCCTGAGGTTTACTTACTGCCTGAGAATGCACAAGCAGTAAAAATAGGTTCATAAAGTTAAACTGATTGCTTTTCTTCAGAGTGACCCTGAGGAGCTGAGTTTAAGATCACACTTCTGGTTTAGCAACAGTCTTGTACACTTGTTTTCTAGGAGGCACTTAGTGCACCCCATTGTCATGATGATGTACATGATTTCAGCTGGACACACCTACACCAAGCACAGATTCAATGCACCCGAGGCCGCTGCTATGGAGACACTAACTGAAACCCAGGTTTGGTTTTGTAAACAGCAACAATTGTTTTTTAGCCCTTCCTCTATACTTTAGACAAAAGTAGGTTTTGTGCGCACAGTCTTGAAATGGTTGGATGGACACACCTTATATGTCATGTATAGAAGACACGCATGCTCAACTATAGCATCTACTTAATCTATAGAAAAGCCTGACTTAAGTACTTCCAGTATCATGTTTAACAATACTTAAACAGAGCAGGTGGTTGGCTTTGACTTGAGACCTATTACCTGTTAAAAATGGTGGTTTCAGAACAAAAACAAACAGTTAATACCTGTGTTTTATATTTTGCTGAAGTCAACTAATTATTATATGTACATTTTTTTACACTCTAGGACTGAAGGGTGAAAATCAACCAGTGGGCTGTTTAATATTAGAGCCAGACCGATACGGGATTTTTGGGGCCGATGCCGATACTGGGGCAAGAAAAAAGACAATATACGTATGTATATATATATATATATATATATATATATATATATATATATATATATATATATATATATATATATATATATATATATATATATATATAATAAATTCATTGATATACACAGGATATAAACTGTATATAATCACAAATCATTATAATACCCGTATAATTCAAGACAGAGACAGAACACTATTAAATTAAAACAAGGAACTTTAATTGTAAAACTGTCAACATAAGAACCGTAGTGTTAACCAATGATAAATAAGAACAAGCTGTTAACACAATAATGAATAAAGAAGGTAAACACCTTAAATAGATAAGTCAAACTTTAAACACAGTAAGTAGAAAAAAAAGTCAAACTGTAAACACACAATGAGAAACTTACATGACTTTAAAATGCCGTATTATAGTCTTACATCAGATAATGGTGGACGTGTGAATTAACAGTAGCATTTATCTATGTTTAGCTCACAAAAAAGCAACCAATACAATGTTAAAATGCCATATTATAGTCTTACATTAGATAATGGTGGACGGAGGGGGCGGGCACTGGGCAGTGTGCAGCCCAACACACAGACACACAGGAACAAGAGCGACAGAATCTCCGCGGAGCAAAATTTCTTTGTAATCGGCTACATTTTGGCCGATGTTGATTAATTGGTGACAGGCATAATTGGCCCGGTTAATCGGCCAGGCTCTATTCAATATCATTTATTTTTTTACGCAATTTTTGTTGACAAAAATGTTTTGTATTTATTGGTTTTTAATACAGCCTCTTAACACATTAAATTTTGCTCAGAGCGTTTTATTTTTTAAGAGACAGTCACTACTGCACCCTTCAAAATTTAGTGAGTGCAAACTTTTTGAAATTTTATTTTATCATATGTTAAAAGGCAGTTTACTGATTAGGTTGCTTGTCCTTGAAGACCAAAAGATCCATCAGCTGTAATAGTATCCCATGTCTACCCTTTCGAACCAAAGCAGCGGGTTGTTAGACCTGTTTTTAACCTCAGGTCAGCAGCAGGGCGACAGGTTCAGATCAGGTGACATATGTTGACTAATTAGCACCAACAGTTACTGCAAGGATTTTTTTAAATTTATTTTTGGGCTGTGACTGTATTCTGAATGTGGTAAAAAAAAAAAAAACACTTCATCAGCTTTTATTCTGAATTCATACAAAAGCTTCTGTCTCAAAGAAAATATTTTATGAGAGTAAAATCTCAAATATCTGCCTTTCCTTATCTCAAGAGATGCAATTTTGGAAACCAAATTAATCTTATAGTGCAAGGTAACGCTTTTGTTAGTGCACAAAACTCAGGCATCCACAGTCACACAGAGAACGTGCAGCTGTAACTGAAAAAAAAATCATAGTTTGTAATGCAAAGTCCACAAGGTATAAAACATTTTTTTTAATTTGCATAAATTATTGCATAAAATGTGCAACCCAAATTTTGTACTATGCACAGTAGATTATTTATAATGCACCATTAGGGCTGTTTGATGCACAATAGAATACATAGCAAACAAAGTAAATCATAAAACTGCCTATAAGAGCTGCGACAGAGGGCGGACCTTGCATGCAAATACTTTTCAAGCTCAGATTTATGTAGAAATAACATTATTTAACAGAAAAACAGAGATGAGACAAACCACCATGAGTTGACAAATTCAGTTTCCACCTCTGGATATCTGTGGTTGATCAGAGGACTGTATGTGAATAAGAGTTAGCTTCTATGGGGGAGGGAATGAATCGTAAAACTATCTTAAAAAGGAGAGGCATCTGCTCCCCCTTCCCCATCTGTTCCGCCTCCCCACCTTCAGGGTGCTGCTGTGTCCAGGAATAACCCCATGTGGTTGAAGCACATGTTGAGCTTGATTTACCCCCAAAGGCCCCAGTGTAAGAGGATGGACTTAATTTGCACCTCGGGAAGTGAGAAATGACGCAGCTATCATATTGTTTCATGTAAAAGTTGCAGAGTAGAAGCTCGGGCTACAGGACATGAAGCACAGAGGAGGGGAGCAGTTTAAAGGATGTTTCCAATAGCAGGACTCACTGCTTTCTTCCTGAGCTCTTCTTCTCTCCTCAGTGTCAGCGCGGTTTAATCATGTGCTGGTCAGAGTGTGAGAGCTAAATGAAAAATCAATAAACACACATCATCTTTGTCTAATGCAGGTCTTCCTCCTTGCTCAATAGAAAAGGTTTCTTTTTTCATCAATCAGAGCAGTTTTATGGTTTGTTAAAAAAAAACATTTTGATTTTGATTTCCCTGCTTTCTACTTTTAGGGTTTGCTCTCCCAAGATACAAAATAAATTTGTGTTGTAGGTTCTTTAAATTAGTATGGTAGGTGGGGAGAGATTTATTTACATGCATGAACAGTGGAACAGCAAAATTAAAGTAAAGTCAGTTTCTCTGAGAATGTGTCATTGATGTCATTGAGACCCTGTGAACATTTGGGCTTTATAACAACATTGAGGGAAATTACTTTTCTTTCTTTTCAGTAGCGTTTTTGTTTAGAGAAAGATAGACAGGACAGAAAAACAGTTACATCTCAGTACATGTCAAAGCTAAAACTGCTTTTAAACAATCACAGACACAGTCTGTGTTCACCACCTTTAGACATTTTGCAGGAAAGCTGACATATTAAAGTTCATTTTGACCCAAATCACCAGGAATCATTTAGTTCTAAGAACCTCTCTTCAGTGAACTAAATGATTTCTGTGGCCCATTGTTGTCTATGTTTCCACTGCAGCCTGTAGAGATTATTCAAATCAGGTCAAAGACTGATGAAAAACTAATCCATGAAAGTTGTTTGCTTAAAAAAGTCACTCATACATCTCTTTTTGAGTCTCTGCTGAACTATCCTATCAAAAATAATGTCACAAGTCACACTGTCAGCAGGAAAGATGTATAAAGATAATTAATAAATTAGATCAGGTTACAGGAAATATTTCCTCTTATACCTCTCTTATTTGTCTTAGTGCCCCTCTCTCTGCTCAGTAACACATGTAAGTTAAGCAGCAGTTTTTAATGTGGAAATTGTTTCCTAAAAAAGACCAACCCCAAAACTGTTTCAAATCCCCTGGTACCAAAGCAATGGTTATAAAGAGAGATAACTCCTGTGAATACATAAGTCGTCTGATTTATTTCTGTTTTTTATCTGTTCCTTTGTACGCATGTGTTTGTGTGTATGCAAACCAAGGTTTCAAAGTAAATGGGATCATTTTCAAGTTGTGACCTCCAAAGTTCCTGGAAGTTTTTGAAAGTACTGCAGAGACTTTTCAAAGAGAAGACAAATTCAGTCCAGGACTAAATTTAGACCCTGGTTCCCGCCATCAAAACACAGAGTTCCTCCAAATATCCCTAGTTCCAGAGGAAAGTCCCTGCTTAAGAAAAGCACATTAAGTTTATGAATGGTACTCCAACACGATTAAAGGCTCACAGCCAACTGTAAGTGAGCTTTATAGCCATCGGCCATCATAATAATTACGAATGAACAGGTTGGCAGGGTGGCATTTCTTTAGGAAGTTTGTTCAGTTAAAAAAAAAGAAGGTGAGTCAGACTTCCACAACTTGTACGAACACGCCTCAAAGGAAAAACAGAGGTGCAGGAAAAGAGTTGGAGGATAATTAAGACCCTTTTACTGCCCAAGCTTTGCTTTGTCCTTTCCCCTGATTTGGTTGTAGCACTTGTTTGTATGAGGATGATGAAACTTGTAAACCCCCCCTGACTGAGTGTTTGTTGTGTGATACTGGAGCAGCAGGTCTTGACAGAACATGGTTTCCCGTGGCGGGAAATGTTTAATCTGGAGTATCAACAATCCATTTTACATTTTCATTGCTGGCAGATTTGTCTGTAAATTTACACTGCAGTGTGGCTTTTCCCTCTGAGCAGGAGTCTCTAAGCAACAGCACACACACCAGCACACAGTGGCCAGTGGTTTATTTACCATGCTTGTTGCTACTCGCTGAACTATTCAGCCTACCTTCCAGCTCAAACTTTGTTTGTCCTGATGTGTGTTTGACTCTCTGTCTTTTATCTGCAGGGTGGAAACAATGCAGGACACACGGTGGTGGTTGACTCTGTTGAGTATGATTTTCACCTCCTCCCCAGCGGCATCATCAACCCCAAGGTCACTGCCTTCATCGGTGTGTAACGCACACAAACACACACACACACATGCATTCATGCAGAAGCACCCAAAGTTACACTCGTATTATTTTTACGATGTACATTCTCAATGTTGCACACACACACATTGCTCAAACACAGCTAGTGCAAACTCTAGATCCAAGGCCAGGCTTTGCTTTACTCTTGATGAATTATTGGGAGCAGCTTTCAGCCTGGCATTCGTCATCTCCAGAGTAACAGCCTTCATACTGACAACTGCTACAGCGAGTGTGATCGGCTTGAGTCAGAGCCAGACTGCAGGTCACGTCCACTCCTCTGCAGTAACTTCATTAGCTAATGGTGTCTCCACCCTACAGACCCCCCATACCACACTAAAACATGGAGCTGCATAATCGGTCAATACAGGGTTAAATTTTCACTTCATTTGTCTTTTATGTATGACAGATTTGCGATATTCTGCAAATGCAAATGCAGTTAGTCTTGATCCCAGGGTTTGTGCACTAATCTTTGTTTCTGTGGAATGGGTTGAGACTTTTTCACAAGTTCAGCTGGCTGGCCTGTCGTTTAGGATCTGTCCATTACAAGCTGTGAGAGGATTAATCCACAGTAGACAGAGACTTAATTAGAAATGGAACAAGCATTAGCATGTCTTCTTAATGATAAAGGATTTCATGCATGTGGGTATTTAAAGACATGCTAGCAGCAGTTTGACTCTATGGTCGGTTCACTTGAGAAGAGGACACATCCTGACTTAGATCTGCTCCCCTTTGGTATCATGATCAGAAAACTAGACCTAAACATAAAGAGGAACGTTAAAACATACAGTATAACATTGAATGAATCATTGCACTCGTTTTTTATCACTGTTCTGTCATCCCAAAGTAGAGCAGTAGTTTTGTTGACTTTACTCTGAGTTCATTCGTGGTGTAGAAAAGTACATTTGCAGCCTCCAGCACCGCTTGCTAATCTGCGTTTGGGTCTTCCCTGTTCTTCAGCCAGAAATGGTTTGTATCTGCATCTCCCACATTCATGCCTCCCAGTGGCAATCACTGTGTTTGTTGTTTACTTTTTCAGTCTTTCAAATACTTAACTTTGATTTTGTCTAAACAATGACCTCAAATCTCCTCCAGCTAATGCAATCCTTTTGGAAAGACCAGCAAGAGAGGATATGTCATTTGGGCAAGCTCTGTCAGACACATTGTAAAACATTTATGATGTCAACACACAATGAAAATAAATCCTTAACCACATCTGTGATGGGTCACTTTTACTACAGAACTCTCCAAAAGTGTCAGACATCGTTCGTCCATAAGAAGCAGCTGTCAGCTGGATATGAAACATTGGCAGTTTCACTTAAAGGTCCCATATTATGCTCCTTTTCTGCAGTTTAATATGGATCAATGATGTCTTCATGAAATGGTAGTAACATGTTTTGGTCCAAAAAGCCAATAAATCAAGCAAAGCAGCATTGTTTCCAGGCTCTCATAGCTCCTCTGTTCAGAACGGTTTGATTTAGTGGGCGTGGCCTTCATATGTAAATGAGCCACCGCTGATACCGCCCCGCTCTTCCGCGTCACTTAGAGCAGCACCATATAACCATGACTACCGAGCTTTGACTGCACAGTGTTTAGAAAATAGCAAAGGTCGTTATCCGTAACATTACAGGCTAAAACAACAGGCTAACCGCAGCTAAAGTTAGCATCCTGAAGCTAACACAGAGACAGGGGACACTGAGGAAAAGCTCTTACATCTGCTCCACAGCACACAGCATTTAAAATACTCACATTTCCAGGGTCTAAGGTTTGTTGGAGGATGGTTGGTAATGCGCCTGGATTCAGGACCAGTCTATTTGCAAGCCCTCTGTTGTACTGTCCAAAGTTGGAAAAGCAGTCACCCATGAAGTGACTAGCACACACATGCATAGTTTTACTGAGTGTAGCTGGAACATTTCCTTGATAAATGAACTCTAGCTACTTAGTCTTGTCTTCTTCCGAGATGGGAAGCTTGTGCATGGAAATATGTGGCTGTTTACAGCCAAAAACAAAGCAGTGATGGCTCTTCAACTTTGATATTCTCCCCGCTGCTGGAGAGATCTCCAGCAGCGGGAAGGTGAGTGGGCGGGAGGAGGTTTGGAGGGTATCTGCCCCAGTGGACCAATCAGGTCAGACTTGCTCCTGATTGGTCAAAAAAGGGAATCGCTGACGTCAGCAAATCCCCAAAATCCAAACAACTCATTTAAGGTCAGGATTTTACATTCACAAGCTCTACTAAATACAGGTTTTGTTATTAAATATCACATTTTGTGGGCTGGGAGGAAAGCCAAAGACCCACAAATTTCACTAAAAGACTTAATGAAGTGATTTTTGCACAATATGGGACCTTAAAAGCACTAAGAAGGAGTTGGACTTGTAGTCTCTGATGCAGCTATTTAAGTGATCAAAAAACATCTAAATCTTTAGTCATAGGAGAAAGAAGCTAAGAAAAAGGTTGGAGCGGCTTATTGGCTGTGTCAAGATCAGTGAAGCTTTGTGAACAGTGACTAAAAGATATAGAATATACCTCGTAGAAATGCTTTTAAAGTCTGGGGATGTGTCTCAAAGCTTTAAAGTTCCATCCTTCCTTCCTCCACTTGTGTTGTTCACTTGTGTCCTAGTCACTCCCACCAGAGATGCATGGGAGAGACGTGAGGAAATGAAGAAGGGAGAGGGGGATCAAGGAGATTCGGTTTTAAAGCAGTGGGACGTGTTTCAGTGATGACAGCATCAGCTGATCACCTCTGGGTTGTCTGTCAGTCAGCTCTAACAGCTGTGTGTGTGTCTGCACATGTTCGCTGTAATAACTCTAACAGAAACAGTAACTGATCTTTATCTGTTCCTTTAACCTGTTTAACAAACACTTTCACATGAAGAAAACCTGCTCTCTGTTTTTTCTGTGTGTTTCTGTGTGCACGGATCACTTTCCCAGTAAAATGCATCATTTTTAGATTATTATGAGTTATTTAGCCTTTATCTTGAGCACATTTGATCGTGAACTCTGAAACAAAATATAACCTAGTTTATTGTGTCTCAGGAAGATATTATTTATTAGATTTCAGTTTTCTGCATTAATCCTCCGTCATATTGATTTGAAGACGGCTATGTTCTGTATTTTGTGCTTTAAACTCACAACGAGCCCTTTTTAATCCCAGCTTTATGACCTGTTCTGCAAAGCTCCGATCTGTCTCCTCCCTCCTCTCTCCTCTCTCCTCTCTCCTCTGTCCTCCGAGCACAATCATTGCTTTTGGATAGTCTTCAAAAATGACTCAGAAAGTACTTCCAGTGCTGCGGTGGAGAGAGGAGAGAGGAGGCCTGATTTTACCGTTTGAGACGCACCCTTCGACTGATGGTTTGTATCATTAATAGTTAGTAAAGAAGCAGACATGGAGTTATGTCTGCTGTGGACGTCTTTGAATTGTATGGTGTCACACCGAGGAATGGCTCTAAAACTAAAACTAGACTCTAAGACTTGATGTGTTGAATTTGTTTATGACCATGTATTCTCCAGTATCAAAACGGGAAGACAGTCTTCCACGAGTTCACTCTGAATAGCTCACGAGACAAGTTCCTCTTCTTTTCCTTCTTTTATTGGCTTTATGATATTGTGTTAGTTTTCTTTTTGTGCCATATGAAGCTGTTATAGAAAAAAGAAAAAACTTCTGCCTCATCAGTTTTTTGCACTTTACCACTGTGCACGGCTCCACTGCTCACATCCTAATAAGCAGTACTTCGAAAGCATGCAGTTTGCTTCCCAGCACGCTTCTCCTTTAGTGCACGTTCTTCACCTGTCCCAGATGCGTCTGGGGAAACAGATTAAGCTCTTCTGGCAAGTCGTGAGGAAACCTGCATTTTTCAAAAGACAAAAATGAGACCAGAATTTCTCATCAAAAATTTAAATAATGTATAAATGGGCTAAGGACAGTTCAACAGATTTCGTTTGTATTCAAAGAACCCTGACAGGAACAGTAAATGTTTCTGCCTTTCTTTTGCCTTTTTTAGACAAGACATTTGCAGAGTCGAGCATTAGGGATGACATGTAGCAAGGTTTTTGGACACAAGTCAAGTGGTGATCAGCCTCATATTTTACTCCCATCAAAAACAGGTATTCCTCTTGTCACGTCCAAGGTTATATTAGTTAACTAAAACGAAACTAAAAAGGAAAACTAAAATTCAAAATACATTTCAGTTAACTAAAACTAATAAAAACTAGAAAAGAAAACAAAAACAATAAGTAAACTAAAACTGTATCTTGCGTTCACAAAACTAACTGAAACTAACTAAAATTAAAGACAAAATTCCCTTAGTTTTAGTTTTTGACAATATTAATAGCCTTGAGGATTTAAATTCAAAAAATAAACGGAGTCCGTTTATTTGTGTTTTTGGTCAAGTAAAATATGGCCCCGTCTGAGTGCAGAGGAAACCGGCAGAGGAGCAGGGAGGGGGTGTTTGGTGTGAGCGCTCTGGGCTTCTGCTGCACAAAAACACTGCTGTAGGGGTAATTTCTGCCCTAAATCTTGTGATAGGACCCAACTTGTTCCATCCCGGAGTATCACTTTAAAGTGAAAAATGACACAGCTCTCCCCTATTTTTTGTTCAATGTTGTATGATCTCCTTGTAAACAAACTTTGGGTCAACCTTTTAGTTTAGTTGCCCTTAAAAGAATATGTACTATTTTTCATTTGCAAACGTCAAATACTTCATCTGTTAGAACCATATGTAGCCGAAATGTTTTGAAGAAAAACCGCATTAACTTTGGAAGGTAGGCGCGCATTTCCACTAAATGCAAAATATCATACAGATGATGCTGTTACCGAACGTAATTTAAGTGCAGAATATTTTACTTTAACATAATTTCTAACCTCCAAAAGCGGACTTTTCGAGTCTTCGCCTCCTGGCCGCTTGCAATGCTGACAAAAGCTAGCCATTACCACAGAAAAATATTCGAACTCCGTGCGATTTTGGCGCGTTTCTTCTTGTTCTGATTTTATATATCATTCTGATAGGTAAATGTAAACTACCTGCAAGGCACCTCATTTCCCTTGGAGATCGATGGTGGCACATGTAATGCACTCAATGTCAAATCAGCAGGATTATACAGAGGAAGAAGAGATGCTGCAGGAACCAATCACATGCGTTGGCGGCGTGGATTTCCCGATGTCATCCTAGGGAAAAAAAAACTTGCACGACACGACGTACTGGGCCGTGCTTGTTTACTGCACTGACTGGCTGTGCGCTGTGTTGCGACCAAACGTAGAGGAGCAATGAATCAGAGCATCTGTAACAGTTTAATTTAATGTGAGTCTGACTTTATGTTACAGAGTCCAAGTTTCCAATTATTAAAGCTCATATTATATTTTTTTTACATAATTTATGTTTTTATTATTTTTATTTAATTCATGTTAACATTATTTTATATAATTTATGTTTTTATTTTTATATTAAGTTTATTTTCTTGTGTTTAAGGCAGCAGCCAACAGTTCAGTATCAGCATTGACTGAGCAGTGAGCACTATGTTGAACTGGAAAATAAACAGTATCACAAAATATTTACTCTGACCTTTTTGAATCCTGCACCTGGTTAATAAGGTATGAAAAAACTAAAACTAAACTAAAACTAAACTAAAACTAAGCCTTGTTGCAAAAATTAAAACTAAATAAAAAGTAGAAAGCCCGCTCCAAAACTAATTAAAACTAAACTGTAATGGAAAATAAAATGTCAAAACTAACTAAAACTAAACTATAATGGAAAAAAAATGTCAAAACTAACTTAAACCAAACTATAATGACAAATCCAAAACTATTTTAACCTTGGTCACGTCTACAAAATAAATTCCTTCAGCTAATTTCCTCTCCTTTCTTTCTGACCTTAGGTAACGGTGTGGTGATCCACCTCCCAGGCCTGTTTGACGAGGCAGAAATGAATGAGCGCAAAGGAAATGGTGAGTAACACACAGCTGTGTATGCACACAGAATTAAAAAAGGTATTACAGCATGATAATGTGAGGAGACTTGAGGTGTATTTGTCGTGTGTGTGTGTGTGTGTGTGTGTAGGTCTCAAAGGCTGGGAGAAGAGGTTGATCATCTCAGACAGAGCACATATCGGTAAGTGGGATTCACCTGTTTGTGGATTTTTTAATGTGTGTGTGTGAATGTTTGAATGAATGCATTCAAAATAGTATGTCTGAGCCCTGCTTTCTCTGAGGTGTGTGAGTGTGTGTGTCCCCTCTCTCCCTCCTCCACAGTGTTTGACTTCCACCAAGCAGTTGATGACATTCAGGAACAGCAGAGACAAGATCAAGCAGGCAAGAAGTAAGAAACCAGTCACTTAAAGATAGCTGCTGCACACACGCTCACACAGACACGTACCTGTTTCTTCTACACATGTAAAGACCCGTATTTAAGTATTTCCTCCCCTAGCCTATTACCTAACCTTGACCTTTACAGCTGCATGCCAAACGGCAACCTAAGCTGAACCTTGAAGCAGTCCGTTACAGCTCGTTAAAGGTCTTTCAGAGTTCAGACGTCAAACGTCCTTATTTTCCCCAAAGTGCCCACATACGCATCTCTAATCTGAAATAGGTCGTTTTAAAGACGGATACACAAATACAAACGCACACTTTTACACAAAATACTTACTGCTCTACACATATTTGTCAAAAAAATGGATCCATACAGGAATATGTTTCAAAAACATGCATATAATCTAATCAAAGTCATTCAGACTGATGAGATAAGACTGATCCTGCTAATTTTTAAACACTCTCCAAAAAGTGTCACTGTTTGATGCAGCCTTCATTTTTAATGTTACGTTCAAGAGCGACTGAGTTTATCTCTGCCTGAAGGTGGTTTGTCCGAACTGGCTTTACTAATATAGTTCAGCAGGTGTGTGTTTGGTGAGTGTATGCGAGACAGGACATTCATTATGAGCTTTCAGTTGGACTCTCAGACTCTCAGGATCCTGAAGCTCTGTCGTGTGTTTACATATGTGTGTGTCTGTACCCAAAACTCGACACATTGGTTGGCAAAAACTTCCATTTCTGCAGTTTTTGATCAGTGTATGAAGAGTTTTAAATGATTACAAGGGTTTGGATTCTGACCATTCTTTGCCATTTATGAGAGGCAGAAATAAACAGCTGATGATCTGGATGTACCTGTTTATATCTGACATATTATTTAACAAACATCTCTTCCTAATTCACAATCTATTAATAACTACAGTTGTCACATTATCTGGTGATGAAGTTGCCAGATAAAAAGAGTTTTGCAGTTGACTGATCTGTCAAACTTTTAATAGTTAAAAAAAGGAGTTGCTGTCTGTATCACATGCTGATGCTCCTCTTTTCTCTCTTTTTCTTCTCTCAACCCCGCTCAGCCTTGGGACAACAAAGAAGGGGATTGGTCCTGTGTACTCAGCCAAAGCAGCACGTAGCGGTCTCAGGATATGTGACCTGTTGGCTGACTTCACCAAGTTCTCTGAAAGGTCTGTGCATATAGTTCAGTATTGAATGTCTCTGAAGTTATCAAAAATCTGTGCTGACCTACATTTGAACAAAAAAACTTGAACTGGATCTCAGCCACAAACATCTAGCCTCTTTTTCTGTTATTTGGTTAAAGTTAAGTGAATATATTTTGGGAAGAAACTTTGCCTGCATTTTGATGAGGAAAACTGAAAAACCATGCATCAGGACTTTAAATATCCAGGAAGTACAGTTGGTGTTTAAAGTCTTAATGATTTTAATGTTGATCAGGAGCGAAATTCAATAACATGGGTTTAGAACCTCTCTCTGTTTTATCAGCTTTCTTTTTATTGAAAAAATTGCAAGATGAGATGTTGGAAAGCAGCATCAGATTCACTAAATTACTCACAATAAATGTGCTCTTGTGTGTGTTTTGCAAAGTCAGATGGTGTCATGTTGAAAAACCAGGGGGACATGCCCTTTATTGTCACCCAAAGACTTTGCTTTTGTTCCTTCTGATGCATATCCAGGCTGTTTTTAGCCAAATTGAAAAGAGGCTATTTCTCCAAAGAAGGCTAATGCTGCTGTCAGCACAGCCTAAGTGTTACTAAAGTAGCTCCTGCATGATCTAAATGCTGTTGTTTCATGGCCCAGGTTTTTTTTTTTTACAGCATACTAAACTGCAGTGTGACTTTGGGCAGTCATATGAGCCCTGTTGGTGATTTGATAAAAAACAAACTGATCAATGTCACTTGTTGCAGGTACAAAGTGTTGGCCCAGCAGTACAAGTCCACATACCCAACTCTGAAGATTGACAAAGAGGGAGAGCTGGTCAAATTGAAGGTAAAAAGAGAAAAAAAGACTCAGAAAGATGTTTCTTGAAGCAGTGCGTTTTCCTCTTTGCAGTAACACTCTGACTTTCAGGACTATGTGGAGCGGATCAAGCCCATGGTGCGAGACGGGGTGCACTACATGTATGAAGCCCTGCATGGACCCACCAAGAAGATCCTGGTGGAAGGAGCCAACGCTGCTCTGCTGGACATAGACTTTGGTAAGTGCTGGTTGTATGCATGTGTGAGCATGCATGTGCTTTGTGTATATTTCCCAATAATCTCTTTCTGAACAAAGTCTTTGTGCTAACATCTAATCTGAGAATCAATGTTCTAACTGCTGAGCACTGTTTAGTGCATTTACAGTGACCCAGTGAGGACACTTAAGCTTTGTGATGCTCTTTACAAAAATCTGCTTGGAGCTCAGACTAAGGGCTGCGGTAAGTTTACCAACTCCTGAGGTGCTTGATGTGCACGATCACAGCTGAACCACCTAATGCCACCTGACTGTGCATGAGCACCTTAAATAGCAGTTCATCAGTCACAGTGAAATGATTATCTTTCAATCCAGGAGTACCATATTGACCTGAATATAAGATGAGATTTTTTTCCGTTAAAAATAATGTACAAAAGAGGGGTTTGTCTTATAATCAGGGTCTAAGCATTGACACATGCTGATAGTTGTCTAGGGTCGATACAAAACAGCAACAGCACAAAGCGCCAGCTTTTGTAAAGCAAGTGGCTGCAGCGATCTGTCTGTCACAGCAGAGAGGCAGTGATAAATGGAGAGGCACAATGATTGTCCAGAGCAATGTGAACCAAAAGTTGGGCAAGTTAACAGAAAACTGAGGCAGAGTTATGATGCTATTTTTAAGATAATGATAGTCAGTGCAGCAGAGACTTTAAATAATTGTCAGGCAGCCAAAAACTATAGAGTTTCAGAGTATAATCTCAGAAGATCGTGCAGTGTGTGTGAGTTTATTCAGAAATGTAATGAAGGCATGCCCATTATCAGAACTGTTATCAGAATTGCATTTAAAACACAGCTCTTAGTGATTGTATTTATAGCCAGAAATGAAAGTAGACTCTGATTATTATTTCAATGTTATTCTCAGAATTTCTATAAAATATAGTTTCTTTTAACAAAGTCAATTTTGGTTATCAGAGTCTTTTTCTGAAGATTGTTCTCGAAAACAGGGTTTTCCTATATTCAGGTCAATATGGTTTTCTCAGAAAGGTTGATAGTATAACACCTTTATTTATCTTTTCAGTATTGACACAACAGACTTTTTAACCTTGTAGATGTGAATATTTTTAATGTAGTAATGCAGTAGTGGCACTGAGTGGACTGAATGACTGTCATGGTTCAGGGCTGTTTATTTTCCAAACACCATGTGTCACTTGTATGTTATCAGGGCACAGCGTCCCTCACTGATACTGTATGCAAACAAACACTCATTGTGACCAAATATATCTATACTTGATACAGAAAGTGTGGAGCATGTCATGGTGGCATTAAGCCCTGACGTTAACCTTGCGTGTTAGGATGAAAGGCTTCAGTGTTAACGTGAAAAGCACTTTATCAGGACAGAGACTGCTGAGAGACACACTGGCTGCTGTAGTTGTCGTCCTTGTTCCGTGTTAACTACACAGCGGTCTCTGTGGACACTGGGATGAGTGGCATGTGGACGGCCTCCAGCGTTTGGGTGTGGAAACTCAATCCTTTTTGAATGCTGAGTAGTTGAACCAACTTTACTGTCAAAAACTGAAATCTAAATGTGTTTGTCTTTTTTAGTAGAAACATCTTGTTGGGTTAAATTTTAGCCCCATTGAGACAAGAGCAGAAAAAATTCTCAATTCAAGAAAATAAAAGGCAAAAGGAGGCCTGATTTGAGTTAAGAAAAATTACTGATTAGTTTAGAATTAGTTTAGAATAGTCAAGCCAACAAACCACAACTAATTGCTGCAACAGTATACTTCAATCTTCAACAACATTCAGTAGTAGTGCTAAAAAAATCAATGAGAGCTGAGTCTTAGACCCACTGACTCATTCTACCCCTGAGGACAAAGAGGAAAAGGGTCGGATTAAGTGCTCAAGTGTTCCCTGAACAGATGAGTTTTCAGACATCTCTTAAAAGTAGAAAGGGACTCTGTGGATCGTATAAAGTTTGGTAATTTATTCCACCATTTGGGCACAACAGAGGAGAAGAGTCTGGCTAGTGATTTGGAGCCGCACTGGGCTGGGAGCACCATGAGCTTGTAGGCGGTTATCACCTCAGGAATGTGACATGACGGTTTTACAAACCTGCTCGACAGAGTGCTCTATCCAGTTCCAAAAAATGTAGATTGAACAAGCTTCAAGCTTTCATCGTGGGGAAAAAGAAATTTGTGACAACTGTTAGCCTCAAGACAAACTCAGACACTGCTGGGACAGTTTTTGTGAGTAACCAACACATTTCACCAGAGCTACTAATTGCTGTGGCGTGGTGTCTAGTATTTGTAGACAGGAAACTTGAAAGGTTTAATGTAGATGAGAATGAGCTGTATCTGGGAATCCATCTTTTGCTATCCTGGATTAGATTTATTTATTCCTGTTTGTTTTTTTGTTTGTTTGTTTGATGAAAAGAAAAGTTAGATTAGTTCCGCTTTATACAGATAGAGACCTTTTAAGGATGGCCAAAACTGGATTACCAGTGCTTCATACAGGAACCAGTCTTGATGAATCAGTCAATGGGGACAGAATCCTCTTTTTCAGGCTGAATGTCCGTATCATCTTTTGTGTCACAGCAGAAAAACAACACATACAAAATTATAGACTCAAAGTCTATGGTGTCTTTGTAGACACCATAGACTTTTGGTGTCTCTGGTATTCCTCTTTTAAACGAAGAAGTTTTGTTTTATTTTGTACTTAGTTTGAATACAGCCCTCTGCAGGAAATCTCACTATACATTTTGAGCACAGAAAATTAAGCTTTTATCCACATTAAAAAAGATTCTCATTCAATTATTTAATCCCTTTTTAATTAGATTCAATCTGATTGCTATATGATCAGATTACTTTGAAGAACCCGGCCCAGGTTTTCCATCTCTCAAAACAGGTACCAGCTGGACTGGCTGGAATCAAGGCACTGGATCTGTATTGATGCGAAAACAGACTTTTCCTGTGTTAACACAGTGTCTCATTTATAAGACTCAACTTTGGAGTTCAGTAAAATCAACAGCTGCTTATTTAATTTCTTTGCTTATTTTCTCCAAATCAGGGGTTCCTCAAACTCTGGAGTGACACAAGAGAGCTTGGGGGGACAAGAAGGAATGGATGAGAGGTGGCAGGGATGGGCACATGCCAGTATTCTAATATTAACAGGATGTTTGAAATTTTGTCTTGATTTGGATTTACTCTTACACAGAAGCAGTTTGGGATGCACCTGAAGATATACTGTAAGCCCACTGCGGCAGTTAAATTGGGATTAGACTAGTGAACACCTTTATGCCACATTTTGTCTGAAACAGTAACTTGTCTCTGAGCCATTTGGTTCCTGGTTCGCCACGATGACAGTGTCAGATTTTGTAAACACATGCTTCACATAAATCCAGTTGCTCATTCTTCCCTCTTCATGTTCTTGCAGGGACGTACCCCTTTGTGACATCATCCAACTGCACAGTGGGAGGAGTTTGCACTGGTCTTGGCATGCCACCTCAGAACGTCGGGGACGTCTTTGGGGTCGTCAAAGTGTACACTACCAGAGTGGGCATCGGAGCTTTCCCCTCAGAGCAGTGCAATGTAAGAATTACTGAAGTAGAAGAAGTAGTTCAGTGATTTCATGCTGGCTTTCATTAATGCCACACTGTCAACAACACAATACAAAATTATATTGCATAAATGATGAAAACATGTGATAACTTTCAGAAAAAGTGAGCTTTGTTCTCAAACAGCACCACCCAAAGGACATTTTTCCACACAGCCACCATTGTTCTCCTGTAATAAACATGATGATTGGATCATGTTGTGATCTTTAGGAAATCGGGGAGCTGCTCCAGACTCGAGGAAAGGAGATGGGCGTGACAACGGGCAGGAAGAGGAGATGTGGTTGGCTGGATCTGGTGCTCATCAAATATGCACACATGATTAATGGCTTCACCGCGTGAGTTTTTTCTTATTTACATTTTTTCTGAAGTATACCCCAAACTCAAAGGATCAGATGTTAGTAAAAAAAATGTATTTTGAGCAAGAAGCTGTGACATCAGTGAGTGCATTTCTGTAATCTTTGTGTCCTCTTTGTCCCCTCCCAGTTTGGCACTCACAAAGCTGGACATACTTGATGTGTTTTCAGAGATTAAAGTGGGAGTAGCATACAAAGTCGACAACCAAACTATACCTTACTTTCCAGGTGAGCCACACACACACACACACACATACACACATGTAGAGTTGAATTTAAATGCTAAAATAAAGGGCATAGTCTTAGTAAACAGCAGTGTGAGGCCACGCTGTTCAAAGGAGTTTGAGTGCTGAGTATCTAGGCCGTCACTGACTCCTCTCCAGCTTTTCCTATTTATAGAGAAATCTGCTTCAGGGCACAGACATATTGATCTGTAGTCAAAGCTGGGAAATTGCAGTCCCTGTAAAGCAAGATGGTGTGATATTGCGTACTTTCCACAGTCCCAAAACCCCCTTTGTCTTATTGATTCTGTGCCAGCCAATCAGGAGGTGCTGCAGCGTGTCGAGGTCCAGTATGAGACGCTGCCCGGCTGGAAAAGTGACACCTCAGCTGCAAGAAGTTTTAAGGAGCTGCCTGAGAACGCTCAGAAATATGTTCGCTTTATTGAGGAGCATGTGGGAGTGCCTGGTATGACCACAGTGAACACACACGTGCACACACACACACACACACACACACACACACACACACACACACACACACACACACACACACACACACACACACACACACACACACTACTGTGCAGTTTTAACATCTAGTTTTGATGATTTTTCATTGGAAATCCCTCAGTGAAGTTATCCATTCACCATCATTGCTACTTATCCTGGTTTCTGGGGGCTTGAGCTGTCTCCTGTCTCCTGTCTGAATTGCTAATTTTGCTATCAGCACACACTGTATGGGGGGTGAATTTTTATATAACTTGGCGGTTCAGAGGATATTAAGAGCGCGAGCTCGCCCAATCAGAGGCACAGCTCAGGTCACGTGACCGACAGGCACCCTACAGCTGTACGTGAAGCCCTTGCCACTTCTAATATGGCCATGATTCCCAATGTGCTTCATTTTCCATTTCAGAAACAGACGGGTGATGTCGGGGAGACTACGTCCATTAATTATACAGTCTATGATTCAAACCAGGAACCATTGCTGTAAGACTGAAGCAAATCATTGCACCTCTTTGCAGCCTTTGCTAACAAGTTATTAAAATAGTTTCAAAATGAAATGTGCTGGTATCCAGGTGACATTAGGTAAACTGTGACACCTCTTGTCTTACTATGGTTAGTGATAAAGATAAAACTTTTTGTATAAAACATCCTGATTTAAATCTGTCGACGACTGGATTATGCATAAATGCATTTCACGGATGAACATTAATAAAATCTCAACTGTATATAAAACAAGACCTTCTTATCCCATGGTAAGCCTGTAGGATATTCTCCAGAGCGTCTTCTAAATCTGTTCTCTGAACAGATGAGTTCCCAGACATCTCTCACAGAAAGGGACTCTGTAGATCGTATAGACTTAGGTTATTCATTCCACCATTTGGGCACAACAGAGGAGAAGAGTCTGGCTAGTGATTTGGAGCCGCACTGGGCTGGGAGCACCATGGGCATGTAAGCGGTTATCACCTCAGGGATGTGACATGATGGTTTTGACAGAGTGCTCTATCCAGTTCCAAAAAATGTAGATTGGACAAGCTTCAAGCTTTCATTGTGGGAAAAAGAAATTCTTGAAGACTATTAGCCCCAAGACAAACTCAGATATGCCTGGGACAATTTTACTAAAAAGACACATTTTTCAATCTGATTGCTTTACTACGATCAGATTATTTTGAAGAACCCTGCCCAGGTTTTCTGTCTCTCAAAACAGGTACCAGCTGGACTGTCTTCTCAATGATTCACATTTGAAATGGAAAACCCTTTTGACAGAAAAAAAAAATCAAATCAGATTCACAAACATTTGTCTGTATTAAAAAGCGATCTCAACATGGAATGAAAGTATTGACCAGACTTGAAACCTGATCAGGAAAGGAAAATTAAACAACTCTTCACAGCGGCAGCATGATACATTCATCCAAACCCAGATACAAGGGAGGGCTGAAAAGTTTGTAGCCCGACTAGGAAGGAGTTATGCCATAGTGATGAAACTTGGCATGCATTTAATTCAACATTTTCTGACACTTACTGCATGGTTTATTTTTAGATTAAATGATACTGATGTAGTGTTTGAGGACTTTGAAAAGTAGAACCAGAGACATTTTGTGAATATGGATTAAATCTGGCACAGTGGTGTTATCAAAAATATCTGCAGAATAAGGGGTTAACCCTCAAGGACATTCACACCAACATGGTTGCTACATTAGAGGATGATGCTGCAGCTTTATCAACTATGAAAAAGGGGGTAGCTGAATTCAAGAAGGGTAGGGGGAGCCTTGAAGATGACCCAAGCTCTGGACATCCTGCCACAGCAACAACCCAAGAAAGCATTGACTGTGTTGAAAAATAAAACGTGCCGTAAGTGTCAGAAAATGTTAAATCTAATGCATCCCGAGTTTCATCACTATGGCATAACTCCTTCCTAGTCAGGGTTACAAACTTTTCAGCCCTACCTCGTACTCCCCATCACTGCTTCTCAAGCTGAGAATGACATATACTGAAAGACTGCCCTCTGCTGGACTTTAAGGTACACTACACCAGTGTGATCAGCCTGTACATGCTGTTCATTTTCTTGTCAAACCAGTCACCCCATCTTCAATATATTTTCCAACCATCAGATGACATTAAGAATTAGAAATGTGTGCACTGATGTAAACAAGCCTCAGACTTTCTGGTTTTGTTGAAGAGTAGTACTTATATAAAGTAATATAGTTCCATTTTTGAGGGAAGCATGTTTATAGCCACGGAAGGTCAAACTCGCCATAATCATTTTATACCATAATTAAAGGGTATTTAAATTACAAATTATTATAGATACTACACTGCATAAATTTGAATCTATGGCCAAAAAATGACTCGTCCCCTTTTCTGTGTCCTCAGTCAAGTGGATTGGCGTGGGGAAGTCCCGTGAGTCCATGATCCAGCTGTTCTAGACGATGGGAGGAGAAGCAGAGAGGAAGCACTGCTGCGAATCAAGTGTACCCTCCATCTCCTCCCCACCGACACACAGCCTACCTACCTTTCTGGTGTTTCTGGCGGAAACAGGACCGCCATAACTGTTTTAATGCTTTACTGTCATATCATCAGTCTGTCCCATGTTAAAGACCAGACCTCTATGTCTCAGACTGAACTCTCGATGAATGTTTTTCAGCGTCTTTGTCTGAATTTTTAACAGTTTTAATCTTTAGATAACAGATTCAAATTCAACTGCTTCTTAATTATATTCCTGTTTTTAATCATAGCCATGAATCAAAGACACATGCAGCAGCAGCAGCAGCAGCTGCTGCCATCAGGTATGAGAGGATCATAGCCCAGAGGAGCTGTCCACTGATATAAACTTTGATCGTTTGTGTGTTTTGTCAATCATTTTTGTGTTTTTACTGCACTGTTTCTGTCTGGTGTCAAATCAGTTTAAAAAGTTTAAACCTCTGCACTTTAGATGCTTGGGACTTTATCTGTTTTGTTTTTTTCTGCCAGGTTGACATTACATCCTGACATGATAAAGGGATACTTTAATACTTTTAATATGTCTTCTTGTGTTTTTTCTGTCATTGTCAGAAATAACTTAATAGCTGTAGCTAGTGTCTGCTCTCCGTTGACCCACTACAGGTGTCTCTATTATTACCCGCACAAGCGTTGAAGTCCTGCAGAAGAACAATAGAGTCCTCAGCTTGTAGTCCTTCCATAACCCCACCTAGAGGCCCTGAAAGAGAAAGAAAGAAAGTACACTTGTCTGCAGTTTGGTGTCTATGCACCAAAAACAATCTGTGTTCGCCCTGGGATATGAAGTCACTTATCTTCATACTAAAATATTGACACGATATCTACAAGCCTGATCCCGCTAGAGTAAAGACACTCAGTCTTGACCTGTTTCCCAGGCTGAGTCTCTGGCTATGGCTCCCCAGAGGTGTCCACATCATGAAGGGGAGGATGATCTCCAGCCCCTTATGTGGCAGTCACTTAACCCAGTCCTGTTTCTGAGATTGTTTCAGTGAGTGTAGGACGCTCCAGCTTCAAACTGTATGGACGCGGACAGCCATTCTTGCATCTGTGAAAGAGACATCAAAAAAAGTAAAAAAAAAAAAAAAAACACATAAACATTTTAAAAACTGATCATTTGGGATTGGATGGAAGTAGACTCTAGTTATTTGACACAAACATATTTAAGCATGTCATCTACCACAGCCTGGTACAGCTGCCGTTATGCAGACACGGTGTCACGAATGATCATCACTTGGGTGTCGTCTGGGGGGAACTTCACTGGAAACTGAAGGCAGCTCATCTGATGGAATAGAGGACGGGAAGCCGACATTTTCCTGGATGGCCTGATGAGGAGCAGGGCATCTCATGGATGACTGCTTTCTCTCTCTTCCAGCAGCAGTTTAGTGCTCTAAGTGCTTTACAGAGATTCAAAAAATGGGAGAATGTTAGGCTCCAGTAAAGTTCTCAACAGCTTAACAAAATTATTAAACTTCTTGCAAAAAAAAATCAAGTTGCAAGTTGACTAAGCATGTAGGTTCTCTGTTGGGAGACACAAATGTGCTTTTTTTTCCCCACTAGTCATTTAAAAAAACATGTTATGACCAGCTGGAAGTATGGACATCTTAACGCAGAAAATGATATACGGCCAACTTAAGATTTGTTGTCTTAAGCCACAAAAAAAGAAAAAAATCTTTAGAAAAATGTCAACTTGTTCCTGATTTTAGATTGCTTATATTGAATTTGTAGTACTCCATAAGTATTGTTGTGAGATCTTATGAAAGTATGAAAATCAAATGTGTTACCCCACGATCTCCACAGCAGAAACAGGAAGTGGAAGCTGGGAGCTTTTTTGTCTAACATGGCGTGCTGAGACTCTCCTGATCTGGCAGTAATCGTGGTCCTGGAGATGGCATGGGACAATCGACAGCAACAAAACATTAACACACATCAAGACAAAGATTTAATACTGATGCACAAAAAAGGAGATTCAATGATACTAAATAACATGCAGAAGTTAAAACACCCACTAAATTAAGGGTTTTCTGCAGCTTAAATGTCCTGTTAGTCCTGCTGGCCCAAAACATGTCAGATTAGATGTATTAGGATATGAGCGTGCTACATATTCACTGTACTGAGCTTAATGTATGTCTGATTTAACCAATATCCAAAAGATAAACATCATGGAGGTAACAAAGGTTTGAATCCTGTTTGGATCAGCTATTGTAATGAACTGCCAGTTCACAGGATGTGGGGGTTAAAAACTTATCATTTTACTTTACCAAGTCAAACCAACTTGTTTGACTGTATTTAAAAACTGACGGCAGGGCCTTTTTAAAGCCAGTCTAAGTCATATTGTTTCTGCATATCATTGATTGAAAGGGAAGATGCTATGTAGGCTGAAAATCTAAATCAGAAGATTAAATGATAGACTTGTAGCTTTGGAAGTATAATTTATTCTGACGGTACTCATGAAGTTATCTCATTGAAACAAACTAATTGCAGTATACTTATTAATCTATAGATACATTTGAATAAGGAGCTTTAAGGAGCCAGTTTCAGAAACACATAAACTGAGAATTTCTTTTGAAAAAGACAAGAAAAATGATGATAATGAAAACATCTGGCAATGAAAAGTTTGATCATTAATGTGTCTTTTGCCCAGACAACACACGTGGGACTTTTATTCACACAGTTTTGCAGGGCCCTGAGGTCTCAAGAGTGTGGAAGAGTATTTATTGCACCATATCTAACATACTTAATAGACTGGTCCCTCTCTCACAAAGTCTGCTGTTGTTTACTGATACCTCATTATTCCCACCAGCCATTAATCAAAACAACTTTTGTTTGCTGGTTTTACGCCTGCTAAAAAAATAATCCCCTGTTGCTGGAAACAACTACGCACACTGTCAGTGAGAGAATGGCTCAATACTTACATTGATATTCAGAGATATTGCCCAGCTGGAACTCTTCACAGCCAGGTAGCTCTTCACTGAAATGCAAAACATCACTTGTTGGACGAAGCTACTGCAGAACATATGTGCATCTGTGAGTTTGGCTAAAAATACCAGTGCCTGCTGAATTAATCATCTGTTTTGTGTAGGTTGAGGTATAGGTATGTGTGTATCTGTGGGTATGTGTGTACATCTTAAATATTTCCAGGATACCAGGATGTACGGAGAATGAGGATGGGAGGGTTTCTTTTTTTATGCATTTACTTATTTATAATTCAATTCACACAGTTTTACTGTTTTAACTTCACATTAAGATTCCACATAGTTAAACATTTGGCTGTATTACATAAATAAAATCACTGACCTAACACAAATACTACCTCTTTGTTGTTGTTGTCGATTATCAGACTGTGAGAATAGAAGTTAGTTTTCTTTGTGAACACTAGAGGGAGCCATTTGATTGTGAATGAGTGAAGCTGATAGGACTCTAAGTGAACTGACCACCACAGACAGACTTTTTCACTTCAGAAACTTTTAATAAAGAATATAATGAAACAAAAACAGACAAAGGGGCCTTTATCAGGACATCTAGCGCATGAATCGTAAACAGCTAACACCCAGAGAAAACAGGAAACACACAGAAGTACTTGCTGTTGTGGCATTTTAATTTCCAAGTTATTCTCCAGGATTCTTCATTTGTGATGCTCAAGACTAGAAAATGTAAGCAATAAATTTATGTGTTTTGTCGAGGATATATTTTCAGAAGCACATGTAAAGATGTTGAAATTAGACCAAAATCAATGCACGTGTAGGATTATAATCCGAAAACAAAAATAAAGTGATCCCCTTCCAAACCTTTTAACTTTTCCTGCTTTCACTTTATTTACATGTTTAAACTTCCCCAGTATTTAAACACTGATATCAAAGTAAAACTGAGCACACCTCTGCTGTCATCTCCCTCTTTTCCCTGTTTGTGTTTGCTGTTAATGCTCACCATAACCACAGTTTGGTTTTTGACCACAGCTCACCTGCAGCTCATTTCCCTGCCTCCACCAAGCTTCCTCCCCACATTTGACTACATCTGAATACACCAACAACCTCTAAAAACCCACAAACGACAGATGTGTTTAACCCTCAGGACAGGACGAGCACCAAAAAGTTATTCCTTGATTTTCTCTAAACTGGACATTTATCTATACCTGATGTCCCAAACTGCTCCAGCCATCCACTGTGAGGACGTTATATACTGTGTCACCTTGAAGCACACACATAAAACACACACTGCGGCTGCTGGCTTGAAGCCGAGCCTTCCTCAGTATTGTATGACTGTTTTGATGAGAGGCTGGATGGCGTCACAGCGGGCTGAAGGGCACCGCTGCCTCTTAATTTGGGTCGGGGCTAATTTTGTGACCAGTCTCCCCCTCCCTCCCTCCTCTGTGGCCCTCATCATCTATCACCTCCTCCCCCTCCTCTTCTTCTTGTACAACTTATTCAATCCCCTCCACCCTCCAAACTCAACCTCAGTACCCCACCACCAGCCCCTGTATCCTTTTTAGCGCTGCCCCCTCCTCCTCTTCCTCCCTCCTTCATTTAAATCCCACAGTGAGGCCTCTTTGTCCGAGGGCTGCCGCTGTATTGTGCTGCAAAGGGAAGCAGAGTAAATGGACAAGCAAATTAGTTTTTCTCCTTCAGCCACCACACACACACACACCCACACACACACACATTTACAGACTTACTGCATGCTACCACTAAAAAAATGCAGACACATGCACCTATCATAAAATCTTGTTTGTTTGTTTTTTATTTTAAAAACTTCTCTAACTGATTTTTCATGATTAATGTTACTCTGCAAGTTCTGTAACCAGGTACAGAGATGCCAGTAGCCACGTGTGTTAGTGCTCCGCTGCACACGAAAGCTACCTACAGAAGTTTTAGGTAGGCCAATTCTTCCTACAGGCTCAAATTTTTACAGGTAAATTCCCCTCAAAGCTGTATAACATTATAAAGTTTCAGCCTCTTATTATTGCCCTTGGCTTAGGAAAACTTCCTGAGGTCGTGAACTGAAACAACAGAACCCTGAGTAAGAACAAAAAGGTCAAGTCCATGTAAAGATTTCACTCTTTACAAAAAGTCATTTTTTTCATTTTTAAAGCACCTTTCAATAAACTGTCATCTTATCAGCTCTTTGGTCATGACTGATATTGTTACCAATGGTCGTATTTCTGTACCTCCATCGTGCTTTTGAAAACTTCCACCTGCTCTGTTCAGCCGGTGACCCACAGCTCTAACCTTTAGGAGGAATGTCTGCTTGTAAAACGCCTATAAAGCAGCTTTAACTCACTATCTTCCCTGACCCTCCTTCACCTGCTTCAATTCTTCTCTCCTCCTCTTTCCAACCCTCCCCCTCTGCTCAGCCTCTGAACTGTGGTTGTTCTGTAAAGGAGCCTTAACGCAGCAGATGTGTGACGGCCGACACCGTTAACAGCTGTCAGCTCTTATATCAGCTCCTGTTTACAGCTGACGACCTGTAGCATATACGCTCCAGCAGTGATCCCCACCAGTTGTAATGCAAACTTCAATCCTTCCAGCAAGAAAGGGAAAATGTCTGTTTATTTTAGATTGTGTTTTGGATCAATAATGTCTAAGTCACCTTAAAATCTAGGAAAGTAAAATCTAGAAGTTCCCAAAACTGTTTAAAGTGGCTTGTTCACACATGTCCCTCACAGTTTCTTATTTGTCTGGAGTTGGTGGAAAGGACTACAGAACCAGCAGGGCCCAAGCCCAATCACTTTTCAAAAATAATATTGGCAGAAAGTTAGCACATCCATGGTCATCTAACTAACACAAATGAAATACTTCCACAACTAGAAAAGCACTCAGAGAGCACAGACCTCTGCCAAACATATTGTGATCCTCATGCAACACTTTAGTCCTACTTTAATGTTATACTCCCTTTCAGCAGACTGTCTGCTACAATTTGGTGTTAGTTGCAAGTTTGTACGATAATCTGTTACCTGACAGTGTTGAAAATTATGATGACCCAGTACATATTTCAGATCCTGGATCTTAGCATCCAGAATATTGCCAGGATCTGGATCGTACTTTTGCATCTGTCAGAAGTAATCGTGACCCTGTCTGGTATTGTTTTGCAAAGCAATCTGACCATTTGTCGCAGAGTTATATACACATGATCACAAAGATAAAGAATCCTTTTTGAAAAAATCCTGAATCAAGACGGTGATACGGATCACCTCCGAAATGTAATCACTTCTTCCTTTTCCTATTTTGAACAAAAATTTCATAAGGATCCGTTTGTTACTTTTTGAGTTATTGTGTTCACAGACAAACAAACAGACAAACTCTCACAAAAACATCACCTCCTTGGCAGAGGTAAGAATGAAACAGCAGAAAACATATTTTGGGGGATTACCGACAGGAAACCATAAAGAAGCTGCTCACAGGCTGATTCTGAGCAAACAGCGCTATGATGAACTAATTATACTTATCCTAAACACATTCAATGGTCCATGGCAATAGATAAGTCTCAGGAAGCAGGACATGATATCAAAATTCTGTTAGTGAAGCAACAGAGACCTGTGCTACAATTCATTTTGCACATTTGTATCAATGCTGACAAATGTGCAGACATACAGCTGTTCTCTCCTTTTTTTCAAACTGAGATGTGTCACAATTTCATGTGGCACTTCAACTTGAGGACTGGTGGGAAAAAGTCCAAGTAAAGTCAGAGAGGGAAATGTGTCTGTTTGTGTTCACACATGCGCCTCACCTGAACAATTCTGATTGTTTTAAGAAGTTTTGCACAAGAGTGTCCTTGACCTTAATCTCTTGTCTCTTGGATTTTAGGGATTTGGGTTTGTTTTGTCTTCATGTCACATTGGGTTAAAAATGGTCCACATCAGTAGCAGCCATATTTGTAGTTTACACCTGCTCTTAAACCTGCCCTTCTACAGTACAGCCTGACTCTGACTGCCCAAACCTGAATTATGTGGATAGAAACTGTCTGTTATCAGGAGGTGGACCAAACTGTAAATCAGAGAGGATAAAATAATGGCTCACTGGTTTTGTAGTTCCCAGGCTTGTTAGACACATATCCTTTAAACAAATGGAAGCTAGCTTATGAATCCTTCATTTCTTAGCAAACACAGTATCAGATATACTTTGATCTTGAGTAATTAGAGAGAATGATTTAAAAAGTTTAAAAAATGTCACAAAATGTGAGTCAATAAAGTTATAAAGCACAAATCATTTGCTGCAGATGAGCACAACTAACGAGTGGTTAGACGGACGATTTGACAATGTTGAGAAAGAAAGAGGATGTGAACTTGAGAGAGGACTGCAGTTTTCATTCCCTCTTCAAGTAAAACTTTCCTCCTCAGACATGTCCATGTGACACTGACTAGTTTATTTCAGGCGTACTCATCCTGAACTCTACTTTATCCGACCTCATTGTCTCTCTCTGGCATCCCTCCCTGCTCAGCATCTGGCTGCTGTCCAACGCCTCTCTGCTTGTCTCTGGCAGCTCCATCCCTCGCCTGTTGCCCCCTTCCCTCAGCTGTAAACTCACTTACGCCCAGCCCCTTGCTTCGACCCTGCTCTCGGTTCTCGGCCCTTTGCTGGAGCCTGGGGTCCCAGCCTGTGGCCCTGAGCTTTTACCTTCTCCCCGACCCAGCTGCTGTCGCCTTCACAGCCGTCCAGCTCAGCATGAGAAGCCCAGCAGCTGTTGATCAATGGGCAGCCGGGGCCAACGCCTGCCTGTCCCCTCCCCTGACCCTCTACCCTTACACACACACACACACACACACACACACACAGATGCACGCACACACTCCCCAGGGAGGCAACAGATGGGGGTCAGCCAGAGGAAAGGGTTGGGCTGGGTTAGGTGTGTGTGTTTTCTCGTGTTTCTGTATGTATCTGTGTGTTTTTGTCACACAGCTCTTTTCTCTGTCTGACTGATGTGAATGTATGATGTGTGTGTGTGTATGTGTGTGTGTGTGTGTGTTTAAAGGGCTGTGGCTGGACATTTGCTGGCCGCGTGTCTCCAGTATGCACAGGTGTTGGCGTCAGCAGTGTCCAGACTCGTATCGGCAGCTGCTGTCACCCTTCTTTTCCCCCAACTTCTCTTTTCTCTTGTCTCCCCCCACCCCTTCTTCTCCTTCACCCTTCTGACAGATGTAGCAACACCACAGCTACCACCACCACCACCACCTCCACCTCCACCTCCCAGCTTTTTATGGACCCAGTCTGTTTTGACTTTAAATATTTGCCCAGGAGGCGCTTGTTCTGTTTAGGGCGAAGAAAAGGGGGGTGGGGGAAGTTGAGGAAGAGAGCAGGGTTGGTTTGCAACCTGACACACACACACACACACACACACACACACACACACACACACACACACACACACACACACACACACACACACACACACACACACACACACACACACAAACTCAAACAAGTTACTGTGTGTATGATTTTGTTCCCCTATGAGCACCTCTTGTGGTGTGCACACACACACACACACACCTGTATGAGCAGAGGTTGAGGGCTGGTCTGTCCTGTTTTTGGTCACAAGATAAGAGCAACATGAGGCAGGCCAGTGGCTGACGTGAAGAAAGAAAACAGTTTAACAACTGATCTGCTCTCATGGTGGAGATCAGCTGTCACTTGGGGAAACACAGCAGGAGTTGGCAGCTGACAGCAAATGGATGTTAAAAGAAATGGGACTTCTCGGCTCCTCTGAGAAATGTCACATTTAGCAACATGGAGCGTTTTAAGTTATCATTATTCTTCTTATTAAAGCACAGCTTGGTACTTTCAGTTTGTGTTGACAAAGGAAATAATATCAGATAACAAAAACAGGATGTAGTTTAATGCATTGTCTGAACGAATTAATAATGTAATTAACAAGCAGCGTCTTTTAACACAGTAACTGATGTTAAAATCATATCAAAATTTAGACATCAGTGCCAGATTTCTCCTGAGGTTTTGCCTTTTCACAGCCTCTCATAAGCAGATGTTTCAGAGAAAAAAATTGGATGAGACAAAAGGAAAAGATCATTACTGTTGAACATAAAGAGCACTGAGCAGCCAAAGAGCATGAATCCACCTGTAGAGAACAAGACAGACTTAAATACAGAAGCAAATTCTAGACCTTCATTTATTTGGTGACATAGCACACAATCATGAAACAACAAAGATAATGTCACCTGAAATCTTATCAAGTGACTTTGTCTTATTTTCAGTAGAAATGTTTTTTTAGACTTAATCTGAGCCACATTCACCTGCCTAGTCTAGAAAAATGTCTTGTTTCAAGTTGTTTAAAGACAAAAATGAGGTCTGAACTGCTTGTAACGAGTAAAATAAAATCTGCCAATGGAACAAGAGAAAAGTAACTTGTATTAAGACATTATTCTAGTTTTAAGCAAACTTTCAGGAAAATTTTCCTTATTCCGTTGGCAGTTTTTTTTTTACTGACATCATTTTTGTCTTTAAATAACTTGAAACTAGACATTTTTCTGGACTGATTACTTGAATGTGGCTCATATCAAGTGTAGTAAGATATTTTTTTCTTAAAATAAGACAAAACACTTGTTAAGATTTCAGTTTTTTGCAGTGTTGCTATGTGAACTTTATACAGCTGTCATCTACACTGCAAAAACTAAAATCTTATCAAGTGTTTTTGTCTTATTTTCAGTAGAAAATTCCTTTTTAGACTCAATATGAGCCAAATTCACATGACCAATCCAGAAAAATGTCTTGTTTAAAGTTATTTAAGGACAAAAATGAGGTCTGAATTGCTCGTAACCAGTAAAAAAAAATCTGCCAATGGAACAAGAGAAAAGTTACTTGTATTAAGACATTATTCTACTCTCAAGGAAATTTTCAAGCAATTTTTCTAGTTCCATTGACAGATTTTTTTTTACTGGTTACAAGCAATTAAAACCTCAATTTTTGTACTCTGACAACTTGGAACAAGACATTTTTCTGGATTGATAAATTGAAAGTGGCTCATATCAAGTATAATAAGACCATTTTTACTTGAAATAAGACAAAAACACTTGATAAGATTTCAGTTTTTTTGCAGTGTATGTATATATAATTTAATAATAAAGCTTGAAAGATTATTAAAAAAATTAATAATCTGACTTTTTGCCCTGTGATCGACCGGTGATCTGTCCAGTTTGTAGCACACCTCTCACCCTAAGACAGCAGGGATAGGCTCCAGCCACCCGTGAACCTGAACAGGATAAGCAGTATGGAAAATGAATGAATCTGACTTTTTGTTGTTGCCTCCTTTAAAAGTGGATAATACTTTGCTTACAAGAGCTGAATCCTTCAAAGTTCAAGCCTTAGGCCAACATAAAATGAGACGATAGAAGAAATTTTTCTCTGCCTGTCACCAAGCTCCCACTCTTTACCTCTGCTACGAAACACCAATAAAAGCCACCGAGCCAGACTACTGCAGCAAAACTGTATTTTTTAGTTGGAGGATGAGTGGAAGGTTCCACACCCCTCGTTATTTACAACATCTGTAAACGTTTCCCTCATAAATCACAGGAGATGTTGGTCTATGAGAGATGCACCTGAATAACTCTTTGTGGCACTGCAGTGATGCAATGAGTCTTGAACCTTTGAAGGATACAGCCTCTGATTTCTAAGCAAGCAGCAACCTCGGGCCTAAAAATATGAAATCTATGCAGAGAGGCTAAAATCTGTAGTTCTTCGAGAGTCCGCTTTGAGAAACTGTCTGCAGAAACACTAGAAACTCCTGACACACCAAATAGCGAAAAATTGATTTTTATATCAAAATTATAACTGGATATTTTTCAAGTAATAAACTTATGGGTTCACCCATATGAGGGCATGGCTGACGTGACTGAAAGGTGGGCATCCTGAAGCTGTCTGCAAGGTGGCTAAATGCCCGCCTCTTCAACCTATTCTTGCTCAAGCTACCCTCACCAATGGGCTTAAAACTTTTATTAGAAGCAAATGGGTGACATCACTATGCTTATGACAATAGAATAGAATAGAATAGAATAGAATAGAATAGAAAATACTTTATTCATCCCTAAGGGGAAAATTCAGTAGGAGTCACAGCAGCAATTAAGAAAACAAAGGTAAGTGTATAGAAAGTGCAAAAAGGTCCATAAGAAAATAGACGATGACAGCTTGTCCATCATTCTCCAGTTCAGCCAGCCTCCACCTCCACAGGGTTCAGGACTGAGCTTCTTCAGTCATGCTCCATCTCTGTCTCCTGGATCCTGTCTGCTCACAGCAGGTGAAGCTCTTCCAATGTGGCGTTGGTGTCTGATGTTAGCTTTGTTAGCCATGTCTGTTAATAGCATGATGCTACTCTGCCTTCTGGTATTCCCTCTGTTGCTGGGTTAGCACGGCTAGCTTGTCCATCCTATTGGAGATAGATCTTACGTTCCCAATAACGATGGATGGAAGGACAGGTCCATGTCGTCACTTCTTAGCTCACACCTGAGAACCAGTACGTCGTCATCACCTCCCTCTCCTCACCTTATGGGGAAACATCAGGCCTTGCACCTGTTAGCATTGATGTGCTAAAGGCTGCTAACAGATGTTTTCACATGTTAACAATGCAGCCATGGATACATGTAGGATCTCCAGAAAAACACAGGAGCAAAAATAGTAAACCTGTTTGGTGGGAAAAAATTCCAAGAAATGGACAAGGAAGAGAGAGCTGCTGTAACAGGCAGCCACAACAGGGCGACGCCAAGAGTATGAAGCTACCTGACTGTATCTGTAATTTAGTGTAAGACTTCTAACACAGCTCATATGCTGATAATGATGTAAACTTGCACCTTTATGGCTCTGTGTTGTGTTTTGTTCAAAAATGTTCCCAAATAGTTTCTCCTGGGTCTGTGGACACTGTGCAGCAGAGGTGAAGAAAATAGCTAAACAAAGAATGGCTAGTCAACATTTTTCTATTTCTTATATGAAACACATGCAGAACAGCAAGGGGCTAAAACTATGCATCAACAAACACTGATCTCAAGGTGACACACGGACTGTGAAGTGTTTGGGTTTTTTTTTTTTTTTTTTCAAAAAATCTCCAAGGAGCGACTGAAGCCTCTGCTTGTGATACATCAGAGAGAAAGAGAAAGAGGTGCAAAGCGAGGGAAAGAAGTAAGAGAGGAATGTGGATATAAAAGAACGATATACAGTTGGGGTTTTGAGTTGAAAGATAATTAGAACAGCAGTGAAGGATTCTGCTGCTGATCCCCAAAAAAACACCTCCGCCAGCTGGGTTCAAAGTCCAGGAGGGAGAAAAGACAAGAAGGAGAGAAGACAGAGAGAGCAGGCCACAGGAAGGGAGAGATTTGGGGATCTAGGAGAAGAGTGGTGGAGCGCACCTTGTTGTGCCATCTGGGCTGACTCCCCCACCACAAAACAAACACACACACACATCCCTCCTTCCTGTTCTTCCTCCTCCTTCTCCTCCTGGCCCATTAGGACGGAGGATTAAGGTGGTGGCAATTACAAGACGCAGCCGACAGGAGCATATCTGGCAATACATTTAACCGTCCAGCAAAGGGGAGGGAAGTAAGGAGGTGAGAGAAGGACGGGGGAAAGGTAGAGATGGAGAGGTGGATGGAGGGGGAGGCAGCAGAGGAGGAGTAACAAATGAGATGGGCGGGAAAGAGAGATAATTAGAAACACACACACACACACACATAGACACACACACACACACACACACACATCAGGATTGTTGTGATAACAGCAAAAAGAAACTTTCTCCATCGCCAGCTCGGCCGACTCATCTTCAAAAAAATGGCCGAGTGAGCAACTGAGTGCCAAACAGATGCTGGCACAATTGCTGCTATACCCCCCAACCCAACTCCACCAACTCCTCTACCCCTCACCCCCTCCACCCACCCCGCCAGCCAGGAGGGAGGGGGGGGGGCTACAGCTATGGATGGCGCCCATATGGCCACAGCTGATGGGGGTGATTGTCGGTATTGTTCACTTTGTCAGCGATCCTGGGGATGCGAGAGAGAGCTAATGATAATGCAGAGTGCAGATGTGCGCCGGAGCAGCCCAGTCGTTAAGCAACAACAGCTTGTGTTTTGTGTGTGTGTGTATATGTGTGTGTGTGTGACAGAGAGAGAGTGCCCGTGCATGTGGCTGTTCCTGTGTATGTGTGTGTCTGTGTGTGAGAAGGAGAGTTACAGCCACAGCTGCTTGCCAGTCTGTCTGCCTTCTTGAAAGACCTTTTCGTAGACCTACAATATTCATCCAAACACACACTCGCACACACACACATAGAAATATGCACACAAGCTTACATCCAAACTTAGCATCCACGTACAGAGATGCTTATAGCTGTTGTTGTTGTTGTTTTCGCTGTTGATTTGCACATTACTCTTAACTTCTCTGTACATGAGGGTCAAACTCAAGGGGCAACATCTAGTTAGTAAAAAATGAAGCCTATGCAGAAGTGTTAAAAGTTGCTGTTCATCAAGAATCCGCTTGAGGCTGGCTGCAAAAAGACCAGAAGTCACATACACACCCAGCCATAAAAACAGACTTTTGAGGCATTAAAAACATGTTTACAGCCTGGTTCAAAAAACAGCTTTGGTCTGAAACGTTGTTTCACTGTGGGAACACGCTGATTTGATTGTCCAATCACAGAGACAGCACAGGTCACGTGACTGACAGGCGCCATGTAGTTGTTTCAAATGGAAACTCACAGCCGGCGTTATATCAAATGTGGCTGCGACCGTGGATCGGCTTCATTTCACGGTATCAGGAACAGACTGGTGAAGTTGCGGAGGCTACGTCCATGTTTTATACAGTCCATGGTCAAACTTTGGGTAAGTCAAAGCTTTATCAGAAACATAACTTTCTGGAGCTGTTGAAAAAGCATCAGCACTTCCACTTTGAGCTTGTAAGCACCTGATCCTGAAGAAGGTGATAATACAATAAGCATCCATGTCCATCTGAGGCTGGATGCAGAAACACTAGAAATGACACACACTCATTTTCAGTCTGCTTCAAATATATGGTTAGGGTCTAAATAGTATATTTTTCTATCAACACGCACTAAAGTGAGGTGAATTTTTCAAAGCTCCTCTGGTGATCACATTTATGGCTGACTTGACTGACAGGTGAGCATCCTGTAGCTGTCTGTACAAAGACCGGCCTCTTTGCCTCATATAAACTCAGACGAGGCAAGGTTGAGTTCAGCATTTATAATATGGCTCCTTCAACGACAGGCTTCAAAACTCTGTATCAGAATCAGATGGGTGATGTCACAGAGAAGACATCCAAATACACAGTCTTTGTTTCAAGCCAGTGCACAGAACTCACATCAGTTGAACAGTAAAGACTCACTGAGCTGGTGTTTAGACTGTATTAAAGGTGGCCTTACTGGACTGATTATTTGTACGGCTGACTTGTGAGCAACACCTTATACACTGTTATACACAGATAGTGAAGTTATGACCCCGTAAGATCTCAAATCATTGAACTCATCCATCCATCCACCCATCTTCTGCAGCTTATCCGGGGTCGGGTCCCCGGGGGCAGCAGCCTAAGCAGGGAAACCCAGACTTCCTTCTCCCTGGCTACTTCATCCAGCTCTTCTGGGGGGATCCCGAAACGCTCCCAGGCCAGCCGAGAGATGTAGTCTCCCCAGCGTGTCCTGGGTCTGCCCCGGGGTTTCCTCCCGGTGGAGCGTGCCCTGAACATCTCACCAGGGAGGCGTCCTCATCAGATGCCCCAGTAACCTCATCTGGCTCCTTTCAACCCGGAGGAGCAGCGGCTCTACTCCGAGGTCCTCCCAGATAGCCGAGCTTCTCACTCTATCTCTAAGGGAAAGCCCAGCCACCCTACAGAGGAAGCTCATTTCAGCCGCTTGTTCCCGCGATCTTGTTCTTTCGGTCACTACCCAAAGCTCATGACCATAGGTGAGGGTGGGAACGAAGATTGACTGGTAAACAGAGAGCTTTGTCTTATGGCTCAGCTCCCTCTTCACCACGACAGACCTGTGCAGAGTCCGCATTACTGCAGACGCTGCACCGATCAGCCTGACGATCTCTCGCTCCATCCTTCCCTCACTCGTGAACAAGACCCCGAGATACTTAGGCCCCGTTTACATGACGCAGAAAACGGTCTACATTTTGTTGCGTTTTGGCCTTCCGTTTAGATGAAACCACGCTGCGTTTTCAGTGAAAACGCAAACTTTTGAAAACGCTCCCCAGAGTGGAAAGATCTGAGCTCCTTCATCCAGCCTCGTGTAAACACAGAGCAGAGCGTTTCAGGGTGAAACACTGACGTCACCGCATGCGCACTTGCAGTTTCAGGTGAAGGCTGCGCGCTCAGCCACATTTCCGATCTGATTTGCTGACCATCTCACACAGCAAAACGGCAGAAAAAGAAAGAACAGAAGAAGTGACTTGTCCTCCTGGAGTCGTATGCACGCGGATCGTTTTCACACCGTCCTCATGTAAACGCGGATGGCTTTTGGAAACGCAAAGGAAGAATCGTTGCAGGAGTCTCCGTGTAAACGGGGCCTTCAAATCCTCCACTTGGGGCAGGATCTCATCCCCAACCCGGAGAGGGCACTCCACTCTTTTCCGGCTGAGGACCATGGACTCAGATTTGGAGGTGCTGGTTCTGATCCCAGCCACTTCACACTCAGCTGCGAACCAATCCAGAGAGAGTTGAAGGTCACGGCCTGATGAAGCTAGCAGGACAACATCATCTGCAAAAAGCAGTGATCCAATCCTGAGGTCACCAAACCGGACCCCCTCGACACCCTGGATGCACCTAGAAATTCTGTCCATAAAGGTTATGAACAGAATCGGTGACAAAGGGCAGCCCTGGTGGAGTCTAACCCTCACTGGAAACGAGTCCGACTTACTGTGCGGACCAAGCTCTGGCACCGGTCGTACAGGGAACGGACGGCTCGTAACAAGCAGCCTGACAACCCCATACTCCCCCACAGGACTCACTGAGGGACACGGTCAAATGCCTTTTCCAATTCCACTAAACACGTGGACAGGTAGGGCAAACTCCCATGCACCCTTGAGGACCCTGCTGAGGGTATAGAGCTGGTCCACAGTTCCACGGCCAGGACGAAAACCACATTGCTCCTCCTCAATCCGAGGTATGACTATCTTACGGACCCTCCTCTCCGGTACCTCTTCAGTAACCATAAGACAGCTCTGTAACTTAGCAACAGCGCTGTCACGAAAATGCTCTGATATGACCCTAAGTCCTGCATGACCCTCACAGCAACCAGTACCCCAAAATAACTCAGCTACAGTTCCTGTAGCCTGCAGGGTCATTTTTTACAAACTGTACCCTGTAGTTCAAGGGGTACATGGTTTGGGCTAAACCTAACTAGCCCATAGCAAAGATGTTAGCCTTGAAGAACAATCCTGTTCTTTTTCTGTATCTGCTGTAAACACTGTAGGAGCTCAATCATCCATTTGGAAACCACCATCGTACTAGATATGTCCAACATGTTGGTGCAACCCTGGTTAATAATTTTAGCTCTTGCTTGTCCGTACACAAATGAGAAAAAAGTGCCACAAACAGAGAGAAAGGAGGCATGTCTTTTGACAACTCTTTTCACTCTTTTAGCCCCCTCTCCTTCTTCTCTTCTTCCCAACCACCATACAGATGGTCCCAAGCTGCCTTCAATAATCCAATGCACAGCCATGCCAGTACACCCCAGGCTACACCCCTGATGCTACACGACTCACACACATATACAGACACAGTGCCAGTTCCCTAGGCAGGACCCCTGTCTCCCTAGCCCAGATTGGATCAGTTTGGTTCAGCATGGAGCGGTAACACTGGGCCTTAGGGCTCTACATGGGCCTGCAGGGTCCTGTGTTGGCTTCAAGGAGCTGTGGCTACAACGGAAAAAAGCTCTTGGGCTTGATTGTGTTGTCTTTTGATGATAACTATTGTTATTATTACACAAGCTGGAGTGGCCACATGTTCTTTCAATTTCATTTAAAGCTTTTTTTGAGAGGCACACGAGAGCTGAGAATCAATAAAAACAGCTCCAGTGAGTGAAAAGTAGATGTGAGAATACTGAAAAGAAACTTTTGAAGAGGTAAAAGAGACGTTGACAAGGAGTTGTGTGTCTTTTGTAAGCACCAGAGAAAAGACAGAGAAGGAAGAGTAAGGTGGTGTGATGGAGGCACAGAGAGAGATGGAGGGATGAAGGCGGACAGAGAAACAGGAGGGATGGAAACGAAGGATGGGTACGCAGAGGGAGGGATGAATGCGACGGATGGGGGAGGGATGGAAGAAGGGATGGAAGGAGGAATGTGACAGATGGGTCGTGCCTGGCCAGAGCTGGGAGGGAGCGGAGAGGTTGGCATCACAGGGTGAGAGAACACACACACACACACACACACACACACACACACACACACACACACACACACACACACACACACACACACAATAACAGCGCGCATACATACATGTGCGCCAGTTAACTCCTTTCATGCACATTCTCTGCTGTCAGGAGTGTTTTCGATGTCTTTCCTCGTGTCAAGAAAACGTCTACCATATGATAAATAGACAAATGGATGCCGCAGCGAACATGTTTGGACATATTGTTTGCATAAATTTATTTTTTCTTCTCTTGCTATCAATTTCTACATTGGCAGGCTGAGATAATAGTTCAATATGTTAAGTTTTATTTGTGCTTTCATATCAGAATTTCACCAAGATCTCCCAGATTTCGAGGTGATCTCTTTACAGAATTACAAGTTGAACTAATATGACCTAAAAACAGAGCAACATGTGTATTCTTCTGGAGTATTTACAACAATTAAGATAAAAAGAAATTGAGTTGATAGAATATGTGAGGCACATAACTATTGAAACACAGAATTCCAGTCACCACAGGGGCACCCTTATTTGAAGCAATGTTAAAATGTGATCTAGTGTCTTTATTCAGTATGTGGACTCAATGGAGAAGTGTATTCAACCATCAGGGGAAAATTTCTCTGATACATCTCATTCTGAGTTCCTGTTCAAACACAAGGTTGGGTTTTAGCTAGGGGTGGGCGATACTGGGAATTTTGGTATCGATCCGATACCAAGTAAATACAGGGCTAGTATCACCGATACCCATACCCATACTTTTTACTTGAAATGTAATGATCATTGAATGATTTTGTGATTTTGCCTTGAGTTAGTTGATTATGATTATGACTATATAACACAGCACAAAGATTTTAGGCAACAATTTTTTTTTAACTAACCACAACAATAGAACAACATTTTAACTGTATAAAAGTAATAAAATAATTATTTTACCACCACAATTGTTGAGAAAAAAAAAATCACAAGTACAAAATAACAAAAAGTTCCCTTTCATTTGCATGGAGAAGCAGCAGACGGAGGAAAATAAAGTAAATTGCTGGACGACATAAGAGAAACTACTCATCACACTAGTATTGATCCGATACCAATACTCATATTGGTATCGATACTATTGATATTTGATCGACATGCCCACCCCTAGTTTTAGCCATAGTCTTTTCCCTTCTACTTAGGTTGTATGATTTGGTTTTAAAGAAAAAGTGAGTTGAAGTTTAGAATTTAACTTACTAACTTTGATAGTGCCAAAATGGATAAGTTCAGATGGCTATCACAATAGCTTTTGTAGCTAATTTTAGCTATTTTAAGTGTAAATTGAGGTTTTGCCAGGGCGGTGGCTGAAACATCATACAAATGTACTTCCATTAAGCTCAAACAGAAATTACTGCTCGACAACAACTTACACATTTTCTCTTCACACAATTTCATCATCAGTCACATTTTCCCAATCCAGGCTGTGATAGCTAAAATAGAATACCTAACGGGGCCTAAATGGAATTAAACTGCAATATACAAACATGTTTCTTAAACTGCTGTATCACTACTCAAATACCACATACTGAACACATTACTTACATAGGTGCGCCACTTGTTGCTCGTTTTCTGACTTTATTATTGTAGAGCTCCAAAGATACTTTTTGGAGCGGTTGACTATGAGCTTCATCTCTCACTGGGAAAAAAAAAAAGGTGGCCAGTCATTTCTTGCATACACACATTTTCATCCATTAAATTAGGAATGTGACCTAAAATAAGGTTGAACTTATTTTTTAGAAATATAAAAGACATTTGTTTTTCATCTTAATAGAGTATTAATTATATTGTTTTGTTTTTGTTTTTATACAGGTTACAGCAATTCGAGCAACAGTTTTCAGTTTGCTCTGTGTCTTGTCATTATTACATCTACCAGTTTGTGTATCCCAGAATTTCATCTTTAAAACCTGACGACTGAGTTTAAATACCTGACAAAAATTTGCATTCCCAAAACTAAACCCTGCCATCTATGTCAACCTTCTGAAACAGGTTTATTACAAATTCTCCTTTTATTGAATATAGTAGTATGTGAAACCAAACTGTATCAACTTAAACATTATTGAACTGCATTTCAATCAGATTGTTTGTACAAAATCTGAATGCAGTGAATTAGATGTGATTGTTGTATATGCTATAAACACACAAAGTTGCAACCTGCTGAGACACTACTCTAAATATATCAAAAAGAGAGAAGAGAAGAGATGCAGTTTTTTATTTTTTTTTAACTAAATTTTAAATTTTAAACTTGTATTAAGTTAATATGACAAATGAGAGATGGGTATGAAGCATGTGCTCGGAGTTTTTCATGTTCAACATGTTTTACCCCGAGTGAGTAGCACCAAAATAAATTTGATAAAAATGTTTGATGGGATTTGATGGTACGATGATGCTAATAAGAGAAGGAGCGTGTGTGTGTGTGTGTCTGCTCTATTTATCATGTCTCTACTGCTGTGTTTCAGCAGGAGGACAGAGATAACAGGGAGGATGAACTTGACTCTTCCATAGCACCACAGCTGGCTGCACTGATGTGTGTATGTGTTTGTACTTGTGTGTGTGTGTGTGGGTGGGTGTGTGTGCGTACTAACTTTAACATGTGTAAGACTCAGCATGCAGGTGGAGCAGATGTCCAGCACACACACCTCTCTCCCTCATACACACACATACCTCTCACACACTGGTGTGTACAGTAACGTTGTTAACATCTCCACAGCAGTGGCCCTGCAGGTTGAGTTAGTGACACTAAAGAACCCCTCCCTGCGTGACCCCGTCAGGTCACCATGGCGATGATAAAGTGCTGAGTTGTGCACATGTGTCCTGGTGCCAGCAGTTTCCAACAACACCCCGAACACGCCCTGGTAATGCCCCTTATCTGGCACACACACACACTCAGACTCCGACTCACAAACACACAGCTGGGGAGAGGATGGAGGGAGACAGGATTCATTCCTCTCTGCTTTATTGTTGCTTTTATCTTAAAGTCAGATGAATTTGTCTTTATTTACATGCAGACACCTCTTCTTCTTCTTCACAAGAATCCTTCTGACTGAAAGATTTATGTCTGTCTCTCTGCTTTTATCTCTTCATTCGGTCTCTGTGTTGAGAGTTCATAGCTGCTCTCCTTCCATACAAGAATCACACAAAGGACAAGTACTGTTTAATCCCATCATCGCCCAGCCCTAAAGACAGACCAGCTGGAGGCCTTTGTGTGTGTGTGTGTGTGTGTGTGTGTGTGTGTGTGTGTGTGTGTGTGTGTGTGTGTGTGTGTGTGTGTGTGTGTGTGTGGTTTCACACCACATGACAGGTTACTTGAACTCGTGGTCTTCTTGCAACCACTGTGTGTTTCTGCTAGTGTGTGAATTGCCGAATGACAAGTTGTTGGGGGGTTTTTCATGGGTGTATGTATATGTGTGTGAGGAGGGGTGTATAAGAGTTGCAGCAGCAGCAGCAGCAGCAGTGGCGGCAGGAGAGGGGGGTTATGGGTAAGTATTATTCTGCCCCCCCCCATCCCCTCTCACAGAGACACACAGATATTCAAGTTCGAGTTGCGTTGCCTTTTGTTTTCGGAGAGAGGGGGAGGAGGGTGCTGTGGGTGGCTGGATGGCTGGATGGTTTGCTGGGACACTGTGCCCCTCGATTTTCCCAAAAAAATATCCCCCCCTGCCCCCCCACCTTCAGACACCTCCCCCTAACCTCCCTCCCTCCCCCTTCTAGCCAGTGTAGTGCCACTGTATTGTCTGCTCGCAGGCGGGCCGCTTGTTGCTTGCCTTCTGTCCTGCTGTGCTGAGAGCCTGACAAAAGGGCCCTTTTTAAATATGCAGACAATCCTCGATCTCTCGCACACTCACTCACACACACACACACACACATTCACACACAAGTTTGTCTCAGCTTTCCTCTTTCTCCTCGCCGTCAATTCTTCCGTGTCTAGACCTGGCCTGGGAGTGTTTCCTCTTTTTCACGGAGAATCAACAAGTCTCTCACATGAAAAGGATACAGAGGGCTTTTCTCCCCGTCGGTGCCCTACAAGCTTTAAATGAATGCTGCTCCAGTCGCTTTGCGGAGTGGTCGACTTGTCAAGGCTAAAAGCTGAAATCCTGTTTGTTATGTTCTTTGTGGTAGAGCTTTGTTCTTTCTGTATATTTAACCAGCCTCATTTTCTATGCACAGGAATATCCATGACAATAAAGACCGGCTGCAACATAAAGCAGCAGTCCTCGACTATTTTTCCTCACATCATATATGAATAAATTACAAGAAGATGCATACATAAATGTGTCTGAATTCTTTAAAGACTGGGATTTTAGATGCTAACAGCTGCCTCGAGCTGGTTTTTGGAAGTTGCATCAAAGTTGTAGAGACTCGTCTGTTTCAGCCAAACCTGCAGATGTCAGTTTAGAGAGACGAGCTGGAAACCGGTTGGAAAAGATGGCACAACAGTCGAACATCAGGACGCCTCAAGTCCACATGACACTCTTCTCTTTATCCCCCCCTCTGCCTCCCCCTTTTCTTCCCGCTTCCTCTCCTGGTACGGGAGCCCTCCCTGGCAGCTTGGCAGAGGCCGTTCCCCTCACGCAAAGCGGTAGAGTGCAGGGGCCTGGGCCCCAGACAGGAGCCCAAGCTGGTCTCAGCCTCCCAACATGTTGAGCTGGCCTGCCTTGGGCACAGCCAAATGGTTCTGCAGCTGCCCCTTTGTCCCCCTTCCTTAAGTAAACAAAGGACAGAAACAAATTAATGACCTACATTCACAGCAAACCTTGCACGGCCTCCTCGCGCATAGAGAGCGAGCATTTGTCTATAAGCAGATGTTCACTTACAACACTGCAGATTGCAATTAATGATCGCCAAGCAGCACAAAACCAAAGGGAAAGGGGTTCTGTATTTTCTGCAGCAGTTATCAAAACGTCTGCTGTTTGTCCAAAATATTGTGATCGTAAATGGCTCAAAGCAGAAACTACAAAATGACATAGTAAAGGAGTTAATTTGAAGGGAGACATCTCCAGAAACAAATTTAGGAAGACATATTTGATGCAACTACATAAATAAGTAAAACAATAAAAAAATAAAGTGAAAAATGTAAAACATGCTTAGGCCCCTTCATTAATAACAAGATCAAACATCTCTAAAATAAAAGTACAATCTTTGCAACAGTTCTAAGTTTCTGGAAGCATTATTAGGCCTCCTTCAGACAGAGGACAATGTTACAAAGATTAGGAGTGAGCTTATCGCGTGAGTGTGCGTTGGGGGCTTACTGTGGAGACCATCTGTGGCCTAATGAAGGCTGCTCCTTGGCCTCTGAGTGCAGGGGCTTAGAATACATCTGTAAGAGCAGGTTTACTGAGTAGCAATACATTAGCTAAAGCTGATTTCTTTACTGGAAAACTGTACTTGAGGAGCTTTGGAGTAAGGCTGAGTGTGTGTGTGTGTGTGTGTGCGTGTGCGTGTGTGTATTGCAGGGGGTTGGATCTCAACAAGCTGCTGCACATTTTCTTCTCAAATACAGCCTACACCTCGACCGGTGCAGCAGATATATCAGGAGTTGTGCAGGCACGCGAAAGCACAAAGTGAGTAAACACACACACACACACACAGGCCATCATGCTCTGTCCATGCACGGCTTGCTGTAAGGATTCACGCACACACAGACACTCACATGCACACTAACAACTCCCACCCACACTACAAGTCATGGAGGAGCAGAATGCATAAACCTCCCGCAACTGCATCTCTGCATATGCGCGTTAGCTACACTTGCACCAAAGTTTCTGTTGTTCCAGAGCTTCAAAATATTCAGGATTTGAATATTCTCTGATATGTCACCGAAAAAAAATTAAAACTGTGAAGTGGCATTTTACACTAATTTCTTTTTAGTGACATTCTGTTTCGTGATCCTAAACAGTGGTACGTTCTAAAAGAAATGGGACAAAAGAAGTGAAAACTTAACACGCAGGATGAATTGCAAGATTCATATAATTTATTGCAGTTTGCACACAATTTAAAAATGTCAACAGCACACCAAAAATTACAAAACTAAACACAATTAGAATTTACTCCCCTTGAGTAAAAAAAAAATCAACCCAACTATGATTGTCAAAGCTAAAAATGACTAAATCTGAAAAAGGAACATAAAATAAAAGCAAAGAAATTCTTAATCTCAACAGGGAGAAAATAGATTTAAATCAAAATCTGCTTGTTTTTTTTCCCAGACAGTGATTGTCCTTTTTCAAAACACTCAGTCATTTTAAGCCCCCCCACCCTTAAACCCTCCACCCCATCCACCTTTCTATAAACTGTCTATGAAATCTGAACATTTTATTTTATACCTTGCTTTTAAAAAAAGAAAGAAAGAAAGAAATCTCCCCCTTTTGTTTTCAAGTAAGCACAGCAAAAAAAAAAAAGGAGATGTTTTGTCAGGGTGGCTACTTCACAGAGTCTTACTCCCACAACTCCACCCCACACTTACACTTCAAAAATAAAGATACAGCCCGGACTACAGCAGTTTAAGGCGGTCAAGTACAACCAGAAGACCAAAAAAAAAAGAGATAAAAATAAAAAATAAATCAGCAGTAATGATGAAAACAACAGCAGGATGGAGTGAGCCCATATGTAGAGACGCTGCCAGTGAAGAAATGACGTTTTGCAGAGGGGAAAAAAATAGAGAAGATGCGGTGCAAACTGCCGCAATGTCACCCACACTGTTGCCTTGGCAAAGCCTGTAGGTGCCACCAGATGACAGGACGGCACATACAACCACCCCACCCACCACATGCACATGAACGGGGGTGTGCGCACATACATATACACACACACACACTCACACACACACATCGAAGTGAGGAGAAATACATGGCGTTCACGTTTATCTCTGTGTCAAAGGTTTCTGGATTGTTTAACCGCTTGACTAGTATTTTGAAATTCTGACAAAAATTTGAGAGACAGAGATTTAAAATAAATAAATAACTTGACTGGAATTTAATTGTTGAAACCCAGATTCTGAACATTCACATACAAAAAAAGGAAGAAAATTCTTCCAATCATATGATGAGAATATAATAAGACATCATTTTCTATAAAACTCAATAAATTTCATGGATTTGTACAGTTTTAAACAGCTACTTTCCACTGCTCTACAGTATCAAATACTTCTATCGCGTCAGAAATGTTGTGTTAATAAAGGCATCTTTTCAGCGAAAAATCTGATTTCATGTCATTCAGCCTAAAAAGGTGCATCCAGGCATGCCAATTCTCTCCCATTGAACTCATCAAAGAATTAAAAAACTAAAACTCTTCATGATATAGATTCACACGGCTGCATCAAATGTTAAACCTTCAGGTGGTTTGTTCTTGATTCGTTCACAGCCGAGCTTGACTTCAGCGTGTGTGACAAACATCTCTGGCCCTTTAACTTTCAGCAGGACAGCTCAGTTCCAGCCTCTCTCCTTATTTTTCCTTCTCTTCTCCGTTACCTTCCACACTTTAGCCGAGTCAGAGCCATGAGACTGCACTCAGCGGACCTAGAGCAAAGGGTGCCAAATAGGCAGAAATAATGTTTAAAGATGGCTCAACCAGGTCTAGAGCTGCAAAGGACGGAGACACGAGAGATTAAGAACAAACGTACAGCAGAGAAATTAGACGCCTGAGGAGGAGCAGAAGGAGCAAGTGCTGGGTGGACGTTGATCTTCAGTAGGTTAAAATAACTGGTGGTAACCAGTTACACGCTCATAAACACACACACACACACACACACACACACAAAACACACATACACACAGCAGAGAGAGATCAGTGCATATAGTCACAGGCTTCAAAATGCTTCACCTTATCGCTTCAACATCCGACAGAAACACATTCGGTAACATTCTTCTAGGAGCCCAGCGACAGACCTACGACCAATAGAAAAAAAAATCTTCACCGTCAGAAGTGATCAAAAATTCCCCCTGATGCAAAAACCACAACTAAAAGGTTTAAGACAAAATCAAATTTCATGCATTTTTTCCATAGTCGTGAGAATAATATTCAGTTTTTCAACAGACCGCACCCTGGAGTAGTATTCACATTAAAAAAAAGGAAAAAACAAAAGCCCATTGTCAAATATTTGATCAATTACAATGTGTACAGTAATACAGCAAATTCACATTTCTATTTTAAAATATACAGGTTTGGACTTCATGCAACAACAGCAGGTCCCATTACAAAAAAGTAACAAAATAATAATAATAATCATTAATTTAAAAAAAAGTAACGGATTTAAGTCTAAAACTATAGCAGAACAATGTACAACAACTTTAAATTAAATACCTTTTCAACAAGAGATGTTTTAAAGACTGCCAGCTACATTTAAGAAAAAAAAACTATTAATAACAATAATTATTATTATAATAATTTGTAAAGGTCTTTTCAATTTTAGAAAATACTTCTGATTGATTGGAAGTGAAAAAAGGAGGCTGTGCATTGCATGAGTGCCATCAGTTTGTCTGTCAGTCAGTCAGCTTTACCCTGAACACACAACAGCAAAGAGCTTAATGAGAAGCGGGGAGCGCTTCGCCAACGACACCTCCATGCCAGAAGAAAATAAAATTAATACACACACAAAAAAAACACATTCACACACACTTACACACATCAGGTGAAATTTTTGCCAGAGTAGTGCAGCATTGCCACTCACACACACGCACGCACACACACAAACACACACATCTTCAAACTGTGCGTGTGGTGGTTTTGACTTGCGGTGATCACAGTACCCGTTTAGTGTATTGTTATGCTTTTTTCACTCCAGTGTGTTCGACCTGAACTCCTGCAGCGGTGTTTTTGCTTTCTGCAGAACTGGGACCGTTACACTGGCCAGCAATCGGAGTGTTGTGTCTGAGATGAAACACAAACAGAGTGAAAACTCTTGAAAAAGGCGAGACATTCTCCCGTGTCCTCAGACGCAATCAAAACCACCAAACAGAAGTTACGCCAAATAAAAATAAGAGTTCAGAATAAAATAGAAATAAAATTACCCCAAACAGCAACAACAGAAAAAACTCAGTAGTAACATTTTCATGTGCTATTAAAGTGCAATTGAATGAGATTTTGCGACACACAAGAACATGACTCACTTGAACCCAGAACATCAAACTTTGCCACCTCCCTTTCACCTCCCCGTGCCTCTCTGCCCTTCTTTCTCTCTGCTCTTTCCCTTTACCAAATCCCACAGTCTGATTCTACTTCCACAGTTCCTGGGAGCTGTCCTCAATCGCCCAATCCCTGACATTAGGCAGTGCCAGCGGTTCGCTCTTAACTGACAGCGAGTTGACCAGTTCGCAGTGGAATTTGCGAATGTGTCGATAGAGGTCCCCAGACTGCGTGAAACGCCGTTCGCACCACTTGCAAGCGTGCGGCTTCTCACGCGTGTGTACCACTGCGTGCCGGCTGAGGTTGTGTGAGTATTGGAAGCTCTTGCCACAGGTGGTGCAGGTGTAGGGTTTCTCACCGGAGTGTGTCCGCTCATGGCGCTTCAGCGTGTACATGCAGGAGAAGGTCTTGCTGCAGATGGTGCAGGTGGGCACATTGACGTCTCCGGCGGGCTTGGAGCGGATGCCCTCCTGCTCCCTGAAGTGGGAGCTGAGGTGGAGCTGGAGGATGTGTGGGGAGGGGAAAACCTTGTTACACAGCGGGCACATGAAGATCTGGGTGTGCTGAGCTGACAGCATGTTGGAGACGTAGGGCAGCAGGGAACTATCTATGCTGGCCGTCTCAGCTTGTGTGCGCTCATTGTCACCCCCCAGTATGTCCTCATCGTCTGCTGTAGCTGAAGGCTTCTCGTCCCGCTCCAGCTCAGAGGCCAGAGAAGCCTCTCGCAGAGCAGACAGGTGCGCCTCTAGGCCAAGCCTCCTCTGGGCTGACAGAGGCCCTCCGACCCCGTGGTGGGTCAGGCCCCCATTGGAGCTGGGGATGGTTGTCTTGGTGAGGCCGCTGTGCTCCATGTCATAGTCCCCACCTCCCAGTTCCTCTTCCTCATCTGAAGCCACACCCCTCTCCACCTTTACCCTGACAGCCAATGGGCTTTGTAGGCTGTCTGGTGTAGCTGCCCCGCTAAAATAGGACTGGTGGTGGTTACTGTGGTTGCTACCCGCGATTGGCTTGACTGACAGATCCAGGACGCAGTCAGCTGCATCACTGGACACTCTCCTGCCCCGGTGTCCTCCACGAGAGCTCACAGAGCGATGAGACCTCTGTGAGAGGGATCCGGTGGAGCTGGTGGGGCTCCCGGCCGGGGAGAGGAGCTTCCCTCCCTCACTCAGCCTTTCCCCGCCCTGTATCTCCGCCTCGCCGTGCCCTGGGCTGGAGGTAGCCATGGCTGGTGTCCCTGGTCTGTCCGCGGATGGCAGTCTCAGCCAGAGCGGTCCTCCCTCAGTTTTTCCCTCCTCGTCTTCATCGCTGTGCAGCAGGTCGGCTGTGGCCGGCCGGCCTGGGGAGCCGTCTGATAGACTGTCGGCCTTATCGGAGCAGCTGGACCCTCCATCCTCCTCTCTGCGCGTGCTGTCTGCTTCTGCTGTGGCCTTTTGCTTCAATCGTTTCTTACACACCTTGACGATGTCATACATGTGCAGGTAGCTGGCTGCAGCCAGCACATCCTCTACGGGGAGGTCCTGGAACTGCAACTTGCCCTCGTACATGAACTCCAGGAGCAGGGAAAAGGCTGGTGCTGTGACAATGTCACTGTTGAGGTGCACCACGTCTCTCTTGTCCAGCTGGTCCTTGTAGAAGAGGTGAAAGTACATGCTGCAGGAGGCCAACACAGCACGGTGGGCCCGGAACTGGACATCGCCCACCAGCACCGTCGAGTCGCACAGGAAGCCCTGGTGCCGCTGCTCACTCAGACACTGAAGTAAATGTCTGCTGTGGTCTGGGAACTCCATCCTGCCGTCCTCATAACCTGCTGCCGCACAGAGACACAGAGCAGAGTCAAAGTTAGACAGGTCTGATAAAGCTCTCAAAATCTGAGAATTTACACCTCATGTAGGCTTTAAAATATACCCTGCAGGGTTTTCTGCCTTCTAAATGAAAAACCATCTTCATTGAAGGCAAATACCCAGGAAAAAAATAATCCAAAGAAATACAGATCACAGACAAAAACTACAAAAAAGAAACATTTAAATTCAAGGACGAAAGATACTGATAAAATATTCAGGGAGGCAAAAGAACAAACTTCATTTAATTTCTAGAAATGAAATATGTGTGTGAGGTAGAGCTCAGAGTGTAAAGACCACGACACTGATTTTAGTCAACTCTCACACTTTCATGTTTACGATGCAATTTCTGCACAAAATTATCCAAAATGAGGCCAATTAAAATAAAAACAGAGAAATGCAAGAGAGAGGAACAAATGGCACTAACACAGACGGAGTAAGACGCTGAAAACAAACCACAGAACAGAGGACGATCAGTGAAAAGACAGATTCAGGAAAAGGTAGGTGAGGACAGACAGAAAGACCAACATGTGGAAAAAGGACTATTTTAGAGTCATTATGGAATATTAAAAGAAAAAAACAGAAAATGAGCAGTAAAGATGCGGTTTGAATTTCTGATCATCTTTACCAAGTTATTCCTGAAACATCAACAGGGATATCTCAGGTCTGATTCAAACAGCATGCAGGTTACGGTAAAGACGAGCACATATTTCTCCATATGATGACACAGACTGCTCATTTCTCATTATCACAATGACTTTATAAAAAACAAAATAACGAAAAACAGGTAACTAGGAAAAAGGGAAATAACAATTAAAGATTGAAGTAATTAAAGCTTTCTGGTGGACTCTGTCAGTACCCTCTGAGACACTTCATCTCAGGTAAACCACCAGCGACAGATTCTTCCACTCTATCTCTCCGCTCTCTGTTTCTCTCCAACTCCTCTGCCTGCACTACTGGATTGTCGCTGCTCCTACGCTGGTTATTTTTATTAACCCACTTTGGCCTGGCCTGGCACAGCCCTTTTAGGTAACCGGCTTTCAGCTGCACACACTGTCCTCACGTACACATTACACACACACATACACACACTTAGTACCAGCCTACCTACCAACCACCTCCACAGGCTAAGTCGAGCAGGAAAACCGGCCAATTGAAATAGCACTGTTGAAAACGAAAACAGCTTGTCCCTCCTTTAACCTGCGGGCTGCGGCTTTAGGTGTAAGATTAGATGAGAGGGAAAAAAAAAACTGAAAACTTGCAACAAAGCTCTTCAGGTGCGCTCAAGAAAAAGATGATCTAAGTTAATAAGATAAATAAAAAATGATGAAAAAAGGTGGATAAAATGTGAAAAATGATGAAGTCCCACCTGTTAACCACGTTGATTTGTCCTGCCTGAGAAAATACATGGATCCCGCTCTGCACTGTGTTAACCAAAGCAGTTAAATCACCTCATTTGAATGAAGCTACACCAAGAATGTCTGTGTGTGTGTCTGCGCTATGTGTAAATGTGTGTGCGCCCTCCGGCTCGTTCAGACTGCTTTTAATGAGGGGGCTTACGGGGACAAGGGTGTACCACCTCCCACCCCTCCACCCCCCTCCCCCCTCTGTCCGGCCAAACCCCTCTACCTCCTCCTCTTTTTACACACACACACACACCATCCGTCAATCACAAACTCCTTCCCATCTGAGTCTTAGAAGAAAAAACCCTGCACATCCGCCCCGTAGAAGAAACTGCCCTCTTCCTTAACTCCCCCAACCCTCCGCCCACCACCACCACCCAGAAGAGAAGATTTACAGTACAATCACTGTAAGTGCCCTGCTCGTCACAGCATCAATCCTAATCCTTAAAGATGGCTAAAAATAAAGACGGCGGTGGCGGCGCTGGGGAGGGAGCCGTCGGCGGAGGCTCAGGAGGGCAGCAGCCCCGTCAGCCGCCCCGGCCCCAGCCAGCCGAGGGAGCCAGGCAGGGGTCTGAGGGAGACACACACATAGGACAGGGAGGGTTAGGGAGGAAGAGAGAGGGAGAGGGAGAGGCTGGGACGGCCGGGGAGGGAGGCTTACCCACATCTGATCCAGCTGACGGGGGCCATATGGCAGCTGCTAGCCAGATAAAGAGATTAAGACTAGGAGGGAGTGCGATTACAGCTGTCTAGCCAATTCAGGCAGCTCAAATCTGCAACTTCTAAATTAGTCTCCTCCACTCCAGCCGACAGGAGGGGAAAAAAAAGAGGCTTGGGTGGACCGCACATGCTTTCAAGTAATTTTACAGCGGGTTGGAATTAACTAAAGGGAAAAAAGATGAGAATCGGATTAAAATACGGCTCTCTTTCTGCACTACTTTTCTGCTATAAATCAATTTTAAAAATAGTTATTTTAAAGCCATGTTTCACAAATTTAAAGACTACTTATTTAAACGCTGAAAGTTAAGTATTAAATAAAACATCACTTTAAGTAATTATTTTTGCCTGGATTTTAAGTTAGAAATAGACTAATTCAAGCTTAATTCAGAAAAAAAAAATCTGTTCTCTCACCTGTGCGTTTGCTTTCAAGCGTTTTCTGTATTAAAAAACTTCCAGCAGCAAACAAAACAAAAGCTTAGTTTTAAATGCCAGTCCCCCGATGACAAACTAAAAGCACAGCAGAGCGTTTCCCGGACTGCAATTACCCCTCAGACAGACAGCAACAACCAACACGAGTTTACTACTGAAGCACTCACCAGCAGTTTCACACAGCGCTCGCACTGGTTTGACATGCTGAAGATCCCCACAACAACAAATAAGTACCACACCACCCCAGACACTGCTGCTCTATCACACACACACAAACAAATGCACACACAGAACGATACCTGCAGCAGTATGCATCAACTTGATTAACTCCACTGTAGCAGAATAGCTGGGCTCTCTGGCTGGGAATGGCTGTATCTCTCTCTCTCTCTCCCTTTCTTGCTCTTTCTCTTCCTCGCTCGCTCTCTCTGAATCAATGAGTGGGTAGAAGAGAAGTGAAGAAAAAGAAGAGGGAGGCAGGCAAAAAAAACTAAAAAAAAAACACGCTGTTCAAACTGCGAGGGACAGATGCAAAGTGGAGGAGATGTTGGAGGGGGAACGAGATACCACCTCCCTCCTCCTCCTAACTGGCGCTGATCGGCAGCCACAAACACACACTCACACACGTATACGCACACACACAGCGTGCACACAGACACACACACACACACAAACAGCACTAACTCTCCCAGGCTGCCGCTGAGACTCACAATAAAGGACTGGGGAGGGGTGGAGGCGGTGGAGGGATGGAGGAGGAGGAGGAGGTGGGGTGGATGGCAGCCTGTCAGCTGCTCTGACATCATCCTCAGATGGAGATGCTACCTCCAGCTGTGCTCTTTCTACAGCCATATGCTGCCTCCTCTACACTCCTGCCACCAGACTCCTCTTTCATTCTACCAACACCAACACCACGCAACTTTGTCTCCCTTTTCTCCCCGGTTCTCTCCCTGGGAAATAAACTCCAGGTCTATTAAATACTGTGGGATGCTGATTTGGCTTGTGGAAAACAGAGTTTATTCACAAAATCACCACAGCCACCTACTGCTACCACAACTATCAAGGAAAAAGAGAAAGTTTGCAAAGTTTGTAGAGGTTCTGTGGGAAACTTTTTTAAAGCATTTTTAATGCTTGACTACTCCTCTGCCTCTGTCTCCTTCCAGTAACCGCAAACAAAGGCCAACACAGCACATTTGCAACTGGCAGACACACGCAGCTGATATTGTTTTCCACTTCTTCACGGTTCAGCGCTGCTGCTGCTCCTGCATTCATCCAGTCATTCATTCATTCATTCATCCTTTCTTACATACATCTATGCAGCCCCACTTCGCACAGACCCCTGAGAGCAACTAAAATTTAAAATAAATGAGAAAACAAAAGGAAAACTTATATAAGTGCAGATCCTGGACAAAAGGCTAACAAGCCTTTAATAGACAAAGAATAACTTATTACAACATCATTATTTCACTTTCGTTTCAGCAAAAGTGTGCGTGTGACGTTCCAGGTATTTAATGCAGAGGTGTGAGTACGAAACTACCGTAATCTCTCCAACAGATATGCATCCAAAAACGCCTTAAGTCTAAAAACTACGTTAAGACAAGCAGTCAACGAAACAAAATATTAACACAAACTTCTTAAGAACAAAAATGTGCTAAATCAAAACGTGTCATTTCTTATTAAAAGAGTTTGACCAAATAAAAGTTATTTTGCTGTGCTGCAATGAGGAAAGTGTCATGCGTAATTTTTACTTGAAACATTGACAGTGTAAGTGAAATTTGTTCAAATTTATTTCGTGGAGCGGCACTTTAGAAGGATATTACTCAAAATAACACAATTTTTGGTTATTTTTTATTATTCTTTAAAAATCACGTTCAATATATGAATTTATCCGACATGAGCTTCAGTTACAAGTGTCACTCGACTCTCGGTCGGGACATGAAATTACACTGTTGAAAAGTCGTGCCGTACTGCACTTGATTCATTTTCTGTCTTACTTCGACTCATTTAGAAACCGTAACAGCGCTCTATCCAACACCTGAACTTACAAAACTCTGCAATTCCGTCAGTGAGTTCGTTATAAATTTCACCAATACTTCCTAAACTTCATGTATAGCAGCCTGAATTTGTGAATTTGCAAGCAGCGAAAGGGGCTGCTGTTGCGACTTGCCCGGTGTGGAAATTAGCATAAAAAGTCAAAGTGGTGTTACCTGTGACAGTCTGGGTTACTTAAATAAAAAAGACACCTCAGAACAAGTGTAAATAATTTGTTGGTGGAAGACATAACAAACACCGAGACACGGAGACACACTGACCCACGCAGCTAGCTATAGCCCGATCACAGCTAACAAAAGTAAGGAGAAGAGGCTACATTATTGAGCTATTTACAGTTGTTCGGGAGGCCCCGGTGCTATGACAACAGCTGCTAAAACACCGCGAGGGGAGAGCTAACATGGCAACTATTAGTGCGAGGAGACAACACAGTCATGCTAAGGAAGGTTTAGCTACTTTTTCCCCTCCATAACCCACCCTGTCTCCACTGAGCCTTCTTTAATCGGACTCTGGTATTATAAGCAGCACTTACAGACAACACGGTCCAACGTCTTCCCCGCTGCCTCCGTCAAACCTCCCTTTCTTCTTTCTCCGTCCGAGACAAAACTAGATTGACTTTGGACTAATTTCCATAACAGGCTGCCGAGGCAAGCAGGCAGGCGGAGGGACGTGCGGGGAGTGTAGCACTCTGCGGCGGCCAGATGTTTCCGAGCTGTTGCTGCTGCTCAACTCGGGGCTGGGAAAAGGAGGCGAGTTGACTGGCACAGCACGGAAGCCAATGGTGCCGGCGAGGAGGAAAGTGAAGGCAAATTGGAAGCGGCCCTCCAGCAGAGGAGAGGGAGGGATATGTCTTCTTCTCTCGTCGGCGTAGGTTGACACCAAGCAACAACAGCAGCAGCAGGCACACGCACTCAGAGTGAGCAGTCAGGAAAGAAGAAGAAGAAGAAGCTGGGCCAAACCAACTGGTTCTGCGAGTCAGTGAGGCGGACTGGTTGGCGCAGCAGAGAGCGAGAGAGCGGAGAGCGGCGCGGTGCGACATGGGTACTGTAGTCAAGTCGGATCGGGGGCGGAGCTGACGTGAGCAGGTGCATCACCTTGACTGGAAAAACTACCCTATTGGTTTCCAGCACTTTCAACACTTAACAGTGACTGTATGTAGTTATTTGTTACTGCACCAAGCTTCTTTCTTTTTTTTTTTTCCTAACGGGCATTTGTCCACTCACAGGAACTTCAGTTAGTCATTTAATTGAAACAACGGAATAATTAATAAATGATCAAAAAAATACCATTAAAGAGATGTAATTGTCCTAAATTGACCAGGAGGTACAATTGCTGTTTTCCAACATCACTGCAAACAGCCTCTGATTGCCATACCTGGTATCATTTTAAACTTCAGTGTCTCAACAACTATGGCACTCATAGAATAACTTGTTGTGCCCTCCTTTGGGTGGAAATGCTTATTTAACCTGGAAGTTGTCGTTTACAAACATCATTTCATTTTATCACACCAGACTGTTCATTTACTGGCAGTTTAAGGAGTCAGGAATGTGTGACCAGTTTTTTTAAACTTACAAAAGTCTTATGTGAGATGTGGTTTTAGACATTTATCTGCCCTATGATGTTTTTTTCATCTCTTTTACAAAGAACATTATTGCCGTGCAGAGAGCTGCTGAGCTGTAGGTTAGTTTCCTACATAACATCCATGGGAATGGATCAGAAAATGTAGAACACAGAGCAGCATCAGCAGCAGTGTTTCTCCCTGTTTAGAAAAAGACAACCTGCTCCACAATTATTTGTAGAGGGATATTCAAGAGCTATTAAGGGCTGCACAAGAGCTATAAACAGGCTGCACAAGGGACTTGACTTAAAGAGGTTCCAGATATAGGGGACATAGTATTTATGTTTCAGTTGCATTTTAACAAATGTGTACTTAAAAAGTTATAAATAGACTGATGCAACTTAAATCAGTTTTGAAATCACATATCAGGTCATAATGTAACATGTCTGTAAAGCACTGTCAGCTGGTTGTGACGGGTTAAAAAAAAAAAAAAAGAATTATTCTTTGTCAGAGTCATTGGAGCCTTGAAATGACAAAAGTTTGTGCAGCTCTAGCTGCCTGAGTGAGTCTGCAAGCCTATTTGCATCCCGTAAACCTGTCCTAGTAAACTAATTGGCGTTACTAATAGATGGCTGGATGAACCGCAGCCCTGTATGGTAATGAATTCACACGATCTGGTGTCATAGCTAGAGGAATTGTTAAAATGCAAATGAATGATGACCCTGTTATGTGTCTATCAATTAAGGCATCCATGTTACCAGCGTATGACAATGAGCTCCTTGTTCACGGATGAAAATACAATTAGGCCCTTGGTGCAGGAACAGTTCAACAGGAGGCTTGGACAGAGAGACTCTGATTGAAGGGAATGGCTTTTTAAAACTGTTGGCTAATTTGAGAAATAAGTTCAAATAAGTACAACCATATGAAGGTAACCATTAATTTAACTGAATATTTGACTTTTTAAAAAGGTATGCTGTGAAGAAAACTCACCTCATTGCTACACGCTATAGCCCTTCAGATAGTTTTGTATGCATTAAAACTTGTCATGTTTCTGTTTGTAAACGTTTCCTGAAAACTATTCCCAACTTCTTCATCAGCTCTGTCTTTCTGATCAACTGTTATTGCAACAGATGCCAGTATATAGCCTGATGTTTGAAATAATCTGAATAATGTTTTTATCATCTTAATATAACAAACAAGTAAATCAGTGCAGAGCTCAGTTTTAAGTTTCTCAGCTCCTGAAACAGTCCCACTCATTAGCTGCCACATTAGGCACAAAACAGTCAGACTTTCTTCAGATCTGTATTCACAGTGAGAACAGCTGTGTGTTACTTTTAAGTTTCATTTGAAAAAAATTAAAGAGATCCGAACAAGACTTTTAAAAAACTTAGTGGGTTAGAGTAATGTTCCTGAGTGAATGCAGCTTCCTATGTGATTCTCCACTTTCCACCTCTGGAGGTCGCTGTAGATCCCATGTTTTACACTCCAATTCTCTATTCAGTTCAGTTTAATGAAGCTTTTTCAGGACAAAGAGCGCATCAAATACTAACCAAATAATGAATTTAATATACACATATTCATGATTGGAAATGCACTGAACAGCTGATCATCAAGTGTGTTTTATTTGAGTCAAATATAAAGAAATGCATGTTTGTCTTAACTTTAGTAAGGTATAATTCACAGGTTCATATTAAAGTCTTCTTGTCACTGAGTAGTTTTACAGTCAAAGGTGTTCAACACGTATATGAAGGTATTCTGAGGATGGATTTTGAGGATTCTCGTGGATTTCTGTAGCTGAAACAAAAGGCAGTCAACAAGATAGTCTTGGCTTTTATGTGTGTTTACACCCCCTTTGTTGTCTCTCAAGTTTTTTCTTTTACGTATTATATTCCTATGTACTTCTTTCTATTAGCAGATAAATATTACATCTGTTTCCAGCTTTCTGTGGATATGACCTGTCATTTAACAGATAAATCCAGAGATAAGGATGTTTAAGCTTATTTACATGCATTGTAAATCCTCTCACTTAACTGCTTTAAAGCAGCAGGGGGCTAAAATTATAAATTAAGCCCATAAAAATGAGCTCCATGTCAAAATAAAGGAGGCCGTATGTAGGATAAATATCTCACATCTATGGAAGTTCATTAAAGTCTGTTGTGCTATGATGATATAAACATAAATGAAGAAAAAAAACTGAAATAGTTTAAAATCTAGACTTTCCTTGAAAGTAACCTTAAATCTTTAACTTTCCTTCCCTCTGTATTGACTGAAAGCGATAAGGAGTACATATATTTTGAGATATAGAGTGTTTTGGACCTCAGCAGTCAAAGTTACAACAGAAGCAGAAAATAATAGAAAATTTGACACATTAGATTAAAAATATTTGAAAATTCTTTCACATTAAAGAATCATATAATCAAAGGCTGTACACAAAATGGAAAAACTCACATCAAAAATACTCAATTAATTGTCAACAACCTATTTCAAACAAAATTTGCAGTCTGGTTGCTACCATGCTGGTTTTGCACAGTACCTTATTACCATACATGGATGTGAGGTTGGTAATAGAAGACACAAAGGATTGGAAGCTCATTTAAGCATCCCATTGAGCTGAGTTTTTCACAAAATTTTTTTAGACACATTAGATTAAAAATATTTGAAGATTATACATATATTCTTTCACATTAAAGAATCACATAATCAAAGGCTGTATACAAAATGGCAAAACTCACATAAAAGATACTCAATGACTTGCAGTCTGGTTGCTACCATGCTGGTTTTGCACAGTACCTAATTACCATACATGGATGTGTGGAGATGCAAAGGATTAGTGTCTCAAAATTAAACAGAAACTCAGCTCAATGCAATGCTTAAATTAACTTCCAACCCTTTGCGTCTATTTGACCCAATATATGATTCAAAACACAGTTTTAAGTTTTTGCAACTTAACATGATTTTTTGGACACCAAGTTGACTTCAAGACAAACATCATTACAGACGATCTTTCAAAATTTCTTCCTTTCATCTACCTATCTATTCATCCAACCATCCATCCATCCATCCATCCATTCATCCATCCATCCATCCATCCATCCATCCATCCATCCATCCATCCATCCATCCATCCATCCATCCATCCATCCATCCATCCACCCATCCATCATTCTACTTTCCAGTCCTGCCTCTTATTCTCTCATTGACCATCAATCATCTATCCATTCATTTAACCTTCTTTCTAACCTCCAATCATTGTTATTCTATATATCACAACTCTGCCTACCAGACATGCATCCATTCAACTATCTATCAATCTATCCATCTTTTTATCATTTTGTTTCCATCAATCCCTCTCTTATCACCTTCATATTCATCCATTCATTTATCCTCTTGATATTCCATCTATCCAACCATCCATCTATCCAACCATCCATCCATCCAAGAACCTCCGGATCATGCAGCTGCGAGCATTCTCCACAGCATGTCCAACAGCTCTCCTCATCATTTCTGTAATAGGGGGGATGCAGGAGGGGAGACACTCTGGGAGACTCTGGCTTGCTGACAGAGGAAGAGGAAGGATAAGAGAGGAGAGGCAGACAGATGTTTGAATCGCTGCCTGATGAGATTAATCCATCCTCAGAGGCGGACAATGACAAAGAGAAGGAAGATAAAGAACTGTCTGCCCCTTTTTCTTTTCTTCTTTCATAGAAAGAATCCTGGTATTATTTCTTCTTGAGGTGAGCAGTGTACACAAACTTACACACTCATCTTTTAAAACCTTGAATATACCTGAAAAATGTCAGTCTGTCATGTGTTTAATAATGGAAAACGTGTGCCACCTTTCCTGTTGATCCCTTCTCTGGCCCCAAAAACTTTGCCACTTCAAGATGTCAGGTAGTTACACACAGTCGTTAGACAAACCCACACAACTTTCTGTCCCTAACATTCTCACAAGAAAAAAACTCAATCAGCTTCCTGCTTTTTTTCCAGCTGAGGTTGGGAGGAAGTTAGTCCCTACAGTTTAATAATCTGATCATCTGGCCCAGTGTGGCTGCTGTTGTAGGAGTCTGGAATGCAGCCATTTCGACTGAGTGTAAAATATTCATGAGCATCCAATGGAAGCCCATCTGACTGGCTGGGGAACAGCTGCTGGGTCTCTGTGCCTCTAGAGGTGCAGCATCTGTCCATTTGAAGGAAGTGAATATGTGTTTGTGTAAGTGCGTTAAGAGTGTGTGCCTTGATGTGTGTGTCTGCCTTTCTAGACAAGAGAGTGTGTATGAGCGCACACATCCAGATCAATGTGTGTGTGTCTCAGGGAGACCAGACATCAGGAGGAACAACTGTGTATTTAACTTGCTTTTCTCCAGATGGTGGAGGATCATTTTAGAAATGATCAAAAAGCGAGTCTCAATTTCATCAGGATCTGTGCTTGTCAATCAAATATCACTAAGTCTCACACACACAGGAGGGGAGCAGCGCCTGAGCAGACGACTCTACGGCGTGTGTGATGTGTTAAAGTGAAGATGTCTTGTACATCTCGAGTCTCTGCCTTTCTTTCTATATGCAACTGTTTTATCTCAGCATCAGTGTGTGCGTTTTTGTGTGTTTGTGCGTGTGTGTGTAGGCTGTTCGCACCCGTGCGTGCGAAGCTCACAGAGAGCTGTGCAGTTCTGGCGATAGCTGCATGATGGACATCTGGAAGCTAAATTGGTTAATGGCGCCTCCAAGCCAACAGCCGGCCATCCCCTCACTGAGCAGAGTGTGTGTGTCTAAGAAAGTGTGTGTTGCAGGGGGCGGGCTGAGGTGGTGGTGGGAGGCTGGGAGTTGGGTGGGTATGGGCTCCACATCTGGCCAGTTGTCCTGTCACAGAGAAACACCCCTGCTAGACACTTACAGGCTTTTATCTTCCAAAAGTGTTGAGAGCCCTGTGAATAAGTTTTTATCATGATGCCGAAGAGAACAAAATTATCTGTCAGGAGTATCCACGAGAAAACGAGAGGAGGAGGCGGACCCAAATGCAGATGTAAAAAAAAAAAAAAAAGAAAAAAAGAAAAGAAAAATTACTAAACTCAAAACCAAAAACTCTAACAAAAAAAAAGAGAGAAAGAAAAACACCCTCGTAAACTTACACAAGAAACCAAGATGGAAAGAAGACAATGAACTGACAAAGAAATACAGAAATACAGAGACAATATAGACAGGGGAGCAATCAAGACACAGGTGTGAAACAAGACACAGGTGAAACACACGAGGAGCACTAAACCAAACACAAGGAATCTCAAGACAGACACAAGATAAATCCACAACAAAGAAACACTCAGAACAAACAAAACAAAAACCCCTTTACATTACATGAACCAACCAAAACCACAAGAAACAAGAACATTAGACTAAAAGAGAAACACAGTGAAAAACAAGACAAGAATCATAAAGAATAAACTCAAAGAAACTCAAGATAAACCAAACCAAAACATATCCTTACCAAGCAGCAACCTCTAGTCTGAGAATATGAGACAATGTGGAAGTGCTAAAATCTGCTGTTTTCGAGTGTTCGCTTGAGGCTGGCTCCAGAAGTACCAGAAGTCACCTACACACCGAGCCAAAAAAAGACATTTTCAAAGCAGAAATTAACCTATTTACAGCCTGGTTCAAAAAACGTCTCCTGTGTGAGTCGTTAATTTTACTATCAGCACTCACTGTACTGGGGGTGAATTTTTTTCTAACTCGGCCGTTCAGAGGGTATTAATATCACGAGCTCCCCCAATAGGAGGCACAGCTGAGGGTCACGTGACGGCCGGCGCCCTATGGCTGTAGGCGAAGCCCTTGCCACTACCAATATGGCCGCTATAGCCAATGTGCTTCATTTTCCATAAACAGACGGGTGACGTTGGCGAGACTACGTCCATGTTTTATACAGTCTATGATCCTTACATTATCTGTATCAAAATATAACTCTTGAAATAGATATCATATAGATATTTTGCTACAAAAATGAATTTAAATTTCGAAGGTCAGTGCTGTCAACAGGCTACATTATTTGCAGACCCTGAATGTTGGTACTAGACTTAATGATTATAAATACAATTTTGTCAAATTTTTACACCAAGAAGCCAGAACATTCTGATCTGCTTAATACTGTGTAGGTCCCTTTTTCATCATGTTAGGGTCAAAGCAGCTGTGACATGGACATGGATTCGACTGGACTACTCCACTAGATGTGTTTGAACTAAGACGTAAGCATCACATCCTTTGACTCAGGCTTGTTAAGGGGTGGGAGGTGGTGTCACTGTAGATCAGACTTATCTTATTTGTCCTGTATATACTGCAGATGTTTGATTGGATTTCATACCATGGTTAATTGGTACTCTGACTCAGAAATTTGGGGACCAAGTTAATGCTTGTTGTATTGCTCAAAGCCATACTCACTCATTGCTGGTCCAGTGGTGAGCAGGGGTACCCTGATCAATCTGCAGCTACATATGTAGCTACATATATAATCACAATGTGTCCTTTCTATTAAAACCAACATGAACTTTTTCACTTCCTGCTGGATCAGGCCAGACAGTCCAGCCTTCACTCACCATGCTGTCTTTTCCTTGGACCACTTTCAGTATCTAGCCTACTGATCCTTACAGATCGCCTCACAAGAGCTGAAGTTCGGGAGATACTGACCCAGTCATCTAGCCATCAGGGTTTGGCATTTGTCCAGATCACTCATATCCTTACTCATTTTTATGCTCACGACGCAACAACTCCAAAAAAAAAAAAACAGGACACTTCTTTTTGTATCATATCACACCCATTGAAAGGAGCAAAGAGTCCTCATTTTGACTCGTCATCCGTCAGTGGCCATAACTGAAGTAACTGAATTTACTGACTGAATTTGACATAGAGTCACAAAAATGTGGATGGAGTCTTTGTTGCAACAATTTACAATGCTTTAAACCCTCTACTTGCTTTAGTCACAAGAGTTGGAGGATATGATCTTCAGCTGATCGTTTGCACCGCCATGGACAATCAACACAGGGATCTCCTGGTGATCAACCAGTCAACTAGAAACTGTAGGACAAATTGTTTCAATTAATGTGCAAAACTAAAGGACATTTGCGGAGGTTGGGTTGTCTGGTAAGCTGTAAAAAGGCTTTGTCTGCCACTCCAGCTTCCCCTACAGTCAAGCTCAATATGAGGAGTTATTTGATGATTTCGAGGGACTATGCTTCTGTTTTGAGAGAAAGCATCAGACCAGCACCTACTGTTCAGAAATTCAAGAACAAAAAGATCGAAATCCTTTGTATTTCTTAAAACGTCACTTCTCCAAACTAAAAAAGTTGCTCTCCAAAACCAGATAGGGAAATATTCTTTCTAGCTACGGCTGCCGGATCTGTCCAGGCCAAATGCATGTACAAACAATGAGGGAGATGGAGAGTTAGAGAGCAGAAAACACTAACATGGACAGAGCTTTAAATAAATACAGCCACAGCAGATGCATAACAGCCAAAGTCCAAGCCAAGACTGCACAAACAGCCGTGTGATCTCCTCAAATCTTTATTGTAAGATATCAAAGATCTTGTTGAAATAAAAAAGCGTCACTGTAGCCTCTGTTCTGTGTGTCTGTCTCTGCCTGCCTGTCTGTCTCTCTGCAGTCCAGATGTCAGAGGAACTAGCCAACAGCTGCGACAGGAAATGAGCCCCCAGGCAGTGAAAAGGCTAATACACTTCCACACAGACCAAAACAAAATATGCGTGCACGCACACACACAAACACATAGATGAACTGGGAGAAAGGAAGTGGATAGTGACTAAAATTATACATATAAAAAATTTCTGAGTGACTTTATCAGATCATACCAATAAACATGTTCTGTCATGTTGCTGCATGTACTAAAAACAACAACCTTGTAGTTTTGTCAGTGACAGTAATTGTGTGTTTTTACCGCTGGAGTCATCATTTTACGTCAAATGTGTGTGTACGGGTGATGTTGTGCCTGCCTGCCAGCCAGTCTGCCACCGCCAGCCCCCGAGCCAGCAGGAACATTTGCCTTGTGGCTCTAATTCCCAGGAATCCCTAACCTGCGCCAGCTGTTGAGAACATGTTACCTGTGCCAACAATGCGCCAGCTCTGCCCACCACATCAGCTGCCGCTCTGTCTCCATCTGGGTGCAAAATTGGATTTGTGCGTGTATTTGTTTGTCTCCAGCTTACTGTATCTTTAACTCTTTCTACATCTGTATTTGTTTTCACATCTGCCTCTCTCTCGTGTGCAGTTCAAATGTGTTCATGTGCATACTGATGTTTCCATCACTGTGTCCACTACACGTGTGTGTATGTGTGTGCCCATCTGTGTGTGTGCTGGGGCTCCCTTGCCTGCATCTGGAGCAGCATCGAAGAGGCTATCCAGCAAGCCTGCCAAACAGCCCAGATGTTAGTTCTGTAAGCCTTGGGCTAAATGGGGGGAGCCATACTCTCATTATTCAGGAGTAGTAAATTGCAACCCTTTTTTTCAACAGAAAGAGAATGAGAGGCATCATAAAACAATAAAAGAGAGGAAGAAAGTGAAAGAACAAACTTTTGCATGACTAAAACCACAAGACTAAAATAAAGTAAATTTACCAAGTTTCTGAAAGTATTTTCCTCTCATTATAAAAGTGTAAAATAAAATCAGTCATTCTTCTGCAGTCAGCTAATTTTGCTGCACGTGAACAAAACAAGACATTTTAACTCTGTGTTGTTTTGTCCTGTACATGTTGGGTTTTCTTGTCCTTCTTTGTTCCAAGTGCCACAGCACAACTCATGGTAAATATTTGGCATAGAAATGTTTTAAGAAGACAGTTTATACAGCACACTGTCAATCACCTGATCTTACACCCTCTTCTGATCAGGGGTGACATGTTATAAAAATCTGTATAAAAATTACCAATCTAGACTGTAATGATCTGGTTTTTGTTTGTGATACTTATTGCGGTTTCAGATATAATTCCAGCTTGCTTTATTACAAGAGAAAAAAACTTGTCACTGGAGCGTCAAGCTTAGTCAGTGAAAGATCAGAGGGGGCAGCAATAGCACAGCCCATAGGGACTTTGGTTTTTAATCAGATGATTGCTGGTTCAAGTCCTGGCATGGACCTCTGCCTGGGTTTTTATTTTGCTGCTGCGCTCCCTGTTTATGCCATTCATGATGGCTCATGATGGGCAGGAAGGTGTGCTCTTCCTGCCTCAGGCTTTCCACGCAAGCGCATAGAAGAGCAGGGAGTCCCAGAACAGAACCATACCGCTAAATGAATATTGTGCAAGTTAATAAAGTTTATTTTTAACAAAGTGGTCCTGACTGAATTGGGAATCGGGCTGATAGCTGGACAGGTGTCAGCATCATTTCCTGAGGACTGTCTTGGGCCCTTGAGCATACCATACCTCCAAACTGCTCAGTGTTGTATGTTACTTAGAGGAATTGAAATTTGTTAATTGAGATCAGACAATTAAGATATATATAAACAGCTTAGTTGGACTGAGATAGGACTAATCATAGCTTGGTTGACACACCTGGATAACACGATCACTGTTGGACTATGATTGGCAGGACATGGGATCTCTCGCTTCACCTCGGGGTTTAGCCACAGGAAGAAGTAGATGATCATGATAAACTACACTCATACAATCTTTGGCTCCAACACAAAAATGTTGGTTCCTCTTCAGGTGGTAAACCAGTTTCTTACGCACACAACTTTGCTTATCAAAGAATTATACAGCACCACCTATCGAAGTGGAGCAAGACTTTCACTGCCAGAAATCTGATTCTCTTTTCTGAGATAGGTCTAGATCCTCATACTCCACGGTCAAGCTATGACATTTGTTGAACTGCTGCATGCATGTAAACATACTGGGCATCTTTTTTCTTATTCTCTGACTGATTTCAGAATCCAAGAATCAAAATATGAATTCCAATAATCTAGAGATTACTTTCATCTTTGCAAGTAGTGGCCTCAAAGTTATCCAAACTTTAGCTTTAATATTTGACTTACATTACTTCTCAATGCTCCTGTGTTTAATGTTTATGACAGTTTCTTCATCTCTTAATCAATGACTCCTTTTAGGATTAATAAAGTTGTGATTGATGCATGCATTATCCTTCAATCTTGCACAAACTTAAATGTTTTACTTATTAAAGGCCTCAATTTGAAATCCAGAAACTAATTCAGATCATCTGACAAAATTAAAATGGCAAAACTATTAGCATACAGTTTAAACAGCCACAACAAAGAGAGATGAATTACAACTTGGCTGTCCAAAGTTATTTGATCAACAGATTTACAACAGTCACTCATCTTTTTGCTGTTTTGGTATAAATTCTTGAGAGACCTGCTAAATGGTCTTACATGATCAGCCAGCTGTCTGTCTGTCTGCTGTTTGGTACTGAGCAGGTTGGTTTAAGGGATTTTTACCTCCTGAAAACATTTACTTGTCAGAGAGGTGAAAGTGAATTGTGATGGTGAAGGTGGAGGCTGCAATATTAATTTTTATGTAAACAATGACAATTTCCTCTTTGTTTATCTGTGTACTACACTTGTGTGTTGAAAACTCCAATATGTTGAGGTCCTGTATTTTTATACCGGTGTTTACCAGTTTGTTCTGTCTCCATCAAATGATTTAAAATGATAGAAAAATAGGTTATAATAAGGTCAGCTCCTATCCTTTCTGAAATTGCTGTTTCCCAAACAACCAAAAGCAAAATGCCTTCAAATTATTCTCTTCATAAACAAGAGAGCAGTTAGGAGATAAAAACAAAACATGTTCATTCATCATCAAACAGTTGGACACAATTAGCCAGATCATCTGGACAGACGTAGCTGTGATGTTGGGGGCAGATTTGGCTGCGTGTGTGTGTGTGTGTGTGTGTGTGTGTGTGTGTGTGTGTGTGTGTGTGTGTGTGTGTGTGTGTGTGTGTGTGTGTGTGTGTGTGTGTGTGTGTGGGTGTGTGTGTGTGTGTGTGTGTGTGTGTGTGTGTGTGTGTGTGTTTGTGCTATAGTAACTAACAGAGGTGGCATCTGCCAGTGCGGCTTTAGCTCTGTTTGTGATATCCATGTGCATGGACTTCCACATAGCTTAGAGAGTGTCCGCTCCTTCACCCATATGGTGAGCTGTCACTGGGGTGACATGATGCAGCCCTCCCTAGTGTGGGACCCCTACACAGCCTTCATATAGACTGAGTAAACAACAACTGGACATAAGGTAATGATGGAAAATCATAATATTTGGGGGGCAGGATATTACCTCCAAACCTGTGATGAAGGATTACACATGTTATGAGTGAAAATAGTTCTTTATGTCAATTACTCCAGTCATATGTCAGTATTTATGTTTCAGTGATACCAAAATTCTGGTAATCTATTTTGGGAAAACACAATTTTTGTCAACAAAATACAATCCCAGAGTATTTGAAAACAGATTAGATTGCTAAATCATTTCACAGGGGTCTAATTTGTGTAATTAACAGGCATCAGAAGGCACTAATGAAACTGATGGTACGCTTTAAAAGGCCATATCAATAACATGTTTTTTTTTTTATTATTGTTAATTTCTGTTAATTGAAATGAAAAAATAGGAAAACAAAGAAACATGTAAGCATATGAAGTTTGCTGAATCAGTCATACTTTCTCTGTGTCTGCACTGACAACTTTCTATCAAACACAGCATGCGACACATTTGGGAAATGCAAATTGCTGTGAGAGGATCATGAGTGAGAGACGTCTTCTCCCATGACAGATATCTGCCTCTTTCTCTTCCTGCACACAGATGTTACACAGCAGTTTGTTCTGCGAAAGAAGAAGACGACAACTCCTTCTGTGCCTCCCTGAGGAGCAAGTAGCCTGGGGAAAATCACATTTACACATAAAGTGTTAATGTGTCTCTGTGAGCAAGCGTGTGTGTGTGTGTGTGTGTGTGTGTGTGTGTGTGTGTGTGTGTGTGTGTGTGTGTGTGTGTGTGTGTGAGAGAGAGAGAGAAAACAAAAGAGAATGACAGACTGAGAGAGAAAGAGCGGGAGGGAGAGATGTGTCTTACAAAGGTAGTAAAGGAGGCACAGACCAGAAATAGGAAGTGGCAGGATTGGAAACTGGGGGCCCTCAGGGGCCATTTGAGGTTTTTGAGGTGGGTGGATGTGAGCAAGTGTGTGTGTAAGTGTGTAGGAGGGGGTTACTGCTGCTCTATCCTCTGGCTGTGCTCAAACTGTGTGTGTTTTTGGTGTTGATCTCACCCAGTTGTTGGAAAGCCAAACACAGCCTGTGCACCCAGATGTTGGCAGATGTGCTGTGTACAACCTAACTTCCTCTGAAACTCCTGCACACAATGACACACAAACACAAACACAGCAAGAGATCGTAAATATATCCTTCCTGCCCTCTTCTCTGGAGACAGTCTTCCTGGCTTGCATGACACATTCAACAAATACTACAATATTTCCTAAAACCTCAGCCAAGTGGTGAGCTGCTGTGGTCCTTTGAGAGCATTATCCACGGTACTGCTCCAGATGTTCTTTAAATAACTAAAACAAACAGAATTTCACCCATCCAGATGTGTTTACTTCATAGGACACAATCTCAGAGAGATGGAGAGCTGGATGACAGACAGACAAACAGCTGGAGCTGTCAGTAGAACTGTAACTAACGCAGCTCTCTCTAGTGGCCTGGAGTGGTGCCTGCACACATGCAGCTGTGCACATGAGGGGGGATGTGGGACACTGGGAGTGTTGGGGCATTCACTTGTCATCTGTCACTGGTAGAGCTGGTGCCCTTGTTTTAGTGTTTCAGGTGTTGATTTACAGTGAGATCTATTGTCTTTTTAGTAATAAACTGAACTCAAAGCATCTTATTCCCTCATACAGTTTTATTCCACTAGTCTGTTTTTATTGCAGTCCTTCAATGTTTAAACAACCATTTTATTCCTTAACTATTTGGAAGTTTTTAAGGTCAGCCTTGCAACAAGGTCACACCTCAGCAACGGCAGCCTCAGCTCTCCTGGAGCAGAAACAGATCAAAGTTCTCCTTCTCGCTCCTCTCTCTTCATCTTCCTCACTCTGCTTCATTGACTCCAACCCTGAGCACATCCTACACTGATGGCACCAAGTGGATCTCCAGCATGCAGCTGGAAGAGACAGAGGCAGCATGTGTGTGTGTGTGTGTGTGTGTGTGTGTGTGTGTGTGTGTGTGTGTGTGTGTGTGTGTGTGTGTGTGTGTGTGTGTGTGTGTGTGTGTGTGTGTGTGTGTGTGTGTGTGTGTGTGTGTATTGGAGACAGAGACATAGAACTTATGTTTATGTCACACCGACCAGAACCTGGAGGTGTTTCTGACACTGGAGTGAATGTGAGGCTTCCAGCTGCCCTAAATGCTTCATGCAGATCTCATCTGTCCTAAAACACTGACACAAACACAGCCAATAGGTCAAAACAATATATAAAGGTGGACAAACCCCTTTTGAACAGAGGCTTTTCAGTTTGTCCTGTCACCCGGCAAACAAATGTAACACTATTCTTTAAAGTGCAGACTCATTGTTACGATCACTGCCAAGAGCACCTCCAGTAAATCAAAGCCTTCACTTTGTGGCTCAGCTCTCTCTTTATCACCTTGCTGCAAAAAGACTCCTCCATTACTGCAGTATCTGCTGCTAAACAGTGGTCAATCACATTATTGCTTTTACCATTGTGTACATTCCTATGGTCACATGCCATCACATGCACTGGAAACACAACACACAAACACAGACTTTAAAGATGAATATCTGTTCAAGCCAATACAAGGAGCACTTGCTTGAAAAGTCGTAACGATCTTTCAGACATGGATAACGTTAATGTGCAACCTACATTGTCAACAACCTATCAGAATTTTGCACTCATGTTGCCAATTTACAACTCATGAGACTGTGTGGATGAAATGTATTCTGGTAAAAGAGATTAACTGAGAGCTTAGATTAATTTAAAATCAAGTAAGTACCCTTAATCTTCTGATTCAATTAACTGTGGGGAGTATTCCAGAAGATTTTTGTAGATCTTAAGCACAATGTATGAGAAACAATTTATTTAAAGAGATTTTTCAAAGGAATTAGTGGATAGCACAGCAGTAGCACATTAAGTAAGTGTGTTGCATGCACAAATATTGCAAAATGGGCAATCTGATGGCAAAGTAAAATGGAAAACAAAACAAAAAAATCAGAGGAGCAAACACTTATACCCCAATACATGCTTGAGTTGAAAAATATTTTAGAATCAGCCTGTAGCAGACACAGCCCTACCTGCAGAAAACTGTAGCTCAGATTGCGCTCTGTTTTTCCTGCTGGTTTCTTACTCGGGGGCCTGAGGTAACTGGCATCCATTGCGGCTGGTACAATCACCAGTAACATGTAACATACAACTCCATTTTAGAAATACTGAAATAGAAGTAAACATCTAATAGCTAAGATATTAGATGACAGGAGATGTAAATTGTGAGTCTATAGCAGTTTATTTTGAGACATTTTTGGTAAGACAATTTTTTTAATTGCAGATTATCACTTTTATGAAGAGGTTACTGCAGTTTAATTGCCACCCATGTGAAGTTAATTTAAAAATCTGTTTCCGCTCCTTTGGCCCCCAGCCCTTCATTTTTAGGGCAGAGCAGCTGCACACTGCAAAGAAACCTGAGAAACAGATTGCTCCAACCTGGGGGTGGAGGCACGTGTGGAAAGCGGGGCTGGGCGTACAGGACAATATGAGTGTGTGTTTTGTTGGCTTGCTAGGGTCAGGGGACAGGGTGTTTTTCGGGGGAGTGCAACCTGTCCTCACGAGAGCAGACGGCAACCACACACACACACACACACACACACACACACACACACACACACACACACTCACACACACACACACACACACACACACACACACACACACACACACACACACACACACACACGCACACACACACACACACACACACACACACACACACACACACACAAACAAACAGTCCAGAGAAAAACACATCAACATAAGTGCACAGTCTAACACCAAAATCTACATATGTTCCATTTTAAGTCATCTCATGTTGTTGCTTCCTTAAAGTACACACTCTCATTCTCATTCTCAGAAGTACTAAAAAACTCAAACATAAATCCAGATAAACATGTTGGTCTAAAACGTAACACTTTTTTTTTTTTTTTTACAAATAAATCGTTAAATTACTAAAAAACCGAGAGTTAAACTGAGGATGGCAGAAGACAACACCGTGGACACTGGCTGGCCAAAATCAAGAGGCAGAGGAAAAGGGAGATGAAGAAGAGGACATGGAGGACGGAAAAGATAAAGGAGATGTAGAAAAGGTAGACACAGAAAAGGAAGACACAGATGTGGCACGGTAAATCAAGAGCCAATGTACCACAACAGAATCAAAGATGCACTTCCACTTGTTAGGTAAGTAAAAGAGGGAAAATGGGGAGAACTTAAAAAAACTCAAAAAAAAAATTTATGGTATCTCTGTCATACATTTGTGGTTTATATGATGTTCTTGATAGTGAACACTTTGTTTCCATGCAAAAAGTCAGAAGTAACTGGAGAAGAGATAACATATGAAAGAAAAAAAATAAAACATAGCATACAGGCAAAAGGTTTCTTTTAAAAATACTTTTTTTATCTGGTCATCTGGTACACTCCAGATTTTACACCTGAGCGCAAAATAGGTGACCCAGAACAGAGCACAGCAGAGCATGCTGGACCATACTGGCTCCCAAGCTGTCCTGCTGCACAGCACACTTCAACACCGTGGCTGCAGCTGCTCTGTCCTGTCTCGGGTGTGCAAAAGTGTATGTGTCTGTTCGCGTGTGTACGTATCCCCTGCACAGAAGTCTGTCTGACCGCAGCTGTCCCTACCTCTATGCGGGTCTCCGGGGCGAGGCCGACCTCGCTCCTGAAGCCACTTCAAAGAGATCAGGGAGAGACAGAAGAGGTTCAGGGTGCCAGGACAGCCAGCACGGCTGCTGCTGCCCTGGGCTTTGGGAGCTGGGGAGGAAGGACTGGAGTTAAGGTTGGGGTGTGGAGGCGTAGGGTTGGGTTTGTTGCAAACCTGAGGGGTATGTGTGTGGCAGCACTGCAGAGACAGGAGGTGTGGGACTGGGGGTGGGGATGTTGTTTTAGTCAAAGCTGGAAGTTTTGCAATGTGTGTAATGTGTGTGTTACTGCACCTGGACAGACCTCCTGCTCTCTGGTGTCACCTTAGAGTTTGACGATTGTGTGTGTGTGTGTGTGTGTGTGTGTGTGTGTGTGTGTGTGTGTGTGTGTGTGTGTGTGTGTGTGTGTGTGTGTGTGTGTGTGTGTGTGTGTGTGTGTGTGTGTGTGAGTGTGTGTGTGTGAGAGAGAGAGAGACACTCAAGAGGAAGCATACCATACCTACAGGGAGTCAGGGGTCCAGGTTGGGAAGAGCTCATAGCACAGTGGGCCACATGGGCGCCTGTTACGTGGGGTCCCTGAGGAAAAAAGAGATTAGAGGCCACAGACACAAATAATAAATGAAAGCTGCAATAAGAGAAGAGACTGATGAAACTGTTCCTTTTAGTTTGATAGCACTTAACTGTATGTACAAGTAATATTGAAAATACAGTTAGCACCACAATTAATTCTACAATACACACACAGACATGCATGTACACACTCATACACTCTATCCTAACATGGTAAACCGTGTGGATCTGCATTGTCCTGTACTTACCTTAATGGTTTATATCACTTCTGTAATCACTGCACAAAGTTCTGTTAACGTTGGCCTGACCACCATCCATTTATATTACAATTTTTATATTCTTTATATATTTATTTATTTCTTAATATTTTTCTATTCCCTATTTTAAGTTAAGTTTAAGCTTTTGATTAATAAATGAACACTTTATATTTAGGTTTAAAACATTTGTCATTTGTCTTTTCTTATTGTTTATTTATTTACTGGCCTGTGTACTTTTAACATACATACCTGGAGGATACCACCTTTGAATTGATTTCTCTCCAACTAATCGACCCAATTCACTCTTTCACTGCAAACATTGTGCATAATTCTGCCTCTGGGAGGAACTCAGGAAAGAGATCATTTCAGTGACATGACTATCGGACCACTCTTGATCCAAGTGCCTTTGAAACTGAAGCCAACAAGAACAGCACTGAAGATGAGATGTTGATGCTGAGTCAATCAGCACCCTTTCCAAAATATACTGTATAACTATTTCAATAACTTCATGATAGCAGTCTTTGCTGTACATTTGCGCTTCACATATGTCACCACTGATGAACGGCTTTGATCCATTTGGATTCTGCTGCACATTTTCATGTACACGAGCTGTTCCACTGACTCCCTTGCTTGAGAAGGTGCACAGGTGGTAAAAACAAACCTGCAGTTCCTGATCACTTTTAACAGCTCCAGTTTTTCCCCTCATACTAACATGAGTTTCTGATTTTTAACATTGATAAATTGCTGGAATTCAGGAGTTTCCAATCCGGAGGACTTAGGGCCAAAGTCTAACTTGTTTATTGTGTGTGTGTATGTGTGTGTGTGTGTGTGTGTGTGTGTGTGTGTGTGTGTGTGTGTGTGTGTGTGTGTGTGTGTGTGTGTGTGTGTGTGTGTGTGTGTGTGTCACAGGGACACGTCTGGCCACAGCAATAGCAACAGAAGAGCTCCCTCGTGCCGCTTTTTTCCTTTTCAAGCTGTCTCTTCACCCCCGCCTCCACTGCCTCCCCTGCACACACATGCACACACGCACACTCTCCCTGACACACCTTCCCTGGCTGCTGGTTTCTACTCGCACTCCCTCTGTGCACACAGGACTGAGAGCTGAAGGCCAGCTGATGGCAATATGTGCATATGTGTTTTGAGAGGCCAGAACAGTACACACATAAATTCTCTGACACGTTAGGTACACCTGTGTCTGCACTCTGTGCCCACCATGGCCTCATACCTCCACCCTCTGCCACTGCTGCCCAGTTCCACAACTCACCACCTGGAGAGACAGATTAGGAAAAACAGATGAGGAAGGGAGGCTACTTTTTTCATACTTTATTTTCACATCACACTGATCACGAGGTATAGTAGTAGCACCACAACAAGGAAATATAGCTCAACTTGTAAATGCATTCACAAACATGTACAATCAGACTGTTTTTAACCACTAAGAACCAATGGTGTGGAGTGCAAAGACCAAAGAATGTATCCTGATAAATACTTAACAAAGGGAATTAGATTTATTGAATATGGATAATGAATGGGTAACTGCTTTATATGACATCATATTTACATTCAACTTTTCAAAGGATTTTGTGGAATTAAATTCATTCAATCCTGTGGCTTCTTGGCACTTGTCAACCCAAAACATGTAGCAACTAGGAGTAAATTTAAAGTGCAGGTCTAGAATGCAAATATTTGCAGAATGAAAAACTTATTTTTGGCTTAAAGAGTGATTTCATCAATAACCTTTGCACCGACACATCTTTTTCTACAAATATGTTTAAAGCACGACACAGTTTGAGCTCAGAGGGTTTTATTTAGCCTCATTTGGCTCTAAGTTGTTTTAAAAATATAACCATTATTAACAGGGCTTGACATTAACACCGGCCAACCGCCCAAACGCGGGTGGATTTTGGCAGTGGCTGGTAACACCGCCGCTCCCACTAGCCACTTTGGCGGGTTGAATTTTATGCACACGTTTGATTGTAGTTTTCTCAAACGGCATCTGAAATAATAAACCAACTGCAATATAAGACCACGACACTACAACTCCCATGAGTACTGCCTGCATAAAGCGTTTGCCCATCATTGGTCCATTCGTGGTAGACTTTGCAACGCCACTGCTGACAGGGGTCAGGTCAGACTCGGGTGAAAAGATTTAGCCACAACGCCCCGATAGTGTCTCATGCTAAGTTTTTATCCGTTAAATTAATCCCCTTTACCATTTTATTATAAGCAATAACAAGCTACTATTTTAATTACTATGTTTTAATAGACTGCACATTTTCATATGAAAGGAGCACAATGTTACACACAACTTTATCAGAGCTGAATACCTGATTAAGGACCTATGGATTTTAACATTAATCTAGTCTTGTTTTGAGTGGTCATTTACATTTAAAGAGGTTGTAAATCTGTTTTAAGTAAACTTAAGCATGTCATCATCGGCTTTAATCATATTGAACATAATTATCCAACAACAATATTTGGCCAGTGAAAATAATGAGTGGCTAGTAACTCTGGGATACCACTGGCCACAGTGGCTGATGAGCAAAAAAGTTAATGTCAAGCCCTGATTATTATCCAGTGGGAATTTTCATGCCCTTTACTGTAAGGCCAACTACCTGAACAGGAGGCACAGTAAAGATACCCTTAAGAACCCACGTGTAAACTGTCACCAACATAAACTGATGACTTAAAGTCACAACATGCAGCTTTATCGTTGTGGTAAGCCTAACGAGATAAAGTGGGGTACTTCTATCATTGGTAGACTTGACAACCCTCATCACACGACTTCTTTTATGTAAGCAGCACCAGACCCAGGCCTCTGCACACCTCATAAGCCACCTCCACTTAATCTCGCGATGCTTGAGTTACCAGCCGGCGGACACACACGGGATGCTGGAATGGGATGATGAGGGAGCTCCACAGTGGAGGAGTAGAGGCTACCCCACACCGAGCTAAACCCCTTTCAAACTAAAACAGAAGGACGGGACGTGACGGTAGGATGTGTGAATGTGTTTCTCTTTGAAGTGTGTGTGTGTAGGGGGGAGGGGGGTGGAGGTGCTCGCGCTCTCGTGCACGAGAGAAAGGGGTTGCCGTTCGTCTGTGTGACGTCACGAGTTTTCCTGAAAGTCAAAACAACCGTTGGCTGAGGTAACGGTAGCTTCCGCGGCTTCTCGGAAATCCGTTTGATGTAACTAGTAACGGTTGTTTCTTCCCCGTTCTGTTTTGATGAGAACGACTGTTGGCTGGTGGTTCCAGAATAATTTAGCTTGCAGGTCGGTGCGGCTTCACGTCACTCTGAAGGGAGGAAATTAACCCGAGCGGTTTATGAACAGCAGGTGCACGGGGATACCACAGCACCTGCCGCTACAGGTAATGACGGTAGCCTGCTAGCCTCACTGTTGTGACGATTAAGACGGAATATCCCTTTTAAAGGCTGTTAGATAATATGTGTGTTATGTTCTGAAGACGTGAGAGCATAGGCGGGGGGCGGTGCCGTCTTTTACAGGTCACTTTGGTATGAATTATACTTAATGGTCCGGTTAAGATCAACCAGTTGCCTGTCATGATGTGCGACCCTGATAAATTTTGTCCTTTGGTTGTATAAGTTGACGGGTCCTTGAGTAAATTTCATAATCATCACCAACACCTGTGCCCGGTGCTGCATGCAACATGCGTCAGTTTGACAGTGACGTATATGATGCAGTGCTGGTAGCCGAGTCATTCATGGTCCTCTCAGCAGCAGTGCTACAGATTGATAAATGTCTCCTCCTTCACATTCATTCCAACAGCCTAATACTGTCACTGTTGGTGCAGCATGTGTTGTGTTTCGTTGTTGTTATCAGGTCGATTCTGGTAGCCTTCCTAGGAGAAACATGTATTAGGATATTTAACTTTTATGGGAGAAAATTTCCATACTGGATTATTTCTGATGCTGCTGTAGTAAAGCAAAACTCAGAAAATCTGAATGTGATAGATGCTAGATTTATCACCCCAGCTTCCTTTTTTTGACTATACGTATACTATATATACTGACAAAAACTGGATTATGGCAGGAACTGACTGTTGCCTTGGTTTGAAAAGGTATAAACAGGAGGGGAAAGGTGAGGTGAGGTGTGATGGTTGGAGGGTTGCGGGAACCGATATGTTTTTTTTTCAGGGCTTATTTTAGTATAGATCATTAGTTGTCAAGTAGACTGATCATCAATATTTGGAGACGATATGAATTTACAGCAAAAGTGGAAATACTGGTGTTAAAATTTTGTATAAAACAAGCTTCAACACCTTTAAGTATATGTTTATTAAAGAGCTCCCAGGCTCAGCGGCATGCTTTATAAAGTTAAATGAACACCTAAAAACATAATTAGCTCCCTTTTGTAGTGTATAACCAATCAGATGGTTCTGTGGGTGGGACAATGCTAGAGAAAGAGTAGTGACTGCAGACAGAGAAGCGTGGCTGCATAAGAGCCAAAAAATAACAGTTTTAAATTGATCTCGTAGCTGATGCCAAATTAACAAAAAGACTTACGCCGATATGCCTCAAAATGCCAAATATTGGTGTCGATGATCAGCTCAGCCAATCAGTCTCGATTCCTATTAAGGGTTGTAAGACATGTTGCATTTTTGCCCACGTCGAGATTTAAAAACGTGCAAAACTCTCAACAAAGACTGCTCATCAATAGAATATAATACCAGGATACATATGTGTTAGATTCTTGATTCTAATTAATTTAAACATAGAAACGATCAGTCACTTCTAAGTGCTATAGATATATATTTTTTTAAAAAGTAGATGTGCAGTAAGCAGTATAAAAAAATGGAAATGGAGACAGGACCCTTTCCCTTCATGTCATGTCTGGGTGTGGCTCACCCTGGTGCAGGTTTGTTGTTTTTAACTAAATTGGTCGTTTAAATACCCATAAAAGGAATAAAATATCTACAAATTCAGCTTTATTTCATTCAGCTCTAAATGTCATAGAATAGAGCCATCATAAGGACATTTCAGTCATCTTTATTATAAAAAGGAGCACTGAAATTGATGAACTGGCCCCCTCAAGTCTGGACCTCAACCTCATCCAGTAAGTTTGGGGAAGTTGGCTTTGCAGGCAAAAAAGGTCAACATTTTCAGCTCTGTCAGGTGTTCTGACAGTTTTGGCCCTCACTGTAGCTATAAAATACTCAGGTAAACACTTGATGTCAGCGCAGTGGCAAATACAGTGTTAGGTAGAACAATTTTTAAGGATGAAGAGAAGAGGACATGACTGTAATTAGGAACTAAGAAAGCCCCTTTGCTATTTGGAATCATTTTGGAACACAGCCAAGATCAAAAAGAGCTGGATATGCATAATAACTTCTAATAAGTTAACACCAAGATCTGGTTAAGAGATGTATCAAAATCAGTCCCACCATTTTTCCATCTTTTATTGCTTTGCTGTATGACCTAACTCATCTGGACCGATGAATGGAGAGGTAGCTAATAGTCTGCTCCCTGCCTTTGTTCTGCTTCTATTTTCATTTTCCTCCATCTCTATTACTTTCTCTAATGTGTGTGATTTCCCACTTTTCTGGTTTCCTTTACTTTTTCCAGTTTCTCGTTAAATTTTTGGCCTTGTCTTGCCTCCAGTGTTTAATACCATGAAATAAATGTTGCCAGGCAGGTGCTTCTCCTGGCATTGTTGGTTCATCATGGCAGTGGGTAACTCCATAGCAACAGCTGCCCTGGTGACAAGGGGTTGCCACTGTCTGGACAATCTTCTCTCCTTCTCTCCTATCTTGTTCTTTCTTTCTCTCCTTCTTTTCTTTTCTCTTCTCCTTTTGCAATGCTTGTCTTAATTAAGGGTAAAGCTAACTGAAGCTTCATTGAATTACTCTGTAGACTTAAAGCTTAATCCTCTATTGTACTGCGACTATAAAAAGGATTTAATCACCATTGATGTAATTACAAATGCTGAGCATCTTTTGGAATTTATTTTTCTTAATTTGTGTTTATAAAACTGTTAAGTTTTGGTCTGATAACAGAACCTTTATCTTTGAATCTTTCTGTTGTAATTCATTATTGAGAACATGAATTGTACCTTAGAAGTTGAAATGTAATTTGATCTAAGGAGGAATTGTTAATAGTATTATGATAGTTTTTAACTAGACTGAAATTGAACATGTAAGCTTTAATGTATAGTTAGCAACTGGTTATGCCAGATAAAATCCTGATGGGGTTAGACCAAGCGGCAACCTCTAGTCTAAAAATATGAGGCAATGCAGAAGTGCTAAAAAACACAGTGCATGGAGTGACCACTTGAGACTGGCTTCTGAAGTACCAAAAACCACATCAACACCAAACATGACATCAGTCTGAATAGTTAATTTCTCAAACTGCACACATTGTATGGGGGTGAATGTTATTCAAATCTGGCAGTTTTAAAGATATTTGTTTAACCAATCAGAGGCACAGCTCAGCTCAGCTGATTTACAGGATTGTCGTCCTATAGCTGTTAGTGCGAAGGCTCAAAGCCTGCCCCATTTCCATCCAGAAGGATGATGTCATGGAGACTACTTCCATTTATTATACGGTCTAAGGATGAGACAAGTCCCTAAAACAATGTCCACCTGGTATGGATTCTGTTTGTCCTGACAACTGGTTAAATATCCACTATCCACTCATTAAGTGACCAACAACTAAATTTACAAGTTGGTATTGATACAAAAAATAGTTTTATCAATTTATAAATTATTCATTTACATAGCTAAAAAAAAAAAAAGGCCCTTTAGATTTGATGATCTGTTATTCTTCTTTGAGAATGGTATTCTTTTTAGCCAATTTACAGATCAAATTAACATTACACCTAACATTTGTATTCACAGTAATGTTAGATCATTAGCCTGAGCCTGGTTGTTTTCTCAACAGAAAAAGAAAACAGCAGCAGCACCTGTATGAGTTCCTCTTCCCTGTAATTTGATGTTACACTTCCTTTACATTTCAGCTTCCTGTGTGTTTGTACGCCTGTGCTGTTTTACTACTTCTTGTTTGGTCAACCGTTAACTACAAAATAGTCTTGTTCTCTCCACATAAACTGAGAGTATATCACAAATTTCCTCCATGTTGCTCCTCCATGTTGCTGGTAGAAGGTAACGTTTCTGTCAGGTTGTCAGAAAGCAGAGGGTAAATGCTGAAAGGTACAGTGACATACCAAAAATTCTTTCTGTGGCTTGATTTGATACATGTGATGTTTATGATCAGGTTCTGTTTTATTGTCATCATTCAGAACCATTTGACCATCGTCAATAGGATGTGAGCAATTAAAATCAAGTATTAAACATAACTAAGCTATTCTGATTCAAATGCAGTGAAACCTTTTTGAAGGGAAATCCATTGGGCCTGAAAAATCCTGTTGGAATTGTAAGAGACAAAATTATGAAATAGACAGAGTTGTGCAATGTATATTGTTATACTGAATAAAAGCCTGAGCTGAGAATATCAGGAGGTGACATCTAATATGTTCTTCTCTTCGTTTATCAGTTTGGTCACAGATCAGTCACTATATTCTGCTGCCTCAACATTATGAAAACGCTGTCGCCTGCCTGGGTGTGTACTCGAGAGTGTGTGTGTCGCAGCCTTGGTTATGACGCTGCAGTCCTTCCAAGTGTCGGCAGCAGTGCAGACACTAGCTGATCTGAATACTGATTTCCAGGCTTGATGGCTGCGACTGCTAGCCTACCCGCCGTAGTGCTGATATCCATTCAAGCTGAGCGGCGTAGTGTTGTTGCGTGTTGTGTAATACAGTGTAGTAGGGTGCATTTGAGGTGAGCACGGCAGCTATGCAGAGAGAGTAAGAGCAGGGAGGGAGAGCGGGAGGGAGACGACAGAGAGGTGCAGAGATTTGGGCAGAGAGAAAGAGAGTGTGAGAGCATCCCTAACTGTCGATGTTGCTATTTATAGCCGAGCCCTACTCCACAGTCCTGAGATGCTCTCCCACCTCCCACATATAGGCAAGACAAATCAGCCTACTCATACACATGTTTTGACAAAATACTTTGACATGCAAAAATACAAAAAGCATAAGAAGGAGCTCTAGCTTTAGCACACCAGTCTTCCTGCTCACAAGAGCAAACCGAATAAGATCTGTGAATGAATGAAAAGGAGGATTGTTTGCCATTCAAGGTCAGTTTTTGCTTCATCAGGAGCCCTGCAATAACTCATCCTGTTTATCACAGAGAGTGTTAAATAGAAAGAGGAACTGGGTGTAAGATTGGGTGGGGGGAGAGCAGAGGAAGCAATGTCCTCACAATAACAAGTTGTTTGTCTTGTCAGATTGTATGAAAGGGTTTTTGAGGGGAATGAGGGTGCAGTAGAGGAGCAGGAAAATAAATCCTTGCTTCTTTTTTTTTTCCTCCTTTCACTTCCTTCCAGGCTGAGTCACTGCTGGTGAGGAGGAAGGTCTGGAGAGGGAACGAGAGAGGAGGTGGTGGAGGAGGAGGGGGAGAAGACGAAGAAAAAGGGAGGGAGTGCAGAGAGAGATAAGCCACAACAGGAAGCAAAACGACACACACGCCTGCATATACACGCCGCGCGTTTGTGTGCCTGAGAGGGAGACTGCGCGAACAAGAGGGTGAACGGGAAAGGAGGGAAGGGAGGGAGAGTGACGCGGAGGCTGGGAGAGCCGGCCCTCCCCACCCCCTCCTACTCCTCTCCTCTCCTCCTCTCCCTCTCTTTCTCTCCTCTCCTCTCCCTCCTCTCCTCCTCCCCTCCTCCCTCTCTCTCTCTGTGGAGCAGGCGTGTAGCGGCATCAGACTCGGCGTGAAGGAACCATGAGCGATGTCACCATCGTTAGAGAGGGATGGCTCCAGAAACGGGGTAAGTACATCCAGTTCCTCTCTTCTTCTTCTGTCCTCTTTCCTCTTTACCTCTCTTTTCTCTGCTCTCCTTCTCTGCCTCTTGTCTAGACTGAGGGCCTGGCTAAGCCTGTCCACATGTGCCGGTGGGAGGATGTGAGTGCTTGCGATTGACTGTGTGCGTATGTATGTGTGTGTGTGAGATCACATGGATGTGTGATTGTGTAGCATGCAGATGTACACATATGTGCATTTTACTGGGATGTGTCTTTTTAAGAAAGGCTTGGCTGACTGTTTGTTTGCTAAGACTGTCTGGGTTCAGGTTGTGCCTTAAAAATAGTGCATGAAAGAATATGTGCATGTGTTTAAAGCACATGTGTCTGTCTGTGTCTGTATAGTTACAGAAATATACCTGACACTGCTGGTGCAAAGTGTTCTGTTTACTGTTGATGTTCTGTCTCTTCAAGGTATCATTGAACCTGTGGTGGTACACATTGAAGAAATTTCTTGAATGGTTTTACTGGGAGCCATATGATAAGGGGTTGGTCAGGGTGGAGTCTAGTGGAGGGAAGGAGGGGCCCTTACAGTACACCCTGCCTACAACTTACTGAATTTAATAATAATAATAAAAAAAGAAGAAGAGAAATGAAAATGCAATAGGAAGAGCATGGTCCTGTCTCAGATATCCAGGGGTTATGTAGTGTTTGGATGCTGCAACAGGTGAAAAGTCAACACTGGCTGGGCAAAACTTGCTCATACCCAATGAAAAAAGTGGGATGCTGTGGCTCTGTGATGTCTGTAAAACTGACGTAAAGGCACATGAGAACTTTTTTTTTCCACTATGCAGCTGAGAATTGCATCCTGAACTGGGATTTCATGGTCACTTGCTTGTGTGTGCTGACGCTGGTTCCTCCAAGCACAAGTGTCCAAGAAAATGTGTGTGTGTGTGTGTTTGATTTAAGGGGGGAGCCCCAGGGACAGAAACAGGGGGATTTCCAGACTTTTAGACCAATGAGCATCATCTTCCTGACTATGTGATGGTCGTCTAGGAATGTGTAACACAAACTGTTAAACAGGAAGTGACTTGGACACAGAGGACACAGCAGGCTTCTGGGTAATGTAGGCTAGCACTCAGGTACAGCCAGAGAACATGTTGGACCACACAGAGCGTCCTCACTACTCAGAGTGGAGGCTTTCTCTTCCTGTGACACACATACAGATCCAGCACACACTCTGTAGAGATGAAGTGGAGAGAAGGATTTTTTGTCTATGTGTGCCAGCATGCCTGTGTGATCCTCAGACAGTCGTCTGTGCATATTAAGAGGAACACATCGCCCCCAGTCACGACGCAGCGCTACCAGTATTCGTCAGTGTGTGAGAGAGATGGCAGGGAAACAGGGGGTGTTTGTTTGTGTCAGGAATATGAATGTTTGTCTGCATCATATGCTAAATTACTGTCCGTATTGGTGTGTGTGTGTGTGTGTGTGTGTGTGTGTGTGTGTGTGTGTGTGTGTGTGTGTGTGTGTGTGGGGAAAGGAGCAGGGTCGGGGTGCTGACTCACTGTTCAGGTCGTGATACAGCAAAGACTGCAGTCTTAGTCATTAGACAGCTTTTTACCGAAACGGAACAGAGACCAAGAAAGGTAGTGAAACCTCTTCTAACACCAACACAAATACCTTACCAAGCACACACTTTTCTGTATTTTTAGCATTTCATTTAGTGGTAAGTTTCCTGTTTTGAAGGCTCTGGCGCTTCCTAAGTTTGCTGCCAATGAATGAATGGAGTATAGTAAAAAGAGTGATTGATGAAATAGATGGGAAGAGAGCAAATAGAGGAATTGGATAAGTATGTTTAAAGAGAGAGATTTATTTTCTTCTTAACTTGAGGCTTTGGAATCCTAAAAAGTTTATTATTCCTTCATAAGATTTGGGGAAAACTACTATAACTGCTGTGTACTTGATTATTGTCCTGCAATCAAACACTTTGAGTTTACAGGGATCTAACACATGTTCAGTTGAATGCTTATACTTTAATGCATGTGTTGTCATTCTGCCATACAACAGCTGTTGTGTTTATGCTTCCATCATTGTTGAGTTTTGTTGCCCAAAAAGTATCTTAATATTACTTTTTCCCTTATACTAAGTTAAACTGAAGCAAGGCTTCATCTTAAAGCAAACAATCAGGTCAATACCTAATGTACGATATAGGGATTCAGTTCAGCGTTACCGTAAATCTTCTTCTCAAGGCATCACACTTGTGCACACATTCCATATCTGCTCTTCTGATGTGATAATCTGGCTGTTGATGACTTACTGTTTGACCCCGTACATTAGACTGCCCACACGTAATTTAAGTTGTGTGTGTTTGTTATACATTATGTATCATTTGCTTTAATGATGCTGTTTATGTAGAGATCTTACAGTGCCAGCCATATGCTCTTCAGCAGAGGAATTCTGTGTAATATTTGAGTAGGTGGAAAAATAATAAATTATATTATTATCATAAAATCATATATTATGATTGTGTATTTGTAGTGTAGAAGAAAAAAAATAACTAAACCCAACCTTCATTTTATTTACCCAGTGGCTATTTTCCTCCTAATTCAGGCCCAGGTTCACTTCTGCTGTATCATTTTACGTGTGTGCTGAAATCATTATCATTTCTTCAGAACTTGAAAAACAGGATAGTTATCTGTATGTGAGGCACAGGGCTATTTTTCCAGTTAAAAGAAATTACACAATAATTGACCTATGGCTAAGCCCGCCCTCAAAGGCAATGAGCCAATCACAGTGTGTATAGCCATTTCCATACACTCAGACATTCTCTGCCTGTAAGTTCAATAAAATGCATTGCAGAAAGTCAGTTTTTGGTTGGTTTTATAAGGTGTTTTTGAGATCTAGGTTTATAAACAGTTTGCTGAAGGGCTGGGCAACATTTTTTGATTGTTTGTTTGTTTTTTACCCTTTCCTAAGCCAACAAAGAAAAGAGTCTTTGTCGGACAAAGTTGTATGGTAGACCACAGTATGTGCTCAACATACATTGAACAAAATTAACAAGGAGGTCTGCATCTGTTATAAGGCAAGTCAACGTCGTATTTTAAGCAACGTATTGTGTTTGCTGGAAAGAAATATAAAGTTATCTTCAACATCTCTAACATTAGCTAAATTTAGCCTAACGCTAGCTCCAGCTGCGTTGTCCATCATGTCACTTTGTTTGTTGGGAGTTCACTGGCCTACTTTGCTCTAGCTTTTTGTTCTTTGGTGATTGTATATGGTTATCTGTTGTCCTCAGGGCTCTAGTTAAACTACAATAACTTCTTGAGCTTAGCTTATCAAACTTCTCAACAACAAAATGATTAATTTATCCATCCAATGCGTAGCTTAGACCCTTTTGGTGACCTTTTTTGGTGCCTAGATGATATGTGTTCTTTCTGTCTCCAATTATCATCAATTGCCTCCCACAAAATGTATCCTACCTTGACACCCTCCATAGCACCTGCCACTGAGTGTTCATTGTTTGTCCAAGTGAGTGGAAGGGGGGCGTGGCTTAGCCATAGGTCAATTGATCATCCCCAGTCAAAGTCACGACTGTCCTCCAAGTGCTGCTGTTGTCTGTCCACGTTGAATCAAATTTTTGCAGTCACTCATCAAACAGGGAAGCAGTGAAAACAGTTTGAACAAATTACTGTGTTAGTCTATTTTTCTCTTCTTAAACATCATACCATCTTTTACTCCAAGTCAGAGCTTTTTTAGCCTGAGTGGGAGTTTCTCTCTCAAAATGTATTGATCTGAGTTCATTTGAATGTTTATGAATGACATTTTAAAGCTCATAAGTTTTAAGTCCATGTTCAGTAACAGAAGGAGGGAGTGAAAAGATTCATTGATGAATTAAAAAGGGGTTTCCAACCCAAAGGGTATTGTTGTTTGTTTTTACAGTATTAGGGATGTCTCTTTTTTTTCTTGTGTAGTCTCGTTGACTTTTAGAGGGTTTCTGTGAATGTAGAGCTTTTGTTTCACAAAGCACTTAATATTAGAATCATTGGTCAAAAATGACACACAGAGGCACATTGCTCTCATTACACAGTGATGCATCTTGTGTATGTGCTTGTCCTCAAAAAGCATTTTGAACAGCGTTGGCAACAGGAGTATTAAAGAGTTTTATAGAATACATTTACAAAGAATACAAAAAAAAAACAAAGATGGGAAAGAGGCTTCCCTCACCTTGGCAACGGTACAAGATGTACTGTAACAGTCTTAAAGCAGAATCTGCTTTTTTTTGCCACTTGTTTGTTAATCAATCTTTGACATGTTGCAAAGATTCAGACATGGAAGACATTCACTGACATTCATGGATGGAAGAAAAATTCTGAATTGATGATAAATATTGAAATCAGTCTGAAAGAAAATTTATTCATACAAGTGTGTTTACAAGCATAAAAGCAAACATATCCACTTTCTGCTACACAAGCTCACAGCATTCATCATCTTTGAACACACAGACAAACCTCAGAAACATCACCCCTGCAAAGTACAGTACACTGTGTCCTCAGATGACCGAGCCTTTCAGTACTCACTCTCTCACTGCCATGGCAATGATTTCCTTCCTTCTTTCATTAGTCAGAGTAGGGAGGGCATTCAGCTGCATCACTTCTTCATCTTTGGAAATAATGAACAGCAGATATATGAAGAATCTGTTATAGTGTCTGATATAAGGTAGCAAACCAGTAAGTAAACCACAATAAGCAGACTTGGAGGATGAATAGATTGATTGGGTTGAAGCATCCCTCAAAAGACAGATGATAGATTTTGCAGATGTAGTGGTGTTTTCTTACGGGTTAGACTTGTTTTTGTATTTTCATTTCACATGAGTTACCAGATTAATACGTTGTGTCTTGAACATCTAAATATAAAACTAAATCCTCATACCTCAGCCCAGGCCAGGAGTTTGCCTTCTTTCAACCCTTGTGAGGCCACAGAGGTCACAGTCAGCCGCTGTAATAGAGGATTCTGTTACCTCCACCAGCATCAGCCCACACAGCAGTCAGCACAACAGATGGCCAGGAGGGAGGAGAGGAGAAGGCTGAAGGAGAGCGACAGGGAGAGCACTGTCATCTTTCCTTTGACATTTCCTGTCTCCCTGTAGTGTTTCTCTGTCACTCAGAAAAGACTTGGCTATGTCAAAAAAAGAAATGCTCTGGAAACCTACAAAGACCAATTATTCTTTGTTTCCCAAGAAGGTTTAAACAGTTGCACATGAAAAATCAAAATAAGGTTAAAAGATGTAGGACTCATTCCTCCTTTTTGACTGCTGTGTTGCAAATCATTATTGTTCGTCATGCAACTTGAATGTTTTTAAAAAGGCAGACATGTTACTGAACTAAAGTAGTTAAGTTTAAGACTTCAACAAGAGTTTTATCAAATTCCACTGCTACAAGGTGATTGGAGCTATGCTTTTCCTTTGACTTGCAGAGAATTCTGAGTCGCCATCTTTAGTGACAAATGGACATCCGCGTCATCAAAGGTGCCACTCTGCAACTAGATTGAATGTTTGTTTTTTTTAGATTTACAAATATATTGCATTCAAAAATCTACCCAGAGAATAACAAGCATACACAGTACATGGTGTGTGTGATATATACCTGGTGGTGCCTCGGTACTGTTATTTGTTTTTTGTCAATTGTCTCTTACTGCTTTCAGTTGATAAAACTTGATCTTCTGAACACAGCTGAGCACATCAGTGTCATTTCTCCCTCGTCAACCAATTAAAGAACCAGAAGAAGAGTGAATTATAAAATCAACCATTTCAACAACAATATATTTTTTCAAATGAACAGGTTTAACCCTTGGCTTTTTTTTTGGGGTCTCTGCTTGAAAATAGCATACCCAAATTGAAAACAGCATCTCATCATCTAGAACAGAACAGAACAGAATAGAATAGAACTTTATTGTCATTGTAACAAGTACAACGAAACTGAAGTCACAGCAGCAATCAAGAAAACAAAAGTAAGAAAGTGTATAAAAAGTGCAAAAAGGTCCATAAGAAAATAGATGATGACAGCTTGTCCATCATTGTCCAGCTCAGCCAGCCTCCACCTCCACAGGGTCCAGGACTGAGCTTCTTCAGTCATGCTCCATCTCTGTCTCCTGGATCCTGTCTGCTCACAGCAGGTGAAGCTCTCCCAATGTGGTGTTGGTGTCTGATGTTAGCTCCGTTAGCCATGTCTGTGAATAGCATGATGCTACTCTGCCTTCTGGTATTCCCTCTGTTGCTGGGTTAAGACGGCTAGCTTGTCCTACTAAATCTATTTGAATTATTCTGGTGTCATAATAAAGGGAACTTGTGAAATTTGTTCAGAGGTGTCAGTATTGGTATTCATGTCACTGACTCAAAGTAATAACTCAAGTATTACTCAAAAGAACAGAAAGTTTGGTTGAAGTGTGACTTGACATCACTTGTAGCTAAGTGTTCAATCTGATGTGCAATTTGGCTATATGTGTAATAAGTGCTTTGTTTTATGCTTTTGTTGCAGAGCAACCTCAAAGTCTCCTGATTGGCGGACTTCTGGGTTTAAAGGGTTAAGGGTGCAAGTCTTAAGTTTAGAACTGCTGCTCAAATCAGAAAATCATCCTTTTTTTCATTATTTCTAAGTTGTTTCTTTTTTTGAAAATTTTCCTCAAATAAAAGCTAAGTATAAGCATTTAGAGTAATGTCAAACAGATTACAGCAGGGGTGTCAAACTGATCCAGTAAAGGGCCACTGTGGCTGCAGGTTTTCTTTCCAACCAAGCAAAAACACACCTGACACAAATTATTCAACAAATCAACTGGATTGTCTTTACATGGTTGATTTGTTGGATCAGGTGTGTTCTTGCTTGGTTGGAATGAAAACCTGCAGCCACAGTGGCCCTTTATTGGATCAGTTCGACACCTGTGAATTACAGTTTCAACAGAGGGAAATGGGAATATCGTGAGACAGCTTTCCAAACCTAGCAACAATTATCGCCATTTAGGAGTGGTCTGAGACTGATGTAGTAGGGGCTACCAGAGCTGAAAAATAAAGATAAATTTAAAAAAATGTGTGAGCAGAAACAGGCTCTTATTGGTAATTTGGTTTTGGGCTTGTGTGCTTTAAGAGATGCTTGCAGATGAACCCCAACTAATGTGATTTCCACACTACAATAACCCCAAAACGGCAGATTGACATTATGAAGTATGGGTGTAAATTCATTTTGTATGTCTTTGTTTGACTTTTATCTTCAGATCTGTTAGCATATAGCGTCTAAAGTCTTCACTCTGAAGATAATCACATCCTTAATAAGCAGACTTTCTATAGTTGTCAACTTACTCACCAGACAGTCAGATACTGGCACTGCTAGTTATACAGTTGTATATATGCTGTGAATTTATCAAATGTGTTGCTTTCACTGGATGTATCTTGACGCGATTATTTGATAGACATCAGTCTGAAAGCGTAGCAGCACACTCTGTCCTGTTTTCTCTGTTTTCTTGTTCTCTTATTCTCCACAGCTTAATGCCTTTGGGAACTGTACCTGCTATGCTGTATAGGTTAGACTGCTGTGGGGTTCATCGGGTGCAGTGCAGTGAGGCGGCCATCTTGGCTCAGTGGGTTCAGTGAGTTCAGTGTTGCTGGAGGCTGGCTGGCTGGATCAGGTGGCAGTGCCAGATCTCTGATATCAATCACCAGCCACCGCTGCTGCTGCTGCTGCCGCCGCCGCCACCGCCACCACCGCTGCTACCGACTGTTGTGTCACCCTTCTGCTTTTCTCTCCTCCTCCTCCTCCTCCATCCTGCCTCTGCTGTAGAGCCTGTCAACACAACTCAACCCTTTTATTGCGATTCACCCTCTCCCTCTCCTCTGTCTATCCATGTATCCTTCTATCTCCCTGCTCTCCTCTTTCATTCCCCTCTGTTTCTCAAACTCACATACATATACAGGGCCATAGCAGACAGGCAGACAGTGCAGGCTTTGTTATGAATGGCATCCTCTTGCACATCCGGAGGAAGTGTACGCTCCAGTGTGGCTTTACAAACTGTCTCCATTGTCCTGAGAATGACTCACTCTACACTGCAGAGAGTGGCAGTCAGCCAGACAGTCAGACAGATCGACAGCACGACACAAACAGACAGACTAGTCCGCAGAGCCCACAAACAGGAACAACGGGCAGAGACAGATAGTTTGTGACAGAGGGAGACAACCTGCCGATATGGAAATGACTTTCAACTGTAACGGGCACAGATATCAGACAAGAGACATACAAGTAGAGTACACACTCTAAGCAGCAGAGTGTGTGTCATCTTTTTATGTCACGTGGATATCGTTTTTTTCCTTTTGCTAAATTATTTCACAGGAAAGTCCCATTCAGCTCATAGAGGAGCTGCAAAAAGCTTAATGGTGAAAGACAATTTTTTTCCCATGTGATGCCGGGGATTGGGTTAAGTGGTGACAAATATTGTCCATTAGAATCAAAACTTTAAAGTAAAGTTCAGTAAAGCATTGAGGGGCAGTGAGGCAGACGGTGGACTGCAGACAGGCAGAAAAACAAAAACATTGGCCCTTATTTACCAGTCTTACATGGGAATTGGCATGGAGTGGTTAACCTGTCTGATTTCAAGATTTAGTTTGCTTATGACAGGCATGGGCAAACTACGGCCTGGGGGCCACATGCGGCCCGTTAAACATTTTAATCCGGCCCGCCGAACTTGAAAAAATTAAATGAATAAACCTTGTTAATGTTTTATTCTCCCTGCAACTCTGATGTTTTCTATATAGAGAGTTCACATTTAATATCAAAATATCACCCAAACAATTTTGACACAATCTTTTATTATTTTTCGTTTTGTCATTTTTAAAACCAGGACAGAAAAAACGCGTTTATCAGTTTTTCAGTAATTCTGTTTTTCCGTTTTGTTTTAAAAAAGAAAAACAAAAAAACAAGTCAGTTTTTTAATTTTTTTTATTTTGTTTTGAAACAGAATAACGAAAGAATGAACCATACGGGGACTAAAAATCCCATTATAATTCCATTCTCTCATATTCTAATTTTAATTTCAAAACAAAATCAAGACACCAAAAAATAGACCGTTACTTGTTTTCTGATTTTTTATTTGAAAACAAAAATTGAATAACAAGTCGTTATCCGTTTTCTAATTTTGGATTCTAAACGGATATGGAATGAACGAACGATACCCTGATAGTTACCAAAGCACTCCATCCATCTGCTTCTGGTCCGGCCCCTTTGTCAAATGTTAGAACCCAGTGTGGCCCACGAATCAAAAAGTTTGCCCACCCCTGGCTTATGATTATCGAGGTCTCGATTTGATTACTAATTGATTTTTGAATATCAGTGATTCTCATTTCTTTATTAGCGATTGTTGATTTTCCATTTGACAGTAACCCAAAATTATTGCACCATTTAAAAAAAACAGTCCGTTGCTGAATTACGACTCTGGAAAAGTAGCGTAAAAGAGAGTCAGAAAAATGTGTCTGCAATGAAATCGCTGCAGGTGTGAACAACATGGATGTGACAAACTAAACAACAGAGTTTTAAATATTTAATCAACACATCATTTGTTGATACTTTCATTAATCAATTAATAAGTCTGTGATATTTGACCACTAGAGCCCCGTTAATGTTTTTTTTAGCTCTGTTCAGGTCCAGAACTATGGGAAGCCACTTAAAATGTTTGGCAACTCTGAAAGAAGTTGCTAAGAAAAACACACTCAATGTTTGATTCAGCATCCTCTGAATGTTCTTTTCAGGGACTTATTTATGAACATGAGAGTGTACTAATAACTGGTAACCGCCTCTTTATTTTTTCAAGTAAATCAGTACAGAGATTAGCAGAAGAAGACTGGATGTTATATACATTCTTGGTGTCATATCTAATTTAAGTATCTTAATACTACTCTGTGAGGATATTACGATCGCAAGCTCACCCAATCAGAGGCCCAGCTCAGGGTCACGTGACCAACAGGCGCCCTATAGCTGTACAGGAAGTGCTTGCCACTACTAATATGGCCGCTATAGCCGATGTGCTTCACTTACCATTTCAGAAACAGACGGGTGACGTCGGGGAGACAATGTCCATGTTTTATACAGACTATGGCGTAAATTCATTTTTTCAGCCATACACATGTTTGATAAACAAGGGGCCACAGTGAGGACTTTTGAATGGGAATTTCATGGTACCAAAATGACTTTGTGTCTGTTTTTAAGTTTTACTAAAGACACAAATGTAGCTTTAAAACTACAGTTTCCTCTGCAAAACTTTGGATTGAATTGACTTAAGATAAGGCATCAAAGGTCTGGAAGAGTTTAAATACTTAAACTTTGTAAAGCAGTCTTACCAAAGTTTCCTGTCCTCTAAAATGATACTGCCAGCCAGCATTGCCTTGGGTTCATGAACAAGAATGACTGTTTCAACTGTTTAGCCAAGGGCTGCGAACATCTACTCAACACTGCATGAGTTTGTCCAGATTTACAATTCAAACACACTCGCTGCTTCCTCAAGCACTCTTCCCCTGAACTTATACATACTCAAACATAAGTTCAGAAACAAGAAGTTCAGTCTATGATCTGAACAGTTTGTGGCTGCATAACTCTCTAAAGTCAACCAGTCAGTCAGTAAGATCAGTGTTAAGTGATGGGAGGAAGCTTCCCTGTAAAGGCCATTGAAACAGAGAGAGGGATTAATGGATGGATGAGTGAATGAACTAATGTGGAGTGAGGCAGGCTGGGAGAAATGAATGAGTGGATCAATGAATGGAGTGCTGATCATTGCAGAGGGAAAACTTGGTTAGAAGAAGTGAGGGAGGAATGGAGGGAGGAAAGGTTGAGTAATGGATTAGTTTGCTCTGGATTGGTTTGATGCTGGACATAAACCCTTTTATCCCAGCAGAAATCGACACGTGTATGCATTCACACGTCTAAACTTATGTAGTTTATTGATATTGCATTTTACATTTCGGTATCATTTTGCTGTTATATATTGTCAAATACTGTTGGGAGCCATCTGTTTCTCTTAATATTGATTTTGAAAACCTAACTCGAGCTCATCTAAACTTCTTCTGGATTTGTACAAAATAGTACGAAGTGGGATGATTTTATCCTTTCCCTCTATATAGCTCATGATGCTTATTTAATTGTTGCATGTGAAAATGGGAGTTGAATTGTGTAACTTTTGCTGAGCCTTTAGGCTATAAATTAAGTCCTGTTGTTGTTTTAATTGTTTTGTTTTTTTGTGCACCATAGTTTCCTCAGCCTTCTCTGTCCATCATTAATAATGAAGGGTATGATCTTGTAGTGTCAGTGTACTACATTTTTCTATCAGGGTTCATTGCTGAAATTTCTTTCTTTGTCTTCATAACCTCTTTCTTATTCCAAAGGAAAACTACTACTACTGACTAGGCAATTTGAGTTGAAGCTGATCTATGTTTAGTGTACTGACACAGAGATTAGGCCAGAGGGGCAGTGTGTAGTCTAACATGTTGAGGTACTGTGGGCTCGTTGGATGAGGCTTTGGGCTGATTAGAGGAGGCAGGTTAGAGTGGGGGTTGGTTTGGCTGATTTAGGCCTAGAGATTAGTGCCTGGTGGTTAACAGCTAGTATAAGTGTTCGCTACAGAAAGACCATATTGTGTTTACATTAAATGTCTTGTGCTACTCTTTTTACAACCAGCATAAAGCAATTAACATCAGAGTAATAATTCCAAGGGATAATGATCCTGCATAAAGTGAGTTTAGCCCATAACATTTTTTTTTTTTTTTTGGTGATAGAATCGTCCTGAACTGGGGCAGTCATACCGTCTAAAACATAAATTAGATCCTTGACGTATTTCCTTCTTCTCACTCTGCTGCTGTAGCACAAAACTCTGTGTTGCCTAACTTGTAAAACAGAGCATCAGTTCCAGAAAGCAGCCTCTGCAACAGAAGCTTATGTGGAGACCATGAAGGCAGCAGCTGTTTGAGGCTGCTGCAGACAGATAGGACGTGATGATCAGTGTAACGTAAACCGAAGCCAATTACTCCTTTTTACAAAGCTTACTTTGCTAAACTGTAAAGTAAAGGTGTGGTGATATATTTCAAAATCCCTTGACCATTGTTAGAAAGTATGGCTGTATGTGAAACAGGGGCAGATTAAGCCTCTGTATCCAGTATTAATGACAATTTCATTATCACAATTATTTAGCTACACATTTTCTTTAATATCCAAATAAGCGGAGCAAAACTTCTGCAGGGCTTTCTTCAGCCAGTGGAAAACAGTAACCAGTCAGTGGTTTCTAAAACTAATTTGGCAGCAAAATGTCACATTGTATACTGGCATATTTCACTGCCAATATTTTATCACATTCCCTGATATTTTTTATATCATATTATATATAATATATCTATTTTTTATTGTAAGGGCAGAGTTGACACAGGCAGCCAGGTATCTTTCTTTTGCCTGTTTTGATTTGAAGTGCTTCGGAGTGGACAAGAAAAAGCACGCCACAACTTGAAAACTAAACTATTTTAACAGAATCAACAGAAGAAAAGTTGCAATCTGCACTTAAGTGAAACATCAGCTCAGCACTTGAGGAAAGCCAAGGAAGGGAGCTTTGGGTTTGACATGCAACAGATTTTTAACAGATGAAGCAGGCATTCCACTTATATAATTATCATCATCCCCTTTTCTTAGTCTGAAGAAGTTTAGAATCACGATAACAAGTAATATTCAGTTAATTTGCAGTTGTATTACACAGGTCTGATACGTGCAGTTTGATGTATGTATTAAAATAGGTTAGTATGTTAACTGAAATCGATGCCATTGCAACACTAGAGGGTGAAACTGTAATTACAAGTGAAAACAGTAATAAATTAAGAGGATGCTACAGATGGCTCCCAGATGTGAAGTAAAGATATAATGAGTTATTTTGTCGTCTCTCCTACAGCCTGTTACAACATCTGCTTATTTGGTTAACAATGAACAAAGCAAATATGTACCACCTTGTTGCGTTTTACTTTTCTCCTTTAATGCCTGACTTAATGGTTGAGCTGCAAGCTGATGTCATATGGCCAGGTTAAAGGGACAGCCCATCTATTTATATCCTCCCACCTGTAATCTGTCTCTGACAGGATTAGCCAAGCCACTAGCCTCAGCTTGCTGCGCCACACAGACACACTTAAAATGTGAGCTGTGGATAAATATGGGCACCCACAAAGGTTAACAGCAACTGCAGGGTGTACAGTGGACGCACAGCTCGATTTAGATATTCTAGTTGAGAGAGGACGAAAAATGTCATGCTCTATCACAACATTGCATGCATATGTAAATGTATTATAGTGTGCTCTTTTTGTATGTGTGCATATTTTTCAGAACTTTATTTTAAAACCAATAAGAAGAAACCAAAAGTGACATTTTTTTCACCCTCCCTCAGCCTTCTCTGTCTGTGGTTGCCAGTCTCCAATCATTAATTAGCTGCTCATGACAAAATTCCCCATTCCCACTCCGACACGAGTGTAGAGCAGTGGACTGCAGTGGTAATCATGTCAGCGAGGCTTGGCTCAATGTTCTGAGGGGGCTAAATGTCCCCCATATGGTCCACTGGCTGGGTCTGTGCCTCACCAAGTTCTCATTAAACTAGTGCTTAATAGCAGCAAGGTAAAGAGGGACACATGCACTCATACACACACATGAAGGCGTAGACTCAGCTGCAAAAAACAATTCAAGACATCTGACTGGGGACTGGACACAAAAGAGGCAGGGGGACAAGGAGGTGTTGTTTGTGTGTATGCAAGTGATGTGTGTGTTTTGAGAGTTTGATGCTGTACAATTGTTGACTTGCCATCTGTCATCAAGAAAAGACTTCTATCTGTGCATGTTTGTGTGTAGACAGAGGAAAGATGAGAGGGAAACGAAGGAAAGAAACAGTGAGTGAGGTGCAGATGTCTTGCAGCATAGAGGCTGGAACATAGGTTCAATGGCAGGCTGCTGTATGAAAAGAGTTGGAGTGGGAGAGCGGAGGAGAAAAAAAGATGAACATCTGCCGTATTCTGATATTGCTCCGTGGTTTGAGTGTTTTCACAGAGTATCTTTAGTTAGAAAAGACCTGGGAAACAGGCTGCTCATTAAACATCTTGCAGGGTAAGTTCAGAGAAAATCCACATTGTTGCAGATTTTACATATTCTTTACCAAATTTTGCTTGTATATTTTACAGCTTAATACAGATTTTTTTTAAATTCAGAGAATTTTTACCCTTTATTATAGCATGTATAAAAGGAGTTTTAAAATATAAGGATACTTCTTCAAGTACTGCAGTATCTTGTCATATTAAAAAGGTTCTTCAAAAAACCATTAGCTAAATTATTTTGAGACAGGTTAGTTACATGCATGCATATAAAACTGGGGGGCATCCAGAAAAGGTGGTGTGTCTCTGAGTTAAAGATAAAAGGAGGTTCATCACGAGGGATAGATACTGAATCAGGCACTTTTACAGGTACCGACCAAATTCTGTTAAAATTACCAGGAACCTATTTACATAAAATCTAAAGGTACCATGTTTAGGTACCTAAACACATCCTTGTGACTGTGAGGGACTGGAAGAGCAGGTGATTTTTCATGCTGGACATAAACACAGCATTGCAAGGCTGTATATTGAAGAATATGTTAAATTAAAGAAATTTGAGATTTTATTATATATATATATATATATATATATATATATATATATATATATATATATATATATATATATATATATATATATATATATATATATATATACATATATATATATATATATATACATATATATATATATATATATATTACCACATAAACACAAAAAAGTACCGGAAATTGGTACTGGTAAGTACCAATAAAGATTGCCAGGTACCATGCATCAGTATCTGTATCGTTTCAGATGTGAAAGGTACCCATCCCTTTTCATCGCAGCAGGATGTGTGAGAGAAATTTTAAACAATTTGAGATTTGTTTAGTTTTTTTAATCAGTCTAAAATTGACAAGGATTTGAGGATTTTATCAACTACAGTACATAGTATTACTTATAAGCTGATACCCTTCTTAAAATCCAGATTCAATGCTTTAGTTAGGGGCTGTCATATTAACTGTCTATAAAAGCAGAACACCTTAGATGTTTTCAGTTCATGTTATAGCAGTAAGTGCGAGACCTTTTACAAGTCAGATCACTAATTTCATAATAACTCATTAGTGTTACTGCTAGGTTTTCCCCAAATGGTGTGGGAAAAGCCAAACAATCCATACATGATACAGATATAATCCAGTCAAATAATACCTGATAATATATCTCATAACTAATTTGACTTTCTTTCTGTACATTATTTGTCTTACACTAATTAAAGCATGACAACCCAGCCCTTTTTCCTGTCTTTTGACTCATCATGGAGACTTGAGTGCCTGATGCTGGCCAACTGAGGTGGACACATGTCTAAAACAGCCTGTAGGAAAGACTGACGCTACAACATGACAAACAGCAGCTCTGAGTGAAGGTGACAGAAGTGTTTACTGAAATGCAGTCACATGTAGGGCTGTCTGTCACATGAGTGTGACAGACAGATATTTGGTTGTCCAAGTCAGACTGGTCTCTCACACCCAAACAGGATTTTGTCAACAAAAGTCATATTGCCTTACAAGTAGACTTTGTCATCTTAAACTGTGTACTTTAGACATCAGGAACTGATTAACCCCTTCAGACATTCCCTTTGTGTATGCAACCAGACGGACAGATGGGCACACACTCGTCAAGGAGAGAGACAGACAGGACAGAGAGGAGAGCAAGGAGCAGCAGTTAGTGAGGTGGAGAGCACTTACTGTCGGCCCTTCAGTGCAACACATGAATGCAACCTTTAGAATGAGGAACGGCTGGGCTGGTGTGTGTGTGTAAGTGTGTGTGTAGATAGGGGGTGTTAGGGAGAGGGGTGTACTTGACAGTAGTTGGGGTGTAGTACTTGATTGTTTACTCTTGCCTGCTGGGCAGGGCTGTTGTGCTTGAGTGTATGTGCTTATGTGTGTGTGTGTGTGTGTGTGTGTGTGTGTGTGTGTGTGTGTGTGTGTGCACGTGCGCACATGTGTGTGTCTGTGTGTACAGGGTTAACAAAGGACCAAGGGGGGGTCTTGTGGTGTCCACACACA